>NC_045956.1:18983704-19666153 GCF_010909765.2 Amblyraja radiata
GGGAAATAATGGGTAACTCTTTCAAGTCCTTCAAGCCTGTTCTGCTATTTAGTTACATTATTGTTAATATTCTTATTTGATCTTGGTCTCCCATCACACTCTCTATGTACACCGATTATTTTGCCTTCAAAAACCGTACCAATTCCTGTCTTGAATGTTCTCAACATAGAAGTGAAGCCCTCTCATCAGAGTTAAGGGTTTCATTTAAGAAGATTCAGAAGTTTAAACTAGTATTAAAGGCAGCTTGGAAAAGATTTATTGCATTCATCGTAGGGATGAAAAAGGGGCTGTCTGATGAGAAACACTGTTTGGACCCATACTAACCTATACATTCTTGGGATTTCTTTATCCCAAGAAATGGAACATGCTGAAAATCAAAATACATTTGGTGTGCAGGGGAATCTAAGATAAATCATACTTGTCAAATTCACACAAATTATTTGCGGAAGTAAGAGGGAGAGCCAATTGAGAATAACCTATGTCGTAGTGTATTGAGATTTCCAAAAGGCATCTGAAAAAGTCCCACATAAGAGGCCGGTGGATAAATTAGAACCCCATGGTATTGGTGGAAGCATGTTAGAATGGATTGCAAACTGCCTGTCTCATAGAAAATAAAGTTGAAAAGGAATTGGTGCTTTTCAGACTGGAAGGGGGTAACTGGTGAAGAATCACAGGGATCAGTTCTTGGTCTGCAATTGTTCACTATTTACATTAATAATTTAGAGGAAGGAACTGTATGTAAGGTTTACAAAATTGTCAATGTACAAAAATAGATCAAAGGGTATTGTGATTCTGCAATGTGATATAGATACATTGATGGTGTGGGCCAAATACGTAAACAGAGTGTAATGTGCAGAAAAGTGAGGTCATGCGCTTTGGTATGAAAAATCAAAAGATTATTATCCAAACGGAAAGAGACTGAAAGTGAGTGAAGTATACTGGAATCTAGATGCTCTATTATATGAATCACAAAAAGCTAGCAGGCAGATGCAACAAGTAGTTAAGAAACCACAGGGCATTCTGGCTTTCATTGCAAAGGGTTGGAATTTAAAAATAAGGAGATTTGCTGCAATTGTACAAGCTCATATGGAATAAGCCACAGAGTCTTGTTCTCCCAAACAAAAAAACAAATAGTAACTTTGGAGGCAGTACAAAGGAGATTTGCCAGGCCAACTCCTGGAATGAGAGGGTTGATCTACCGAAGGAAATATAATAATTTGGGCGCGTACAGCTTGGAATTTAAATGGTGAGGTTATTTCAAACATATGAGATCGTGCAAAGGTTGGACAAGGCAGATATTTGGATACTTTCATGGGTGGAAGAGTCTTAAACAAATGGACCTAACAAGAAGATAACAGGTCAGTCAATGAAAACTGAGGTACACAGACATTTCTTCAGATAATCATGTGTGAATATCTGAAATTTCCTGTCCCAGTAGGTGCTGGAAGCTGGATCATTCGAAGTATTTAAAGTGGTAGATAAATATTTCATAGGTTGAGGAATGGAGGGGTGTGGAGAAGGCACAGGAGAAGAGATGAGGCTATCATAGATCTGCTATCACGGCCTTTTCCTGTTTCTATTTTCTTGCATCCTCTTGTCAAGGATTATGGGGATTGGGCTGGAAAGTGGTGCTAAAGCCAAAGAATGATTGACTACTGTCTTATAGTGTGGTAGAGCAGGAGTAAGGGGCGAATTTATTACACTATTTTTACTTTTAAATCTATTTTTCCAATCTATATATGATAATTTGACTTTCAGTTCTAAATACAATGCGTTTATGAAATGCTACTCAGTAGTTTTTTCAATGTTGCTCACATCCATTGGCTTCTGTTTATCTATAAACCAGTTAGTGACCTTGTACTCTCAGTGTTGTAACTTACGAACATTCCACTTTTGGTTTCCTCCTTTTTTAACTCTCCACTCAAAGATTCTATATTTTCTATTGTCATCCACTCGGTCTCATTCTTTGTCGACAATCTGCTCTGCGGCTTTTTCCAGCACTGTTTTAATGACCTTGTCCTTTACTTACAGGTCTCATCTTTTCTTTTAATGCCTACACCAATCTTTTTCTAATAGCACCATCGTGGCCTCATAATTTACTAACTCTCAAAATACATTTTGCCATTAATTTTACTTACTCTCCATTCCTGACCCTGTTCGTTTCTAATTCCATGAGTTTAGATTCATCCTCAACTCCCTGCACTGGCCTCAAACTTTTTTAATGTTGTGTGCCTTATTGTTAATCGACTCCTGACACTGCATTTTTCTGGCACTCCGTCCATCATTCACTAGTGCTGCAATTTTGGTCTCCTTCCCGAATTGCTTTACTCTTGGCTCAATCTTGTTGAAATTCCTGCCCTCAGCTTCTATTCAAATATTCGCCCATTCCTATCTAACAACATGCTCTGGTCCATGCTACTTCCAGGCATTCCACTCATTGTTTCCTCATTTTCTTGAGCAGTTGCTCTGGATTGCTGATGAGTTGCTTCCATTCCAGTCCAGTGGGTTCTGAGGTGGCTGAAGAAGTCAATGTAGGAACCTTATTTGACAGACAGCCGGAAGGGCAGGCGGGTAGATGGTTTGGAAGGTGATGTGCTCCTTTAATTACATATGAAGGAGCCTCAAGTGCTCACAATACCTGGACTTTAGAATTTGCAATTCCACCCTAAGTGTACATTTTCAATTGTGAGCAAACACAGGCAGGAAATTAACCAAATTGGTTGGAATGTTGGATTTCAAGGAAGCTTCAACACAACTTTGAATCTTTTCCTTAGTTTCCCTGGTAATATCTTCATTGTGTCCGCATGTGAAATATATGGCCTGCTCAAACAAAGCCACTGAGTGTAAAAAGAGCCTGAATGCTGCAGATTCTCTGGTAGAGAATGCTGTCTTATCATTCTGGCCATTTTGGATTCTGGATTTTGCAGAAACAGCATTGGTGCCATTTTTCCAATGCCTGGAGATGCCTGTTGCAAGTAATCCTCATCTCAGAACCATATAGGAAGATAGGAATCACTGATATCCTTTATGCCATAGTGTTGAGCTTGGTCTGAGATTCTGATCTTCAAATAGCCACTTCCTCAATTGTCCAAAAAGCTGTATTCAGGATGGTGACATTTTTTTGTAACGGCACACTCTTACCTTGTTCTTTTCAAATCCTTTTTTTTTCACACGCTTGAATAAGTCCCAGTTTTCCAACATACCACACCCTCAACATTGTCCTTTTCTTGCTGCCACTTCCTGGCTCAATCCTTTACTAATATTCTGCTTCAGTCCTTGCATTTTTCAAAAGCTCTATTTGTAGTGGAGTTCTTTAATAAAGGAACACACTTAGCCTCATCCTTTCCCCATGCTCCACTCTTGGCTATGAATTTTTCTATCTCTCCCCCAACCTGTCCTTTTTACTTGGACAGGTTGGGGGAGTGGGCAGATGCATGGCAGATGAAGTTTAATGCGGATAAATGTGAGGTTATCCACTTTGGTAGCAAAAACAGGAAGGCTAAATGGCGTCAAGTTGGGAAAAGGGGAAGTACAACGGGATCTGAGGGTCCTTGTACATCAGTCTATGAAAGTAAGCATGCAGGTACAGCAGGCAGTGAAGAAAGTGAATGGCCTTTATAACAAGAGGAATCGAATATAGGAGCAAAGAGGTCCTTCTGCAGTTGTACAGAGCCCTAGTGAGACCACACCTGGAGTATTGTGTGCAGTTCTGGTCCCCTAATTTGAGGAAGGACATTCTTGCTATTGAGGGAGTGCAGCGTAGGTTTACAAGGTTAATTCCCGAGATGGCGGGACTGTCATATGCTGGGAGAATGGAGCAGCTGGGCTTGTACACTCTGGAGTTTAGAAGGATGAGCGGGAATCTCATTGAAATATAAGATTGTTAAGGGTTTGGACACGCTAGAGGCAGGAAACATGTTCCCAATGTTGGGGGAGTCCAGAACCAGGGGCCACAGTTTAAGAATAAGGAGTAAGCCATTTAGAACAGAGACGAGGAAACACTTTTTCTCACAGAGAGTGGTGAGTCTGTGGAATTCTCTGCCTCAGAGGGCGGTGGAGGCAGGTTCTCTGGATGCTTTCAAGAGAGAGCTAGATAGGGCTTTTAAAAATAGCGCAGTCAGGGGATATGGGGAGAAGGCAGGAACGGGGTACTGATTGGGGATGATCAGCCATGATCACATTGAATGGCGGTGCTGGCTCAAAGGACCAAATGGCCTACTCCTGCACCTATTGTCTATTGTCTACATACTTGATTCCTGGCCTCATTCTTTCCTAACTGCCTGCTCTGGACTTTACCTTTACACTTATTACTCTTAATTTCACTGTTATCTAACATTCCATATTTGACTTTGTATTTTACTTCCTTCGTGTCCATCATCTATGTTTCAAATGTTTGGCCAGGCTCTTGCACAGTGGACAGCCTTCTCGTTTGCCACCGCTAGATCTTCCAGGCAGCATTGTTCACCAAGAAGTGGGCATCTTAGTAGGTGTGGCATGGATTGTACAGATGTTCCACATTCACATTCTGTGTCTGCCGCATCTGCATAGCCCCATTTGCACATATTGGTCTTGCATCGGCCCATCCCCGTGCAAAGCCTATTGAGTGATTTCAGGTCTTACAATCACACGTGTGATCAGGTGGTAGCTGTTCCTTGGTTGGGATTGGCATCAGTGATTTTCACTGCATTTATTTTGCTACAAGGCTAGTCTGGTTGCTTGACGAGACTGACAGTGGCTGGACTGTGTGAAGGAAGCTCTTCCTCGACTTCGGCTGCTTTGGGGCCTGGTGATGGGAGTGACAGGAATGGCGGGTGTCCACAACTTGCCTACTACATTCAGTTCTACCGGCAACTGTTCTGCGGATTCCTGGTGGAACAATACTGGCCAAGACATGCAAGCTATCCACATCTATTGGTTTTAGGCAGCCAGTGATGCATCTGCAGCTGTCATTAAGGGCGGCATCAACTTACTTTGCATGAGATGATCTCGCCCAAACAGGACAAGCATGCTCTGCAGCAGAGTAGCATAGCGCAAGGCAGTTGAGCACAGTGTGGATGCATTGGTACCCCACGACAAGTTTGCCAGGTTGCGTAGGAGGCTGTTCCTTGTCCTCACTTTGCCCTTCACCCTTTCGATGTGTTGCTTGAAGGAGAGGGTTCGGTCCAGAGTGACCCTAAGGTAGACAGGATAGTCGCAGTGTCTCAAAGGGACACCATTCCATGTTAAGGGCAGCATCCTCCCAGCTTTGCTATTACGAAGGTGGAACAGGCTAACTTGGGTCTTAGCAGGGTTTGCCTTCAGTTGGTTGTCCTTGTAGTTTGTCAAGTTGTCTAAGGATGATTGATGAGAGGGTAGCTTCTACCTCATCTATGTGAGTGCTCTGGGCTGCGTCAACTGCGCCAAGGTCGTCAGCGTAAATGAAGCTTCTCGTCCCTGGGAACACTGCCTGATCATTAGTGTATACATTAAACAGCACCGGAGAAAGGACGCTGCCTTGAGATACGCCATTCTTTTGTTTCCTCCATCTGCTGCCTTTATCATTTAGCTCAACATAGAAGCGTCTGTTTTCCAGTAACTGTTTAATCAGTTGGTCGTGGAAGTCCTTTCTCATATCATGGAGCTTGTTGAGGAGCAGCCAGTGGTTCAGTGTCATAGGCAGTCTTGTCCTTACCAGTATCCTAATACCAGCATTATCACATTCTAACTTTACAGAATAAGTCTCAACTTTTTTAAACTTTGCAGTTTCATCATTGTACATTTCCATTGTTCCATTCGTGAACTTATCGTTTGTTGACAGTCTGCATTCTACCTCATCCTTTTTCAACCCATATTCCATTCAGCCCATTCTAGCACTGATCCATTCCAGTGCTCTGCCCTCAGCTCTCTTCTAATTCTCTGTTCATGGCATTCTTTATTTAATACTCTACATGTGGCTCTCATCATTTTTTGACAATTGTCCACAAACAGTCTTATTCACTCTCTTGAGATTCCTCTGTCAACTTTGCTCGATCATGCTTGTGCTTTGGTTTGCCCTTTTCCAGACATTCCATCTTGCCTCCACTATCCGCCTTTGCCCTAATGTCAACCTCTTCTAAACCTCCACTCTCGACTTCATCCCTTTAAAAAATCTTTGTACTTTGCTATTATCATCATCTGGCCTTGTGCCGAAGCCTCACCCTAATTCTACAGTTCCTCCTCTTTGCCCTATCCTGTTCTAACTCTCTATTCAGCCCTTTTCTGGTACTGCTATTATCCTCTTCTATTTCTGACACTCCACTCTTAGCTTCATCCTTCTCTGCTGCAAAATATGCACTGAGAAACTATCGAGCTATACAGCACAGAAACAGGCCCTTAGGCACAACTCACCCAGCCAAAAAGACTATATTCCCCTGAATCTTTCCGATCCATGTACTTGTTCGGATATCTTTTAAATGTTGTAACTGCCACTACCACTTCCTCTTGCAGCTTGTTCTATTAACGCAGCACCATCTGTGTAAAAGTTGACCCTCAGCCCCCTTTTAAACCTATCCCCTCTCATCTTAAACCTATACCCTCCAGTTTTAGACCACTTCATTCTGGGAAAAGGTTAGTGGCTATTCATTTTATCTATGCCCTTTGTGATTTTAGATACTTACATAAAGTCACCTCATTAAAAGACCTAGCCTATCGCAGCCTCTCGTTCAGTAACATCTTCATAAATCTATTTCGCAGTTTCTGGTTTAATGACATCAGTTCTATAGCAGAGTAACCAGAACAGTACACAGTACTCCAAATCTCCAACCTGTCCACCTATTTTGCCACTTTTTTGCAGCTGCATCCTTCGGTATTTTTGATCCACAATTCTCCCCAGAGCCTGCCATTTATTGTGCAAGCCCTGACCTGGGTTTGTCCTATTAAAATGCAACCCCTTGCTTTTGTCTGAATTGAACTCCAACTGCCATTCTGTGGCCATTGGTCCAGTGTCAATAAAGATCCCCATGTAATTGTAGATGGCCTTCTTCACTCTTCACTATACTGCCAATATTCATTTCAATAATCACTTCCATTTGAAAATCAAAATGGAACCATATGCAAAAAAATCAACTGATCATTTACAATAGTCATTTCCCAAAATGCAAGTTTTCAAAATAAGTTTTTACATTCAAAAGGGATGGAGGCAAGATGTTACAAAAATGCACTTATATTTTTGATTAAACAGGCGACAAATTTAACTAAAATAGAGAGGGTTTTCAGATTTATCTTATGAGAAGAAATATATATATGAATTAAAGCATGACATTACAATGTTTCTATTTCTTAAATTAGAAATAAAAATTCAGCAAATTGATATGAAAATACACACCTCTTCACCATCATTGAGCACAATGGTGCCTGCCCGCTCTACCACTGCAAACACCATCACAGCACAAAGCTCTCTTCTGACAGACATTGTCATGTTGGCAAAAGCTGGGAGCTGATGCATGAATTCCAATAATTGTTCTGCATGGAAAAACAAAGGCATCAATTTATACATCTGGAAACAAGAGCTCAGCAGCTATTTGGACTAACGAACTCTTACAGTCCCTTTAAATTCAGCTTGTACATTGTCCTCACATGGAAATTCTTATAGGACCGAATTGGCTTCATGTAGAGCACAATGAATATTTTGATTGCAAATTATATGTTTGAATCAGAAAAATCATTATATTTCTTCTGCAACATTTTTGAAGGCCAGACAATGGTAACTGTGTGTTTTTAGCTGTGTTAGTTGATTCAGCCTGAGAAGGGCTCCAACTGGAGTACAATAAGACAAAAGAACATCACTCCTAAGGACATTACCCACCAACTCCAATGGATGCTATTAACTCAGGAAGCTTAATAGGATATATTTCACTGATCTGCCAACCAAAGGAATTGCTCCCATGGATCCTATTGCACCCACATCTACCTAGACCGGCTTCATGGCGAGGAAGCCCCGTCTTCAAAATACCCCTCAAAGTTTTGACAGTAGACAAAGCCCCAACTGTTAGTGATGAGCTATAAACTATTTAACAATATTTCAAATTAAAATACAACTGCAGGTAGTTCTGTTATGACACAAATTGGATATAACGCAAGTGTTGAATTAGGGACACTATTTGCATTACATGGGCCAAATTAGTTATAATGTAATTTTGAACGGGAATTTAGGTCATAAGGTCATAAGGAATAGGAGTAACATTAGGCCATTTGGTCCATCATGTCAATTCCGTGTTCAATCATGGCTGATCTATCTCTCCCTCCTAACCCCATTCTCCTGCCTTCTCCCCATAACCTCTGACACCTGTACTACTCAAGAATCTATCTATCTCTACCTTAAAAGTATCCACCGACTTGGCCTCCACAGCCATCTGTGGTAAAGTATTCCACAGATTCACCACCAAATTTAGAACCATTTCAAAGTTACTTTGGAAATTGGCAACCAGAAAAAAGTATTGAATTTAAACAGCATTAGGGCTGTTTCCATTTAACCTCAACACAGTAATCAGATACCATTGTCCCTTAAAAACACAGCTGCTACTTTAAGCACAGATGGCCATAGACATAGCGATCGCTACGATTGACACTTCCGCAATTATTGACACTCTAGTTAACAATGCAACATTCAGCCTTTAAAGTAACAACAACAAAAAATTATTGCTGCTGTAAACTTTGATATTGAAAAGACTTAAAGACTAAAGATTCTGACACTCTCATCCCTTATCCCCCTTTCCCCCATTAACACAATTATTTCATAACACTTTTTTTATAGTTTCTTCAAAACACAACTGTCGCATAACTGTAGTAGAACCATCTATACAAAATATTAATTGACCATCTAAAATCTTACCAATACTGAAAAACATGAAACCAAAAGTAAACAAGTAATTAAAAATGAAAAAACCAAAAGGAAAAAAGTAATTAAAAAGTAGTGCATCTCCCTTCCTTTTTGCCTTATAATCCCCATCAAAATTAATTGGATCTTGTACCAAAAATAAAGAGACCATTCCCCAGTGCCATACCGGGAAATTTCTGTGAGGTTGGACTCTGAATGCCAAGTGGAATGCAGCAATTTGACAGATTTTTTGGGGCCTTAAAAATCTGGTGTCAGCTTGTTATTTGTGTATTACACTGGCACTAACATAGAAACATAGAAAATTGGTGCAGGAGTAGGCCATTCGGCCCTTCGAACCAGCACCACCATTCAATATGATCATGGCTGATCATCCAGAATCAGTACCTCGTTCCTACTTTCTCCCAATATCCCTTAATTCCGTTATCCCTAAGAGCTAAATCTTGAATACATCCAATGAATTGGCCTCCACTGCCTTCTGTGGCAGGGAACTCCAGATTCACAACTCTCTGGGTGAATACGTTTTTCCTTATCTCAGTCCTAAATGGTCACCCCCTTATTCTTAAACTGTGACCCCTGGTTATGGACTCCCCCAACATCGGGAAAAATGTTCCTGTATTTAGCCTGTCCAATCCCAAAATAATTTTATATGTTTCCATAAGATCCCCTCTCATCCTAAATGTTTTATATGTTTCCATAAGATTCCCTCTCATCCTTCCAGTGAATATGAGCCCAGTCTGTCCATTCTTTCGTCATATCAGTCCCGCCATCCCGGAATTAATCTGGTGAACCTACGCTCCCGCAATAGCAATAATGTCCTTCCTCAAATTAGAAGACCAAAACTGCGCTCAATACTCCAGGTGCGGTCTCACCAGGGCCCTGTACAACTGCAGTAGGACCTCCTTGCTTTTATACTCAATTCCTCTCGCTATGAAGGCCAACATACCTTTTGCTTTTTTCACTGCCGCCATACTTTCAGTGACTGATGTACAAGGACACCCAGGTCTTGGTGCATCTCCCTTTTTCCTAATCTGCCACAATTCGGATAATAATCTGCCTCCTTGTTCTTGTCACCAAAGTGGACAACCTCACATTTATCCACGTTATACTGCATCTGCCATGCATCTGCCCACTCACCCAACTTATCCAAGTCACCCTGCAGCCTCAAAGCATCCTCCTCACAGCGCACACTTCCATCCAGCTTTGTGCCATCCGCAAACTTGGAAATGGTTACATTTAATTCCTTTGTCTAAATCATAGGCCCAACATACTAAGAAAGTATTCTTTGGGTAACTTGCCAGAAAAGGGAGGCGGTGAAATGGGAGCCTCGCACCGTTAACAGGTGATCGAGGCATGTGTTTCCAGAGCAACGCAGGTGCAGTGGCGCGCGTTGCAACTGTATCTCGCTTTGTGGCAGCCGCTGCAAACCCGTGCCCAAGGCAGTACTCTTCAAAAGTCTTGCCCTGCTCGCTCTCTCCCGCCACCATCTTTCTGTTACCCAATGCATCCGCAACCACAAACAGACGCCTCGGTCTACTATAACCGAAATCTTTTATATATGTCTCTGATTGCGAAGGTCTACTGTATACTGCTCAAGAACTATAGCATGTTATTTACTTTATTATTACATATCTTCTTGGAGACCCTTTAAAAATCAAAGTGACATCTAAGTTCAACTTAAGTTCATGGAGACAATGATAAAGAAACATTATAAGTTGATTATCAAAGGTAAGAGTTAACTTTGTTAGACTTTTGAAAGGCACAACATTAAGACATGAATTTTAGCAATTAGAATAGGTAATCATAATCAGTAATCTCCACTTTAGAAGTGACAAAGGTCTTGCAATACATAGAACAGTACAGCACAAGAACAGGCCCTTCAGCCCACAATGCCTGTGCCGCAGATGATGTCAAGACCAACTCTTATCTGCCGGCATATAATCCATATCCCTCTATTCCCTGCAGAGCGACAAATTTATATCATTGTTAATTTCAACACCAACTCACCAATGTCATCATCTGTCCTATCGATGGGATCTTTCTCCAGGCAATCTCGCACAATGTCCCTGCTCATCAATGGGTCTGATGCTCTCTCAATATCTTCCTCATCGTCATCATCCTCAGAATCTACTGCAGTCTCTGGCAAACCACTTAGATCCATTTCCCCGGCCTCACTCTCTGTAGCCTTTAAAGTAAAAAAAGTTAAGACACTGATTACAAATGCTACGCAGGAAATGCACTCCGGCAGTTTGTTAAATATAGCAGCATTATTTTTGAAATCACATATTTTGTTATTTTTATGCATGTACAGGTGCACAACCTTTTATCCGGAGTTCCGGAAACCGAAAAACTCCGAAAACCGGCCATTTTTTCCAGGATGTCGTCTGCACACCAAAGCTCGCGTTTGGCGCCAAACTGGACCCGAAACGACCCACGGTCAACCCATGTCTGTACTACTGTAGCGGCTGCCTCCTCCCCGGAGACCGGGGAGACACTTAAACATCTGTAAATCATTGCTTAAATGTTAGTCAGTTAGTTTGGAGGGCTTTTATGTGAAGGGGGAAACTTTAATTCTTAGTCCCCTACCTGGTCGGAGAGGCGGGGAGCGGTCAATGCCTTACCGGGTCGCCGTGCAGTAAGCTCCGGAGCGCTGTGGCCGCCGACTCCCAGCTGGGGCTGCGGGCGTCCGGCCGCGGGCGGCGCCGGTTGTAGCTCCGACCCCGGCAACTCTACCCCTGGCTGCGCGGCGCTCCAAATCAAGCGCGGCCCGCGGCCGGACGCCCGCAGCCACAGCGCTCCGGAGCTTACCGCACGGTGACCTGGTAAGGCATTGCCCACACCCCGCTGGTATCCCAGCGCTGCGACGCCGCCGACTCCCAACATCGCGGCGCTGAGGCTGCGGGCGTCCGGCCGCGGGCCGCGCTGGATTTGGAGCGCCGTGCAGCCAGGGGTAGAGTTGCCGGGGTCGGAGCTCCAACCGCGGCCGGACGCCCGCAGCCCCCAGCTCCGCGATGTTGGGAGTCGGCGGCCACAGCACTCCGTAGCTTACTGCACGGCGACCCGGTAAGGCATTGCCCGCTCCCCGCCTCTCCGACCAGGTAGGGGACTAAGAATTAAAGTTTCCCCCTTCACCCCCCCCACCACATAAAATCCCTCCAAACTAACTGACTAACATTTATGCAATGATTCCCCGGTCTCCGGGGAGGAGGCAGCTGCTCCAGACTTTTCAAGCCGCCCGCGCTACCTACCTAATCTACGCTAAAAATCTTCTATTCGGAAATCCGAAAAATTCCGAAATCCGACAAGTGTCTGGTCCCAAGGCTTTCGGATAAAAGGTTGTGCACCTGTACTGCCATTTTAAAAACCTAATGTTTCAGCAACTTGATCTTTAGTGTGGTTCTGGAAAAAAATCAGCTTGATATTTTGCTTTGGTTCATTTTTTAACCATTTTTGTTCAAATTTAAAATAATGTTCTAAATTCAGTCACTAAACCATCAATTGGCCTGTATTATTAGTTTTGCTCTGCTATTTAAAATTCTGAGAAAGAATTAGCATTAAGTGAACTACCACATACTATTTAACTTCTTCACCTAGTTTCTGCATTTGCTTTACTTCCTACAATTACTGCCATACACAATGCAAATTCCAAATTTGTCACAAAAATTTCAAATGTGCCCTATTTATTGTCTAAAATGTATACCAATTCATCCTTTCTATGAGTGCTGAAAATAAGTTCCCTGATATAATTTGGTCTTTTATCTGAACCTTGTATTTTGGTCAATGAGTAAATCGATTAACATCTCAATCAAATTGCCTCACAATTAAACACATGATCATATAGACAGAGTGTTTGACATATTCTTGAAATAATTTTGGTATTTTACATTTGGGTAAGCCAATAAAATAATGCAAGCCAAAGACTTTACCAAATAAGATCCAGACAACAAACTTAAAAAGCACACAAAGCACTGGACAAGATGGGGCCTCATATTCTATTCCTGCAAATATTAGCAAGAAGAAACAATTCTATCATTATTGACACACGACGCAAAGTACCAAACGTCTTAACTTCAGATTTAAGTCCAGGAACAAATAAAATGCTTTAAACACTAAGGCCAGATTAATGCTTTACCACTATTTTCAGGCACTGGTTCAGCAGAGCACCAGAGATTCTGCTGGACTCAATTAAGCACTGCACCACAGGTACCAATTACTTTCTGCTGGTTTGTTTAGAGCTATAATTTGCACTGGGCTTGTTTGCTAACTACCTCCTTCTCTTTAGGTAGCAGCATTTGATAAGATGTATTGGGAATCTTAAACGTTACCGTCCTACTATTCTACAACATAAAACCACTGCATAATTTTTGTTACAATAGGCAATATTGGTTTATGTAACTGGAGGTTTGAACAAAAGGTTTTCACCAGAAGATTTTGGGTGAATAGGACACACCTCTGAATATATTTATACATAAATTCTTTATATTTTCTAATTATTTCCAAGATAAAGGATGGCAGATTTCGTCATCCTTGGAAACACATGTAAGACAATAGGATATTTAATGAATGTGTGCACGTTAGAGACATAGAAACAGAAAAATAGGTGCAGGAGTAGGCCATTCGGCCCTTCGAGCCCTCCATTCAATATGATCATGGCTGATCATCCAAAATCAGTACTCCGTTCCTGCTTTTTCCCCATATCCCTTGATTCCATTAGCCCAAAGAGCTAAATCTAACTCTCTCTTGAAAACATCCAGTGAATCGGCCTCCGCTGCCTTCTGTGGCAGAGAATTCCACAGACTAGAAAGCAATACTACTCCAAAACCAACTGTCAAAGATCTCTAGGTACACACAATTGCTGGGGAAACTCAGCGGGTGCAGCAGCATCTATGGAGCGAAGGAATTGTCAAAGATCTCTGTTGCTCAAGAAAAAAATTACAATTGCAACAATTGCAAAAGGAATATGTTTGTTGAAAGAACATAAAAGACTCAAAACAGGAGAAGCTCTACTACTTCCTCATGAGTACAGATAGTAAAACTGATGAGTAGTCAATAAAATTATAGGATTTCTGATGATCTAGGTGATTTCAGCCAGAAAAGCATTGGTCTGCTGTACTCAGGATCTCCAGTCTGGCTAAATAAAAAATATTAGTAAAACAAATCCCATTATGAAAGAACTGAAAATTATTTTTTTTAATTGTAGGTGCTTGAAATATGTAATAAAATAAATAATGTTGGAAATACTCAGCAGGGCACACAGCATGTGTGGAAAAAGAAGCAGAATTCATGTTTCATGAATAACAACCCAACAACTCTCACCACGTCCACAGGTGCTGTAAAAAAGCATTTTATTGGCATGCATCACAGTATGGTTTGGGAACAGTTCCATCCACGACTGCAAGAAATTGCAGAGAATTGTGGACACCACTCAAACCATCACACAAACCAACCTCCCTTCCATTGACTCCATTTACACTTCACACAACCTCGGCAAGGCCACCAGCATAATTAAGGACCCGTCTCACCCTGGTCACCTCTCTCCTCTCCCATCAGGCAAGAGGTACAGAAGGATGAAAAAGCATACCTCCAGATTCAGAAACAGTTTCTTCCCAGCTGTTAACTGAACCATCCTATCAACAACTAGAGAGCGATCCTGAGCTACTTACTATCTCATTGGAGATCTTGCATTTTATCTTGCACTAAATGTTAATCCCTTCATCATGTATCTGTTATCATGGATAGCTCAATTTTAATCATGCACAGTCTTTCCGCTGACTGGTTAGCATGCAACAAAAGCTTTTCACTGTACCCCGGTACACGTGACAATAAATTAAACTAAACTAAACTTTCCATCACAACAGTTCAATAGTAAACTGGAAAGGCTGGTCATCTGAAATTGTTGAATTCAATGTTAAGTTCATTGTAAATAATTGTATTGTAATGCAGCAACTCAGAAGCTGAAATGCTGATCCTTGGATCCAGTTGGATCTTTCTGTTGATGATCCACACACCACTAGAGAATATATACAATTATCTTGTACTCTATGCATATCTTACAATGTTAAATGTTATCAACTTATGTTCAGTCTATTTTGTACTATATTGATAATCATACAATAAGTAAGCCCTGGGAAATGTTCTTCCTGATACAACAGTTGATACCGATCAGATGGGTGTATTGTCATATACACAGATTGCAATGAAATTCTTTATTCTTACCCACATTAAAAAGGATAGAAGGTACACAAAAATGCTGGAGAAACTCAGCAGGTGCAGCAGCATCTATGGAGCGAAGGAAATAGGTAACATTTCGGGCCGAAACCCTTCTTCAGACTGATAGGGGGTGGCGGGAAGAAGGGAGGAAAAAGGAGGAGGAGGAGCCCGAGGGCTGGGGGATGGGAGGAGACAGCCCGAGGGCTGAGGAAGGGGAGGAGACAGCAAGGGCTAACAAAATTGGGAGAATTCAATGTTCATGTCTGCAGGATGCAGACTCCCCAGGCGAAATATGAGGTGCTGTTCCTCCAATTTCCGGTGTTGCTCACTCTGGCAATGGAGGAGACCCAGGACAAAGAGGTCGGATTGGGAATGGGAGGGGTAGTTGAAGGATAGATGCTGGAACATGCCAGAAAGCCACATCGCAACATTCGTAGTTGTTATTTGATGTGAAGACAATACATGTTCCTAAAATTCTTGTAATAATTCTCCTAATTCACTGTAACTGTCCATAACTGGTTCCATAGACATTTGAATGCAACAAATAGCATTTTGAATGGTACATAAAAATCAGTTGGGCATCCCAATATTCACAATGCATGCAACTTAAACTTTGTGGCGTGAGAGGTAAAATGTCTGTTTTGGCTTACATGTTGCTTCCAGAATTAGAGCATGATCACTGATGACTGTAGTTGATGTTCTATAATTAAGTATTTGAACAAAACTAATAATTTTGAATCATTGTTCAAAATCATTTCCAATAATACAACTTCCTGATCTATTCAAGTCTGCATAGCTTGGAAACCAATCTCTGAATACCTCCTCTTAACTCTGATGAAGTCAACAATTCAAATATACTAAATGACATTTATAAGTCTGTTCAAAAATATTATCTAGCTTTAATCTCATTGTCATGTCAAGATCAAACGCTTACTGCCCCGTTCTGTACTTGTCTCATGTTTCTGAATCTTTTGAAGTGTTTTTGAAGTGTTTTAATCGTTCCTATTAAAATGAATAACCACATTTTTTTACATTCTATTCAATCTGTCATTTGTTGCTTCTGTTAATTTGCCTTTATTGCCTCACAGCTCACTTCCCCATCTGTCATCAGCAGAGATTATACATGATAGAAGCTCAAGACCCAAACTATTCCAGCCCTGCAAAACAAAAATTGACACTATCCGATTTTCACACTGTAAACCAATCCTCAATCTACACTAGCATCCTTATATCATAACTCTTGATTATGAGCAATAGCCTCAAAGGCAGAACCTTAGCAAACGTGTTTTGAAAATCCCCAAATACTATGTCTACTAGCTCATTGTTACTCTGCCAGATACTACCTCAAACAAAAGCAAGATGCTACCATAAATATTTTTAAACCTTGGACATACACCATTAAGCCCATGACATCATTTAGCTTGGTCGCATTCAATTGCCAGCTCTATTTAAAAGTAATTTTCTCACGGCAACCTTTATTTCTTTCTTTTTGTGTCTTCCACCATAAACACCGATATAAAATATCTGTTTATTAGCATTGCAATTTCTTCACACCCCATTGAAATTTTCACTGTGCATCTATATCTGTGTGTAAGGAACCCACATTTACTTCAGCTAGTTTTTTCCTTTATGCTAATCCATAAAAGGTTTTGAGAAAGTGTTTTCACATATTTTGCCACTGTGGCGCAGCTGGTAGAAACACTGCCTCACAGCGCCTGAGAATCCGTTTGATTTGGACCTCGAGTGATGTCAGTGTGGAGTTTGCACATTACTCCTCTAACCCCGTGTGCTTCCTCTGCGTGATCCAGATTCCTCTCACATCCCAAAGACATGTGTAGGTTAATTGGTCTCTATAAATTGCCCCTATTGTATACAGAATGGATGCAAAAGTGGGATAACATTGAACAAGTGTGAACAAGTGATCAACATGGTTGTTGGTGTGGACTCGGTGGGCCAAAGGGCCAGTTTCCAGGCTGTCAATCCAAGATTTCAATCAAAATCCTTCAGGATTTTACTGGTGCTGAAATTCTTCCTCATGTTTGAATTTAGTTTCCTTTTTAGCCATATTACAAACCAAATACCCTGTTAATTTTCCCTTTAGGTAAGAACTTTTCTTATGCATTTGTTCAATTCCAAACAAATATGTGTTTTAACAAGTTTGTCAGGATTTACTAACTGCCATATCTTTTAATCAAATTTCACATCCACTTAGCAAGATAGCCTCTTATATCAGCATTCAACATTATGATGGTTCCATCACCAAGCACAAACTCGTCTCTCCACTCCCATCATCAACAACCTGTACACTAGAACCAATGAAAGCAGAATGTGACTTGCCTCAAGAATAGGACCGCAACACCAGGGCAGTGATCTAACAATCCACAAGTAGCTCTTGACTACCAGAAGCCTCTCCATTACCTACCAGGTTCATCAGCACTGTCACTAAATAATAACCAAACAGCTGGCTGTGTTATTTTATTTCACAAATCAAAAGTGAGCAATTTGATTTATTGACACATATGGCTGCCAAAGAATGCACATCAGCAATCCATCAACATTATTTCAATATTCATATCAAGTAAACCATGAAACTAAATAATTAAAATCAAAATTTCAGTACTTCCCTCCTGTGATTTCTAAGAATTTGAGCAGCATGCTAGAAGGAAATAATTACATTTGTCTCTCGATGCCACATCATGCTGCGTCCTGCCAGCTCTGCATTGTGCCAAGGCTAAGATGCTGGAATTCAAAAATGATCTTCCTGCTATCGTAAATAGGGATGTTTGTACATTGTTCTATTGTATTCACATCTTTTCAGTAAATGTAGGAATGCAAGTCAGCATGTAGTAAAACCTATACAACATTTAGATACAAACTGATACAGAGCCACATAAATACTATTGCCATCAGACCAGGTCACAGGCTGGGTATGCTGCAGACATGATTCACCTCCTGACACCATTAAGCCTCCCAGCATTTACAAGTCAGGAGCTGACAGAATACTCTCAATTTGCCTGGATGAGCTCACCAAAGACACTTACCAGCATGTGTGAGAGGCAGATCAATTAACAGCCATGCACTGCACCTCCTAAATATTCACACAAGTACACTGGAGCTGCAGTGGATGTCAGCCACAAAATACCATCACAGTTGCACTACACTGGTCCCACAATATATCTCAAACTTGCAACTATAACCACCAGGAAGAACAAAGAACAGTAATGCGGAACGGGATACCCCTCCCGTTCGGACACCATCCTGACTTGGAAATATATTACAATTTATTCATTATCACTCATTTAAAATTCTCCCAGCCCATTCAGAGGCCCAGCACCATATGCAAGAGAAATAAGGCACAGACATCGGCACCCGCATTCTTTAAAAGTCTCTTATGAATCAGAATAAGTGTGGTCTGAGCCTGATACACTTTTCAGCACGTGACTTCAGCAGAGAATATATAAGTTGGGAGGTCATGTTGCAGTTATATAAGACACTAGACTAAGTGGGACCCGTTGGGTCCCAGCATCACATGGGAGGGCTGGTCCCCCAACGCAATATTCCACCTCTCCACCAATTCCAATATTGGTGGCCAGTGGGGGAAGGGGGGGGGGCTTTCTGGAGCGCTAGTATGGGTGTTGTGCGCTGAAGGGACTGGTTTCCAGAGGGCTAGTCATGGACATTATGGATTCTTGGGCTGGCGGCTCAGTCACTCAAGCCTGTTGTGCTGGCAGCTCACTCACTCAGGGCTGGTGGGCTCGCAGCTGACTCAAGGCTATTCCATGAAATTCCATTTCAAGCAGGGTGCAAGGGCATCAAATTCAAGTGCAGTTTCATACCATTTCAAGCCGGGTGCGAGGCCACTAAAGACAGCGAGTCGTGACCTCTCCCTCCCCCATCTTACAGTCTGAGCCACGCCCACACTTCCGGGTTTTATAGTCCCTCCCCCCTCCCTTCATGGCATGATTGACAGGAGAGAGAATCTCAACATTTTTTAAACACTAATAACTCTTTTATTTTTCATATATGGTAAAAATCCTCTTGTCCTGCACAGCGCAGGGGGACTGACCAAAAATCACAGCCGTAAGTGGCAGCGTTTTTTCTAAAATCAATATACAGAACAGGAAGTGGTCAATATCAGACTTTTAGTAATATAGATTGATGAGGCCGCATTTAGAGTCCGCTCAGTCCGCCTAAACCTATCTGATCTCTCGATTGCTAAACACTTGAACTCCCCCTCCCATTTCCATACTGACCTTTCTGCCCTGGGCCTCCTCCATTGTCAGAGTGAGGCTCAGAGCAAATTGGAGGAATAGCACCTCATATTTCGCTTGGGCAGCTTACACCCCAGCGGTATGAATATTGACTTCTCTAATTTCTTTCTCCGTGGATTGTCACCTTGTCGTGGTGGAGAAGCTTGTGTGGACCTGAGATCCTGAGAGCGATGCCGTCTGGAGCTATGCTCCTGGTAGGGCCACCCATGGTGGTAATGTCAAGGGGGAGGTCTCTGACAAAGAGCAATCCAACCAAGACCTCAACAGTGGAACAGGCGGAGGACGATAGCAGACCTTAGTGGAGCGTCACAACAGCTAGGAAGGTGGATGAAGGCTGCAGCAGAAAAGGGTCTCTTTTCTCCAGGCCACTGGGTCTCTTTTCTCCATGCCACTGGATCCAGATCTGTCAAGGACCGTGGAGTGGCTGTCTGTGCACCAGTCTCCCTATGTTAAACAAAGTTACGCACAGGCGTCCTCCATATAGGGAAGAGCACCCTGGAGACACCCAAGGTCAGCCATGACCGAAGGGGGCCTAAGAAGAAATTTCAAGTAACCCTTGACATTCCCTCTTTCTCCAACCTTCCACCTTCCTAGTTCTCCGACCAATCTGACTCTCCCCCTGATTAAATTTTATCTCTGTATGCATTGTTGTCACCTTCTCCTAACTACAATGATCTATTGTATAATCTCCTTGAACTTTGTCCCCATTGATGTCTTGTGTTCATACCTTACACTTCCTTATCTCTGAAACATCATGCATTCCTTCTATCCAGAGATGCTGCCTGTCCCGCTGAGTTACTCCTTTCGTGTACATCTTCGATGTTAACCAACATCTGCAATTCCTTTGTTTAAGAAGGAACTGCAGATGCTGGAAAATCGAAGGTACACAAAAAAGCTGGAGAAATTCAGCGGGTGCAGCAGCATCTATGGAGCGAAGGAAAAAGGCAACGTTTCGGGCTGAAACCCTTCTTCAGACTGCAATTCCTTCCTCCACATTTATAGTATCTGGGCACCATGTTATAGGAAAGATGTTGTCAAACTGGAAAGAGTACAGACAATTTACGAGGATGTTGCCAGGACTCGTGGGTCTGAGTTATAGGGAGAAGTTGAGTAGGCTGGGACTCTATTCCCTGGAGCGCAGGGGGATGAGGAGTGATCTTTTAGAGATGTACAAAATCATGAGAGTAATAGATCTGGCAGATGCATTCTCTTGCCCATAGTAGTGGAATCGAGGACCAGAGAACATAGGTTTGAGGTGAAGTGGGGATATGGGCCAAACGCAGGGAGGTAAGATTAGTATGTCTGGGACATATTAGCCGGTGTGGGCAAGTTGGGCCTGTTAAGGGCCTGTCCCACTGTACGAGATAATTCAAGAGTTCTCCCGAGCTTCCCCTGATTCGAACTCGGAGAATTACGGTAATAGGCGCTCGCAGCTACTCGGGGCTCTCGTGGACATTTTTCAACATGTTGAAAAAACTTCACGAGCTTACCGCGTTTCCCGAGTACCTGCCATTAGCGTTACAAGCCGCTAAGAGTCGTCCCCAGCTCCGACGTACCCGTTACGCACAATCTACGTACTTACCACGAGTTAGATTTTTTTTTAAACTCGGGAGAGCTCTTGGGTAAAGTCGTATAATGGGACAGGCCCTTTACCACACTGTATCACTATGACACTTCAGTGTAATGCTGAGGGAGTGCAGCACGGTAAGAGTTAACAATCATGAAATAAAATATTCAATCATCCTGTTTACAGGGAAGCTCAACATAAATCTCATGCCCTGATTTCAAGCAACAAAGTAGTTAATCCATTGATTTATGATCTTTTTGTGAGGGGGGTGTGGTGTGTGAGGTGGAGGATGGAGCAGATTGACATTCTAAATCACTTCTGAAAGACATGCATAAATGCAGAGGACAAGAATATGGACACATTTCTACTGCTGACATTCTGATCACACTTTAATGCTGAATTTCTTAAGGAATCCAACTGCACTGCACCAACTTCCTGCCGTTTTCCAGCATTTACATTTGAAAGCAGCAACTGAAAGCTGTGGTAATTTCCTTGACCTTGTTATTCATGAAAGTGCTGTGCACAGGATCTCTTCAACCGAAAACTATCGATAGAGATGCATGCTGCTTGCTGTTCACCAAGGTCTGCACCAAACCATCTCATACACCAGGCTGCATGTTGTGCATAACTGAGTAATATTAATGACTAAAGTAGATTCCTTCTGATCACCTGATCATTCTTAAGGTGATTTTAAATATTGTATGCACCACCGGCCACACATTAAGTTATATACAGTAAATTAGATTCACAATAATCCATTAGTTATAAAGCACATTCAGTAGTAGTGACAAAATGAAGAGGAAATAAAATGTTCAATTTTTGCTTAATTTACCCGATTAATTCAGCAAATGCACATCCAAAGTTAACTATCAAAAAATGGTTCGGACTGTCTATCCGAGTTAAGCCTCTCATAATCTTATAAACTTCCATCAGGTCGAACCTCAGCCTCCAATGTTCCAGACTAAACAATTCAAGTTTCTTCAACCCCTCTTTATAGCTAATACACTCTAATCCAGGCAGCATTTTGTTAAATCTTTTCCACACCTACTCCAAAGCTTCCATATCCTTACTGTAATGGAGCAACCAGACTGCATGCAATCCTCCAAATGCAGGTCAGCCAAAATCCTATAAAACTGCAACATGACTTCCTGGCTCTTATACTCAAAGCCCTGACCAATGACCATAACTTCTTTGCAAATTGCTCTACTTGAGATGCCACTATCAGGAAGCTACGGACTTGGACACCAAGATCCAACTGTACATCAATGTTGTAAAGGGTCTTGCCTGCAACTGTATAGTTAGTTTCTCCTAACATTTGACCTTACAAAATGGAACACCTCAAACCTGCATAGATTAAAATCTATGTGTCCATCTTGTGGAACTCCAATGGTCACAGACCTCCAACTAAAATAACACCCTACACCTACAACCCTCAGCCTTCCATGAATTAGCCAGTTTTCAATCCAAATGACCAAGTCACCATGAATCATACGCATCTTAATCTTCTGGACTATGGCTAAAATCCATGTAGACAACATCCACTGTACTGTGCTCATTGATCACCTCCTCATAAAACACAATCTTCTGAAGCTACAAAGTACCATTTCCGTTTATACATTTGTTTAGAATGATCTTGAACGATTTGCCTTTCACTTTCAATTAGAGTGTTCAATTAGACCCACCCTTTGGTCTTATTGAAATCTAAAAGTGCATGAAAGAAAAAAAGACAGGTTTGCCAGCAAATGGTTCTCATATCTTAATGCAAGCCCTCACTGAGTGATTTGAGAGGACTACTGCTCATACTCTTGACTTGTTTTGTCAAATGTTGCCTTAATTAAACTCAATTAAACTTACTTGACTGGCACTGCAGCCACTACCCAAAATGTTTACCCATCCTCAGCCCGCCTGCTCAACCGATCAAAATGCTGCTAGTTTTTGACAACCATCTTCACTATCCACAATACCACCCACTTTAGTGTCATCTGCCAACTTTCTAATCATGCCTTATATGTTCTTATCCAAATCATTGATAGGGATGAGAAACACCAATAGTGCCAGCACCGGACCCACTGAGGCACATCACTGGTCACAGGCCTCCAGTCTGAAAAACAAACGTCCACCATCACCCTCTGCTTCCTTGCATGAAGCCAATTTTCTTTTCAGTCAGCTACATCTCCTTGGATCACATGCGATCTTTTGTGGGTTCTATTTAAAAATCATGAATTACCCTGTGGGAGTACCTTTACCACATAGACTCCGGTAGTTTCAAAAAATAAATCACTGTTGTTTTCTTAAAGACAATTAGGAAAGGAAGCAAAAGACGGCTTTGGCATGAACAAAATTCTCTCCTGAACTAAAATGAACCGTTCTCTTGAATAAATGTGTACAAATAATTTGGAATAATTGAAAATAAAATTGGTAATAATCTTGTAATTATGATACTAATATACTCTACAGAACCTTCCATAATTCATTGTTCAAGGTGCTCTGAATGTTCACTCAAAAGGAAACTGTAAAGGAGTGATGTCTACCACACTGTAACCTTTACTGAGTCCTTTATTATAGCACATGGTACACACGTCCCAGCACTGACTGCATCTAGTCTTCAGGCGTGCTGGAACCAACAGGGAGGAACAAGGGGAGGATATCACAGTTATACTGATATGATGGGGCGTGGTTAATGGTGATGAGGTAGCTACATTATAGGTTGCATGCATAAACCATCTACATCCTTTCCCTTACAAAATTAAACAAAGTTACGGCAATGGCAGGTTGGTTATACAGTACCTGCAAATCTAAACGAAGTCTCCGTAGCGAGCTGGAGGCTTAACAGTCCGACCCGAGCTAGTGCGCATAGCACCCTCACCCTCCCCACCCGAAAGAGGAGGAGGAACAGGAACAGGAGGGAGAGAGAAGGTGGGCGGAGACACCGGCTTGAAAGGAGAACCGAGAGGCACAGGTGAACCAGGTGAAACAGAAGGGGTTGAATGAGCAGAAGTCGGAGAAAGAGAAGACCTGACAGGGGACGACCGGGCCGGAGTGGCGAACCCTGGTAGAGCAGAGGGAGGAGACCGAGGCAAGCGGACCGACCGGGGCATACAGCGGGCAGAGGGTAAGTTAATGAGGGAGGGATCGGCACACGAAGGAGGGGTATAAGGAACCGCGGGAGGAGGTTTAGGCTCATTGACCGCCAACAGGTCCTGGCGGCTACGCCGGTAGATAGTCCCCTCAAAGTCCACCAAGTACGACCGTGGTGAACTGTCGACCCCAACCACGGTAGCGAGTCGGGAGAAGCCGGTAGACGTCTGCAAGCGGACGACCTGGCCAGGCAGCAGTGGGGATAGAGGGCGGCAGGACTTGTCGTGTGAGCGGCGCTGGATTTCGTGCTTCTGAGCAATCCGTTGCTGGACAGCAGCAGGCTGTAGGACCTTGGGCACCAGGGACTGCTGGGCGATCGGCATCGGAGGGCGAATAACGCGGGACATGAGGCGTTGGGCAGGGGATCGCATTGCACTGTCCCTGGAGATATTCCGAAGGTTCAACAGACCCTGGTAGAAGTCACCATTGGAGAGACGGGATTGTTCAAGCAAGCGCTTTGCACAGCGGACAGCACGTTCAGCCAGTCCATTGCTCTGCGGGTACTCCGGGCTGCTGGTGTAATGATTGAAGTTCCACTTCGCAGCGAAAGCTTTAAATTCGGCACTAGTGAACTGGCGGCCGTTGTCGGTCTGCAACCGAACCGGGGAACCAAACGTGGCGAAATGTCGGCGTAGCTTACTGATGACCATCTCCGAGGTGATGGCAGGGAGAAGGTCCACCTCGAACCAATTCGAGTAGGAGTCGACCAACACGAGGTACTGCTTTCCACGCCATTCGAATATATCGGCAGCCAGCGATGACCAGGGCATGTCAGGGGCAGGCTGTTGTAGAAGCGGCTGTCGCTGCTGATGCGGGGCAAGAGAATTGCAATCCGGACAGGAGGCCACCCTGGCCTTGATGTACTTTGCCATGCCCGGCCAATAGTATTGTTCCTGGGCATGCGAGATGGTGGCATCGGCCCCGGGATGCCCCATGTGGGCAGCATTGAAGTACAAGCCGTACAGCGAGGCAGGGACGACCACCTTGTGGCCCTTGATGACAATACCGTCCCGGAGCACCAGCTCATCGCGCACCAAAAAAAAAGGGTGAACGCCAGCAGGTAACGAAGTCTGTTTGATTGGCCATCCACGCTTGATGACAGCAGCAAGCTGTTGCAGGTCAGGGTCGTTGGCGGTGTGCTCAACCAGGCACTGGAGCTGCTTGGAAGGGACGAAGTTCACGTTCAGTACCTGTAGGTCTTCCTGCTCGAAGGGGTGCTGGTCGCAGGAGGCCTCGGGACAGCGCGTCAGCCACATGCATCTCGGTGCCCCTCTTATAGACGATTTTAAAGTCAAACCGCTGTAGCTGCAGCATCATCCGCTGTAGCCTGGCTGGAGCGCTGTGTATAGGCTTGTTGAGGATCGTCACCAGGGGTTGATGATCCGTTTCTACAGTGAACCTGGTGCCAAAGAGGAAGTCCTTAAACTTAGAACAAGCGAACACAACCGCCAACAGCTCCTTTTCTATCTGCGCATAGCGCTGCTCTGTGTCCATCATGGTCCTAGAGGCATAGGAGATAGGCTGCAACGAACCATCATCATGGGGCTGCAGGCAAGCAGCACCCAGTCCAAAACGGGAAGCGTCGCACGTAACCACAACTGGACGTTGTAAATCAAAGAACTTCAGAGAAGGTGTGCTGATCAGCTTCTTCTTTAGTAGGTCGAAAGCCTGCTGGTGGTGCGGAAACCAGGACCAAGCAATGTCATTTTTAGTAAGTTGTCTCAGGGGTGCGCTCAACTCGCTGAGGTCAGGGATAAACTTGCCCAGATAGTTGACCATACCCAGGAAGCGCTGTAGACTGGTAACATCTGTCGGGGCAGGCAACTCGGAGATGGCGCTGGTCTTTTGCGCGTCGGGCTTTAACCCGTGGGCCGTGAAAACGTGGCCAACATATGGGACCTCAGGCACCCGGAACCTGCATTTTGACTGGTTCAGCTTTAGATTGATCTGCCGTGCGCGGTCCAGAATCCGTCGGAGGTGGCGGTCATGTTCAGCCACATCCCTTCCATAGACCAGAATGTCGTCCACAATAATCGCGCAGGGCAGACCTGCAAACAATTGTTCCATAGAACGCTGGAATACCTCGCTGGCGGAGTTGATGCCGAACGGCATCCGCAAAAATTTAAACCTGCCGAAGGGCGTACCAAATGTGGTCAAGTCCGAGGAGCGTTTGTCCAGGGGTATTTGCCAAAACGAACTCCTGGCATCGAGGACTGAAAACACCTTGGCTTGTCCGACCTGGGCGGCAACATCTTCAACAGTCCTCATAGGGTAGTGGGGCCGCTTAATCGCCAGATTCAAGTCCTTAGGGTTGATGCATACCCGTATTTCGTTCTTCCCTTTCTTCATCGTGGCGACCATGGTGGAGACCCATTCGGTGGGATCGCTGACAGCCTCCAGCACTCCCATGTCAACCATATCCTTCAGCATAGCCTCCACCTTACCCTTCATGGCGAACGACACTCTGTGAGGTGGGCGGATCACCGGCACCACGGAGGGGTCGGTTGCGATTTTATACACAAGCGGCAGCTTTCCCAACTTGTCGTCGAACAGGTCGGGTACTCGGATAGTGGATCCATCACTGCTTGCACCTCGTGGACCGTACGGTCGAAAGACACCAGACCAAGATCCTGGCAGGCCTGGTTGCTCAGTAGAGTTACACAGTTGCAGTCCAGAATAAAGAACGACAGGTCACGAGATGATTTCTGTAGCACACAATGAAAGGTCGCCCTCCCCACAGGTGTTAGCTCCTCTCCCCCATAGGCACGCAAAACAGAGCGATCTGCAGTCAACAGCTCATTATTTCTTATCTGGCTGAACAGTGATGTTGACATTACGTTCACTTTTGCTCCAGTATCCAGCCGCAGAGAAAGACTTGTTGTTCACGGTAATGAGTACAGGTGGATCGGGGAGGCGAGATCGGCTGTGAAGGAGAGTGTAAACACTTGCATCTCCCATGGAAAAGCAGAGCTCAGAGTCGGGGGCAGTGCCGACAGAGGACTGAGAGTCCATCTCACTATCAACTTGCTGAAGGTTGTTTAAGAATTGTCTAGGAGCTGAGGGCACATTCCCACGGGACCTGCAGGCAGCTGCAAAGTGGTTCATTTTCCTGCAGAAATTGCAAGATTTTCCAAGAGCTGGGCACTGGGACTGCATGGGGTGGACATAATTACAATTGGGACACTTCTGAGACCGCGGGACCCGAGATGTACGGACGGGCCGCGGTGGAGGGCGAAAGTTGTCCTGCATACGACGTGGTCCTGCAACGCCAGTCAGATTTATGGCTCGGCTGTCAGATCCCCTCTGCCCATGCGGAGGGGTAACTACTTCTGCGATGCGGCACGCATGCATTGCCTGAGTCAGGGTTAGATCGGGCCGTTGCAGCAAATCAGCACGTAGTTTCTGGTCGAGCATGCCAGTGACGAGAATGTCCCTGGTGAGCTGGTCACGCATGGTCTCAAAACGGCACCGCTGAGCAAGGTAGCGCAGGTCAGCGATGAAACACTCGACAGGTTCATCCGGCTGCTGCTTCCGTGAGAAAAACCGAGCCCGCTCCAATATGCGGTTGGTGGGCAGGTCGCAAATCTCTGCAAACTTGCGCAAAAGACATACCGGGTCATCGGCAGATTCAGCTGGCTCGACGAGCTGGTCGTTGTCATCCAGGACCGCTGGATCGTAGACGAACGCCTGGGCTCTCTTCATGGCGTCGGGACCGGCCAGGTTAAGCAGGAGGGAGGCTTTGACCGCAGCTGGGTCATTCCGGTGCGCAATGTTAACGAAGTGAGTGTAATCCAACGCAAAAGTAGCCCATCGCTCCGCAATGTCAGCGTCAAAGACAAGGGGAGATGGCTTTCGGCATGACAAAATGAAATTAAACACTGATACAAAAGGGAGAAATAAAAAACCGATAAACAGGAGCGCTAGGCTTACTTGCTGACACCATGTAAAGGAGTGATGTCTACCACACTGTGACCTTTACTGAGTCCTTTATTATAGCACATGGTACACACGTCCCAGCACTGACTGCATCTAGTCTTCAGGCGTGCTGGAACCAACAGGGAGGAACAAGGGGAGGATATCACAGTTATACTGATATGATGGGCCGTGGTTAATGGTGATGAGGTAGCTACATTATAGGTTGCATGCATAAACCATCTACAGAAACCTTCAGCTTTATATCATTAAATGCACAATTTAGTAGATTAAATTTATTTTAAATAATTATTTTTATCAACAGAATTTAGAAAAACAGGGTTATGAACACATACATTTAAAACAAAATCAAACACAAAATTAAAAGTACACAAAATTACAAACAATCTCATTATCAGTAGCTGGCAATAAATCTAATAAACTCATGAAGTGGAAAATTGCTGACATAAACCTAACACCTATACCTTCCTAAAAGGTTGTTTTGAGGATCTGTCATCTGAATTCATTCAAAACAGAGATTGACAGATTTATAGATATTGCAGCAATCAAAGAATATGGGGATAGTGCAAGAAAATGGTGCTGAAGAAGAATGGTGCCAGGATCTTGATAAATGCCCGAATTGCTTGAAACACACATCATTAACTCCAGCTCCTTTTTTTAAAAAACATTTCCACAATCTCAGGACCTCCCAGAAGTACCATGAAACAAAATTGGCCAATTCACCCAAAGCAAAATTTACTGAACATCACAAAATAACAGTTCACTTTAAAAAATATATATTGCTTGAGACCAAGACAATTTTGGCCAGGAAACCATCAATCTAAGTATCACGGAAACTTGTAACATCTTGGAGCACCGACTGATAAGGCATTTAGAAGACAGAACATCAAACAATGCAACATCCCGCTCATTAGCACAGGAGTATTAGCCTTGGTTGTATTACTCATGTCAAGTGCAACCAACTGAGAAAACTCTTGCTCTACATTTCTATTAAAAACTACCACTTACCTGGTAAAGATCAGATAAACTGCTGCTGCCAGAGTCACTGGTGATGCTACATCCTGAATGACTGGAGGATACCTGAGTCACTTGTGGATGGAGGCTATCTGTGAGATGTAATTTGGTGAAGTCTGCAGGAAGCTACACAATGGGAAAAGGATAAAGAAAAGTGAGTCTGAGACAGTCAGCTTATGGAACATTTAGTCATCAAAATTGTTGTTATGCTAATTGTAATAATCTTATGCAGCAATCTCTAGTCACAGTGTTCTCTAGTCACAGTAAATGTGAAATATTTTAAATGCAGGATATTCTAAAATATTCCAAAACTGACATTCCATTTCAAATAAAAATGCTTCTTAAGGTTTTGCTTTCTTTTATGCTCTCACTAGTATTATGATCACAATGAATGGCAGTGCTGGCTCGAAGGGCCGAATGGCCTCCTCCTGCACCTATTTTCTATGTTTCTATGTATAAGTACTTGTTCCAGGTACAAGTGGCCTTTCATTCCATCATTTCTGTGCTCAGTAAAAACAGACTTTAAACTCAGTCTATCAAAAGCATGATCTCATAGTTAGAAATCTTCAAGTGTTCAATCCAGGTACTCTTCAAATATAGTTAGAGTTTCTGCCTCCACCATTTTTTCAGAAACCTATTAGTTATCAAATGAAAACAAAATCAAATTATCCCTTTAGTCATTCTCATCATATTAAATTCATGTCCTCAGCCATTGTCCTCTGTTAACTGTACTTTTGTTTTCCTTATAAAGTTCTCCCATCACTTTACACGTCTTAATTAAATCTCCCCTCAATGTCATCGTAAATCTCTTCTACATTTCTCACATCTTTCTTCAGTATTTGTACGTAGTACTCTACATACATTTACAAACATAGGTCGAAACTCTCTAGACCACCACTCTAATTAGTACAGATCGGTTAATTTTAGATCTTAGTAAGTTAATTAGTATAGATGTGTATGACAGAATCAAAACATGCTGGACTACAGGAGTGGCTAGACCACAGACACAGAAGGATCTGGACCCAAAATATCACTATCCATATTCTCCAGTCAGATGCTGCCTGATCTTCTGAGTTACTCCAGCACTTTGTGTCCTTTTAGGTCTGTCATTCTGCCCTAGTTTGGCATTCCATTCTGAATTATCCACGTCACAGAAAACACATCTCTAGCACTGCTGCCTCTTTCCAATCACATACCATTACCTGCCAAGGACTGATTTATGACCCTTCATCTCCATCAGTTATATTGTACCTCATGGCCACATCATTCAAACAGTCATCTTTCACAAGATACCAAACTCTTCATCACTACTCTCTCCATGGAGATTCATCAAGCACGAATGTGATTATGAATTCAAAATCATGGTCATGCAGGAGATATCTAGGCCGGGACAGAATGTTACACACCGTAACTGAAGTTCCGAATTATTGCAGATCCTGTTGTGCAGCAGAATGGCAAGAATTATATGGATGAGGGACAAAGATGAGACAGCAACTACTCTACTTCTATTGTGGCCCCACTTAATCATAATAAAACACTATTCAGCTTTTCCTCTCTGCAGAGGTGCAGATGGAATAATCTTTGCAGTGCCCACACAGCTCTAAATGTTGAAGAAAACAAAGCAAAGTGGAGTCAGTCAGTGCAGCACACCAGCAGTGGTTCACATTGAGAATAGTCATTTTAAACACTCCTGCCATAGCAGACACATGCCTCTTTTAATTGCACCACCACACAACATTTCTTCAGATGACAAGTGTCAAGAGCTATGTTTGAAAGGGATATCCATAATTTCCAACTGGCCAGCCATTTAATCAGCTTCTTAGACAGAAAGGGATGCAAGACTATCACAGAAAGCATTTTGCCAGCTCGCAATATATCTGATACAGACTTCAATGCATCTCTATTTGTTGGTCTTCACTACCTGTACATTGGTGGGCATCCCATACAGTTAGCATGGTGATGGTCATATTGATACTCATGTCCAGTTGCCAGCATTTGATAACTGATTCTGTCACAAACCTTATTTGTTCCAGCAGCACAATTCTATCCTTAAACTGTGATTAATTAGCTTAAATGAAGGCCCACTACTCAAAGAATGAGCTACTTCCATCTTGTAAATGCGAAATTCAATACTTGCTTTAAATCCATCCGCCGTTGAAAAAATAATTCATGAAATGTTCACTTTGTTTTACTCTTCCAAATTCCATACACCACAGATTATTCAAAAAAGTGCTGCACATTTGCCGTTCCATGATTCATGATCCTTCTGGTCGTCCAACTCCAATTTAAATGTTTTTATCTCACATTAAAGCCCATGATGACCTTACCTCTTGTCATCACTACTTCTCTATCATATTTAATCCTCCACATAATTATCTCCAAGGACAATCGATTTGGTCTGTTGCCACTGTTTTAGCAATGTTTCCTTCCTTTGACGCACCAATTACAACTTTGGCCATGCTTTCTCTCCCTGTACCTGAATTTCTCTACTCTTCTACCTTCAACTTGGACCATAATGTTACTATATTCACCACATTTCCTTGCAAAACTGAAGGAGACTGTTTTGGCCCATCATGTCTACACAAGCTCAAAGAGCAATCTTTTTTCACTAAATATTTCTGTATTCTTTACTCCCAATATTCCCAGCAATTTCCCCCATATTGTTCAACATATCATGAACAAATTACTGAATTTAATAAAGTTGACTACCTACCCACACAGCTTTGAAATGTGGGAGGAAGGCAACACAGACAAAAATGTGCAAATTCCAGGGTCAAATTTGAACCCAGGTCAAAGGAATTGTGAAGCAGCAACTCTATGAGCTGGTTACTATCCTTAATATCACCTTTGACTTGACATCTATATATTTCTATTTCTAGCACCTTGTGCATATTTGACATAAAGACCTTATAGTTGGCATTAGCCATGACTTGGATGTTAACAAACTCACCTATGAATCAAAGTTTATGAAATTTTAAAGCCCCGCTTTAAAGAATTAAGAACATATAAACGCATGAAGAATTAAGAGCAGACACTCCAACATAGTATTGAATAAATACTGCATTATAGTTGATGTGGTCTTTTGAATGGGATGTTAAATGTGCTCTCTCTTCTTTCTTGGGTAGAATCTAAACGTGTCATGCCACTGAAGTGACAGAGTAGAGGATGTAATGTAAGGATTAAACAGACTAAACTAAAATGGATTTGTCAGCTAAATTAGCAGCACCACATTTCAAACCCTGCTTAGGAAAACAAGTAGATGTTCTGGAATAATGCTTAGGCTAACTTGAAGGAAGCAGTAAATTATGAGGCCACCTGTGAGGTCACTAAGACTAGCTTTCCTTTCCTAGAGACATCTGAGACCAACAGAGAGTCTGATAGGACACATAACTCACACTGTTATGGTACCAAGGAGGATAGCTAGTTTTATACATTGTCACCTGTTGTTCTTAGTGATGAAAGTAATTATATAACAGATCTTCACCTTTGGGGGAGAGAAAAAGAGCTTCACCAGAGGGGGAGAAATTTAAGAGTGTTTCACCCACAGGGAGAGAGTGAGGGCTTGGACTGTGGTGTGTGCTGGTGACAGCCAGACAGGAGAATCAAATACACAGAGGCGTAAGACCTGATATTTTGTATTGTTACTTTATTGAGAGTTTTTCTATCCATTACTTGAATTTTGCTTGAATAGTTATTTGTGCTCTTCAGCATGTGCTTTCTCCATTCATTGACTGAACCTTTGAGACCTGCATATATTTTGTTACAGGGGAGTCCTGTGTTCAAGCCAGTGTTTATACCACAATCAATCCAACCAAACTTAGAAAATGTTATCATAATCACAATTTGTGAGATTTTCCTGGGGAAAAAAGTGGTTGCTGCAGTTCCTAATTTACAACATTACTATATTTTAAAATATAGTTAATTGTCCATAAAGCATTTCGAAACACTACTGCCATGACGTGTGCGACACAAGTACAAGCTTCTTCAAAATGGCAACCTGAGCAAAATATGTTTAAACACCATGTTTGAATTTCTAGAAGGGGAAATAGTTCAAAATAAACTAATTACAGTTTATTACTTTCTGGATGACATGTAAATTATACAATATTTCAGACTGTAACTCTTCATAAACACTGATATCCAAAACATTGTACAACATTAAATATTTGAATATTTTTCATGAAAATTGTGTTATGACAGCGTTATCAAACCATCAATGGCAATGTTTTGTATTTCACATTTCTGTGTACTAAATGATCATTCTGCAACAAAGAACAGCAGCAAATGACAATCCCACCTTTACTTGATTTATTTTTGCATGCTTATCAAGGAGCTTACTAAACAATGAAGCAGCAATTCTTTTTCCTTTGTCGCCAAAAGGCATTGGGACTAACTAATCTGCTCTTAAAGCTACTACAGCTGAAAAAAATTAGCCAAGCATAAACAAAGGATTAAACCTTGCTGAACAAACATCTACAAATTGAATCCATATTATCTTTACAGGATTCCCTTAATGAGTTCAAAATGGTGTACATTTCAACAAAACTACTTCTGGATGAAGTCATTTCAGCATACTCCCTTGGACGCAATAACAAACTGATATGCAACATCAAACCAATAAAGTACCCAGTATTTTTATTACAACCCCAACTTCGCCTTTTAGTTAAGAATATATTTTACCTTCGAAAAGAAATTGTGCTGACAGAGCCCAGAAGCTCTGGGCAAGAAGTTCTCTCCTGCTTTAAATTGAGATTTTCAGAAATGTTGAAAACTTCTGAGTCAAGTTTTTTTTTAAAAGAGACGTAATGAGGTGGGATCAATCAAGATCATTCACAGATTCAACTTTTCTAAACCAAAATAAAGATGTCTGAACATCAATGCTGTTAAGGGCCTTGAATACTTTCCTTTTATGTTCGACCTACCAAAGTGCAACCTCACACTAACTCAAATTAAATTCCACCTATTTGTCTCCCATATCTGTAACCGATCTACGTCCGACTGCATCCTTTGACAGTCTTCCTCAATTTCCGCAAGTACACAAATATTGATGTTGTCCACAAGCTTACTAAGCAAACCATCTACATACACATCCAAAAGGGGGAGGGGCGTGTGCACATGCAGGCACGTAAATATGGATAATGTGACTTGGACATAAAGGTAGATGGATTGTTTCGTAAACGTGTAGACAACATCAATATTTATAGATGCGCACAGTGAGAAATGTCACATACTACGGGAATTCTAACCCTGCAGAACACCACTAGTCAGACCACCAGCCAGAATAACATCCTTCCACCACTACCCTCTGTCTTCTATGGCTAAGCCAATTCTGAATACAAACTATCATGTCACATAGATTCCATGCATCTTAATTTTCTGGATCAGACAATCATGAGGGATCTTATCAAATGCCCATAAAGACAACATCCACAGCCCTATCCTCATTAATCACCTTTGTCACCTCTAAAAATAAATCTCAATCATGTCAGTACGACATGACCTGTCGCAGAGAGCCATGTTGACTGGCATTAATTAATCCGTTCTTGTACAATGCGATCTATCCCAAAGAATCCTCTCCAGTAACTTTCCTAACACTGATGTGAGGCTCACCTGCCTGTAATTTTTTATCTCTACTTTCCTTCATAAACAAAGGAATAACGTTAATGATTCTCCGGTCCTCTGGGACCTCGCCTGTGGTTAGCAAGGATATCAAGGGTACAAATATCTTTGTCAAGCCTCCTACAATTTCCCATCTTGCCACTCGCAATAACCTGGCATTGATCGCTTCAGGCTCTGGGAGTTTATCCATCTTTATGTTTTCCAAGTGACCGGACACTAACTCCTTCTCGATCTCAAACTGTCCTAACAAATTAGTATACCCCACATCAATCTCACTATCCTCCGTATCCTTCTCCTTGGTTAAGACAGATGCAAACAACTCGCAGGATATTCAAAGTAACTTGCCGACATACTCTGACTCCAGACATAAATTCCCTCCTTTTTCCTTGGAGTGGTTCTACCTTTTCTCTAGTTACCCTATTTTTGATGTATGTATAAAAAGCTTGGGCTTTACCCCCGCAAGGACCAGACTTATCTATATCCATAATTATCTTAAAACCTTTGACGTTGTGATCATTGTTCCCAAAATGCTCTTCCACTGAATGACCAGTCACCCGTCCAAGCTTGTTCTCACAATTCCATCGAATGGTAGAACAGGCTCCAGTGTATATACGGTCTGCTCCTACTATTTATGTTCTCATTCATTAGACTTTAACATTACTTGTGCCTTCTTGAAAACATACTTAATGTCTGGCTTCTGCCATTGTCCTTCACTCATAATGCTTGAATCATATTTGCAACATTAAGTCAATGCCGCTCTATGTAAAGAGATTCATGTCTCTATTTAGGTAGAGTCAGAAATGTATTTTCCTTGATTGTAATCCAATGCACTGCTACTTCTGAATAAATAATTTCCAAATGTTCTACTGTTTTTTATACCCAGTTTTATTTCGAATTCGCTGGCTCTTTATTCTGATGGAACACCCTGTAGCTGTACATTCTCCATTATCCTATCCTTCAAATAATGTTTTGAGTCGTTATCACTGCTTTATGTCAGTGTACTACTCAGTTCCACTTAGCACATGCTGCTTGCTATTTTGAACACGAATCAATAATTTTCTGGTTTTTTTCTTATTCTCTCAGACCTCTCTCTTCTGTCTTGGTACTTTCTTCCAGCATTTTTTATTTTTTATTTCAGATTTCCAGCATCTGCAGTTTTTAAAAAATTTCATTTTGGGTTTCTAATGAGATGAGTGTAGCATATTCCCGAAACATCATTATAACATTCAGGAATAAAACCCTGAAACATCATTATAACATTCAGGAATAAAATAAAGGAATAAAATTGGATTGTCAGAGAATAACAAGATGATACACCAGCTCCATTCTCACTCAAGCATAAAACACTGAAACTCAGGTAATGAATTCCTGGATAATGAATGCTTCCATGCCTCATTCCTGCAGAAGGAGCAGCTATCAAGCATTTGTAGGAGGCTCTAAAAATTTAGTCATTCAAAGCAGGGTTAAATTCTTTGCCTTTGCTTACAATTCATGTAGGGCAATTAGATTTAGTCCAATTCATTTTTTATGATTGATTGGGTTAATTAAAGTATCCGATTAAAATAGTGATCATTTATTTACACTGATATGCAAAAAGCTAATGCTGAAATATATTATCAAGGTAATTAATGTAGTAAACCAATAGTTGAAATAAATGAGAAGGTAAATACAAAGCAAGCTCTGGCTTATTTGGCACAATGAGCAGAACTGCTACACAAATGCAACAAAGTTTCTGATTGATACCTTGGAGTTTAAAGGGAGGTGGGGGGGGGGGGGGATTAAGAGTTCTGCCATAGATCAGGGAAAGGATGCTACATTTCTTCAGTACAGCAAAAAAATGCTTCAAATTCCTCATATGTTGCAAAACATACTTGGCTAATAAATTACTATCATGATTATGATTATGAAATGGCCACAGCTGCAAATAAGCATACCATGTTTGCCTGCTTAGTCAACTGTCCGGGACGTGAACTAAATGTATGCATGAGCTAAAGCAATGGACAACTCCCAGAGCTGAAACCCAAATTAGAAGCGAAACATCTTGTACATGCCCCTATACGGTTTGGCAACTCAGAGTGCGGAGGCAACTGATGCAATGATTAATTGGAGTTAGACCCTTAAAAAATCTCTTGAAGCACAGACTCCTCACATCAAGAGAAGAGGAAGCCAATATATTTATTTTTCATAGCATAACTATCAAAGATAATTCAGTCTTTCAGTGAATGCACAGCTCTCTGCGAAGTTGTGGGATTGTATTTTATAAAACCTTTAGTTTTATTATCGGTATACTCATCAGCCATCCATAAATACCCTTGTGAAAGTGCAGCATTCTGATCAAAGGTAATTCATAGAAACATAGAAAATAGGTGCAGGAGTAGGCCATTCGGTCATTCGAGCCAGCACTGCCATTCAATATGATCATGGCTGATCATCCAACTCAGTATCCTGTACCTGCCTTCTCTCCAGACCCCCTGATCCCTTTAGCCACAAGGGCCACATCTAACTCCCTCTTAAATATAGCCAATGAACTGGCCTCAACTACCTTCTGTGGCAGAGAATTCCACAGATTCACCACTCTCTGTGTGATAAATGTTTTTCTCATCTCGGTCCTAAAAGATTTCCCCCTTAACCTTAAACTGTGACCCCTTGTTCTGGACTTCCCCAACATCGGGAACAATCTTCCCGCATCTAGCCTGTCCAACCCCTTAAGAATTTTGTAAGTTTCTATAAGATCCCCCCTCAATCTTCTAAATTCTAACGAGTACAAGCCGAGTCTATCCAGTCTTTCTTCACATGAAAGTCCTGACATCCCAGGAATCAGTCTGGTGAACCTTCTCTGTACTCCCTCTATGGCAAGAATGTCTTTCCTCAGATTAGGAGACCAAAACTGTACGCAATACTCCAGGTATGGTCTCACCAAGACCCTGTACAACTGCAGTAGAACCTCCCTGCTCCTATACTCAAATCCTTTTGCTATGAATGCTAACATACCATTTGCTTTCTTCACTGCCTGCTGCACCTGCATGCCTACTTTCAATGACTGGTGTACCATGACACCCAGGTCTCGTTGCATCTCCCCTTTTCCTAATCGGCCATTCCACAATGTTCTTGGTGAGAAAGGACCAGGACTTAGACCCAACAATGGGGAAGAACAGCAACATATTTCCAAGTTAGTACAGAGTAAAACTCAATAAAATATGTAGATGGTAGTGTTTACCTGCAACTAAACCAGGGGTCGGCAGCCTTGGTCTGCATAGGGGCCAGGACACATGTCTGTGAGCGGACGGCGGACCACATCTATCACGTGTACACATGGATCCTGCCCCCATCCCACCCCGGTGGGCAGGCATCAGATCACGTGTTCACAGTAAAAATGCTGGTGAAACGCAGCGGGTGAGGCAGCCTCATGCAATCCTTGCATGTCTCACCCGCTGAGTTTCTCCAGCATTTTTGTCTACCTTCGATTTTTCCAGCATCTGCAGTTCTTTCTTAAACATGTTCACAGAAGGTGGGCGGCCATGCCGCCGGCTTTGCGCAGGATGCGGTATACCCAGAGCTCGGTGGCGCTCGGCGGGCCGGATGATTACGGGAAAACAAATCCGCCCGTGGCCCGGATGATTTCGGGTTTCGGGCCACATTTGGCCGGAGGCCATAGGTTGCCGACCCCTGAACTAAAGGCATTTTAGTAGGTAGAGGATTGAGAGGTGCTATAAGTGCAGTCAAGGTAAGCATTAGGTGAGTTTGGTATTCCAAAAAACGCAAGGAATCATGGGATTTGTCAAAGGTCACTCGCTATGGAGAAAAAGCGAACAAAGCATTGACTGTATAAACTGTGTATACATTCTTATCTTTGTTCATGGTTTATGTATAAAAATATATATAATCTCAGGAATGGGGATGCCAAGTAGGGTGAGAGTTGGTCCCAATGGGGGTGCGAGTGGGAGGCGGGGGGGAAGACTGGAACGGCGGAGAGACATTCTCAGCAGCTGCACGCACACAGACCCACACCTCATCCATAACCAGGATTGAACCCGGGTCCCCGGTGCCGCAAGCGCTGCCGAACCGCAATTGGACCGTCGTCCCCACCCCCCACCAAATGCCCATCCCCGTTGGAGGCGTCCGGACCGACGGGACAGCAGCCCGGAGGAGCTGCAGCCCACAGCCAGTGGGGAGAAGAGCCAACCCCAGCTCAACTCCGCCTATCCCACCGGGCCAACTGACAGCCCTGGATTGACGGGACAGCGGCCTGTAGGAGCGGTGGCCCACAGGCCCACAGCCAGCGCAGAGAAGAAGCGCCAACCCCAGCTCAACTCCATCTGTCCCGCCGGGCCAACCAACAGCCCCGGACCGACAGAGCAGCGGCCAGGAGGAGCGGCAGCCCACAGCCAGCACGGAACAGAAGCGGCAACTCCAGCCCAACTCCGCACCAACCCCGAACCAGCACCCTGTTTGCATCCTCGCCGATGACTAGCGCTCAGCCCCCGCCGGCACCGAGGGGGCCAACCGACAGCCACTGGACAAGGCTAGAGGCGCAGCCGACAGTCCCCGGCCCAAGAGCCGGAGCAGAGCCGAGCGGGTGCCCCCCCCCCCCCCCCCCCCCCCGCGCCAGCTGCAAGTCAGGGGTCGCCACCGCCCCGGACAGGGACAGTACATGCGGCAGGGAACGGGGACGACCCAACAGCAACTCAACAGCGCCCGTGACGCCGGAGACCTGGGCCCGACCACGGACGAAACGCAGGCCTGCACACAACGCAGCACCACAGCTGCCGAGAATATTTATAGCAAGTGACCTACGACCTGGGCATGCGCAGTCGGAATTCCGAACTCGCTTATTGATGTGCATTTTGTTAAGTATACACGCTGCAGCCACTGTTTGCATATGGCAGAGAAAAAAATTATGCAAGCAACATTTGTCAACATTTTGTTTTCCTTCAAAGAGAACAGAACATTGGCTTCTGGTTTTTCAATGTACACACTTCAGCATATTGTAATTGCATTTCCAGCATTTTCTGATGTCAATGTCCCCCTTGAGATTCAGGGCACACTCCAGAGTTGCACCTACTGCAAACAAATGATTAATGTACAGTTCCAATGTGATAAACAAAAAGTTGGATGAAGGAAAATGGCTTTCTATGCATAGGTGAGCTGAGGCATGTGTGTAAACCGCATTTATGTTTTTTTAATTCATTTATGGAATGTGGGTGACACAGGTTAAGCCAACATTCATTACTTATCCCGAACTGCGCAGGAAAAATTGATGAGCTATCTTTGTTAACCACAAAATCCTCTGAGAAAAATACTCGCACTTCACTGCTGAATAAGTAATTCTGGGATTTAGACATAATATTGATAAAGGAACAAGCAATACATTTCCCAGTTACAATGGTTTTCAAATTGAACAGAAGCACCTACAGGTACATGCCCATGCACTTGCCGTCTTATCCTTCGTGATTGTGGAAGGTGGAGGAGTGAAAGCCAAGGTACTTGCTTCGTTCTGGATGGTGTAATGTATCTTAAGTGTTGCTGGAGTTACACTCATTGGACAAATGCAGCCTATTTAATTATGCCTAGCTTGTTCCATTGGATAGTAATCATTTGATAGTAATCAGGTCAGTTTTTTACGCCACTGAATTTCAGTATTTTTGCCACAAAAGGACTGGTAACATATCTGAACGATTTTGCTTCAGCATAGTTTGACAAAGTTGTTTATTGCTGTACTTGAATGCAGTTTGCTGCAAGTATTAAAAAGTGACAATTTCCGGTACTGATTTCACTGCACAAAAAAAATATTTGGAATATTATCTGATGTATTTCAGTCAGTAGTCTGCCAAAATTCATCTTGAACACTGACAGTCAGAAGAGTTTCATTGAGTTTTGGATTTAGGCCTTTAACAAATTATTGGGATTGTTTGGCTTCAATGAGAAGTCGTACGCTACTGGTGGGTGAAGTGCGTTGGAACTCAATGCTCAATACAGCAAGGCAGGCTATATAAATCAGCTGGTCTTGTCTGTTATTTTTGGATGTTCATTTTCCTTCGAGGAAATCGACAAGCATTCCAAAATCCTGCTGACTGCAATGTAAAGATCTTTCATTGTGGAAATTCCACATTTGAGGGCAGACCAAGTTCTTCTCAGGTCAGTTACGATAATGGTTATTATGGCAATACAGATTATAAAACATGAAAAATAAAATTATTTCTATTTGTAGCCAAGCAGATCCTATTTTTTTGGAAAACATAAAAGGGAATGTGAAAATTATGTTCGAAAAACAGAAAATGTGATATTTTCAAACGGTGAGTAGCCACTGCACAAACATACCATGAAATGTTGACTCATAAAACAGAGCACAAACAATGTATGGCCAGCAAGCAATTAGGAAGTTAAATGATATGTTGGGTTTCATTGGCAGATGGCTGCCATGTAATGCAAATATAGGTACACGTGTACCTCCCAAATACACGTGTACCACCCAAGTACTTTGCAGCTTTGGACTCGTAACAAAGGACAGATCTGCATTTGAGGCAATGCAGCAGAGATTCACCACATTTCATTGCTGAGATGAAGTTGTCTTACAAAATGAGATTGAGAAATACTAGCCTATATTCACTGGACTTGCGTAGAATGGGAGGCATATCCATTGATTCATACAACATTTTAAAGTGGACTGCAGGAGAGATGCTAAAAGACTATCGCTTTAAGCTGAAAATCTGTCAATACATGAAACAAGGTCAGGTGCCACAAAGTCAAATATTGCATAGAAATTAAATCGAAAGGCAGATAATTGCACAAAGAAATGTGCATTAGAACACTGGATAAAATACTGGGCAGCATACATAAAAACACAAATATTCACCACAAGATTAATAAGGAAGGAAACATTTGAGAGCGAGTTAAAGCTAGTTACACATCAGGTAGATTTCAAAGAAGCAGCTTGGGGGATTAATGCATTGGTTTTTATTTCTCGATTATTCCTGAATTTTAAAAAAATCAAAATGGATGTCAGCTAAGGACGAGTGAATCCCCTTTTCAACTCTAGCCTGTATTCACCCATCTGCAAATCAAACTGAAGAGGAGTCACTAGCTGAGAACTTGCTCCTCAACTTCTCATAATACCTTTCCTTGGCAGCTCTGATTCCTCTTCTCATCTAGTACTTTGACTGCCTGTAGAGGTCTGTATCCTCTTTAAACTGTTGGAGGTGTCCGAGTTCTGCAGTAAACAGGGCTTGTCGTTGTTGAACCAGATCCAGGTCCTAGTTGGAATGCAACTGCCCTCACAAAAACTGACATATGATGATACAGTATCTGTATCATCGAGGCTTGTGGTTGCTTCCCTGAACACATTCCAATCTGTGCAGTCAAAGCACGATTGTAGGTTCTCAATGCCCTCGCTTGTTCACCTTTTCGTTGTTCTGACCACAGGCTTAGCAGATTTTAATTTCTGGCTGTAGGTCGGAATAAGGTGAACTAGATAATGATCAGAGACCTAGATTGACGTGTAACAATGGCCAAGGTTCTCTCCCCTCTGGTGGGGCAGGTAACCTGAAGTCTGTACTTTGGAAGGTCATGACTGAGGTTAGCTTTGTAAAGTCCCCCAAAACATTGACCATGGAGTCCAGGAAGTCACTCTCTACCCTCATTACCTGGTCAGCGAGTTGCGTTTACGCCTCACATTGCAGGCATGGGGGGGGGGGGGGTGTAAACTCTAGCGAGAATAAAGGAGTTAGATTCCCTTGGAGAGTAGAAGGGTTTGCAGACTATTAAGAAGGATTCCAGGTTGGGAGAGCAGACGTTTGACAGTACCGTGATGTTGCTGCACCAGTCCTGGTTGGTATAGAAGCATATTCCACCGCCTCTTAATTTCCCCGCTGCCTCCACTTCGCATTCCGCTCTGTGAAGTTGGAAGCTAGCCAGTTTCAGCGCGCTGTCCGGGGTCGACTCAAACAGCCAGGGCTCGTTGAAGCACAGGGCAGCGGCTCAAGAGAAGTCCTTGTTTGTCCGGCGCAGGAGTTGCAGTTCGTCCACTTTGTTATTGAGAGAACGTACGTTTGCCAGGAATATGCTGGGGAGTGGTGTGCGTGATCCTCGTCGCCGGAGTCGGGTGAGTGCTCCAGAGCGCTTCCCACGGGTCCTCCCTTGACCTTGAACGCAGCCACAGCCCCACTGACGAGTATGTCCAAATAATCCAGCGAGTGAGAGAAATCCGGAACAATGTTTGGAGATACTGTATGTCAGATGTTAATGAGTACCTCTCTAGTGAAAGTAATCTTTGTAGGGTTTTCACACGACATAAACGAACAAACACATGCAAAACAGCAAGGAGCAGTACACCCTGGTAGCCATCGTCGGCGCCAGCAGCAACAAGCAGTAGCAGCTACACTGCAAGCAGCTACATTGCAAGCAGCTGTGCATTAGCATGATGACGTAGACAAATAAAATGTCAAAATTCAACATGTTGCAAATTATTTTTTGGAAAGTACAGTAAATTCCTGTATTTATGCATCTGCAGTTCTTATAACAGCCAAAAATTCAAAGAATAATTTAAAAAATGCTTTTTCTCAAAAGACTGTGAAAATACTTTTCTAGTTTATTTATTTTTCTATACAAGGTCTCTGAAGCTAAAGGCTGATTAGCAGCAACAGTCTTTTGGGACATGCGATGGTGAGTTGTCATTTATGAGATTTATTTTGAGCTGTATTTTATACTAATCCCCTTATTCTAATATTATTTAGACTTAAAATATAGAATTGTGGTGTAAAACATTGTTCTATAAAGGGATGAGATGACAAATAGTTTGGCAATTTATTTTAAGGTTTATGCATAGAATACAAGCATGTGACGTGCAGTAATGCTTATTTGAGCAATTACCATGCGTCTGGTACCTCATGTTCCACAATGATACAGGATTGTTGAAAGTATACTGTATTGGTTCACTGGAAATTTTATTACCATTCCGTGTAACATAAAAAAGTGAAATTGAAAGACAATTGTTGTATTAATAGAAAAAACTTCCAAGACCCTGAAAAATCTGCAAATCCAATACTACAAAGTCCTTGGCTTGACAGATTATCAGAATGTTACTCAATCAGAATTTACATTCCTAAATTTAAAATTAGGAAACTACGAAGCTTTGATGTGTCACTCGACTGTGATGAATTGGACATCTGCATTGAAAGGCATGACAGGCTATGGCTGACTTTTTAAAATAACAGTTGTAGACATCTTTCTGGAGTAAATGCAAAAATGGAAAAACGATCCAAGAAAACGATCCATGCCAAGAAACTAAGTATAGTATTCAATCCCAAGAGATTTATGAAGATGCCGGAAAAATAAGCCTGAGAATTATTGGCAATTTAGAAATCATCAAAATTGAACAACCATTTTGACTGAGAGGATTATAGAAACATAGAAACATAGAAAATAGGTGCAGGAGTAGGCCATTCAGCCCTTTGAGCCTGCACCGCCATCCAATATGATCATGGCTGATCATCCAACTCAGTAACCAACTCATGTTATGGGTGATAAATTGCAAGGAAATGGAACTCAATCATAAAAGTGTCCACTAGTTTATAAGAGTCAGAAACAGAATTTACAATGGGCAACAAAGTGATAGCAGAGCAATTAAACAAACACATGGGTTATATATTCAAAGAAGAGCATACAGGTGACATCCCAGAAATTCTCGGAAGCAGGAGTCTAATGAAAAGGGTATTAAAGGAAATTGGTCCCAGTGAAAAAAAATATGGAGAAATTAATGGGAATGAAAGCCCATAAATCACCAGAGCCTGGTTGTTCACATCATTAAAGCACCCGTGAAAGCAATGGATCCATTAGTTGTCATCTTACAAAATTCTGTACATCTTGAAAAGGTAGATTGGATGTTACCAAAAAATTATACTACAGAAAAACGGAAAGAAAACAGGAAATGAACATCAGAAGGAGGAAAATGTTGGAATCTATTAAGGATATAATAACATGGTGACACCTAAATATCAAAACTATTCAATAAAGATCAGAATTGATTTATGAAAATCATTCTTGACAAACTAAGGTCTTTTGAGGATGTCACTCGTAGACTAGATAAGGGTGAACTAATGTTGTCGTGCTTTTGGATTTTCGGAAGTCACGCATTTAGGTTTATTGTCACATGTACAGTGAAAAGCTTTGTTTTGCACACTATCCAAACAGATCAAATATTCCATACATAGATACAATCAGTTCAAACCAGTACAATAGATAGAACCAAAGTGAAAATACAGAATGTCGAATATAGCTCTCAGCATTGTAGCGTATCAGTTCCTTCGACAAAGTCCTCAATGGAGTAGATGTGAATCATACAGTACCCTGGCTTATGGAAGAACCATTCAGATGCCTGATCACGAAGGGAAAGAAGCTGTTCCCGAGTCTGATGATGCTCACTTTCAAACTTCTGTGCTTTCAGCCAGACGAGAGTGGAGACTGGGGAGGGACAAGTCTATCATATTGTTGGCTGCTTCTCTGAGGCAACGTGTAGATGGAGCCAATGGTGGAACGTCTGGTCTGTATGATGGATCAGGCTACATCTATAACTCTCTGCTATTTGCTGGGAGAAACACAGTTTTCACACAGAGAGTGGTGAATCTCTGGAACTCTCTGCCACAGAAGGTAGTTGAGGCCAGTTCATTGGCTATTTATAAGAGGGAGTTGGATGTGGCCCTTGTGGCTAAAGGGATCAGGGGGTATGGAGAGAAGGCAGGTACAGGATACTGAGTTGGATGATCAGCCATGATCATATTGAATGGCAGTGCAGGCTTGAAGGGCCGAATGGCCTACTCCTGCACCTAGTTTCTATGTTTCTATTTCTTGCTGTCTTTGGCAGAACAGTCACTAGCTGTGACACAACCCAGTAGTACGCTTTCTATGGTGCAACTATAGAAGTTTGTAAGAGTCACTGGAGGCATTCCAAATTCCCTCAGTCTCCTAAAGAAGTAATGGTGTTGGTGTACCTTCTTGGCTGTTGCATCAATGCGATTGGGCCACAACAGATCATTGGTAATATTAACTTCAAGGAACTTGAAGCTCTCAACCCTTTCCACACCCGCACCATTGATGCTGTAGTCCACCATGTTTCCTGAAGTCAATATCCAGCTACTTTGGCTTGTGAAATTGAAGAGTGGTTATTTTCCCTGCACTATCTCCTCCCTGTACTCAGTCTCGTCATTGTTCTTGATTCAGCCCATCACAGTGCAGTCATCTGCAAACCTGTAGATGGAATTAGACCCATATATGGCCATACCATCGTGAGTGTAAAGGGACTACAGTGGGAGACTGAGAAAGCATCCTTGCGGTAAGAGTAATGTATAAAATTAGAGCAGATGAGAATGAGGATAATATACTAAGATTGCTTGAAAATTGACAAGAATTGAGAGGAGAAATAAATGGAACTTTCTCAGTGATGGGCAGTGGGGTAACCCCAGGATCAAAGCTTTTAGACATCATTGAAAGTAATCATGCAGTTACAGCACGCATTTAAAAAGAGCCAAATGGTCTATAGGCCTTCATTTCAAGAGGTTTTGAGTATAGGAACAAGAACCATGCACAGTAATCCAGCAGTGGCCTAACCAATGTTTTATAAAGCAAAATCTTCTTGTTTTTACATTCCATATCCAAGCTAATGAATGAAAGTATCTCACATTGCCTTCTTTACCAAGATTCAAGAGACATTTATTATCACATGCACCAATTGGTACAGTGAAATTTGGGGTCACCATACAGCCATACAAATAAAAAAGAACACAGAACACGATAGTCTTTAACATAAACATCCCCACACAGCGGAATCAAAGTTTTCCATTGTGAGGGAAGGCCCAAAGTTCAGTCATCCTCCTCTTTGATGTTCTCCCGTGATCGGGTCCTATCGAGGCCTCTGCAGTGGCCGCTACAGGTGGCCCGATGCTCAGGCCCTCTCGCTGGGATGATGGAACTCCGACGTCGGAACGGAAGAACACGACTTCCGAATCGGCCACTTCTTACCAGAGACCGCGGCTCCCGAAGTCCACAGGCCGAGCTGGGTGGAGATTCACTCTGGCGACCCTCTGCAAAGGGATCCCAGGACTCCGCGATGTTGAAGCCAGCGCCGCCCGTGGCTGAGCTCCGCAAACCACAGCTCCCCGATGTTGAAGCAGCAGGTTCAACACTCCAGAGCTTCAAACGGCGATCCCAGGTAAGGCATCGCCCGCTCCGCGATGTATCCAGCACTGCGCCGCTGCTGAAGCTCTGGCCGGTCTCCAGCGAGAAAGGGGGGGGTGGGGGGGGGAGGGGGGCGAAGATGCGACTCGGAGAATAGTCGCATCCTCGCCAGGAAGTGACTGGGAAACGGTTTCCCCCTTACCCTACCCACCTCCCCCACATAAAAAATACTAGGAAACTCCAACACATACTTTTTAAACAAACTAAAAATAATTAAAAAGATGGAAAAACAGACAGACTGTAGGTAGAAGCTGCCATCAATGCTTGAATTATTTTTCACAATTTACAAATGGATGTGGTAACACTAAACAACTTTGATTTTATCAATTGGCATTTGCATACTGTACTTGAGGATGGACAGGTGATACTAACTGAAACTAAAAGAGACTGCTCATGTGGAAATCTAGAGCTAAAACCAGAATGCTGTATGAACTCAGTAGGTCAAGCAGTATATGTTGAGGCAAAAGGTGTTTGTCGACATTTCAGGCTGAGACCCTCATCAAGACATATGCAGGGTCTCAATCCAAAGTGGTGACATATACCTCTTGATCCACAGAGGGTTTCCAGCATTCTGCTTTATTGTACATTAACAGAATGCTGAGTACTTTTAAGAGGTCAAAGATGTGATTACAATACATTCAAATGTAGGTCCAAATATAAAATAATCAAAATAATTAATAAATATAGAGTGACCATAAGACATGACTACTAATGAACTACACACTTTGAAATATTTCAGCAGAATCTCAGGAATAGTTCACAAAACATGCTGAGATAATTTTTAGAAATTGTAATAATTTAATTTTATTGCACATTTTATTGTACATATTTAATTTGGGTACAGTGCTTTCATATCAAGAAAGAAAATATCAAGGAAAGACACAAAAAGTAATATCAATGCACCACTCACTTTGATCGCCGAATAATTTTAAATAGCATCATAAAGAGTAATTTGCATTAGGAGTTAAATGGCAATCTAAAATGATAAACTTTGTGAATGTTTTAAGTATCTTGGTGATAATGAATCAATACTATATTTTCTTACATGCCACAATACTGAAAACAAACAACGGCACATTCCAACAAACCAACTAACTTAATTCAGAATTCCTAAATCCCACTGGAATACAATGCTCGCTCAGTGCCGAGAATGCTATCTGAAGAAAAAGAATATTAATGGACTCAGCCCTAAGAGGAATCATTGTAACACTATATATAGAAGGAAATTCATTGCTGACAGCTGCTGTGCTGGGAAACTGGAATGAGTCTCTGCTATCTGCTAGCACTCATACTACAACGAATCACCCATGGCTCAGTGCGGAAAGGCTGTGTGAGTGCCAATGTTGGGTGGACAAGGTCGTGTGATGTAGCTCCTCAGAACTGATACGTGGAGCTCAGTGCTGCAATAAGGCTGGCACTGTAAGTGCACCAATTGCTGGGGATTGGCAGCAGCTGCTCCAGTGTTGGCAGGGCAGCTGGTACCAAAAAGCCCTCTCATCACATTCTGCTGGATAAGATTGAGGCTGCTGTCCTCTCCTACCTCTATTTGGCTGCACCCTTCTTTCCAAGCCAAAGATTTCCCCCCAACCAATTCAATGGACAACACACAATCATTTAGCTTGTTACCAGAGAGAATCATCCTTGAGTGAACTGTTTCATGATCAATCACATCCCTGAAGTTTCTCATGTTAATGTTTTTTTTCTTTCTCTATTTCCTATTTTATTTCTTGACACAAATCAATTTTTTTTTAAACACCACAATTAGATGATAGCGATAACAGGGTGTTTATAAAATGGCCAATGACTCAGTGGTCTCGATATTCTGCCTCCATTAGTGCAGAAGTCATCCGGAGGCGCCGCGGCTGCCGCTGCTGCCGCTGAGACTGGAGCCTTGCGGGCAGCAGTGGAACATCGTTGCCCAGAGCCTCGCGAATAGGAGCCCGGGCCTCATCGGCCTGCGGTAGAACGTTGCGGGCCGGTGGGGGAACCCCGCAGTTCCAAGATAGAGCCTCAACGGAGCCCGCGGCTATCGGTGCCTGGCACGACGGAGCCATGCGGCTGGGGCCTACGTCGACGCCACGGAGGCGTCCGGAGAGGACCCGGTAGCGTTATTGGAGAGGTTGGTGCAGCAGTCCATGATGGCACTGATGGATGAGGACGAACAACTTGGAAGTGAGGACTCCGCTGCCGAGGGAAGGAAGAAAGGAGGACCCGGCGTGAGGGATTGCCGTGAAGAGAGGAGTGGGGGGTGTGTAGAACAATGGACAATTGGGACCCGGTGTGGGAGGGGGGTGAAGAAGAGGGGGGGGGGGGAGAATCTGTACCTTTGTACACGCCCTTTACAGGCGACTATTTGCATACCATGGCAAGGCATGCAAACAATGAATCTCACTGTGGCTTGTCACATGACAATAAAGTATTCTATTCTATTCTATTAGTCGCTGATCTTCAACAGAGCTGCCCGGAAGATCTGGTACCAGTTACAGGGGTTCTCTGAAATTAGTAAAACTTTACTCAAGCAATGTTCAACAACCACGCAGATTAATAAATTCCCACAGAAGGAAAAGCAACTTTGATTTTTAACTAATATTTTAAACTTTTACAGTATAAAGTATGAAATGCTTGAAATTAAAGCAGGTTGAAATATTGCACATTTATTTTCAAAACTAGAGAATTTTTAAATATTTATTCTAAGGAATAATAAGTGCAAATGTTTTTTTTAGGATAACTAATCCGGTAGAGAGTAATTAAAATGCCTGCACCTCATTCAACATATTCAAGGGTTCCTTCAGATGGAACAGCATGCTTAAAAAGTTGAAATTCTCACCAATAAAGTTGTGAGTCAGATACAGTGACCTCCATAATGTTTGGGACAAAGACTCATCATTTATTTATTTGCCTCTGTATTCCACAATTTGAGATTTGTAATAGAGAAAAAAAATCACATGTGGTTAAAGTGCACATTGTCAGATTTTAATAAAGGCCATTTTAATACATTTTGGTTTCACCATGTAGAAATTACAGCAGCGTTTATACATAGTCCCCCCATTTCAGGGCACCATAATGCTTGGGACACAGCAATGTCATGTAAATGAAAGAAGTCATGTTTAGTATTTTGTTGCATATCCTTTGCAGGCAATGACTGCTTGAAGTCTGCGATTCATAGACATCACCAGTTGCTGGGTGTCTTCTCTGATGATGCTCTGCCAAGCCTGTATTGCAGTCCCCTTTTAGCTTGTGGCTTGTTTTGGGGGCTAGTCCCCTTCAGTTTTCTCCAGCATATAAAAGGCATGCTCAAGTGGGTTCTGATCGGGAGATTGACTTGGCCACTCAAAAATTGACCATTTATTAGCTTTGAAAAACTCCTTTGTTGCTTTAGCCGTATGTTTGGGATCATTGTCTTGCTGTAGAATGAACTGCCGGCCAATACGTTTTGAGGCATTTGTTTGAACTTGAGCAGATATGTTGTGTCAAACACTTCAGAATTAATTATGCTACTACTATGAGCAGTTGTATCATCAATGACGATAAGTGAGCCAGTACCTTCAGCAGCCATACATGTCCAGGCCATAACACCCCCACCACTGTATTTCACAGAAAAGGTGGTATGCTTTGGATCTTGGGCAGTTCCTTTCCACCTCCATACTTCGATCTTGCCATCACTGATATATGTTAATCTTCGTCTCACCTGTCCACAAGACCTTTTTTCCAGAACTGTGGTTGCTCTTTTAAGTACTTTTTGGCAAACTGTAACCTGGACATGCTATTTTTGCGGCTAACCAGTGGTTTGTATCTTGCAGTGTAGCCTCTGTATTTCTGTTCATGAAGTCTTCTGCGGGCAGTGGTCATTGACAAATCCACACCTGACTCCTGAAGAGTGTTTCCTGATATGTCGGACAGGTGTTTGGGGATTTTTCTTTATTAGAGAGAGAATTCTACGGTCATCAGCTGTGGAGGTCTTCCTTGGCCTGCCAGTCCCTTTGTATTTAGTAAGCTCACTAGTGCTCTCTTTCTTCTTAATGATGTTCCAAACGGTTGATTTTGGTAAGCCTAAGGTTTGGCTGATGTCTCTAACAGTTTTATTCTTGTTTCGCAGTCTCACAATGGCTTCTTTGACTTTCATGGGCACAACTTTGGTCCTCATGTTGATAAACAGCAATAAAAGTTTCCAAAGGTAATGGAAAGACTGGAGGAAAGAAGAGGTGCTGAGAGCTCTCTTATACCTGCATTAAGGAGGTAATTAAACACACCTGAGCAATTACAAATGCCGGTGATGCCATGTGTCCCAAACATTATGGTGCCCTGAAATGGGGGGACTATGTATAAACACAGCTGTAATTTCTACATGGTGAAACGAAAATGTATAAAAATGGCCTTTTATAAAACCTGACAATGTGCACTTCAACCACATGTGATTGTTTCTGTTACAAATCTCAAATTGTGGAGTACAGAGGCAAATAAATAAATGATGGGTCTTTGTCCCAAACATTATGGAGGGCATTGTATGAGGTATATCAGACTCTTTCGTCAGTGAGGTGCCATCCTGCTGCAAGGTTCAATGGCAAGTTTGGGAATGGCAGATAGTCAAAACCAACTACTACTTTACACCAGAGAAAGTATTGTTTGCTTAAAAGAATTCAGCTGGTTCTCAAACTGTTTTTCTCTCTTTCCCAGATCTGACAGTCTTCAGCTTGAGGCAGTAACTGTGTTTCAGCTTGATGCTGCTTAACTTGCTGAGTATATAATGTTTTTATTATTTCACCTGTAATTTAAATTGATGCTGTCCTTGGATAACTTTCATAATCATGACATTTCCCAAAATCACAGATTTAATATTTTTGATCCACGTTAACACAATCTAGGTCACTGAAAGTTATCAAACATCCCATACTTGAGTAAAGTCTGGAGGAATTTGAATTATGGAACTAAATCTATACAAAGTATTTTGAAGAAGATATTAATTTTGTTGCTCTCCTACAGTCCTAATAATTCTATATACTTTGGGGTTATCCCTCGTCTTGTCAATTAGTGTCAAAGAGTCTTACAATACCGAAACAGGCCCTTCAGCCCAGCTGGCCCATGCCGATCAAAGTGCCCCATCTAAATTACACTCGTCCTACCTGTCCACGATTGGCCCATATCCCTCTAAATCTTTCCTATCCATGTACCTCTCAAAATGTTTTTTAAATGTTGCTATAGTTTCGGCCTCTGGCAACTCGGTCCATATACACACACCACCCTCTGCATGGTAAAAATGGCCTCTCAGATTCCTATTAAGTCTTTCCCCTCTTACCTTAAACCTATGTCCTCTGATTCTTGATTCCCCTACTCTGGGTAAAAGATTTGTGCATCTACCCTATCTATTCCCCTCATGATCATAAACACCTCTATAAGATCACATCATCCTATCCTCTAAGGAATACAGTCCTAGCCTGCTCAAACTCTCCGGATAGCTCAGATCCCCAAGTCATAGCTACATCCTCGTAAATCATCTCTGCACTCTTTCCAGCTTAACATCATCTTTCCTATAACATGGTGCCCAAAACTGAACATGATACTCCAACTGTGACCTCACCAAAATGTTCCTTGTTCAACTGTAACATAACATTCTAGCTTCTATGCTCAAAACCCTGACTGATGAAGGCCAATGTGCCAAAAGCCTTCTTGAACACCTTGTCAACATGTGACGCCATTGTCAAGGAACTATATCCCTGCACTCCTCGGTCCCTCTGCTTGACAATACTCCCCAGAGCCCTGCCATCCACTGTGAAGATCCTGCCCTGGCTAGACTTCCCAAAATGCAACACCTCACATTTATCTGCATTAAACTCCATTAACCGTTCCTCTGCCCACTTGCCCAACTGATCAAGATCCTGCTGTAATCTTTGAAAAATCATCTTTACTATCTACAATAACTTTAGTTTCAACTGCAAACTTACTAATCATGCCTTATATGTTCTCATCTAAGTCGTGATATAAACCATAAACAGGGATGGGCCCAGCACAAAACATTGAAGCACATCACTAGTCACAGGCATTCAGTCCGACAAACAACGTTCCACCATCACCGTCTGCTTCCTATGCCAAATACAGCTGTGCCCTCATCAACCTTTTTGGTTATATCTTCAAAAATCTTAATCAGATTCATGAGTCACGACCTAATACAGGTATATTTTGGAATAGTCATAGTAACTTTCTAACCACAGATGGTACCTCTCTGGCCCATAGTCCCCAGACTTTTCCATTCTGCCCTTCTTAAATAGAGGCACAACATTTGCCACTTTCTCGTCGTCTCGCATCTCATCCACATTTAATGATGACTAATATATCTCAGCAAGGGCACCTGCAATTTCCTCTCTAGTTCCACACATTGTTCTTGGACATTTGTCTACCTTCATATGCACTAGGACCCTCAGCACCTCCTTGACCGTAATACCGACTGCCCTCCAGACACTTCTATTGACCAAATCCCTGGTCCTCCTGTCTTTTTGCACGATAAGAATATAGGAAAAATGTGTAAGAAGGAACTGCAAATGCTGGTTTACATCAGATAGACACAAAATGCTGGAGTAACTAGGCAGGTCAGGCCGCATCTCTGGATAGAAGGAATGGGTGACTTTTTGGGTCGAGACCCTACTTCAGACCAGGGGAAATACTCATTGAAGACTTTGTCCATCTCCTGAGGCTCCACACAGAGATGACTGCTTTGATTCCTGAGTGGCCCTAGTCTGTCTCAGGTTACACTTTTTCGCTTAATGCACATAAAATCTCTGGATTAACCTTAACATTATCTGCCAGAGCTATCCCCTGCCTCCTTTTTGCCCTCTTGATTTCCTTCTTTGGAAGGCTCCTCATTGGAAACTCCACCACGGACACACTTGATCCCAACTATCTACACCTGTCCCATGCCTCCTTCTTATGCTTGACCCGAACCTCAACTTCCCTCATCATCCAGGTTTCTTTAAGCCCACCTGCCTTGCCCTTCACTCTAACAGGAACGTGCATGTCCTGAATTCTTGTCAGCACGCTTTTGAAAGCATCCCACTTTCTGGACGTTCCTTTTCCTGCAAACAACCTGCACCAATCAACTTGAATGAGTTCCTGTCTAATCCAATTGTTTGAAGAATGGTCTCGACCGACAACGTCACCTATTGCTTATCACCAGAGAGGCTGCCAGTCCCGCTGAGTTACTCCAGCATTTTGTGTCTAATACCATCAAAGTTGGCCTTGCCCCAATTTAGAATTTTAACTCGTCTTTATCCTTAGCTATCTTAAAATTAATAGACCAGTGGTCACTCATACCAAAAGGCTCATACAGGAACACTTCAATCACTTGCCCCTCCCTATTTCCTAAAACCAGACCAAGCATTTCCCTCTCCCAGGCAATATGTACATTGTAGGGCACTCTACATATTGCCCGAGGAATCTTTCGAACACATTTGATAAATTCTGCTCCGTCTAAACATTTTGCACAATGACGGTCCCTGTTTTATTATTCTAAAACCTAAGTCCATTATTAATGCCAACAGTAAAAATCCTGTTATTAAACCCCAAGGAACACCACCAGCAACCAGTTTTCAAACAGACCTGATTCCGTCAAGAACATTTTGTTGGTGAATATTTGGCTAGCTCCTACACCAGTGCAGAGGATTTATCACACGATGCCCATTAATACACGTAGCCTGTTCCTTAAGTACACCAAGTCCTCATCATTCACAAGGGATATGGGACTGATTTCCCCACAGATATTTTTTTTAAAAATGCTATTGAAGTCATCATCAATGAAACTAAGGCTGCAATGACATACAGTAGTTCATCCCTTCATGGACATAACTTCAGCACAAGTTTCCATTTGTTTCAGCCACAAACCTACCCACATTCCTGACACCTGCGTTACCCACATTCCTGACACCTGCGTTATCCACCCTGACCCTAGCTGCACACTGACTATTAATAACAGCATTTCACTATATGTCAGCAACAAATATCAAATGCAAGCTTTGCATGACAAACAGGGCCTTATGGGCTTGGTAAGAACACAATATACAGGTAGTTCTGCTACAACGCAGCAGTTGTTTTCCCCCAAAAATCTCACATTATAGAAAAACACATTATAAAAACAAATGTGTCATTGGGAAAAGGAGGTTAAGGCTGGAGAGTTTCAGACTCAGTATAAAGTTTTTTTTGCAGGATTTTGAAAAATAAAGATTGTTTTAATAGCTATGAGGTCATTCGTATTACTGCAAGCCAAAAAGACTAAAGCCATATGTTACACCATTTTTGTAATGGATCATTGCACAACTGTCAATAGAAGTGATCGCTTGTCAATTTCATTGACCACATGGGGTGAAAGTAGCAGCTGTGTTCTTAAGAAATAATGGTGTCTGTCTACTGTTGGGTAGTCACATGGAAGGCTTGTTTTCCCTTGACTATTTTTATTTCACAATACAGTTTTTTTCCCACATGACAATTTCCAAAGTAACTTTAAGTAATTCTCAATCTCCCGATTAAAATCGCATTTTAACCAATGCAGCCCGCATCAGACAAATAAACCATTAATCACGTTATATCCAATTTGTGTTACGGGAACACAAGTTAAGAAGAATTACCTGTACTTACCAACAATTCCAGTAAAACACAGCTAATGTCATGAGTACACAGATCAGCGGATAATATGTCAGTGGATTGGGGTAATACAACAGTTAAGCACATGTTAAAGGGCTACAGGGAGGGGGTGTGGTTAGGATAGCGAGTAACTGAACTCACTTTGAAAGTAATTGTGTGATTCCCTTTTTTCTTGTTAAGACAACGGTTCCGTCAAAGAAGAAATTGCCCAATCCTAACATGGTAAAAATGCTGAACTGATTTGAGTAAATAGACATTTCCATACTCTTCAAATTTGAGGGAATGGATTTTTAAGCAAACAAGATAAAGTAAGATTTTGATGCAGTTGCACAAAATATGTTTTTTCCACTCTTGGTCAAAATGAAGTGCAAGAGTCCACCTGGATACATCAGACAAGATTTTTACTGCTGTAAATTTTAAGCCTATGCATCAAAATACTCTTATATTACAGAGACAGAGCTACACAACAGGGAAACAGGACCGTTGGCACAACTCGTTCATGCTGACCAAGTTGCTAACTGAGCTGGTCTCACTTGCCTGTCTTGGCCGACGTCCCTCCAAACGTGTCCTATCCATGCACCCGTCCTAGTCTCTTTTAATTATCTACCTCTACCACTCCCTCTGGTAGCTCATTTCATATACTCACCATGCTTTCTGTGAAAAAGGTACCCTTCAGATTCCCATTAAATATTTGCCCAATCAGCTCTTTCATTTCACTGCACATCTCGTATGTGTATGTGACAAATAAACCTGACTTGACTTGAAAAAAAAAAAAAAGTATTATCTACTACCATCAAAATTGGCTTTGCCAAAATTTGGGATTTCAACTTTTGGATCAGTCCTACCCTTTTCCATGATTATTTTAATACTAATAAAATTACGGTCATAGCCTTAAAGTGCTCCCCTGCTAACACCTCGGTCACCTGACCTACCTTATTTCCCAAGAGGAGGTCGAGTTTTGTCCCTTCTCTAGTTGGCCATCTACATATAACCATATAACAATTACAGCACGGAAACAGGCCATCTCGGCCCTTCTAGTCCGTGCCGAACACGTATTCTCCCCTAGTCCCATCTACCTGCACTCAGACCATAACCCTCCATTCCTTTCCCGTCCATATAACTATCCAATTTATTTTTAAATGATAAAATCTTGATTGAGAAAGATTTCCTGAACACGGTTAACAAATTTCAGCCCATCCAAGCCCTTAGTACAATGGCAGTCACGGCTGATATTCAGAAAGTTAAAATTGCCCCCACTATTACAACCTTATTATTCTTGAAGCTATCACTGTTCTTACTTATTTCCTACTCTAAAAATGTGAATAATACAAATGGGTATTCAATGGTGGGTATGGGTATGGTGGTCCAAAGCACCTGTTTTTGAAGCCTCCAGTAAGTCTCAATAACTTCTTATATTCATAAATATACCTTCACTTCCAGATCACGTCAAGGGAGCGTAAATCGGACAAAATAACAGACACGAGGCAATAGCCGAAAAGAAATAGTGAATGATGGGGAACCGGGGTGGTGAATTTCACAGCTGACTGCATAGTCACCGGTGGTTGAACAAAGAAAGTTATCAACAGAGGCGGCCAGACCACAGAACCTTTCTAGCTGGAGATATATTCTTTTCATTCAGAGCATGGTAGGACATAGGAATGTGATGCCCTGAAGGCTGGTGGGGCAGAGGCTCTCACATTTAAGCACCAACAAGAAAACCTGAATCATCAGGTCATAGAAGGACACCAGGTAAAGTCTAATATTAAAGTTAGAAGGGTGGAGAGACCATGGGATTGGACTGAACTGAAGGTCAAGAAGTATGCAGAGTATAAATATCAAGATCCAACTTGTTGCAATGGCCAAAGAGAGAATGGAACTGGTAGCTAAGGAAAATACATCTTAGGGACTAAAAACAGTGTATTTCATTGGAAAATATATCAGATTATACCAGCACTGTAGGCCAATAAGTAGCCTGATATCACAGGGTCAGTAGGGGGTTGAAGGTGGTAATGGTGAGGTAAACTTTGATGTATTGCTGAATGGTGAAACCTAACAGGTGGTCAGGGAGCAGATTTGAAGGGCAAAATGTAGATAAGTAATAATACAATGTTGATAAGGTGATCACACAAAGTACAATTCCAAATGGATCCTAATTGTGTATGAAAGTCATATGGTCAGCATGGAAAGTTGATGCATGGGGGAAAGAGCTGCTACTCTTGATACATCTATTATTCGTGCTTGCATTAGGTAATATATTAATTCTGTCTCATGCAAGTCAATGTAGTGTGTGTTTTTTAAAACTTTGGCACACAAAAGCTACAAATATGTAAAGTAACTTACCTAAATAACCTAAATCACTACAAGATCAAACTAGATATTAATAAACAATGTATTAAAGGTATAAAACACGATTTGATAGGAATGTAGACCAGGTGATATTATAGATGCAACATAATGATCAAGATCAGAAATCATATCTACAATAAACATGCTGAACCTTGTGAAGCTGTGAGCCAAGTTACAGAAATTGTAACATCAGATAAAGTAGGAAGATACCTGGACTATTTGATTGAGACCACCAGAATCCGGAAAATAATCACAAATTAAATAGAAATGGGGATCCAAGATGTGGTGATCCAGAAGTCTTTGCAAAGTAGCTCTGAAACATGAACATGCTTAGGGGTGGGACGTGGACTGGGAGGGGATCTTCCATTATTGTTTTCCAAATGTGAACCAGTAACACAGATTTTATGAGAAGGAATGGGTAACGTTTCGGGTCGAAGGGTCTCAACCCGAAACGTCACCCATTCTTTCTCTCCAGAGATGCTGCCTATCTACTCCAGAGTTTTGTGTCTAACTTTGGTTTAAACCAGCATCTGCAGTTCCTTCCTACACACAGATTTTATGTATTGAATTTGGCGATGTTTATTCCATTTTAACTCCAGCAGATGAACAACCTCTGCATCAGCCAAAAAAGCATGGAAGATTTATTGCAGTGTCATGACCTACAATTCTGACCTTGATAAAATCTTTCTTTATTTTGTATCACTTTGTAGTTGTAGTTAGTCGCATCTGCAAATATACATGGGCAAAGCTTCCATAAATGCTCCTTAGCAGAAAGTGTAAATGGCAACGTTGCGGAACACATTAAAAATATAACATAATAAACAAATTATTTCATTTAAAAAAAGTGAACATACTTTTTTGGATTTAGTTTATCCCCGATTTTAATAACTTTACCACTGACAGCTGAGCGTTTTACACTAAAAAAAAAACAGACTCTGGAATTGTCGATCTAACCTCACTACTTTCTTTCCTCATCTAGAAGTTCAAGTTTACCCTTGGAGTTGAAACGTGTCTTGTTTCGCAATCGCCCAGTCCGTAAAGGACATTCAGAGTTTCTTTTGTTTCAGTGTGGAAACAGGCCTTTCGGCCCAACTTGCCCAATATGTCCCAGCTACACAAGTCCCACGTGCCTGCGCTTGGTCCATATCCCTTCAAACCTGTCCTATCCATATACCTGTCTAACTGCTTCTTAAACAGTGGGATAGTCCCAGCCTCATCTACCTAATCTGGCAGCTTGTTCCATATACCCACCACCCTTGTGTGAATAGGTCACCCCTCAGATTCCTATTCAATCTTTTCCCCTTCACCATGAACCTATGTCCTCTGGTCCTCAATTCCCCTACTCTGGACAAGAGACTCTGTGCATCTACCCGATCTATTCCCCTCATGATTTTGTACACCTCCATAAGATCACCCCACATCCTCCTGCGCTCCATAGAATAGAGACCCAACCTACTCAACCTCTCCCTATAGCTCACACCCTCCAGTCCTGGCAACATCCTTGTAAATCTTCTCTGAACCCTTTCAAGCTTGACAATATCTTTCCTATAACATGGTGCTCAGAACTTAACAGGATATTCTAAATGCGGTCTCACCAACGTCTTATACAACTGCAACATGACCTCCCAACTTCTATTCTGACTGATGAAGGCCAATGTGCCAAAAGCCTTTTTGACCACCTTATCTACCTGCGACTCGACTTTCAAGGAATCATGCACCTGCACTCCTAGATCCTCTGCTCCACCACACTCCCCAGAGGCTTACCGTTCACTGTGCAGGTCCTGCCCTTGTTAGATGTCCCAAAATGCAACACTTCACACTTCTCTGTATTAAATTCCATCGACCATTCCTCAGCCCACCTGGCCCATCGATCCAGATCCTGCTGCAATCTTTCACAACCATCTTCACTATCTGCAAAACCACCCACTTTTGTATCATCAGCAAACTTGTTAATTTTGCCCTGTATGTTCTCATCCAAATCATTGAAGTAGATGACAAACAGTAACAAATGCTTCACTGAAATCCATATATACAACATTTACAGCTCTGCCCTCATTGCGTTTTTGATCACGTCTTCAAAAAACTCAAGATTTGTGAGACATGACCTCCCACGCACAAAACCATACTGACTATACCTAATCAACCCTTGCCCGTCCAAATGCCTGTATAATCTATCCCACAGAATAATCTCCAGTAACTTTCCAACTACAGATGTTAATCTCACCGGCCTATAGTTCCCAGCATTTTCCCTGCAATCCTTCTTGAAAAGAGGCACAACATTTCAGATCCCTCCAGATCTGAAATACCTCTCCTGTATTTAAGGATGAGTCGTAAATTTCAACCAGGGCTCCCGCAATTTCCTCTCTAGATTCACACAATGTCCTCGGATATATCTGATCAGACCCTAGAGATTTGTCTACCTTCATATACGATAGTACCTTCTGTACTTCTTCAAAGGTAACACTGACTGCTCTCAAGACACTTCGATTAACTGCCCCAAGTTCCTCCTTCTCTATCTTATTCCTATTCTAACCTTTCTGTCTTTGCCCTCTCATATTGTTCGCACAAAGCTCAGTGCAAGCTTTACATTCAGCATCTCATCTTCAAACCTGACACTTTACAATCAGTGTTACAGAGTCACCTAGCATGGAAACAGGCCCTTCATCCCGACTCATCCATGTTGATTAAGATGTTAATGTAAATTAGTCCCATTTGCATGCATTTGACCCAGATCTTTCTCATCCTTTCCATTCCAAATGCCTTTTAAATGTTGAAACAAAGACCCAGTCTGATGATGGGTCTCGACAATAAACATAATTATCCATATTCCCCAGTGATGCCTGACCTGCTGAGCTAATGGTTCAAAAGGACTTTATTGTCACACGTACCGAGGTACAATGAAAGTCCTTTTTTGCATGCAGTTCAATAAAAGTATTACTAAACGTAAGCACAATCTTAGTTAAGTGCAAGGGTATAGTAATAGCACATTTGAGACAATATATGAGAGGCTCCATATTTTGGCACCATTTTTCAAGATTCAAGTCCGAAAGTTGATATATATGTAGAGTTGAATTGGCCATGGAGGCCAGTTGTCCGGGCAGTGTTGCAGAGTCGGCCTGGCCTATCCAAGTTGTTGGTGTCTGCCCCTGTTGCTCTACCAGAGCAAGTGGATGCCTCTGCAGGGCCTCCAGCAGCCCACTCCATCGACTCCTCGTTCCGGACGGCTACTTCGACCTGCAAATCATTATCCTTCGCCTCACCCTGCCACCGTTCAATCTTTGTGCCCCAAGGGCGCCTCCTACAGCCGACCTCTTAGGTAAGATCCCAATCCATTTACTGGCACCTTTGTTTCCCTGCCTTTCGCCGCCGCTGCCATCTTGAGTCATAACACTCGCGGTTGACCAGCTCCGGAGACCCGGCACCGACCATCTTCACCATCTTCTCCAGCCCTTAGGTATGAGCAAGTTTCAGTGTCTTGCCTCTTGGGGAGGGGGGTTTCCCGGCTCCATAGTGGTGGCCCAGTCCTACTGGTGGGAGAAGGTGCAGCAACCACATTTATCCAGCACTTTGTGTCCTTTTGTCTTCTAAATGTTATTGTACCTGCCTCAATTACTTCCTCTGACAACCCATTCCATATATCAACGATACTCTATATGAAGAAGTTACCCCTCAGATTCCCATTATATTTTTCCTCTCTCATCTTAAACTTTAACCCTCTAGTTCGTGATTCCCCAAATTTGGGGAAAAGACTCTGCATTCACCCTAACCATGCCCACATAATTTTATACACCTCCATAATCACCCTTAAGGGCCTGTCCCACTTACGCGATTTTATCGGCGACTTGTCGGGGGACGCTTGTATGGTCGCGAGTAGTCGCCCAAAGAGTCGTACCTTTTTCTGGTCACCGCTGGATTTTCAACATTTTGACATTTTTCGGCGACCTGCTGCAACCATGCCTGGTGCCAGTAAGTCGCTGAAAAAATCGCGTAAGTGGGACCGGCCCTCTAGTCTCCTATAAAGAATAAAGTCTTAAACCTCACCATATAACTCAGCCCCTTGAGTCTTGGCAACATCCTCTTTAATCTCTTCCACACTCTTTCCATCTTACTGGTATCTTTCCTATTGCAGACTTCAACAATGTCAGAAAATTAAACGTTAACATCACCCATATCCAGCATTCCGTTTTTTTACTCTCCCTAGCTAGTAATTCACATTCATTTGTTATCCCCTATTTCCATCTCATTCAGACATGCTTTTAACACTCTATTCAAGCCAACATTACCACATTCTGTGTTATTCAGTTTCTCCTGGTTTTCACCCTTTTGTTTTCTCTGTTGCACCCCTGCCCCATTCTCAACAGTTTAAAATCTTTCCAATTTTTATCTTCTCCAAGTACAGATAAACCTTATAAATTTGAACGATTCATTCTATTCCCCTTTCAAGAGATGTCGCCTTTCATGTTGAACATTTCCAGCATAGTTTTCTTTTATTTAAGTCCAAAAAACAAATTCAAGTATGTATGTAATTGCAAGTAGCACTTGACCAGCTGTAACTAGTAAATTGTGTCACACAACAAAGATATCCAGGAATTAGAAGCAATACATAAAAAAGGCAACTAAACGTAATAAAAAGGCATCTCTGCTACAAAGAGGAAAAAACTGAAATCTTATAAAATATTTGGGATGGCTATTAAATTCGAGGACAAATGGATTTGAACTTGAACGGTGATGAATAATGTAAGAACTCATATTTTTAAACATGATACAGTGAAAATCTGGAAGACTATGTCAAGCTAAGCAAGAATCTGGAAATAACTGAACTAAAACTGACTGGCTGTGCACCTTTTAGGAATCAACTAAAGATAACACAAAGCTTTTCCACTGATGTACAAAACAGAATGTTGAGGCAGTCTACTTGATTACTGATTAGCTTCAGCATTTTAACTTTTGAAGCAACCCAAAGATCTTGTGTTGAAAAAAAATTACAAGGCAATTCTTAAAACAAAGAATAATTAATGAAATTACTGGATAAGAAAACCAATGTGCACAACATTTTTTTATCACCTCAGTAATCCAATTGTGAACAGCGTTATTGCTGGCTAACCAGAATATCGGGACTGATAAAATCCACCAAATCTACATGGTTCCATAAAAATATTCCTAATCAATTCCTAATTTCAAAAATACTTTGCTACACAAACTGTACTTCTTTATAAAATAAGAAAACCCTATTTTGTCTTTAAACATAACGCGACTTAGACAACCATCATTCCTTCTCCAGATGTGTTACCTCTGTAAATGCAAAAATACACCGAAACTAGTCTTTGCAAAACCAAACCATCAAGAAAAATGACATGAATCACATTTCACAAACAAAATGCAGAAATAATAAACATGACAGCAAACTAGAATTAAGATAGTATAATACCTAAAATAAAAATAAGTGTATGTAATTTTGCTTAAGTTGCTTCCTTTTTATTGGTTAGTTATTGTCAAGTTACATATTACAAATTGGGGCATCTACAGGAGGCAACTTCAGATTGCAAATCACTTTTTCTTTTCTTTTTTTAAAGCTTTCTAAGATGGATGCTTTGGAGCCAGTCATTCACATTCTCTCAAATGGAAGCTAGATAGGTCATATGCATGCACAAAATACACGTATTGACAGCTTTTGAAGGAGAAAGACTACTAATTCGTGTGGTAGAACCTTTCCAAGGGAAAATAACCACCTTCATTTCTGCACTGCAATGACAGAGTCCCCTTGCACTCAATAATCAAGACATATCTACAACACAATTTAGACATTCAGTTAACAAATATTGTGTCTTAACACTTGGAACATGGATCTCTAACTGTAGGAATATTTAACATGCAGATTATTTCAACTGAACCTATCCATACTAACACCAAACAAATAAATTAACAGTACAAGAAAGTAGCTTCTAATAACTATGCTTCATTAAATGACAATTAGTTGAAGTAATACTCCTGCCATAAGGCTATTCCATCATTCTGAAAACTGCTCCAAAAGATCCAACACAAAAATAATCAATAAAAGAACAATTTAAAATACATAAATGAATACGTTAATACCGTATAATGTTTCATTACAGCAGTAAGCAGCTGTAAAATACTCACTGTGTTTTTATCTTGTTGCCCCATGTTTGGATGATTAGTTGCAATTGTTAATGGTTTCATAATATAGAAAGGTGTGCTGAATTGAATTTAAACATCATGGACAGATTCCTATCAGCTCATCAATTCACCCTGTAAAAACTGCGGCTGAGTGTCAGTCACTTCCAACAGGATTTGATTTGGTACTAAAAGCAATGATCAATCAATGATCAATCAAGCAAATTCGTTTTTTCCCTCATAATGAAAAATCTAAAAAACTAGGAATACCTCAAGTATGAAAGAAAAGAAGAATGTAAAAGTAGACATCTAGCTTCTTCCTTCACAAGAGCAAGATCCGTGGGTTTTCAGAAAACTAAAATGGCTGACCACACAGACTGCCTCAAAGAGCTTAATGCAGTAGTAGATTAGCTGAGGACGAGAAACCAGCCTCCAGCACTCAGCAAGGCATTGTTAATACTCCCGTTTCATTCGCAACTAAAGAATTAGGGCTGTGCATATGAATAGGAACCACCTCCCTATCTGCTAACGATGCTGATAAAGTGGTCGCTCCTGGTCCCTGCTCAGCTAAACTAACCAACTTTCAACAATTAATCTGCACACACGATAGTGACTGATATTTAACTGGTCTATTTCTCATACACAAGGCAAATACACTACACCAGCAGTTACCATTGTCATAGTAATATGTTACATGCAAAATAAACAGCTGATTTTGATGTCAATATGAAATATTTTGTAATTGTATTATCATGCTTACTTTAGAGGGCCATGGCTGCAAGCAGTTGGCATAGCAACGGACAAGAAAAGCCATTTCCTGGATAGTAAAAAAGGTTCCTTTCAAAAAAATTAGATGGACAGAAGAAAAATTTCACACAAAGCATTCTATAGTTCCCTTCGGAAATGCACACCATGCCTTTTGAAATGAGTCAATGCTGCAGTCTTGCATATGATCTCTACAGTCAAAAATCGAAGCACAGCGTTCACAGTGCATCCCAAACTGAATTTTGTGTCAGAATAATCAGACAGCGTTGTTTCAGAGATTCGTCTCTCCCCACCCCCGCCCTTTAGCTACACAACAGTTACGTATGCAAAGGTGGAACTAACAGATGGGTAAGCCAGGATAAAGTAATAATCAAGTGCCTGTTTTCTATCAGCTAACCTTGCAGGTCCCTTGGGGACCACATGCATTGATTGCATGAACTGCTTCAAAATTAAATCTACCACCAGAAACACTGAATATATAAAACAGCTTTACAACTTTACAGATAAACTAATAGAAAGACATCACCTATAAATTATCTTGAATAATATGCAACAAACCCAACAACTGCTCAGAACAATTTTCTACGCACAAATTCATAGTGCACAAAGACATGAAAAGCACACTAAATCACAGACCAAGTGTCCATGCAGTAGTTGCTTCAGTGTCCGATGCTGTGTTCTGGTCTCACAACCAGATAATGCCTGCTTGCTACACAAACTAAACTCGCATGCATAATTTGCTTAGTAAATCTACTCAAATTAAATTTGGTAGCAGCCTTTACTGAAGCAGCCCATGGCATTAATAACAGCAGGATTTTTAATTTAATGATATTGATGATACAAAATTGAAGAAGTTTTCTAAAGTAGTTATTTGTTTAGCTAACAAATATGAAAATATTTATTGTGCCCAGGATGACTGGAGTAATGGGGAGCCAATGTCTGGTCCCTTACTGAGTTGCATACTGATTTTCCAGTTGCCACAAACATCAGCATTCCTGTTTCTCCACTGCATAACCGATTATAATGGACAATGAAGCAGACACCATTCAATTTGTATCACTTACCTCTAATTTAATTGAGCAATCTAGAATTGCATCATGCTTTACCCAAGTCTATCATAAATCTTCAATTATAACTGCCTCACTTTATCTATATTTTCCCAACATTAAGAAAATTGCTTGATAACAGACTCCTTCACTTTCTTCTTACTGTTGTAAATTTATCAAACCTTTTCTTTGCTGAGAATCTGATTATCAACTGAGCACACAACCCATAACAATTCTGGGAGGAACATAACAATTTTCTGACGGGAAAGAAAACTTGCTAATTTACAGTTAGAGAATGCATTTCCTGATAATAAGCTGCAGCGAATCTCATGTTTTTGAGCAGGTGATCAAATGCCAGCATTAGTCTCACGACCATTTGTTAACAAGGACAACAATTCCATTTCCTGCCATTTGTTTTCAACTGCTGATGGACAATATCCTTTTTGAACAAAGAAGTGACAGCTCAGACTAACATGTTTAGGTTGTGCTCCTTTTATTATGCTCTATCATAATTAAGCAGCAATTCCTGCAATCAACATGCGTGTTTTCTGAATAAAGCAATAGATATGTTAGTTATTCATTAACGTGTATCTAAACTGTACCATACTTCAGTAAATTATAACATAGTTATGCATAAAGATTGGACTGGTCCTCATCTAAATTGGGGATAGGCTAATTCCAGAAATATCAGGCAGGAATTGGAGAAAAAGAAATTAGTGGGGTAAATCCACATTTAATATGTGGAAGTTTTTTAAAGGCAATTTGATTAGAGCTCAGGACTAACATGTTCATGTAAGGATAAAAGAAAGGAAAGACAAGGTTTGAAAACTTAAGACAACAGGAGATATTGAAAGCTTAGTCAAAAAGAAATAGGAAGCATATGTAAGATTTAGGAAGCTGAAATCAGACAAGGTCCTGAGGAATATAAAGGAAACAGGAAAGAACTTGAACAAGAAATCAGTAGGGCTAAAAGAGGACATGAAAGAAGAATCATCCCAAGGCATTTTAGATAGGGAAAAGGGTAGGTCCATTCGAGGAATTAGATCATGTGATAGGAGCAGAATTAGGCTATTCAGCCTATCAAGTCTACTCTGCCATTCAATCACGGTTGATCTATCTCTAACCCTTATCACGTCAATGCACAAAGGGAAAGGAAGTGAGTGTGATACTTGCGACATATCTCTGTATTCACCAAGGAAAGCAACGATGGTAAGAGCCGGCCTATATTCTAGGGCGTAGGAGGAGATAGGTACAAAATGCTGGAGTAACTTAGCGGGACAGGCAGCATCTCTAGAGAGAAGGAATGGGTGATATTTTGGGTTGCGACCCTTCTTCAGATTCAGGTTTGAAGAAGATTAAGGTGGATAATTTCTCAAGGCCGGATGAGTTCTATTCCAAGATGCTGAGGAAAGCAAGGTAGGAAATTATTGTGTGCAGTTCTGGTCACTGCATTACACAAAGGATGTGGTGACTTTATAGATGAGGGTGCCCATGATTGGAGTATCTTAGCCGTTAGGAGAGGTTGCAGAAACTTAGCTTGTTTCCTCTGCCGCATCAGAGGTTGAGGGGAGTCCTGAGTTTATAAAGTCACGAGAGGCATAGATAGGATAGTCAGAAGCTTTTTCACAATGTGGAAACACAAATACCTGAGGGCAAAGGTTATCAAGTGAGAGAAGGAAAGTTAAAAGGAGATATATGATGCGTGTTTTTTGCACATCAGGAGTGGTAGGTGACAGAAGGAACTGCAGATACTGGTTAATAGAAAATACACAAAGGGCTGGAATAACAGCTCGTCAGGCATAATCTCTGAAAAAACATGAAAAGGTGACATTTTGAGTCGGGGGGGGGGGGGGGGGGGGGGGGGGGGGGGGGGAAGTACAGGGTTGAGAGGGAAATAAGGAAAAAATGGGCTGTTTGTACATCAAGTACCTAAAATTGGATAATTCAACATTTCGTTATTAGCTACCCAAACAAAATATGAGGTGCTGTCCCTCCAGTTGGCATGTGGCCTCACTCTGGCATTTCCTAACTATGTACCTGCTAACAATGATTTACATATCTCAGCCAGGACTATAGCAAATTCTTCACTAGCTTCCCATAATATCCTTGGATATATCTGATCAGTCCCGGTAGAATTATCTACCTTCATATGTCTTAGAACGTTCAGTATCTTCGACTGTAAAACAGACTGTCCTGAAGACATCTCCATCAAATGTCTCAAGTTCCCATGTCTTTCTCCGCTGTGAACACGGGAGAAATAGTGAGGACCATGCCCATCTCTTACAGCTTCACAAATAGATGACCACTTTGGTTTCTGCGGGGCCTTATTTTCTCTCTCCTTTTACACTTTTTTCCTTTAATACACATATAAAATTGTTTGCATTATCCTTAATCTTCTCTGCCACAGCAGTCTTGTGCACCCTTTTGCCTTCCTGATTTCCTTCTTAAATGTGTTCCTCAATCCCCATCCCCTCCAAAGATACACGTGATCCTTGCTGTCTCTACCTGACATATGCCTCATTCTTTTTCCTAAACAAATCCTCAATTTCTTTCGTCACCCAGGCTATCCCAACATCTTCTCCCAAATCTGTGATCACCACCATGGAGGAGAACAAGGGCAACAGGCGCAAAGTACAAACGGTCTGAACAAAATTTTGTGCAAGGAAATGTCAACGCCTGTAGATTTCTCTTGATGTCCTACAGCATCCACAACTTAGAAATATATCTCCATTCCTTCATTTTCAAAACATGTCCAGCAGTTTTATGATTGTATTTTCATTAGAAATTCAACTGCATCAATTCATCTTGGCTTCAGCTCTACTTTCCAATGCATTCCCATTCCGTATCCGACCTCTCTGTCCTGGGTCTCCTCCATGGCTAGAGCGAGCATCACTGGAAATTGGAGGAACAGCACCTCATATTCCGCTTGGGGAGTCTGCATCCTGGGGGCATGAACATTGAATTCTCCCAATTTTGTTAGCCCTTGCTGTCCCCTCCCCTTCCTATCTCTCCCTCAGTCCTCGGGCTCCTCCTCCTTTCTTCTCTCCCCCCCCCCCCCCCCCCCCCCCCATCAGTCTGAAGAAGGGTTTCGGCCCGAAACATTGCTTATTTCTTTCGCTCCATAGATGCTGCTACACCTGCTGAGTTTCTCCAGCATTTTTGTCTACCATTCCCATAACTATTGAGTCTCCCCTAGTCCAAAAATCTACTCGGGCTTTAATCTGTTTTGTAATTCAGCCTCGACAGCTCCTACATGTTTGAATAAGATAAATTCATATTCTTCTGAACTTCAACAAATATTGCCCAACCTGCTCAATCTTTCTTGATCGGACAATCCTTCCACCTCAGGAAACAGGATCCCAGTGAACTTTCTTTCAACAGCTCTCAATGGAAATTGTTTTCTTAAGAGGAGTGGCAGAGTGCTGCAGTTAGTAGAGCTGTTACCTCACATCTCCAGTAACCCAAGTTCAATCTATGCTCTTTGTGTAAAGTTTATACATTCTTCCTATGACTTTGTTGATTTCCTTTGAATCTTCCAGTTTCCTCCTAAATCCAATAGATATCTGGGATGGCTCCAATGAATATGCAAACACCAGAATGTCGGAATGTCAACGAAAAATGAAATCTGCCCAGGATTAGTGAAAATGAGTGATGTGAACACAGTGGACATAAAGGCATGCTTAGATTAGATTAGATTAGATTATTTAATGACCACACAGTCAAGTTGGTGGAATTCAGGTTCAGTACAGGATGTTACAAGGTAGGCTGATTCCCGCCAAACATAACATAAAACACAACATCATACAATATACAGTACATGCATGAGGAGGATATGTGCTGTTATAGTGTGTTCAGAATTCGGATTGCGTGTGGGTAAAAACTGTTTTTAAATCGAGATGTCTTGGTGGACAGTGAGCTGTCCTGTATGACTCTAAGGAAACCGGAAATTTACATTGTACTGCAAGTATGGACTCAACAAAGCCACAAACAGTTGTCGCTTTCCAATATTCCATCACCTTCACAATGAAGAGCCAACATTCTATTTGCCTTAGATAGGCACAAAAAGCTGGAGTAACTCAGCGGGACAGGCAGCATCTCTTTTGATAAGGAATGGGTGAAGTTTTGGGTCGAGACCCTTCTTCAGATTGGTTAGGGATAAGGGAAACGAGAGATATAGATGGTGACGTGGAGAGATAAAGATCAATGAATTAAGGATATGCAAAAAAAAATATCACAATGATAAAGGAAACAGGCTGTTTGTAGGGTGAAAATGAGAAGCTAGTGCGAATTGGATGGGGGAGGGATAGAGAGAGAAGGAATGCCGGGGCAACCTGAAGTGAGTGAAATCAATATTCATACCACTGGGCTGTAAGCTGCCCAAGCGAAATATGAGATGCTGTTCCTCCAATTTGTGTTTAGCCTTACTCCGACAATGGAGGAGACCGAGGACAGAAAGGTCTGTGTAGGAACGGGAAGGAGAATTAAAGTGTCCAGCAACCGGGAGATCAGGTTGATTCACGCGGGCTGAGCGAAGGTGTTCCACGAAACGATCGCCCAGTCTGTGTTTGGTCTCGCCGATGAACAAGAGTCCACATCTTGAACAACGGATACAGTAGATGAGGTTGGAGGAGATGCAAGTGAACGTCTGCCTAACCTGAAAGGATGGTCGGGGTTCCTGGACAGAGTCGAGGGAGGAGGTAGAGCGACAGTTGTTGCATCTTCTGCGGTTGCAGGGGAAGGAATGAGTTAACTCGGGAGTTGCAGAGGGAACGGTCTCTGAGGAAGGCGGAAAGGGGTGGAGATGGGAAAATGTTACTAGTGGTGGGATCCCGTTGGTGGTGGCGGACATTTTGGAGGATTATGTGTTGTATGCGACGGCTAATGGGGTGGAAGGACTAGGGGGACTGTCTCTGTGTGACTAGGGGGAGGGGCAGCAAGGGCGGAGCTGCGGGGTACCGAGGAGACACGAGTGAGGGCCTCATCTATGATGGGAGAGCGGAACCTATTTGCCTTACCAGTTACTTGCTGGAGAAGTAAGCTAAAATTGATTTTCATCAACACAGATACCCAGAGTTCCTTATACAATTGCATCCCGTGATCTTTCTCCTTTTAAACAGTAATTTTTCATTCTTTCTATCAAAGTGATAACCTCACAATTCCCCACATGATGATCGCTTTTTTTTTTTACCACTCACTTAACTATATCCCTTTGCAGATTCTGTATCCAGTCACGCTGATTTCCCATCTATCTTTGTACCATCAGCAAATGTGGCTACAACACAAACAGTCCCTTGATCAAAATAATTTATACAGATTGCAAGTAGTTGAGGTGGCAGTCTAATCTATGTAAGATCTTTCTGACCTATTGATCCCAACTCTCTATTCTCCATCAGTTAGCCAATCTTTTATCAATGTTAATATATTGCTCATGATAATTTCTTTTCATGGGAAGTAATGCTTCATGTGGCACCTTGCGAATCTGGGAATCCAAATATACAGAATCACTTTATTTGCTTTGCTCATATTATCATCAAATAGCTATATTGAAGTTCCCTTTCATAAAATTTAACTTTGTTTAATTGTATTATGGATTTCTAAAACAATCCGGAAGTGGCGGCGCCGGGAACGGCTGCGGCTCGCCTGCAGTCCGTTTGTCTTTTACTTTTTTGTGTTGTATTTTTTTCGTTTTGTCTAGTTACGTTTTTGGTTTTTAGGTCGTGTTTATGTGGGGGGGGGGGTGAAACGGGGCTTGCTGTCTCTCCCTTCGGGGGAATACGACCTTTTTGTCGTATCCCCCTTCTCTGCCTCCGTCTACACTGAGGCCTAATGGCGGAGCTGGCGACCTCGGGACTCTGGAGGCAGCTGACAGGACTTGCCCTGAGCTCGCTCCCGTGAGGGTGGCCCAGCCCGGGGCTGGAACTGCGCTCTCGTGAGAGCGGCCTGGCGAGGGGCTGAGAGACTTTCCCGTGACGGGCTGTGGCACGTCGGAGTGGCCCAGCCAGAGGGAGGAGCGGCACTCCCGTCGGAGTGGCCCAGCCCGAGGGAGAACGGCACTCCCGTCGGAGTGGCCCAGCCCGAGGGTGGAACGGCACTCCCGTCGGAGTGGCCCAGCCCGAGGGAGAACGGCACTCCCGTCGGAGTGGCCCAGCCCGAGGGTGGAACGGCACTCCCGTCGGAGTGGCCCAGCCCGAGGGAGAACGGTACTCACGTGAGGGCGATCCGGCTCTGGGCTGGAACGGTGCTCCGGTGGCTGGGACGGCGTTCTGAGGCGGTGACCTGAGTCCGGGGTTCAGCCGCGGGCCAGCGGCTGCGTACGCTGGACTGGAGGGCGGCAGCTTCGACCACCCCCGGGCCGCGGTGTTTGAGCCGGCCCGTTTGCGGGGTTCGGTGAGCCGCGGGACTGTTGTGCCATCGCCCGGTGGGGAATCGCCTCAGCGCAGAGGGAGAAGAGGAGGGAAGAGACAGTAACCCTAAGATTTTTGCCTCCACCACAGTGAGGAGGTGCTTGGCGGATACACTGTGGTGGTGTTAATTTGTGTTTATTGTTGTTTATTATTGTATGATTGTATGTATGACTGCACGCACGAAATTACGTTCAGACCGTAAGGTCTGAATGACAATAAAGGTATTCAATTCAATTCAATTCAATTATGTACGAATGGATTCTAGTATTTTCCCCAATGACAGATTTCAAACTGACTGGCCTGTTCCTTTCTCATTTCCGTTGCCTTCCTTTCTTTAATACAGGTGAAACATTTTTAATTTTCTAATCCAGCAAGACATTTCTAAATTCTGGAATTTTGGAAGATTGCAACCGCCATCCACAATGCATTTACCATCTCTACAATCACAACACCTCAGGTTGCAAGCCAGGATATTTGTCAGTCTTTAGTCTTATGTTTGTCCATTGCCTTTTCCAAATGAATGTTGAGATTAAGCTGATTTAACCTACCTGCAAATTTAACATAAAGCATGTTATGCGACCCGCAATATTTCTGATTTATTTGGAAAATGTCAAATATTAGAAGCACTGCAAAGTTCCATATTGATTTTATTACATTGTAATAACATTATTAGAGGGTGGTTCCAATTATCATTACAAATTCTACACCTTAACTGGAATAACAAGCATTCCCAAACGATAGCTAAGTCGCTGCCGTAGAGATGATACCTTATCCAAATATAGAAACTGCTTAATCAGGGAAGTTGCAGCATAAATTTAAATTAGGAATGCATACCATTTAAAAACCAGACTAATCATTCCCAAAATATAAAAACAGAAACAAATCCTAAGTGATAACTAAATGTAACCATAAAGACCAAAACTTAAGATTACTTTATAAAATGATAGATACAAGAACAATCCAATGATTCACCAATGTTTCTTGGCAACGGCCAAGTTGCAGAAAACAGCAAGGACTCAACATCTATTGCCAGTTTGGATAAAGTTAACAGATTGCAAACCAGGCGGTTGGTAATGGAGGATTACAAATGTCCAACAATGCCAGCTAACAGAGTGCAGATAATTGCTATCTCAACCATTGAACCATAAAATGAAACATAACAGGAGGCCATTTGTCCAAATATGTTGCTGTTGGTTCCCTGAAAGAGCTAATAATTAAATCTGTTTCTATTTAGGAATTATAGACTATCATAACAAATGTATGCACATGTGAATGTTGAGGACTGCATCACGCTCCATCCAATAACTCTTGTGTTTGGATTTTTTTTTTTAAATGTGCAATCAAAGCACAACATTAACATTCATTCTGGATAAGGCAGAGGCAAAAATCACTGCCTGTGGTGAGCAGTCAACCTATTCACCAGAAGAAAAGAAAAGTAGAAATTGGTCAAATAAGCCAAAGCTAGAAAATAACTAAGAAACTTGAATAATAGAAAAGCAACATAGGATAGCACAGTGGCAGAGTTGCTGCCTTACAGCACCAGAGACCCAGGTTTTGATCCCGACTACAGGTGCTGTCTGTACAGAGTTTGTGTGTTTGCCCTAGGACCGCATGGGTTTTCTCCAGGTGCTCCAGTGTTTCCACCCACATTCCAAAGATGTGCAGGTTTGGAGGTTAATTGGCTTCTATAAATTGTCCTTCATGCGTTTTGTTAGAATTAGAGTACGGGTGAACGTTGGCAGCGCGGTGGGCCACAGGGCCTGTTTCCTTGCCGTATCTCTAAACAAAACTAAATTAAAATTAAACTCGAATTGGAATTGTCCCTATACCATTGTAAAATGCCTGAGATCTGAATTTATTGAATCTTAGTTATAGCAGACAAAATAAATTCAGTCCAAATAGTATGAACCAACTTTTCACAGAATGATCTAATTAGAGGCATTCTCATTCTTTCCCTGTATCCCTGCATATGTTTCTCTTCCTTATTTTACCTATTATAATTTGAAATCTACAACTGCATCTTTTCCATGACTCAAATCAAGCAACACATCTCAAATCTACATAAAATAGATTTGTGTTCTCTCACATACTACTTAAATACAATATTTATCCTAGATATTTTGTATGTTCTAGGTTTCCAAATCATTTGTTTATTTGACAAATGAAAGAAAAGCACAGCAGAGTTTTATATCAGCAATCCTCTCTGATTTATGGATCCCAGTTTGGGTAGCAAAACAACTCAAACAACAGGTGCCATTGCAATTATTTTCCTTAATGATCCTTGAAATTACAAAACATCAAATATAAGTTTCTTTTGAAATGCATTTAAGTCATTATCACATTACTAAATTAACATATTTTGGAGATCATAATATCCAACATTTCATATAATATATATCATTGATAGAATGTGTGCTTTCTGTGTATTAATCTGTCAGTCGCTGAAATTGAATAAATTACAAAAACTATCTATAACTGATCGAGAATTTATACACATTCTAGCTATTTTGCCACAAATTTAGCTTTCTTTCCTCTGGTTAACAGACAGAAAACAGAAAATAGAAAAAATAGGTCATATTGAGATTGGGAGGCTGTGGCTAGTTGGGTGCCAGTGCTGTTCACAATCTACATTGAGAACCTGTAATGAGTGACCAAGTGTAAGATATCCAAGTTTGTTGTTGATGGAAGTAAGGGTTATTAGAAGTATGCAGAGAAACTTCAATATTCAGATAGGCCAAGTGAGTGGGTGGATAGCCATCAGATGTAGTTTAACGTAGAATATAAGGTCATACATTTATTCGTCAAAATAGTAAAACAGAATATTTAAGTGGTGAGAGAATGAAAGGTCTTTGAATCAGAGGGACCCGAATGACTGTACACAAATCTCTGAAAAAACAGCAAACAATTTTTTTAAATGCAAGCAATATGTTGTTCATCTTTACAAGAGAACTTGCTATCAAACTAAAGAGGAAAAATACAGAGCTCCATTGAGACCATACCTGGAATATTGATCTTCCAACCTAGAGTAAAATACATCCTTATCATAATGGGAATGAAACAATGGCTCACCAGGGCTCGAAATTAATGGTTGTCGGGTGCCAATGGCCACCCTAAAGTCCCACTAGGCAACCTAAAAGTCGTGTCATTTTGCCCGGCTTGGCAAGCACCCGGGACACCTGCCGTGCAACTCTGAGCGGGCCCCCCTCTCTATCTCTCTCTCTCTCTCTGCCGCTCCTCATCCGCAAGCATGGCCGGCCGCCTTGTACATGCGCACTGCCACAGCCAGCACATCATCAGCCGCCCTGCACATGCGCACTGCCACGGCAACTGGTCGGCACTGGGCACTTTTTCCCTCCCTTTGCATTGTGGGAGATCTGGCCGCCATTGCTGTCCAGTCGCCGCTTCGCCGCGACCGGTGAAAACCAACGCAGAATAACTCCCTGGAGCTGGAGTAACTCCCTGGAGTAACTCTTGCTTCTTGGTTTCCTGGTCATCCAAAAATATTCTAAATGGAATTTAAACTGGAGGTAGTGGAGGGTCCATCACCAAACTCCAAACTCTGAACAATAACAGCCTATCTGTTTATTTATTGTGTATATATATGGTCTATGGTATATAAACACACTGAGCTTTTATCTCCTGTTCTGTATTATGTTTACATATTCTGTAGTGCTGCAGCAAGCAAGAATTTCATTGTCTTATCTGGGACACATGACAATAAAACTCTCTTGACTATTGACTTGGACTTAAACAAATAAGGGTTCTTGGGGAAAAAAGAGCTACCTTAAATTTAGTTGCATCTGGTTGGGCAACTATGGTAGGGTGAAGACTATTCCATGCTTTTATTGTGATGGGGAACTCCATGGAGCAGCCAGCATCTCTGGATAGAAGAAATTGGGTGATGTTTCAGGTAGAGACCCTTCTTTAGACTCCCGCTGGTTTTAGTGTTTTTAGTTTAACTTAAAGATACAACGGGGAAACAGGCCCTTCGGCCCACTGAGTCCACGCCGACCACCGATCACCCGTACACTAGTTCTATTCCACACATTAGCAGCGTAAGTCAAGAGTCAAGAGTGTTTTATTCTCTCGTGTCCCAGTTAGAACAATGAAATCCTTACTTGCAGCAACACAACAGAATATGTAAACATAGTACTCTAAACAATGTTATAAACGAGAAAACAAATGAGTATATTTATATATGAATATATAATTATATAAATATATATATATGTCTGTGTGTGTGTGTATATAATATATATACCCACACACACACAATTTCCCTCCTGGGATTAATAAAATGCTATCGTATAGTAGTGTGTGTGTAGGAAGGAACTGTAGATGCTGGTTTAAACTGAAGATAGACACAAAAAGCTGGAGTAACTCAACAGGTCATACAGAATCTCTGGACAAAAGGAAAATATTACGTTTTGGGTTGGGTCTGAAATAGGTTCCTGCACACCTTCGAAATGTGTCAAGTCAAGTCACTTTCATTTCTATAGCACATTTAAAAAACAACTCTCGTTGACCAAAGTGCTTTACATTGGTGGAGGTACTAACGTTATACAACAGTGGTTCATAGATTAAGTACATACATAAATACATACATATAGCCCTCCCTCAGAGGACGTCAAGAAAGGCTTGAGAGTAAAGAGTTTTAAGTCTCGACTTAAGAGTCGATGGAGGGGGCTGTTCTGATGGGAAGAGGGATGCTGTTCCACAGTCTAGAAGTTGCAACCGCAAAGACGCGGTCGCCCCAGTGCTTATGCCTAGACCGCGGGATGTTCAGTAATCCCAAGGTCTCCCTGAAATGTGGAAGGAAGCATGAGCACCCGGAGAAAAACCATGCAATCAAAGGGAAAATGAGCAAACTCCCATATTCAAGATCCAATCCCGGGTCTCTGGCACTTTTAGGCAGCAACTTTATGGCCAATGTACTGCACCATAGTCTTGAACTGAATTAAAACATACAGTAGCTGTAAAGGGGAACATAGCGTGACTTAGAGATTTAAGACTGAAAATGGATAGTTTCTTCTTTTTAGTAACCAAAGTTATCAACGTATAATTTTTTGTGTTGGGAAACAAAATATAGTGGCACAGCTGGTAGACTTGCTGCCTCACAAGCCAGAGATCTGTGTTCGATGCTGTCCTCGGGCACTGTCTGTGTTGAATTTGCACATTCTCCCTGCAAGCGTGTGGGTTTCCTCCCACATCCCAAAGACACATTGGCTTTGTAGGTTAAATTGTCTCTGTAAAATTGCCCCTAATGTGTAGGGAGTGGGTGGGGGAAAGTGGGATAACAGAACCTGTGTGAATGGGTAGACAAAAATGTTGGAGAAACTCTGCGTGTGATGCAGCATCTATGGAGCGAAGGAAATAGGCGATGTTTTGGGTCGAGACCCTTCTTCGGACTGATGTGAGGGTGGGCTGAGGGAGAGCTGGGAAGGGGAAGAGAAAGCAGGGACTACTACGGTGAGATCAGGTTGGTTATTGCGAACCCAGCAGAGGTGTTGGGCCTATGCTTGGACTCACCGATGTAGAGCAGCTGACACCTAGAGCAGCAGATGCAATAGATGAGGTTGGAGGAGGTGCAGGTGAACCTCTGCTGCAGCTGGAAAGACTGCTTGGGTCCTTGAATGGAGTCAAGGGGGGAGGTAAAGCGTAGCATTTCCTGCGGTTGCAAGAGAAAGTGGGGGGGGGGGGGTGAAAAGCGAGGCTAGGGAATAGGGAAGTGTTTGTAAAAGTTGGAGAATTCAATGTTCATATTGTTGGGTTGGTGAAGCTATCCAAGCAATACGAGGTGCTGTTCCTCCAATTTGTATGTGACCTCATTCTGGCAATGGAGGAGGCCCAGGACGGAAAAAAAATATGGGAAGGGAAGTTAAAGTGGTTAGCAACTATGAGATCCAGTAGGTCTTGGCAGACCACGTGTAAGCATTCAGTAAAACGGTTGCCAAGTTTACACTTGGTCTCACTGATGTACAAGAACCCACATCGGGAACACCGTATGCAGTAAATGAGGTGCATGTGAACCTCTGTCTCACCTGGAAGGACTGCTGGGGCCCCTGGATGGAGTTGAGGGAAGAGGGAAAAGGACAGGTAATACATCTCAAGAGGTTGTAGGGGAAAGTATCTGGGGAGGGGGTGGTTTGCGTGTGAAGGGATGAGTGAACTAAGGAGTTGTGGAATGAGCAGTCTCTGCGAAAGGGATGGAGATGGGAAGATGTGATTAGAGGTGGCATCAGATTGGAGGTGATAGAAATGTCGGAGAATGATGCGTGGGATGTGGTGGGTGGTGAGGTGAAAGGCAAGGACCATTGTGCATCTATCTTTGGTATAACCTGCATCTGCAGTTCCTTTTTATTAACATCCAGAACAATGTAGCCATCCTAATTATTGATTCTGTCAACCACTGGAACACAAGTGCTGCAGTGTTTACCATCTACAAAATGCTTCGCAGTTATCATCAAGTGTTCTTCAATACCAAACCCAGTGCCATTTACAATCAAACGTGACAGCTGATGCATTGGACACGGTGCAATAACCCCACCCTCTCTCAACTCTATCACCTCCACCAACATACATCATCACTTGGAAATGTTTTCTTATCACAGTCAAAATCCTGGATTGTCCCAAAACCAATGTGGAGTATCTTCATCTGACAGGTAGCAGCACTTCAAGAAGATTGTTTATCTCCACAAAGGAAATTGGGAGGTTGTCATTAAACACTGACCTTGTTAATGTTACTCATATTTCATAAAATGAAAAAAATAAATAAAAAAATCAGTCACATAATTATCACCATTTTGCTAGAAATGCTAAACATAAATTTGCCTAAAAATGCTTTGCTCAGCAAATTCCGTTAGAACAGAAATACCTGTTTAAACATTAGCTTAAATGATGAGCTTAAATTGCCACTGTTAATTTATCTGTTCTCTTAAACCCTCAATGACCTTCTCAGTGCAGCCGGCAATTTTAATTTTACAGAAAAAACAAAATGCCCTTCAAATGATCGGAATGAGGAGCAACACACGAAGCAAGAATCTTGGCTTGAATGTTTGTCTGAACAAAAATGGATTATAAAAGAAATGTCATCACAGCCGAACATAAACCTCATCATGATTACACTAATTCAAATAATAAAACGTAATACTCTTTGCAGTGCATCAGAGATTGCAGCATCAAGATATTATAATGTACAAATGAAACAATTTATTTGTACATTCCTTTCATATAGTATTTCAATCACACCTTGTACTTTCAACCTAGAGACTTTGACACTGTTCCATACAGCAACCTTCTCCAAAGTCCGAAGTGGGATTGCAGACATCTAATTTCATTCCTTATTTATTGTATTATAATCAAATACTTGCCTCTGCAATGATTTCTCCTGTGGTTCCTCAATCTTTATCTTCAAGGCTTTATTATTGGCCCCAACTGCCATGACCTCACAACTGCCCCATCCCACTCTCTAATTTCTTATACATATATTGTCCCTTCAATAATAAAAAGAAAATAGTATCAATTTGAAGTGTGACAGTAGCTCCCTCCATCGGACGCTGCTCTGATCCCTATCACTGGAGAGGCCAATCTCCAGCATCATTGGAAACAAGCCGGGTTCAATCAGCTGATATTGGTTTGGCCACCTGAACCTTGTCAGCTCACTCACTATAAAACACAGGTATAGCCAGAGGAAGAAAGAGAGGAAGGGAAAGAAAGTGGGACACCTCCTGCTAGCTGTGTTCCACTGTCAATGGTTTGAGGAAGACTGAGCTGCTGGGACAAACCTGAGACCACCAACGCCACTGTGTGGTCAAGACTGTGCTGCTGGGGACAAGTCCTATACAGCCAGCTCCTCTACTGAGGACAAGAATGAGTGGTCGGGACAAGCCTGAGATGCCAGTGCCTCTTCCTGCCCATAGACAACGAGGGACTGTGCCCACATACCCTGTTAAATACTGAGCCACCAGGATACCCAGAGAGCACCAGCACTGCCTCTTCAAGCACAAGGTTGAGCCGCCATGATAAACAAGAGATCCTCAGCGCCTCCACTTGAGGCAAGGGTGAAATACAGGGAGAAGCCTGTCTCCCCTTCAAAGACCAGGACTGCATTGCTGGGACAAGCCAAAGATTGACAGTGCCTCCACATGTGTGCCCTGACAGCAAGGGATAAGTGCCCCTAGGCGGTCCTGGACTTTCTTATCACTGTAAATAAAATATATATGCGAGTTCACCTTACTGGGAGTGTCGGTGTGGTCACTGCTGAAACCGCTGTCATCTCCGACACAACAGCACATAAATACTGACACCACCCAGATCCTCCTGATCATCACTTCTCTTGACCCTGTCTATAATCTCGATCTACGAGTAGATACTTCCTGCAGTTAATACAAGTTTAGTTTTTAGTTTAGTTTACTATTGTCACGTGCACCGAGGTCCAGTGAAAAACTATCCAGTCAGCGTAAAGACTATACATGATTACAATGCCATCCATTGTGTACAGACACAGGATAAAGGGAATAACCTTTAGTGCAAGATGAAGTTCAGTGAAGTCATCCGATTAAAGATAATTTGAAGATCTCCAATGATATACATGGTAGCAGGACCGCACTCTAGTTGGAAACTGTAACTATTGTCAGTTGTCCCGAACACAAACCTTGTTCCCCAATTACCGACTCCATGCATTCCTCTAAAAATGCACAAAATTGAACCAGATTTTTCCTACATTCATATCATATTTAACACTGAATTGAGCTTTCGACCACATATTCAGGCTCACATGCATTCACCTTTATAATAATGGCTTACACAGTCTCTACCTCAACTCATTTAGTACAGAAAATAATCCTCCATGAATTTGTGAACTCTAAACTTGGTCATTCCAATGCATGCCAGGCCAGGCACCTTATTCACTATATGGGTCTTCAGTGTCAAGGCGCAGGTTGGAGAACAGGATCAACTTGACTGTTCTACAAAAAGCCGAACTTGGTAAGCTGAATGACTGCCTCCTATAATCATTCAATGATTCTCATTTCTACAATGTAGATAAACCTCTGAAAGTGGATCATGGAGCTGGCGACTCAGAGTTCCAGCAATCCTGGTTTAATCCTGACCTCCAATGTTGTCTGTTTGCCCAATCGTCCTGTGACCGCATGGGTTACCTCATCCAAAAGACATGCAGGCTGGTAGATTAAATAGGCCTTTGTGAATAGGTGAGTTGTGGATACTGGGGGGAGTAAAGGGCCTGTCAAACTTTCACGACCTAATTCACGACCGAGTTTGGCCTTGACTCATACTCGCAGCATGGTCGTAGGAGGTCGTAGGTAGGTCGTAGGAGGCCGTGATGCTAGTCCTAGGTACTCGTGGCATCAAGTAGGTCGGGGCGTTTTTCTAGCATGATGAAAAATGTCCACGAGTAAAAAAGGTTGTGAATTAGGTCGTGAAAGTGGGACAGGCCCTTTAATGGGAATGTGGAATTAATTTTTAAATTGGATTAATGTAAATGGGTACTTAATGGACAATATGGACTCAAGCCTGATAAATGTACAACTCCATGACTATATTTTACAAAAGTGCCTGAAAATGAACACCCCATTTCTGGTGAGCATGGATAGTGCAAAACTATTAGTTGATAACCTACTGCAAATTAAGTTTTAAGTAGTTAACATAGCTAGTTAAGATTATCTAATAAATAAGATATATTCGGTTTGAACTATATCTAGCACTCAAGTAAAATAAATTTCATGAAGTAGAAAAGAAAAAATATATATTATTCAAACATTCAGTATTCTAGTCAGCTTAGTCAACATGGAAGACTTCAACACCTAACCATTTGAAATCATGCAAATAATATTATTCATACAAGCATGTGTTTCGGTGTTATTTTCCATCCCATTTAACTACAATAGATATCCATATGTTGCTAGTTTCTAAATTATTTGTTATGCAAGTAAAAACAAGACAGTAGATTTTCACATCAGCAATCCTCTCTGATTTATGAATCCCAGTTTTGGGCATCTAAATAACTTAAATATAAATACCATTGCAATTATTTCCTCAATGATCCTTGAAATTACAAAACATAAAACATGTTTCTTTTAAAATGCTTTTAAGCCATTACCGAATTACTAAATTAACATATATTATAGAAATCACAATATTAAATAGAGTGCTAGTTATAGTCATCAGTCACCAATAACTCAGTGCCTACAATACCGCTGCATTTTCTCAAACTGCTAAAATTACATTAGCAAAACTAATAAAACTTCTACTTTGCTATATATTAATCTCAATAAATTCACAGCATGTCACCCCAACTTAGAGTTCAGAAAGTTTGTCTGGTTCATTAACCATTCAATTTCTTAACAAGGTGAATAAGATGATTTACAGGTTACATCTTTAGAATCAAATACATTTTTAAATCATTGCTCACTTTGTCTCAGACATGCTAGTGAGCAAGACAGGGATCCCACTGGGGACGGTCCTCTCTCCCTTCCTGTTCACCATCTACATCTCGGACTTCAGATACAACTCGGACTCCTGCCACCTGCAAATGTTTTCGGATGACCCTACATTTGTGGGCTGCATCAGTGAGAGGAAAGAAGCTGAATATCGATGCGTAGTCAACGACTTTGTTGAGTGGTGTGGGCTGAATCACCTGCAGCTCATCACCGACAAGACTAAGGAGTTAGTGGTGGACTGTCTCCATCAAGGGTGAGGATGTGCAGTTTATCAATGAGTACAAGTACCTTGGCATTTACTTGGACAGTAAAACTGGACTGGTCCAGGAATGCTGAGGCACTGTACAAGAAAGGACCGAGCCATCTGTACTTTCTGAGGATGCAGTAAGATGCTGCAGATGTTCTATCAATCGGTGGTGGCCAGTGCCACCTTCTTCGCTGTCGTATGTTGGGGTAGCAAGGCAAAGGCCGTGGATGCCAACAGAATTAACAAGCTCGTCAGGAAGGCTGGCTCCGTCCTGGAGGTAGAGTTGGATTAACTGAAGGTGGTCTTGATGGGGATGTTGCTCCTCAAACTGCGGACCATCTTGGACAATACAGCTCACTCCCTCCATGACACACTGGTCTACCTGAGGAACATCTTCAGCACCAGACTGGTTGTCTCAAGATGCAGCACAGAACGCCACCGGAGATCCTTTTCCCCTGTGGCTATTAACTGTACAACACCCTCCTGTCTTGGGGTAGTAGAATTACTCCCCACATCCCCCCCCCCCCCCCTCCGCAAGCTTTGAATACCCCCAATCCTGGACTTTCCCCTCGTCACTTTAATTTCATGTTTCATGTATCTTGTTGTATTTTATGTCTGTTGGCAGACCCAATTTCCCTCCTGCATAAATAAAATTCTATCGTATTGCATCGAACTTTGTAGTATGTAAATGAGTCATTTTTTATAAACTTTCTCTCAATTCAGCACTCTGTTAACTAATCTGCATAGCCCATTCTTACTGCTAAATTTACAGATGAGAGGTTGCCATCTAACTTTTCTTTCCAAGTTAAAACTCTAGTAGAGAGAATGTATTTGAAATAGTCAATTAAAATTATGAAATCTTTCAAATATAGATATTGAAATTGCACCATATGGCTTTACCCAATTTTCTGAATATATCTTACTAACTGGTAAGTCTGAAGAAAAACTTAGTTTTTAGATGTTCACAAAACCATCAAAGAAGCAACAAAGTAATCATGTACAAACACCAACACATTCGGGTCTACATTGAATATTTTTGTAATGTCGGCGCTTTTCGTACCGACTCCTGCAAACTTGTATTGTATGCAAAACAAAGAATTTCACTGTACCGAGTACACGTGACAATGAAATATCAATCAATCAATCAACATTCATGATAGGATGTTCAAGCTCTTCCTACTCCCAAGAACATACAGTGCCCTCCATTATGTTTGGGACAAAGACCCATCATTTATTTACTTGCATCTGTACTCAACAATTTGAGATTTGTAACAGAAAAAAAATCGCATGTGGTTAAAGTGACAATGTCAGATTTTATTAAAGGGTATTTGTTCCATTTTGGTTTCACCATGTAGAAATTACAGCAGTGTTTATACATAGTCCCCCCCATTTCAGGGCACCATAATGATTGGGATACATAGCTTCATAGGTGTTTGTAATTGCTCAGGTGTGTTTAATTGCCTCCTTAATGCAGGTATAAGCAAGCTCTCAGCACCTAGTCTTTCATCCAGTCTTTCCATCACCTTTGGAAACATTTATTGCTGTTTATCAACATGAGGACCAAAGTTGTGCCAATGAAAGTCAAAGAAGCCATTATGAGACTGAGAAACAAGAATAAAACTGTTAAGAGAAATCAGCCACACCTTAGGCTTACCAAAATCAACTGTTTGGAACATAATTAAGAAGAGAGTACTGGTAAGCTTACTATTCGCAAAGGGACTGGCAGGCCAAGGAAGACCGCCACAGCTGATGACAGAAGAATTCTCTCTATAATAAAGAAAAATCCCCAAACACCTGTCCTCAGGAGTCAGGTGTGGATTTGTCAATATCCACTGTCCGCAGAAGACTTCATGAACAGAAATACAGAGGCTACACTGCAAGATGCAAAACACTGGTTAGCCGCAAAAATAGGATGGCCAGGTTACAGTTTGCCAAGAAGTCGTTAAAAGAGCAACCACAGTTCTGGAAAAAGATCTTGTGGACAGATGAGACGAAGATTAACTTATATCAGAGTGATGGCAAGAATAAAGTATGGAGGAGAGAAGGAACTGCCCAAGATCCAAAGCATACCACCACAACATCTGTGAAACACCGTGGTGGGGTGTTATGGCCTGGACATGTATGACTGCTGAAGATACTGGCTCACTTATCTTCATTGATGATACAACTGCTGATAGTGGTTCAAGTTCAAACAAATGTCTCAAAACTCATTGGCAAGCAAGACAATGATCCAAAACATGCAGCTAAAGCAACAAAGGAGTTTTTTCAAAGCTAAAAAATGGTTAACTCTTGAGTGGCCAAGTTAATCACCCTATTTTTTTCTATTACAAATCTCAAATTGTAGAGTACAAAGCTCAGGAATGCAACTGCCGCATTGATGCCATGATAATGCTATTGCCAAAATTGATTGTCTATCCACATACATGCTTGTCAGAAGATGTAAAAACAGGGAATATCATTGAGAGACATCCAAGGTCTCTACCAATGCCACATTGAAAGCTCTGAAGCATAATGACTATTTTGTTACTCAAATAACATGGGGAGATACTCAAGTTTATTCGGCAAAGCTTAGAACATTTCACTCTGCACCAACACTCATTTTCTCCGCACCTTGTTAAAATGCAGTGGGTTCTGCTTTATATAGTTCCACAGGTGTCAGCAACAACTTACTCATCCTTCATATGTAATTCAACACTTGAAAAATATTTGAGAATGATATGTCACAACCAAGACAACTTCCGACCAAGTAACACTAAGGTTGCCAGGGCTTTCCCAAATTCAGAGTACACTAAAGTCCTAAATATGACAATGGTCTGACTCTTTCTCATCAATCTGTTCGATCTCGACCGACGTTAAACCTGAAAGAGCACTGTACCAAGCAATTATGCTAAAGGTACCTTAAACAGGAATTGTTTTTCTTTATTAACTGTTTTGACGACATTTTAACAATAGAGGTAGTTCTGCTATAACATGTGCTTGTATAATTCAAATTGGATATAAAGCAACTGACAAATTAAGCAACACTGTTTGTATTTCACATGTTAGATTGGCTATCACCTGATTTCAATTGACTACAGCATGATTTTGATTACTTTGTAAATTGACAAAGAGAAAAAGCTATCTTGGGTGCAAAAAAACAGGCCATGGGAAAAATGCTTTCCACGTGCCCACCCCCAGTAGTCAGGCACCATTGTCTCTTAAAAACATAGCTGCTAGGGGACATTGAAAATGACAAGTATTAGCTTCCATTGACACTGCTGCAATGATTATTAAAAAAATATAACATGTGGCCTTTGGTATTTTCACCTTGCAGTAACAATAAACTTAGAGTTATGAAAAATACTTTTATTATTTACTCTTTTGACTGCGAGGAAAGTAAAATATCGTAATTGCGAGTCTGAATCTCTCTCTAGCCCCTAACACCCTGTTGTCCATCGACACAATTATCCTTAAAAGGCAATTTTTTGTGGCATGTGTTTTCTTCGGAATGTAACTTATTGTGTTATAGCAGAACTACCTACATGCGGTACCAATGGGCAATAAAAAAGAACTATTGAATAAAACTAATCAAACCACTTACTGTGTGATATCCTCTTGGTAAGGGTGGTTTTCCCACAGGATAAGAATCCACTGTATCAATGATTGTTTGCCGCTCCCCTTTCTGGTTAATTTTTTTAAATCGCCTACGTGATTGTCTGTGAGAAGCTTGCCGTTGAAAATATTCCTCATTTTCATCCATGTAGTCCACCTTCAAAGAAAACATACTTTAATAAAAGGAAAGGAATGCATTAGGCCGTTTCAAAGAGCATTCAACACCCGTTTTATGGAACTGCTACTGAATTTACTGGGGCAACAACAACTTCAGCAATATTTTGATTAGGTGAATCCTGAGCAGCTCAGTACCGTTTAATCAAAGTTTCCCAAAAGGAATTTAGGTGTAAAACTTGTAATCAGATTCCATACATTTTTTGAATTTTTACTGTATTTTTGATTTCCTCCTCTCTTCCAGACAATGCCCTTTTAATGCCAAAAGCATAGTGCAAAAACAATATTCTTTTGACAGTGAACTATATTTCATTTTGACAATGCATACAAAGCACTTTTCCAGCACACAAATTGAGTTTTTGCAGTCAACACTGTATTCATAACAACAAAGATTAAATGACCAGGTGCAGACATTGCTTTGCACCACAAACGTCTTTTCAATTTAAAGAACTACCTCTGCAGATTCAAACATACAATATGACCTGAAACAATCCCAACTCATATCGAACCGTTTATAGCCATTCTTTGTGGAATGAGAGAAATTCAATTGCATTTTTAAAAAAGGGACTTTTCACATCTTTATGCATGGTTTATTAGCCATTAGTTTATGAAATTAAGTAATTATTAAGGCAAGAAGATTAATTAAAAGAATAACAGTTAACCGAATATTATTGATTGTAAAAATAAATCAACATTTTTTGATTATATGATGTACTGAAACAACATTCAAATCTGGTTTTCACAAGCCATTGTGTGCAGGCTCATATAAATTTGAAAGTAATTTGAAAGTAATGTTGCAGGCTGACAATATTAACAGAACTTGATGTTCAACTTTAAGATTTATCAACAAATGAGAACAAAAAATCTGCTTTTCCTTGTTTCTACATGATGTCACATTTCTCTACATTAAACTCCATTTGTCACAATTTCGCCCAAATTACTTAATCTACCTATACTTATTGCAGAATCACAATATCCTAATCAAATATGCTCTTCCAAATATTTTCAGACCTTACATTCCTTTTCCTCCTGCAGATCATTTATGAAAAGAGTCAACAATTGTAGGTTAGGAGCCAATCCCTGGAGTACTCACTCTACTGGTTACATCCCTCCAATCTGAAAAGGTATCATTTACTCCGACTACTTGTTTGCTCTGTGAGGGTCAGTTTTCAATCCATGTTAACACACTTCTCCAATCCCTTGGCCTGTTAATTTATGCACCTGACTCTTATGTGGTACCTTATCAATTGGCTGATGCAAAATTGAAATACACTACAACTAATGCTCCCGTGTATCAATTCTCAGTTATATCCTCAAAGAATTTAAGCAAATTTGTGAAATGTCAAAATCATGTTGATCATGTTTGATTATACACAAAAGATTGATACAAAATGTTGAAGTAACTCAGTGAATCAGGTAGCATCTCTGGAGAAAATGGCTATATGATGTTCCGGGTCTGGATCTTTCTTCAGACTATATTGATAATATTCAACTTTCCTAAATGATTAGGTATTTCCATTTTGATTACTGACTGGGACTTCTTTTTAACAACCATATGAAACCAATGGGCCTATAGTTCCTGGCCTCTTCCGCCCTTTTTTGAACAAGAGAGTTACATTATCAGTTTTCCAATGTTCTGGTAACCCCCTGAAATTTCAAGCATTCGATCCAGATACCTTTGCAGTCACTTCCTTTATAATCCCAGCGATTTGACTGCCCGTGAGTTTCTCGAATACTCCCTTCTGATTGGGGTTTTCCCAAGCTTCTCCTTTTCAAATATTTGAAATTAGCCTGTCTATTAACTTAGAGGGATTTGCAATGTCCCCCACACTGAAGACTGATGTAAAAAAAATGATTTAAATATCTGCCATTTCTTTGTGTCAACAGTGTTGCCAGGGCCTATAGCCCGAGTAAGTACTTTGTTGTTCTCCCTTTCGAAGAGAGCATAAAAAATATTGAACTGATCTTGGAGTGATACATTGCCCTCACTTGAGCTACAACTTGGTTTTGTCTTGTTGGAAGTGATGGCATGCAACAGCTGCCAAAAGTCCAACTCATTCTCCAGTTTAGATCAAAAGTGTCTTTTAGCTTTTCTAATAACCCTAGAGGTGGTACCTGGGCTTCCTACATGATCTCAATTGCCAGACTCGAACGTCCGAGATCTGGCCCTCAGAAGATTACACATATATCTGTCCACCATTTTCTCCAGAAGTCAATAACAACCAAGGAGTATTCATTCAGGTCCATTGCTGAGTCCCTGAACATCACCAAGTCTACCCACACCTAGCAGTCTCGTAGTCGTTCCCCTGCCTCCCATGACCAATTTTGGGCAAGCCCATCACGGTAGCTGCAATCTTCAGTCACTGCCTGGATGCAGGAAAAAAGAGCAAAGCCAGGTGAAAGCAAGGGATAAAGTGATAGACATGTTTGATGGGAGCCACAATGGTCAAAAGTATTAGTTTCTTTGGTGCTGCAGCATACGTGCTGATGGTAGTAAGGAAGCGACTTCTTCAAATTACCCTTGTTGAAGTCCCTGGCTATGATGAGAAAGCCGTTGGAAGAAGTAATCTGGTGCTTGTTAACCATGGCAGTTCTTCCAGTGCTAGCCGAATGTGTGCCTGGGGCAGGATATAGACCACAGTCATGATAATGACAGTGAATACCCTTGAGAGGTAGAAGGGACGACACTTCCATAACTTCCAACAGGGTGTAAATGTGGAAACAGGAGGTAAAAGTTAAAGTAGGACAAGTAGGGCAGTCTATCAGTACATGAGGCAGCTGGTGCTAGTTCTCAACAATGGCCCACACTCATCATGCTAGAATGGTACATTCCCAAGCCTCATATCTCATAATTAAATTAAAAGATTCCCAAGCCTCATATCTCATCATCCTTTGAAAAAAGCCTTGCGCACACCGAGCCATACACAATTCACTCCTGTAAGAGCACGTGGAAGGCAGGGATTCCTGAAAGATTCCCAGAACAATGGGAAGGGCAAGACTTCACTCCAGCTACCCAGCACTGCAATGTTATGTGATATCTAGTTAAAATACAGGGGGGTATGTATTTGTGAAGGTTTGGAGTATCAAGACTGCTATAATGAATCAGCACTCTGCATGATAATGCAAAGTGGATTTTGGTATACAATACTCACTTCACCACACAAGTTCTTTGTTGGACCAAAACTATTATTAAAAGATGGAGCTTACCACAATCATTTCTGAAGGCTCAAGTACTATACATTCACATCCACGCCTCAAACTCCCTGCAGATCGCTTGCCAAAACTGTAAAGAAAAAAAAGATGATTAAGATTTAAGCAGCAATTGTTTAAAACAATATTATATGAGAAAACATCATTGGTTATATTTACAAATTACTACAAAAGCTGGAGATCTGAAATAGAAAATAGTGGAGAATCTCAATCAATAAGGCATCATTAGTGTGCAGACACAAAGTTAAGTGACTTTTCATTGGAACTGGGAACTTGTTGGAGATGAAACATGTTTTAAAATTTAGAGATAAGAAGACAACCAGACAACCATGATGTGGTTCTAGACCCAGTAAACTTCATGTTCAATGGCTCACGCTCTGCCACTTCAGACTTCGGCTATGTGATGACACCAGGAATGAAAGAAACTTACTTTTCTTAAAAGGAGGATCATGTATACTTCTTACCAATACAACTTAACAAATAAAAAATATTGGCCACTTCCTCACAGATATGCTGTACCAGCTCATGATCTTTCTTTCATCTACCAAACACTTTCATTTTCTGCTCCACCTCAAGGGTCTGCAGAGTCTATTTCCTCCATGACATAGCTGTTCACTTCTCCAAAAATACACACTTTCCTTTCTGTGGGAACTTCCCCCATGCAATTGTAGCAGCAGCATCTCTTCCCTTCTCATCATCAACAACCCCAAACATTCCATTTAAATGTAACCACCACTCTACCTCTTCCAGTTTCATATCTTACACCTGCTGCTCATGATGCAGTCTCCCCTCTGTTGAAGAAGCAAATTACTGGCTGGAACGCCTCCAATCATTCAATGGGTGACCCTGAGCTTACAGTAAATTGTTACTTCAACATTTACACTTATGTGTTCTGAACCTCATCATCTCACTAGGTACTCCAGACACAACATTGGGGTTAACAATGGTCCGGCTGGGCTGATCTACATCGGCGAGACCAAGTGGAGGTTGGGCGATCGTTTCGCTGAACACCTCCGCTCGGTCCGCAAGAACCTACCTGACCTCCCGGTGGCTCAGCACTTCAACTCCCCCTCCCACTCCGAATCCAACCTCTCTGTCCTGGGTCTCCTCCATGGCCAGAGCGAGCAACACCGGAAATTGGAGGAACAGCACCTTATATTCCGTTTGGGGAGTCTGCAGCCTGCGGGCTTGAACATTGAATTCTCCCAATTTTGTTAGCCCTTGCTGTCTCCTCCCCTTCCTTAGCCCTCGGGCTGTCTCCTCCTATCCCCCAGCCCTCAGGCTCCTCCTCTTTCCTTCCTTCTCCCCGCACCCCCCCATCAGTCTGAAGAAGGGTTTCAGCCCGAAACGTTGCCTATTTCCTTCGCTCCATAGATGCTGCTGCACCCGCTGAGATTCTCCAGCTTTTTTGTGTACCAACTGGGGTTAACAATTTCAGATCATCAGTATTTCCAATTGTTTCTGGTTTTTGTGTTAGATTTCTAGCAGTAAAATATTTTAATTTAGTAATTTCATGCAAAGAGCTAGAACTTACAGGGAAATGTTGACAATTCTAGTGCAAGCCAATAGCATTTAAATTCAGGAAGATTGAGACTCTCTTATGAACAATAAGTCCCAAAGTTGCTGGCCAGGATCCCAACTGTGCTGCAACATGGGAATCTATATGACATCTCGGTAGAGCACAAACTTGCTAAATTCCTAGCTATCTGAACCATTGCTCCATTCAATTGAATGAAGAGAAACAGTAGCAAGGGAGAAACGTAGGGAGACAGTCTGACGAAGGGTCCCCAGCTGAAACATCACCCATCCTTTTTCTCCAGAGATGCTGCCTGACCCGCTTACTTCAGTACTTTGTATCTATCTTGTTGTCACCTATCCTCACTGATTGAGGTCCGTTATCTCCACCCTGTCCCTACTCTGCAATTTAAAATATTCTTGCGTTAGATCATTAACCTGACTTTGTTTCTCTCTCCACAGACTTACATGACTTACAAAAAATCATTGCTAGTTAATCAGACTTTTAATTACTAGGTTAAATACCAAAATACTAATACTTTGCATGATGTAATGGAAAACATTTCCCTTTTTAAACTACAATGATTTACTGATGAAATTCAAAATTCTCATTCAGCTAAATCCCTCAATGTATTTCCCCATCCTCATTTGTGTAACCTCCTCCAGTCCTACAACTTATCAGAGCTGCACAGTGCTGCAAAAGTTAAGGGGCTGTCCCACTTGGGCGATCTAATCGGCAAATTAAAAAGAGTGTCTTCGACCTTCCAGCTCGAGGGCACTCGCCTGGAAAGCCTCGAGCTGGATCGACTATCCGCGGTGAAACCGCGAGCTGGATCGACCTGTATGCATTGAAACCGCGAGCTGCATCGACCGACCGCACACACACACAAACACATTGTAACGGCGAGGGCCAGGGAAAGCGGAGGAGCGCTGTCTGCTCGATGAAGAGGAAGGTAAACGGCTGCCACAGTGTACGGTAAGTCCTTTAGAGAGCATGGGGGGGGGGGGGGAGAGAAGGGGAGAGGGGGAGAGAATGAGGGAGAAGGGGAGAGAAGGGGAGAGAAGGAGAGAGAAAGAGAGAGAAGGAGAGAGAAGGAGGCAAGAGGAGGCAAGGGGGGAAGGGGGGGAGACACTTTAAAGACATTTAATAAATTTTAGCGGGCATTTTACCAACTGGGTCCTGAAAACTCCAATGAGCCAATCAAAATGCACGGTCAGCGAAGGAGATTGCCTACGGCTGCCCTCGACTGCCTGTAACCAAATAGTGACCCCACTCCACTGCACCATGAGTTAAAAGAGAGCCATGCTGACCAAATTTTATTTGCAGAAAATTTTCAATATGCTGAAAATTTTTCCACGACCTAGCGGAGGCTGCGAGTATTCGGGAACAAGTAACAAGTAACAAGTAGCCTTTATTGTCAAGTAGCCTTTATGAGCATAAAGGAGAGTTCCAGCGACCTCATAGGGCCTCCTAGGACCTAGTGTCGACCATGCTGCGAGTTTGAATCAAGGGAAAATTCTTCTAAATTCGCAGATTAGGTCGCCCAAGTGGAACAGGCCCTTTAGTGACCTAGATTTGATCCATAGCTTGTTTGCACATTGTCTCTGTTAATGGGTGTGTTTCACTGGAATGCACCAGATTCCTCCCACATTCCAAAGACATGCTAGTTGGCAGGTTAATTAGCCACTTTTGATTGCAATCAGTGTAGGTCTGTGACATGGGAAATGGTGTAGAGGTTTTGCTGATGTTGATGTGGGATTGGGATTTTAGAAGATGAGAGTGACTAAAATGACCTGTTACGATACTGTATTGCTCAATTACTTTCTGATCTCTGTTGCATCAATTCTGGTCTCTTGCACATCCCAATTTGCTTAATTACCATAATTGATCGATTACAATGACCACATATTCGATTATAAAAGATGATGATTATAAATATGGCAAAGCTTGCACACCAAGAATGCTGCTTATTTTGGTTAAGATTCTGCAGGGGTGGAGATGAGAGGAACCCAGGGTAAGACTAAGAAATTGCCTTTGGGTTCCACAACTGCTTTCAGCGCACATGCTCTGGGTGATGATGTTTGATCCAGCATTGGTTTTAGGGCAATGCATTGGGTTAAATGCAATAGATCCAAATTTGGGTGGAGGTACAAAACCAGAATTCCTCAGTGTCAAAGTATGCGCTGCACCAAATCAAACTGACATGTAGATTTAAGAGCACACAAGATCAAATACAAGATTATGGAGAAACTGACCAACAGAAAAAAAAAGTAATTTGCAGATTACCAATGCGAGTTGGGTGCCACAAGAATCAATTCTGGCCTTTCAACTATTTATAATCTATACTGATGACTGGGATGAAGGGGAAACTGTGCTGGGAAAAAATTACTGATGATATAAAGTTGGTTGGATTAGAAAGTTATGAAGACACAAATAATCTGTAACGATTTCATTGTATGCCAGAGGGGCCGTTCTTCTGCTGTACATTTCCTGTACTGAACTGACAGAGCATGAATTTGGCCTGGACGCGGTGGCCTGAAGCGCCCGTTCCCACATTGTATCTTTCAATCAATCAATCAAACGTGTCCCAATGATTCTATGCATTCTAGTCAAGTCAAGAGAGTTTATTGTCATGTCCAGATAGGATAATTAAATTCTATGCTCGTTTTGAATAGGTCAGGGGAAGGGTGTCCACTGCCCTGTGCCCCTGTACCAGGTATAAGATCACCCTTCCTCAGAGTGAATCCACAAAAAGAAACTGACCTGCACGGAGTCCCCGGCCACGTCCTCGGGAACCACGCAACCAGCTGGCAGAGGTATTCACAGACATCATTAACTTCTAACCACTCCATTCTAAGGTGTCCAACTACTTTAAGACTCCTATCATCCTGGTTCCAAAGAAAAGCAAGGTAGCATACCTCAATGACTACCTTTCAAAGGCTCTGACAGCCACCATCATGAAGTGCTTCAAGAGACTGTTAACGGTGCACATTAACTCCCAAACAGCCTTGATCCACTGCACTTTGCTTACCTTCACAACAGGTCTATAGCAGATGCCAGCTCCCTGGCCCTACTCTTGTCTCTGAAATATCTAGATAATAAAGACATCTAAATTAGACTCCTATTTATTGATGGTAGCGTATTTAACATCCAAACTTTACAGAGAAATGTGAGGTGTTGGGACGTCTAACAAGGGCAGGACCTACACAGTGAATGATAGGCCTCTGAGGAGTGTTGTGGAGCAGAGGGATCTAGGAGTACAGGTTTGTTCGCTCATTCGTTCGATCATGACAGAAGCCTCCTCGTGGGGATCCCCGGAAGCGACGACGCGATGCACTCGGTGATACGTCGGGCGACAATTCTGTCAACATGTTGGACGGGACAGGTTTGGAGGGATATGGGCCAAGCACAGGCAGGTGGGACTAGTGTGGCTGGCATATGTTGGCCGGTGTGGGCAAGTTGAGCCGAAGGGCCTGTTTCTACACTGTATCACTCTCTGAAACATCTCAGCCCCTCAGCCACTGGATCTTCCACTTTCTGACCCATAGACCAAAATCAGTAAGGATAAGCAACAATATCTGGCTTTCATAATCCTCAACACCGGTGCTCCACAAGAATGTATACTCAGCTCCCTACTATACTCCCATTTCACTCACGTATGTGAAGCCAAGTTCTGCTCCAACTCCATCTACAAGTTTGCAGATGATACCACTGCAGCGGGCTGGATGTCAAATAATGACGAGACTGAGCACAGGAAAGAGAAAGCTTAGTACCATGGTATCATGACTTCAACCTCTCCCTCAATGTCAGCAAGATGAAAGTAATAACATGCAATACCATGCTTCCTGGTGACTTTAGGAAGCATGTTAGAATACATGCTCAAATCGCATTAAAGAGCTTCAAGTTGCTAATAGTAAATATTACCAACAATCTGGACCAATCAATGGAAGTTGTGGTCAAAACGAACACCAACATCTCTACTTGCTCAGGAGACTAAGGAAATTTTGCATGTTTCCAATGAACCTTACCAACTTCTAAAGATGCAATGTAGAAGGCATACTCACAGGTTGCATCAACTTGGTTTGGGAACAGCTCTGCACAAAACTGAAGAAATTGCAGAGTTATGGATGTAGCCCAGATCATCACACAGATCAAACTCCCCACCATTGACTATCTACACTTTAATCTGCCTCAAGAAAGTGGCCAATATAATCAAGGAGTCTGCGGTCATTCCCTCTTCTCCCTGATTCAGTCGGGCAGAAGATAGAAACGCTTGAACGCATGTACTACCAGACTTTGGCAGAGTTTTTTTTCCACTCCCTTATCACATTTCTGAATGGTTCTTCCATAATTAAGGCGTTGTCACAATGTTCTAACATACCTCATTACAGACATTGGACTTTATCTCCAGAATTGTAAACTACAATGCTGAAAGCTATATTGTGCTCTGTGGTATTTATTTTCTCTTTGTTCTACCTGTTGTACCTGTGTAAGGCTTGATTGTATTCATGCATAGTATTATCTGATATAATTGAACAGCACACAAAAGATTTTCACTGTATTTCAGTACACGTGGCAATGACCAAACCAATATCAATACAAATAATGCTGCACTCTTTTATTTTTCTCTTTGTACTCCCTATTGTATTTGAGCACAATCAAATCAAACGCATGTATATGATTTCACTGGATAAAACCCAAATAAAGTAATTTACTGTGTTTCTGTACACGTAACTCTAATAAACCAATACCAATCACCTTATCAGAGCTTTTGCCTCTATTCTATCCACCCCACCGTCCCTCCCCACCCCTTCACCTTTTCAGCAAACGGCAACTACCACATTCTCCCTTTCCCAATTCTGATTAAGAGCCCAGGGCCTGAAATGTTAACTGTTTCTCTTTCCAGATATTGCCTGACCTGCTGAGTGTTTCCACCATTTTCTATGTTTAGTTCAAGAATGACATATATATATATATATATATATATATATATATATATATATAGATATAAAGGTGGATGATACTAAATCTCATTGCACTGATGTGCAATGACAATAAAAGATATTATTATTATTATTATTATATAGCAGAGATATGTTTTTGTTTTACCCAGATGGCAGTTAGATGATGAAACTCAGTCTATAAAGATAATGGGTAAAATGTAAGTCAGGGCTTTCCAAGGAGGATTGGACTGTGGGAACAGTCCGCAGACAAAACAGAATAATGGATTTGACAAATTTTCTTTACATAGAGTAGTGGTAGTGGTTGAATGGCTCTTCTGCGCTGCAATAATTTGATTTTAGATGTTCTGCAGTGATCAGTCACGTTTAGCCTTAGATTTACTAAATTCCCATATATCTCATTTTCAAATGAATCTATTTAATTGCTATTCCTGGAAATTGGATAGATGTGATAGGAGAGCTTGAATTATGAAATGCAATTTTCTACCTGTGTGTGTCATTTTTGGCAGTCAATAAGCAAAAATGTGCATCTTTATTATATCCCCACTACTGTCCCCCCCCCAGGGAGATAATAAAACTTGTCAGCCTTCAAATATGAACTATTTTTTCCTAATCATCAAAATAAAGCTTACTTCACATTGTGATCATAAGTGATGTAATGGTATTTGAATGCTTCACATCAGTTCCACACATCCCACACTTGCAACATAGATATCAAACATATAACATATTTCTCTGAGTCCTGTGGTAGGGGGTGGGGGATCTATGAGGATGTTGCACTACAACTGCTCTGATTATTCCAACAACCCTCTTCCAGATCACAACTACAGGAAAGAGACACAGTAACTGATGGCATGGTGTCAAGACAATAACTACCCCTAAATGTCATCAAGAAGAAAGATGGTTGTTAAGGGAGCAAGGGAATTCTGTCATCATCAACAGAGCTGCTGTTATCAAATTTCAAGTTCCTTGGTATACTTAGCCTGGTCCTTTCACATTGATGTGGTGATCAAGAAAGCATACCAGCCTATTTACTTTCTTAGGCACCTGAGAGGATTCAGTTCTCTACAATAACCTTTATGTAGATGCACTATACGATGTACATCAAAGGTCTGCCTTTGACTGCATGAATCTGCAGAGAATAGAACAATGCCCATCATCACTTTCTTTCATCCAGTCTATCTTCATGGTGCATTGCAACAGGACGGCTGGGTGTATCACCCCGCCCATTCCCTTCTCTTTTACCTTTTGGGAGAGGGTACAGGAGCTTAAAAGTTACGAAATCAAGAATACCTCGACAGCAAGAAGAGCTTCTTCCCCACTGCTATCCATCTCCTTATTTAATCAGAGTGAGTTAGAGTGACAGAGTTAGATGTCAGAGTGAGGCCACATGCAAATTGGAGGAACAGCACCTCATATTTCACTTGGGCAACTTATCCCACAGCGGTTTAATGTTAATTTCTCTAATTTCAAGTAACTTGTGCATTCCTTCACCCCCTCTCCCGTGCTTGTTGTCCTACTAGTTCCACTGTGTCCCTGTTGTTAGCTCATCTTCCTGAGCCAACAATGGGCCATTATGGACTCCATCCTTCCTGACATCATCGGTTGCCAGCCATTTTGTCCCGGCCTTCTCTATCTTTCAGTCTAAAGAAGGGTTCCGACCTGAAACTTCACCTAGTCCTTTTTCTCCAGAGATGCTGCCAGACCCGCTGAGTTGCTCCAGCATTTAGTGTTATCTTCGGTATAAACCAGCATCTGCAGTTCCTTTCCTACATCGTTAATTAATCACCTCTCTCACACCCCATTACTGGAGATTCTGCTACATACTCTTAACTCCACCTCATTCAGATATTCCAGTATTGTATTTTAATTTCTTGCACTACTTGGATCTTGCGCTACAATCTTGCAGCACTTTGTTCTTCCACTTGGCATCATTATTTTTATATTTATCATTTATGTATCATTTGAGAGTTTCATGTGAACAAGAAACTTCATTGCGCCCTGGTGTATATGACAATAAACTAAACTAACTAAATTATTTTCTTCTTGACTTATTTTCTCTTTGACTTTGAGAGTTCTGAAATAGCAAATGAGACCAATGTGGGAACCACATACTCTTCCACATAAAAGGCAGGCGATCCCAGGCAAGGCCACTGGCAGTTTACTCAATCTACTGCTTACACTGAGCTACTGTGTGCTCCCAGTTCATGGATGCAAGCTTCTCAATGCTATCCTCAATTCTCCTTTTCCTCTTCATATATATCACAGGACGAGAGGGTGGATATGTAATATTATTTCAAAAAATACTTTGAGCACAACTTTAAATCTTCTCTGTATGCCTGCCATTCCTTTCCCAAAATAGAGCTTCAAATACAGCATCATTTTCAGAAACGTTTCAGCATGCCCACCAGATGGTCTGCCCAACATTGCCACCTGAGCAGAATTAAATCCACAATGCTGGAGACATTTGCCCAAGTGAAAACACTAATGTTTGTTCACTTATCCAACTGAATATGGAGGATTTTTCAAAGGAGGTATTGATGGCAACTATCATATGGTTTGAGGTGCCTACTGAAGGCAATTCGGGACTCAGAAACACACAGAAGGGCAGAGATCACTGTTGTCCAGTAGACCATGAGTTTGTGCATTGTATGAGGTCTTAATTTTCAAATTCCCTTTTCCTTGATCAACCAAATGCCACAGCAATGTACTAAAGACAATTCTGTTGTTGTTATTCGTCTTTATCCAGAGGGGGCAAGTGATCCACATTTTCCAGCTCTTGTCGTGATCATTGTTATCATAGTGTAATACAGCTGGGAGCAGGTTGGTTCCGTGTTGTTCCCTGTTCCATGTTCAAACTGACTGCTGAGTCTGGGGGCAAGGCTGAACTCAAACAGCCATCAAGCTCGAGATAGTTTTGTCATCACTCAATTTAACAACTGGAACTCGCAATCCAATAGCACGATGGAGCTAACTATATAACAAGAGCTGAAGTCATTCAACAAAAAAGTCAACACACTTCAAATTTAAGGACTTGCAATAAAGGCTGACCTTGTCAGCTACATCAAATAAAACAAATAATCAAAGTATTCCAGGCATCTTGTGTGAAATTTTTGTTCACAGATTGTCAAAACAAAGACTGTTGAAAGTGAGATTTTTCTTCAGCTAGGTAAACATAAAATACAAAAAAAAAATTGAAGCAAGTCATAAAATCCTTCAAGCTCGCTCTGTCATTAAATAAAATCATGGTTAGCCTCATCATTAACCCCAGCTCAATAACCCTTGACTCCTAACAGTCCAAAAAATTGAGTCACAAGGAAGTATGATGACTGAGTATGTACAACTCTCTGAAGATACTCTCAGGATGGTTAACTGAAACTAGATTATTAACGGCAATGTATTCTCCGACCTTCTCTTGTCGACACTTGTCCAATAAATGCCAATGTTATATATTGGATAGAGGTACAGCTAATTCTAGAGTGCAGCTCTTCAGAAGCTGAGATGTTGTGTAGTCCCAAAGCCTTTGATAAATCCAGTGCTATCAGATGTTTCGATGGTGGGATCTCAGTAAGAAGCCTACTTTGGGTAGACAAAAATGCTGGAGAAACTCAGCGGGTGAGGTAGCATCTATGGAGCAAAGGAAATAGGCAATGTTTCGGGTCAAAACCCTTCCTCAGACTGATGTGAGGGTGGGGGTGGGCGGAAAGAAGAAAGGAAGAGTAGGAGCCAGTGGGCTGAGGGAGAGCTGAGAAGGGGAGGAGAAAGTAGGGACTATCTGAAATTAGAGAAGTCAATGTTCATACCGCTGGGGTGCAGACTGCCCAAGCGAAATATGCTGCTCCTCCAATTTACGGTGGTCCTCATTCTAGCCATGGCGGAGGCCCAGGACAGAAAGGTCGGATTCGGAATGGGAGGGGGTGTTGACATGCTGAGCCACCGGGAGATCAGGTTGGGTACCTTTGGTTTACTAACACGTTTTAAATCTTTAAAATGTAGTGCTTAAGCAAATGTCGAGTACTGTCCACACTTCACAGTAGAACCAAGAACTTGAAGAGAAATCTAAAAAGTGATCATGGAGATTAAACATTTTAATTAATCTGGAATTGTTAAAGAAGAAAGCTACGAGGAAGGTTTTCAAAATCATAAATGGTTTTCATTGAATGAACGATGAGAAATATCCAGTGGAACAGGTCAGTAAACAGAATCAAGAACCAAAGTTAACATGAGGAAACACGCAATTTACACAGCAAATCGTTGTGATCTGTAATGAACGACCTGAATGTATAAAAATGGGCTCAATACTAACATTAAAAAGAGGACTGGATAAATAAGAGAATGGAAGTAATTTACAGTGCTATCGGACAAAAAGGGGGAATGGAATTAACTGTTAGCTAAGTGAGATAGTTAGATTTTAAGTATTGTTTTGAAAGAGTAAGAGGATAAGAGGCAGTTTAAGAGATTATATTCTTGACATCTGAATGCACAATGGTAGCATAATTAAATCCAAGAGCAGGTAGGTATGAGGCCAAAATTAGTGCTGAATTCTCAGTTATAAGATTCTAATGACGCGAAAGAATTGCAGACATTGGAAAATGCAAGGTCTTGAGGGATTTGAAAACGTGCAAGAGGATTTAAAAACTGGGGTTTCACTTAATTAGGAGCCAACATTCATTCAGTGCTTAGTAATCGCCATTCCTTGCATAACAAAAGATCAAGGATCGGGAGGGCATCAAGCCCTTCGAGCCAGTGCTCTTTAATAAATTCACTGCTAATTTGACGTAACCTCAGCTACTGCACCTTTGTTTATCAAGTATCAATTTACCCCGCCTTAAGAATGCATGCACTGCCTTTTGAAGTATACCAATGACTTCAGAGAGAGAAAAAGATCAACTCATCTCTGCTTCAAATAGGGCATCCAATATTTTAGTTATCCTCCAATTCTTAATTTATTGATTTTTTATGTTATCTATAAATATTGTGTTTATAGGCCTGTTATGCTGCTACAATGAAGAAGTTAATTGTTCCGTTGTCAATTAAGCACTCGTCTCTTGACCAGATTCCACAATAGGAAACATCCTCTCTGCATCCACCCGGCAAGACACTTTGAAATCTTCCACAATTACTTCAGCTCTCCATCATCCAAAATTATAACTAATACAACTCTAGCCTAACTACCTTTTCCTTTTCAGATAACCTGCTCATTCCAGAAATGAGCCTTGTTAACCCACTCTGAACAGGTTCAACACAAACACTCAAAATAAAATGAGAGCCAATTGTACAGCACTGCCAACATTGCCTCACCAATGACCTATATAATTGAAGCAAACTTTCCTACTTTTGTACACAATTCCACTGGTAATAACCAATAGCATTATTAACTTTCTTAATAACATGCAGAACCTTTTAGTGCATCAGGCATTAGGCCACATATCCTTATGCACATCAAACTTCTGGAAACTATCATCATCGTGTTAATTTACATTGTTTAATTTCCTGCCATAATTAATAACTTTACAATTTTCTATGTTGTGCCAGATCTTTACCCATTCACGTAACATTTCCAAAGATCTTTTAACAAGATTTACTCTTCCAATTTACTTTCCAATCTTTCTTTGATTCATCAGCAAATTTACCAACATATTTACATTGATGAACTGTGCACTGCAGGGGCCAGGAAGCAAGCGGGTAAGATCATCCCTGACCCCTCTCACCCTAGCCACAAACTCTTTGAAGCACTTCCCTCTGGAAGGCGACTCCGGACTGCCAAAGCCGCCACAACATAAAAACAGCTTTTTTCCACGAGCAGTGGCTCTATTCAATAACCAAAAGTCTGTTGCCTCCTTTTGCTCTGGTATTTTAGTGCATTCACATGTTTAAACTATAATGTTTTAGTCTTAATGTTTTAATGTTTTATGTTTTATTCTTAATTGTTTACTGCATGTCGTGTTGATACTTGTGAGCGGAGCACCAGGACAAATTCCTTGTATGTGTACATACTTGGCCAATAAACGTATTATATAATTCATCAAACATTGCATATATCTACCTTTGACTTCAAAAACGTTTTTATTTCTACCTACCAAGGGAATTATGATGGATTTTTCTCAAATTTAGCTGTCCCTACAAATTTGTCACCATTTTCGATGTTTCATGATGACATGCAAGGTGTGATCCTTACCAATTGATTCACCAAAAATCCAATATAACCAATAAAGTATCACTGCTGATGTCATCACACAATCCTCCAAATCATCCACCCATTCTCTGACTAGTTTCACTGTCCTCTTAATCAATATTGCTGATTGTATACCTTGTTGTCACCTTCCCCATAGCCAACCATGAACCATTCTACATTTCCTTGACATTGTCTGCTTTGATCTGTCATTTTCACACCTTACTCTTCCATATCTCTAGCTCACTCTCCCCCCGACTCTCTGAGTCTGAAGAAGGGTCTCGATCCGAAAAGTCACCCATTCCTTCTCTCCAGAAATGCTGCATGTCCTGCTTAGTTACTCCAACGTTTTGTGCGTCTTTGGTGTAAATCAGCATCTGCAGTTCCTTCCAAATGATCCGGCATAATAGGCAACCCAATGCCAGTATACTCCTTCCAAAGCAATGAGGTTTTGATCATGTTCAACTAGACTTGATGGATAGCTTACATTGTCATTTGCTTAACAAAATAAGCATTCTACTTTGAGCTCCAGCACAGCAAGCGATCTTCCATGAGGATAGAAAAAAAAACTTCTAGGGGGATCTGAAAACATCCTTGTAAAAATGTAACCTCTAAAGATCACTCAAACTGGCAGAGAAGTATCAAGCAAAGCATCAACAACTTTAAATATATCCCATGGGCTCATGCGTCGTCCAAGTTCAAACAGCAGATGGAGCAATCGTAATCACCTGCACAATCAAGCTCACCTGTGCCACTTCTGGCAGTATCTGCAAATCACACAAAAGGTCCAAAAAGTCACCTCTAAATAATGAGATTCAGAGTGAGAGCAGGTCTTTCTGGACCTCATGAGAACCCAAGATGTCCCAAAACTACCAGAGAATGTGTAAAAATGTGTTGCCCACTTGTCCACCAAAGTCAGCTGGAGCTCCTGGTTTTGAGCTATCCTAAATCCTCCTCCCATCTCCATACCTGACTTTCTGTCCTCAGCCGTCTCACTGCCAGAATGAGGCAACACGCAAGCTGGAAAAACAGCACATCAAAATCAGCATGGGGAGCCTACAGCCCAACATGACCACTTAGGTCAACACCCCCCCGCCCCCCTCCTTCTTCTCATCCATCTTGTTTCTACCCTCTCCCCTTCAATATGCAGACCTTTCTCCCATTGCCCTCAACCCCTAGTTCATTTCCCCTCCTCCTGCTGCTTATCTCCCACCCTTCCTTACTTCCAAATCCCCCATAGTGGATGCATTAGTGATAATTTTTCAAAACTCTTTAGATTCTGGAGTAGTTCCGGAGGACTGGAGGGTAGCTAATGTAACCCCACTTTTTAAAAAGGGAAGGGGAGAGAAAACGGGGAATTACAGACCAGTTAGTCTAACATCGGTGGTGGGGAAAATTCTGGAGTCAGTTATTAAAGATGGGATAGCAGCACATTTGGAAAGTGCGAATTCATTGGACAAAGTTAGCATGGATTTATGAAAGGTAAATCATGTCTGACGAATTGTATAGAATTTTTCGAGGATGTAACTAGTAGGGTGAATAAGGGAGAACCAGTGGATGTGTTATATCTGGACTTTCAGAAGGATTTCGACAAGGTCCCACATAAGAGATTAGTATGCAAACGTAAAGCACACGCTATTGGGGGTTCAGTATTGATGTGGATAGAGAACTGGCTGGCAGAGGAAGCAAAGAGTAGGAGTAAACGGGTCCTTTTCAGAATGGCAGGCAGTGACTAGTGGGGTACCGCAAGGCTCAGTGCTGGGACCCCAGCTATTTACAATATATATTAATGATCTGGATGAGGGAATTGAATGCAACATCTCCAAGTTTGCGGATGACACGAAGCTGGGGGGGTGTTAGCTGTGAGGAGGATGCAAAGGAGGCTGCAAGGTGACTTGGATAGGTTGGGTGAGTGGGCAAATGCATGGCAGATGCAGTATAATGTGGATAAATGTGAGGTTATCCACTTTGGTGGCAAAAACAGGAAAGTAGACTATTATCTGAATGGTGGACGATTAGGAAAAGGGGAGATGCAACGAGACCTGGGTGTCATGGTACACCAGTCATTGAAAGTAGGAATGCAGGTGCAGCAGGCAGTGAAGAAAGCAAATGGTATGTTAGCATTCATAGCAAAAGGATTTGAGTATAAGAGCAGGGAGGTTCTACTGCAGTTGTACAGGGTCTTGGTGAGACCACACCTAGAGTATTGCGTACAGTTTTGGTCTCCTAATCTGAGGAAAGACATTATTGCCATAGAGGGAGTACAGAGAAGGTTCACCAGACTGATTCTTGGGATGGCAGGACTTTCATATGAAGAAAGACTGGATAGACTCGGCTTGTACACGCTAGAATTTAGAAGATTGTGGGGGGATCTTATAGAAACTTACAAAATTCTTAAGGGTTTGGACAGGCTAGATGCAGGAAGATTATTCCCGATGTTGGGGAAGTCCAGAACTAGGGCTCACAGTTTAAGGATAAGGGGGAAATCTTTTAGGACCGAGATGAGAAAATCATTTTTTACACAGAGAGTGGTGAATCTGTGGAATTCTCTGCCACAGAAGGTAGTTGAGGCCAGTTCATTGGCTATATTTAAGATGGAGTTAGATGTGGCCCTTGTGGCTAAAGGGATCAGGGGGTATGGAGAGAAGGCAGGGATGGGATACTGAGTTGGAGGATCTGCCATGATCATATCGAATGGCGGTGCAGGCTCGAAGGGCCGAATGGCCTATTCCTGCACCTATTTTCTATGTCTATGTTTCTATTTTACTTTCACCCCCCTCCCTTGTTTTCTTCCAACTTTCCCTCACTTTGCTTCCCTCACAATTCACTCCTCCACTTTGGACCCTTTTATCTCCATTGCCTTGGTTACCATCTGCCAATCACCTCTCTTCATCTGAATGTACCTATCTCTTGAAAGTTTTCCCCCCCCACCGCTTCCCCGCACCTCTCTTTACCAGCTTTCTCTGGAAATACCACCTGTTCTTTTCCCTCCGTGGACTTTGCACAGCCTGCTGACTTCCTCCATAATTTAAATCAAACTGCATTCTTTACCATTTAAGTAAATAGATTCACGTCACACCCACCACCAGCAACCCCACATCCCTTACATTTCAAGGAAAATGCACAGTACAGAGGATAAATTCAACACACTCATCATGTAGCAGTTAAATCTTTCCCAAAGTGCACTAAATATAAAATTTTAAACTGGTAGAGTTGAATTTCTTGTTTTATCTGAATACTACACATGGGTAAAATAGCATACTTGCCTCACATGACTAAATTATTATGACGAATGAAAGTTCTCAAGGACACAATTTGCTTCTGAACTTGATCCTCTTTTTGAAGGTTAAACAAGTCACCAGGGATTTCAAGAACCTAACATACAGTACCAGTTACTGCGATTACAGAAGTACTTTGTTTAAAAATTACACACCTAGTTATAGCCCAAAGCAAATTATGGAACAGGACAGTCAAAATGCCACTGCTATGGCCTATAAGTTAATAAATTCTGTAACAGATGTCTGAATCATCTGCTCTGCCACTCGGATTTGATCCTAATTAGATGTTCCCATAAAAATGTGGTCAATAAATTACTTGAACAGCACTGAAGGATTTTGATATTACTAAAATAAAATACATGATTGGATACATATATAATTTTTTGTAATAATGCATTTATTTATTATATAAATCCTTCATCAATTCAAATATTATATTAAGATAATTCTGTACTAAAGATGATATGTGAACATTTTTAAGTTAATTTAAGGACTAGAACTAAATAAATTAGATTAGATTAGATTAGATAGCCTTTATTAATGACAATAAAAACTATCTAATCTAATCTAATCTAATTTATTTAGTTCTAGTCCTTAAATTAACTTAAAAATGTTCACATATCATCTTTAGTACAGAATTATCTTAATATAATATTTGAATTGATGAAGGATTTATACCTATCGAATTATTACATAGTCATTTTCCAAAGCAGTGAAATTTCACCATCTTGAGTTATCATTCGTGATTTGAATCAAATCCAACAAATAATCTGAAAAACTATCTGTACTATTATACTCTCATACTGACCACTTCCAGCTTTTTTTTTTTAAATTTCCACAAAAACAGTACCCTTTATCGCTAGGATTTCCCCCCATCTCACTCATCGTTCTCCTCTCCTCCAAGGGCACCAAGTTTTGTTCCGATCAGTGGAAGATTACAAAAGTTATGAAGGTTTTAAAAAATCATGAGATCAGCAGAATGGTCTTCTCGCCTGTCAGTCACCATGAAGGTAATGCCCCTTCCGGCACCCACTGGAGAATAAAGCCCCAGAGGCGGGGCTGAGTACACAAGTGCTGATTGAGTCCACAAGAGTGGAGTTGGGTGTCGCTGTGTGGAGTAGGGAAAGTCGCTGTATGGAATCGGGAAAGTCGCTGTGTGGAGTCGGGAGGTGCTGTGTGGTGGTGCCGCGGCCAGTGGCTGCTGAGTGGAGTCCCACACCCTCCCACACCCTCCCTTCCCCCTCACACACATCCCCTTTCCCCCTTCCTCCCCACATATACCCCCTTCCCCAACACACCCCCTTTACCCCTCCCCCGTTCCTCCCCCCTCCCCCCCACACCACCCCACCCCCCACCACACACACCACCAATCTAACTGGGAATACACTTTTAACTTTCACATTCTTGACAAAATCTACATTTTATTCTTTTGAACATCTGGCAATTGTTAATCACGTGCAACCTAAAATTCTTAACATATGACAAAGCGTTCAAGATTCTTTGGTTTATAGCTGAATGTTACAGCCATGAATGTAATACTTCATTCTCCCATCTTCACTCAAAACTATGACATATAATACAAAATACATATATTCTGAAATCATATAAATGGAATGATCATTGCTGCTAGCCTTTTATAGAATTGCATGCAGATAAATTCTTCTGTATAAATTATTTATGTTTAAAATGCTCACACTCTCAATCCATTTTAAACACTCCAACAAAAATACTTAATCATGTAAATTAGAGAATGAAGAATAGTTAAATGCCGATTAGGTCATCAATCGAAAGAAGTATAATTATTTTTTATATTACAAACTCCACAATTAGATCATAAGACAAATCATGTTGGCTGTGACCGGTGGCTCAACACAGAACTGCCAGCATTCAACCATTCCACTTGAAATCCTGGACTTACAAATATCCCAGAATTCTAGGCTTTATTTACAGATCTGACTGTTCACTTTGCTGCCAAGTTCGCCCTGGAGTCCAGGGTCAGTGCCAAGCCTTGTTGAGCCAACACTGGACCAACACTTAAATCAGACAGTCCATTAAAATTCAAAGCAGTTTGTAGGGCACTAAATTAGAAAGCAAAGAGTAGATGTCTTACTTTTCCATTAATTATTTTACTCTTGAAATAATTAGAAAACAAATATTATTTTTATGTTTTATTTTATATTTCAAAGTGAATACATTTGATTATTCAAAGGAGTTTGTGGGACACTAAATTAAAAAGCAAAGAATAGGTGTCTTACTTTTCCATTAATTATTTTACTGGAAATAATTAGAAAACAAATGTTTGATTTTATATTTCAAAAGTGAATCATTTTGACTATTCAAAGGAGTTTGTAGGACACTAAATTAGAAAGCAAAGAGTAGATTACATTTTCCATTAATTATTTTACTCTAGAAATAATTAGAAAAAAATGATTTAATTGCTTTATTTTAGATTTCAACAAAGTTAATATATCTGATTATTTAATTCAACATTCTATAGCTGTTAAATATCTTCAGTATTGACAGAAGAGAATAGTCTGCCCAGCATTGTCTTTTTCCAGGCCATGGTCTCCAAGGCGTGACATGCAATACCTCATCATTCATGCCACACTGTTGGATAAAAGATTGTGGGGGGTCAACAAGAAAGAACATCTGCATCAGCCTAGTAAGTATAGGCATGCAGTGTCTGTGGCTGGCAATTACAGGCAATGTGCCCAGTCAGCACTATCCAGTAGCCAGTCCCTTATGTTCAGAAGTATTCAACTATTAAAGTATCAAAAGTACTTGACTATTAAAATACAATCAACTAAAAATATTTAACCAAAAATGCTGGAGATGCTGTCTACCTTCGATTTTCCTGCATCTGCAGTTCCTTCATAAAAACTAAAAATATTTAATTGGCAACATTAAAAAGACACACACTTTTTTTTAAATGGGGCTCATCTTTTTCTTCCTCGAACACCAATCAATGAATGGACCGGGAGCAAATTCCCCTGTATAAATCTTAGGAAATCTCAGCTAGATCATGGTCCCCGATGGCCTACAAAGGAAGTCCAGTGGTGTAGCACAGCTGCAAAAAGACAAGGAGTTCGACCTGTAAATTCAGGGTTCGAGTATTCATGTAGGAGTCCTGGAACTCACTGGCAATTATACTAACAAATGTCAGCAGTTCCATGCAGAATTGGCAGAAAAACTCAGCAAATTTCCAGCCAATCTATTTTAAAACCATGCGTTAATAAAATAAAAAGAATTTTTACACGTCAAAAGAGTGAGCTATTTTTACAACAGTATTCTTCCACTGTTAGGTCATAAATAGTTTAACCTTCTCTTCGGAGCACGTCCGACTCAGTGAATTTAAAAATTGAGTCTTCAAAATAAACACTGTCATTTCAATTTATTTTTTGGCTTTTGATTGCATAGTACACACCACACAATACATTGATGTTGAACACATTACCAGTCAGGCTGACTATTCATTTATTTGGAGTTCTTTACCCTTAACTTGGGCCTCTACATTCCAATTTCACAGCAGTCCATCCCCCACTGCTATGCAATTCCTCTTTGGGATCATAAATATTAACTCAATGTAGTCTGACTTCACAGACCCGAATTAAAAGTATTTTATAATTAGTCACAAGTTATACATTGTAGCTTATTTTGTCACAACACAATGCAGCAGCACATAGGCTGAAACATTTTTTTTAAACTATTGTACTCGTCCAACCATTTTCAAATTAAAATATATTAAAATAATGAATGAGAATAAAATGCTAACACCATCTCATGGGATTGCAAACTTTATTCCCTGACCAAACCAATATTTATCCACAATCGAAAGAATCTCGTGTTCCCATTTTTTTTTTTTAAATGTCCAAAGCTTACTCAGCAGTGTATGGATTGGGAATGGGCTGAAAGCCTAGATTCCACAAGAGAACTGAAGATAACTAAAGCTGACAGTGGGGCATTTTGCACTTATATTTAATGCTGTAATTGGTCTCAGTAGATGCTGCAAACAATACAACCTTTTGTCTGACTCTGTCATTCTGAACAAAAGACTTCTTTAGAGCCAGTCAATTTGACTGTCTGTGTGAAAATATTAATCAAATTTTTTCTCCTAAAAGTGAAACAAAACAGAGCTCTTATAACTGTGAATTGCAAGAGACTTGCCTTTTGTCACAAATAAAACACTCCAAGCTTCTTCCTTGCAATGATTACAATGATTGTAATATCAGCTAACATTCAGCTATATCTAAACAACATCATACATTTGTAATTGAGTGGATTCCTCAACAATAACAATTTATTTCCATTAAATGCACCTATTACATACACATTCATGGAAATATATAGCTCAGAACTGCATATGCTAGCATTCAAAAAGGTAAGTGAATAAGATAATTACTAACATTAACACAGACACCATCCTAGAACTGTTCACAAGTAAAATAAACAATATCTAAAATTTCTCATGCAGCAAATTAATCAAAATAAAACAAATTGGAATTTGAAACCTCTCAACATTTAGCCTCATTCTGTGAAAGTTGAATTCCTGTCAAAAGTCTTTCAAATAATATTTATAACAGGCATCTCCAACAAAAGACAAAATCTAACTTACTCAGCTAAATCACACCAGCACTCGCTGTTTGCAGAATGGTATGCGGCCATTGTAAAACAGTATGTGATCTGAGCTGCATCAACAGACATACTGATTCATTTGCGTTAAGAACAAAATCATAAAACTAAACAAACTAATTCCCTTACATGTACCTTTCAATCAATGCCCAGATTTTAAAAGGCTTTTATCTTAGCAGCATTTTCTCACCCAGGAAGAGCCTGAATTCCCCCTTCCTCTTCTCGTGCTGTACACGGAGAGACAAGTGAAGCCAAAATTCCATCGGACGGCTCATTTCCTGCCTTGGTGACCTGACTACCTCTACTGGCTGCAGATATGTGCAGGGAATGTCACTCGTGCACTTCTTCCGCATTCCATTTTCATGACCTCAGCTGTTGTCCGACAACTGTGCTTCAGATATCATCATACAATCAGCAGATTGCTGAAGTGTTAGTCATTTTAACACAGATCTATGTTCCAAGGTCAAACAAGTGTCACCTTCATTGCACAATACTGAAATCTGCACTTTAAAAATGTTAATTTAATACTCTGTTCAAACCAGAACCTCCTTCTCAGACACAGCCTCCTTATATAAATGGCATCGGTTTGTCATTCATTTCAATCAATGCCCAGAGGCAACAAACACTTTTGGCAGTTTCACCAAATTTCCATAAACAATGTAGTATAGAATAGTCTAAGGAGATGAGCTGTGGCACCATCATTGTTCACCCTTTCGCTTTGTTTGAGCTGTGGCTGTATGAGCCTGCAATGTGGATTTTGCATTCCTTGTCCAATCACAACTATTCCCATCCCTACACACTGTCTGGCATTCCTGTGCTTGTGACTTTTCAGCAACCTTACCTCCTGCAAGGTTACCTTCGATTTTTTTCAGCATCTGCAGTTCTTTCTTAAACATCTTGCAAAATGTAATCGTTTAATTTCAATTTCTCCGTCACCACCGCTTCTGCTCCCAAGATGTGGCTTTCCACTGTCGGACATCAGAGATGTTCTCTTTCTTCAGTGAATGTAGTTCCCCACCCCTTCTGTCGTTATGGATACAGCCTTAACCTTTGTTTCTTATTTCTTACTGTATTGCTCTTGCTCCACTTCCCCTCAAACGGAACAAGGAGATAGTTCCCCTGATCTTCAACTTTCACCCAACCAACTTCAGCATCCAACAATCATTTTCCGACATGTTCATAAGTTATAGGAGCAGAATTACGCCCTTCTGACCAACATGTCTACTCTGCCAATCAATCATGGCTGATCTATCTTTCCCTCTGAACCCCATTCTCCTGCCTTCTCTCCATAACCCCTGGCACCCGTACTAACCAAGAATCTATCTGTCTCTGCCTTAAAAATATCTATTGACTTGGCCTCCACAGCCTTCTGTGGCATTTCCGTCGCCTTCAATTGATCCCATCACCAGTCACATCTTCATGTTCTCATTCTTTTCCGACGTTCCGCTTTCCGTAGAGACTACTGTCTCCATGACTCCTTGCTTCACACATCGCTTCCAACACAACCCGCCCCTTCCCAGCTACTATTCGCTGCAACTGCTGGTCATGTAGCACCTGCCCTTACATCTCCTCTCTTAATTCCATTCAGGGACCTCAACAGTCTTTCCAAGTAAAATAGAGGTTTACCTGCATCTTTTTAATATCCTCTATTGCATTCCGTGCTCCTGAAGTGGTCTTTTGTGTATTAACAACGAGGACTGTTTCACCAAACACTCACACTCCATCCACCAGTGTTTGCTCCCGCTTGCTAATAATTTTAACTTTCCTTCCCATACTGACCTTTCTATCCTTGGCCTTCTCTATTGCTACACACAGACTGGAAGAACAGCACCTCATATTCCATTTGAGTACTTTACAACCCAACAGTATGGACACCGAATCATCCAATTTCAATTAGTATTCCATCATCCCTCTTCTCTTAAAACTACCCAGTTTCCATACCCCAGTGTGCACACATTTCTCCCACTATCTCCCAACACCCCTAAAATCATGTTCCTTTCCCTCCTCTGTGTACTCATCTCCCATCTCTGAGTCCCCCATTTCCCCTCTCCCTGTTCCCTTAAACCCAAGTCCTCCCACCGGCTTTACCTTTCACTCCCCCCAACTTCTCTGCTTATCTGACACCCTTTTCTCTTATTCTTCTCTAACCTTTGTCACCATCTCTACCCATCTGCCAATCCCCCCCCCCCCCCCCCACCCACCTATATCCATTTATCACATAGTAGGCTTTGCCCGACCTCCACCTCTCTTTACCAGCTTTATTCCTACATACCGCATCAACTTGAACCCATCCCCGACGTCTACCTCCGTTACATTGACGACTGCTTTGGGGCCACCTCCTGCACCTACACACAACTGACTGACTTCATCCACTTCACCACCAACTTCCATCCGGCACTCCAATACACCTGGACGATTTCCGACACTTCCCTACCATTCCTTGACCTCACCATCTCCATCGCAGGGGACAGACTCCTGACCGACATACATTACAAACCCACTAACTCACATGGCTATCTGGACTACACGTCTTCCCACCCTGCCCCCTGTAAAGACTCCATCCCCTACTCCCAATTCCTCCGCCTACGCCGCATCTGTTCCCAGGATGAGACATTCCATACCAGGGCATCGGAAATGTCCTCGTTCTTCAGGGAACGGGGATTCCCCTCCGCCACCATAGATGAGGCTCACACCAGGGTCTCACCCATACCCCGTAACACTGCTCTCTCTCCCCATCCCCGCACTCGCAACACGGGCAGAGTCCCTCTGGTCCTCACCTTTCACCCCACCAGCCGGCAAATACAACACATAATCCTCCGCCATTTCCGCCACCTCCAACGTGACCCCACCACTCGCCACATCTTCCCATCTCCCCCCATGTCTGCCTTCCGCAAAGACCGCTCCCTCCGCAACTCCCTCGTCAATTCTTCCCTTCCCTCCAGCACCACCCCCTCCCCGGGCACTTTCCGTTGCAACCGCAAGAAATGCAACACCTGTCCCTTCACCTCCCCCCTCGACTCCATTCAAGGACCCAAGCAGTCGTTCCAGGTGCGACAAAGGTTCACCTGTATCTCCTCCAACCTCATCTACTGCATCCGCTGCTCTAGATGTCAGCTGATTTACATCGGGGAGACCAAGCGTAGGTTGGGCGATCGTTTCGCCGAACACCTCCGCTCAGTCCGCAATAACCTACCTGAACTCCCGGTGGCTCAGCACTTCAACTCCCCCTCCCATTCCCAGTCCGACCTCTCTGTCCTGGGTCTCCTCCATTGCCAGAGTGAGCAACAGCGGAAATTGGAGGAACAGCACCTCATATTCCGTCTGGGGACCTTGCGTCCGTATGGCATTAACATTGAATTCACCCAGTTTTGCTAGACCTTGCTGTCTCCTCCCCTTCCTTAACCCTCTAGCTGTCTCCTCCAATCCTCCCATCCGCCCGCCCTCGGGCTCCTCCTCCTCCGCCCCTTTTCCTTCTTTCTTTCCCCCCCCCCACCCCCCATCAGTCTGAAGAAGAGTTTCGGCCCGAAACGTCGCCTATTTCCTTCGCTCCATAGATGCTGCTGCATCCGCTGAGTTTCCCCAGCAATTTTGTGTACCTCCTAAACTACAATGTTGCCTGTCCATTCCCTCCACAAATACTGCCAGATGTGTTGTGTTTCTCCAACACGCTGTTTTTTTGGTCATATGTATACTCAGGAATGTTTGAATCTAGCACCAATTAATTTGAACCTTTACACAGTGACCTACGCATGCAATTGGCATGCTGGCTGATGACCAGCAAATGGAATACTTGTAAACATGTTGAGCTATAATAATTGATCAAATAGTCGGCAGTTGAAGTCTTGAAAACAACATTTAATTCATAGGTAGACAGAAATGCTGGAGAAACTCAGCGGGTCAGGAAACATCTATGGAGCGAAGGAATAGGTAATGTTTCGGGTCGAGACCCTTCTTCATACTTAATTCATTCTCAGCATTCCTTCAAAGTATCAATGGTGCTTTATTGTCACATGTGCAAACACACGGCAACATTTTTTTTTGCATACGGTCCAGTAAAGTATTGCCATACCCAAGCACAACCCTGATTAGCAAAGTGTTCTAAAGTCCAATCTGCACTCTAGGTCTTATGGAGCGAAATCCGACCCAGGCGAACCCCAGGCTGTTGCGGGCCTCCAGTCATCTCCTTCGACTGATTGTCCAGCGAACCGGTGGTCCATCTCCTCGCCCGTCCATCTTTGAGCCCCAGGAGCTCCTCCTGCAGCCAAACCAGAGAGCACGGAAGGCAAGACCCCAGTTCACACTCCTACCGGTCTTGCTCCTCGTGTCCACCGTCGCTGGCTCTCTCTCCTCTCCGTCTCGGGGGACGAGCAGGGGCTGGTTCCCCCTACAGGCCACAGGGCAACCCACTGGGTTCAGTAATAAATGATATGCGGTTTCCAAATATAAATCAGCTGGAAATATTCTCACTGGAGCTGCATTTAGAGCTTACATGCAACTCCAATACTGACTGAATGTCACAGTGGCAGAGGTGCTGTATTTCAAATGAAACACATGCATCATCTGTATTTTTAGGTAAATCTGGAGGAATTTTCCACGATTTCTTAGCCAATATTTCTCACCCCAAGAACACCAAAAACAGATAATGTGGCTAACATCACACTGTCGTTCATGAGAGTTTGGTAGCCATAAATTAATAGCCACATATCCTACGTCACAACAGTATTTAAACTTCACAAAATCAACATGGGTACCTTATAAATTCAGGTACACAGCCTTGTTGTTTCTTCCAGCAGCCTGGGACATTTCATTAATCTGGTGACATCCATTTTCAAACATACCAAAAACCCTTGATCCTTTCTCTGTTATGATGCTTATCCTTCCGAATATTGTACTTATTTCTCCCTTAACTACAATATCAACATCATCCCTTTCTTCTGTAATGGCAGCTGAAAAGTATTTATTAAACATCCCAAAGATAGACATAAAAAGCTGGAGTAACTCAGCAGTTCAGACAGCATCTCTGGAGAAAAGAAATAGGTAACGTTTCGGGTCGAAACCCTTCTTCAGACCTTCTTCAAACATCCTGCTCGCATTCGTAAAGGTTACCTCTGCAATTTCTAATAAGCTCCGCTCTTGTTATCCTTTTTCTCTTTGTATATTTACATAAGATTTTCTTTTCTTTGATTATACATGCAGAGATATTTGATGCACTTCCTTTGTTTTCCAAATTTCCCTGTAAATTTCACCGCAATATATTCTGTATACATTATTATAAAACTTAATGCCAAATTAAGTGTTGAGATCTGGAATTAGTTTACTTTTTTTGGCGTTCTCCTTCCCTGCAGAGATCTTAAGGTTGAGCTCAATCAGATTTCTCTACATTTCGCCGTTCCAACCTTTTTCCTTGTAAGAGCATTAGCCCTGAACTTCCTCGATATTCTCTTGAATGCCTTCCTTTGTGCCAAGACTGATTTACTATAAAGTAGCTGGCTCCAATCCTCTTTGCTAAATCCAGGGCTGCCAATAATGGGTGAGAATTGAAAGTGAGAAATTGCGAGGGCATATAGTGACTGAGTGGGGGGGGGGAAGGTATGGGAAGGTGTGGGAGGGGGGAAGGGTATGGGAGGGGGAGAGGGTATGGGGGGGAAGGTGTGGGAGGAGGGTGTCCCCTCCCACGGTAGGGAGGTTTTGCATTTTTCAGCTTGAAATTGTGCAATCTGGTGCATACTGTAGCGAGTCTTTTAACTTACACTTGAATGCAACATTTATGCTTTAAATTGGATTAGGTATAAATTAGGTTAGGTTAAATTTCATTCCTAATTACATTCCACAGTAGAGCCAGGCTCTGATCAACAGGTGCCGCACACGAATGATCTTAGTATATTCATGTATGGAAATCAGATTATAATTCATGCTGTTATTCATATATATATAGAGAAAAAAAGAGAAACAAGGCAAGAGTCGGACTTCCATCACTGTTCTGCACAAATAAATCAATCAACCTTATCCTTTGACTACAGAAACAAGGCGAAAATAATGTTCAATCGTATATTGTAGATTAACCTTTATTAATCCATGCCATTTATAATCTCCACTACACATATAATGCATGCCACCCATTACATGGTATTACTGTACCACACTAACGCTGACAGCCAGCTAGCAGAACGTATGCTGAGCTTCATGAGCATGGCTGTGCAGTTTAATGCTCTGTATTTCTGAATGGAATAAAGACCTATGTTTTACCATGTATGTTATAGTGGATAATTTACAAACATGGTGTCAGATTCTTTGAACCGCTTCTCCACCTCTTTTGCCTGAATTTATTTTAGTTTATTTTTTTACAACAGACCATCGCTCTGTTACTATGGCCGGGTCATTTCACAAACCCGATCCTCTGATATTCGACAGTGAACTAGCCGAAAGTCGGCGCATCTTTGAGGTGGAATTCGGAATTTTTATTGATGCTGCCCACCCGGGTGCAGATCCTCACACCAATTCTCCTCAACGTAGCGGGCACAGAAGCTGCCCTGTGGGCTCATTACGCACCAGAACGTACCCATGAAGTAATCCATGTTAGGACCCAGGCAAAGTCTATCAGAGACCCCACCTGCCTCCTCCGAAAGTTCCGTGAACTGGGCCAACTTCGCACCAACGTTATCCTGGAGCACCACAAATTATTTTCCCATAGTCAACACGAGGGTGAGACAGTCGAATCCATTCCACAGCAAGACAATGATCCCAAACATACCGCTAAAGCTACAAAGGAGTTTATCAAAGCTAAAAAATGGTCAATACTTGAGTGGCCAAGTCAATCACCCAATCTGAACCCAATTGAGCATGTCTTTTATATGCTGAAGAGAAAACTGAAGGGGACTAGCCCCCAAAACAAACATAAGCTAAAGATGGCTGCAATACAGGCCTGGCAGAGCATCACCAGAGAAGACACCCAGCAACTGGTGATGTCCATGAATCGCAGATTCAAGCAGTCATTACATGCAAAGGAGATGCAACAATATATTAAACATGACTACTTTCATTTACATGACATTGCTGTGTCCCAAACATAATGTTGCCCTGAAATGGGGGGACTATGTATAAACACTGCTGTAATTTCTACATGGTGAAACCAAAATGTATGAAAACGGCCTTTATTAAAATCTGACAATGTGCATTTGAACCACATGTGATTTTTTTCTATTACAAATCTCAAATTGTGGAGTACAGAGGCAAATAAATAAATGATGGGTCGTTGTCCCAAACATTAAGGAGGGCACTGTATATATACCATAGTTTAAAAAAGCAGGCCAGACGCAAGCTATACTGTGGCAAGTGATTTGCCACCTGACTCTCTAACATCTCTTAACCATCCACAGAGAATATGGATGCCCTAAGCAATATATCCACAGTAGGACTCATTCCTGATCATAGTTTCATTGCAGACAAATTTCATTAACTCCTGGAAGAAAAGTTGCCAAAGTAAAAATTGTTTTATTGAGCAAATAGCAGTTTCTGCACAACACATGAGCAGAATTATCCCTATAATATGAAGAATATGTGTTTTCTGCCAATGCATTATAGAAATTAACAGTTTTTTACATAAAAGATTCTGGAGCCAGTCATATTGTAAAACTTGTTTCCTTACTGAAATATAGCACAAAATGTTGAAGGAACAGAAATTGAGGCTCCATTTGGGAAGAGAGAGGCATGGGTCAGATATTGGCAGCTAGCATCAAACATATCCCTGGAGACGTTTAGGGGATTGAGAAGAATACTTAAGATGAGAATTAGGAGGTCAAAAAGGGTGCGATAGCTCTGATAGGTGAGATTAAGGAGAATCCAAAGAGTATTTATGTATATTAATGTGAAAAGTGTAACTAAAGAGAGAACAGGTCATTCTCACTAAAGTGGTCATTCATGTGCGGAGCCACAGGAGATGCGAAAAGTCCTCAATACATTTTTCTCCTCAGTTTTTACTGCAGAGAAAGATGTGGACAAGAAATCTTGGGAAAGTTAATCATAATGACTTGTGGACCGTTCATATTAGAGTCAAGGAAGTTCTGGATATCCTAAAAAGTATGAAGGTAGATAAATTTATCGGACCTGATCAGGTATATCCAAGGCACTGTGGAAAGCAAGAGAGTAAATTGCAGGAGTCGTGATTGAGATACACGAATCATCATTAGACATGAGTGAGGTGCCAGAGGACTGGAGGATGGCTAATGTTGTGGCTCTATTTCAGGGCTGCAAAGAAAAACCTGGTATCTTGTAAACCAGTAAGCCTAACATCTGTGGTTGGAAAGTTATTGGAGATAATTCTAAAGGGCAGGATAGAAATGCATTTGGGATAGTCAGCATGGTTTTATGTGTGGGAGATCAAGTCTCACGGATTTGCTTGTTTTTTGAAGAAGTAGCAAATGAGGGCAGGGTAGCAGTTATAGTTTATATATATGGATTTCAGCAAAGCCTTTGATAAGGTGCTGCATGGAGGGCTGTTCAGGCAGGTTAGATCACATGGGATCCAGCCAGAGTTATCTAACTAGATGCAGAAGTGGCGGTGGGGGCCATCAACTATATCACCTTGCCAGGTTGATACCCCTGCAACTCGACCCAGTGTCACCGCATAGATCGGGTGGGCGGCGCGACTCACGTCGCAGCGGCCTCTGCAGTCCGTCTGTTGTTGGGTTTTTTTTTTGTTTTGTTTTTTTTTGTCTCGTTTGTATGTAGTTTTTTTTTTTTTAAACTGTGTATGTGTGTGGGGGGCGGGGGGTGGGGAAACGTTTTAAAATCTTTCCCCTGCACGGAGAACCCGACCTTTTTCTCTGTCGGGTCTCCGTTGTCGTTGGGGCCGAGCACCGTGGAGCGGCCTCCAACCGATACGACCTGGGGCTCCAGTCGCGGAGCTGCGGACCTACGTACCATCATGGGGCTGGCCGAGTTCGGAGCGGGAGGAGCGGTGGTGGCGCGCTGCTGCGGTGGGCCCAGGAGATTCGGAGGCTCCAGCCGCCGGCCCGGTGGACGGTGACACCGGGAGCCCGCGGGTCCCTGCTGGGAGACCGCTTTTCGGGGCTTCCGCAACGGCGACTTCTCCCGCCCGAGTTGCGGGGTTGAGGATGACCTGGAGCGGGGCATTACATCGCCCGGCGCGGCTTTAAATGGCCGCGGGACTTGTTAGCGCACGCCGGGGGCTCCAACACCAAGACCTGGATCACGGCCTTGCATCACCTGGCGCGGCTTTATAATTGCCGCGGGACTTATTTACCATCGCCCGCCGGGGGCTTTGACTCTGACATCGGGAGGAGAACGAGGAGTGCAGGGGAGAGATAAGACTTTGCCTTCCATCACAGTGAGGAGGAGATTCACTGTGATGGATGTTCGTGTAAATTGTGTTGTGTCTTGGTTCTTCGTCTTGTTTGTATGACTGCAGAAACCAAATTTTGTTTGAACCTCTGGGTTCAAATGACAACAAATAAATTGTATTGTATTGTATTGTATTGATTAAGGACTTTTAAGACCAAGTTAAGACTCTATATTTTTAAGAACTTTCAACTTAAAGGATGCATGATGGTGCCAGAAACATAGCGGCTCTTAAGTACTGCTTCAGTGTAATCTACTATACATACTCTTGTACTTAAATACAAGGGGTATGTTGGTTGGAGTGGGCAAGCAGAGCAGAGGGATCTAGGGATAGAGGTATATAGTTCCTTGAAAGTGCCTTACAGGTAGATAAGGTGATCAAGAAGGCTTTCAGCACATTGGTCTTCATCAGTCAGAGCAGTGAGTATAGAAGTTGGAAGGTCTTGTTACTGTTGTACAGAACATTGTTGAAGCCATATTTGGAGTATTGTGTTCTGGAAAGATGCTGTTTAGCTAGAAAGGGTGCAGACAAGATTTACAAGGATGTTACCAGGACTCGAGGGCCTGAGCTATAGGGAGAGGTTAAGCAGGCTAGAACTTGATTCCTTGTAGCACAGAAGGATGATGGGTGATCATACAGAGGTGCATAAGATCAAGAGGGGAATAGATAGGGTAAATGCTTAGTCTTCTATCAAGAGTAGGGGAATTAAGAATCAAAGGACATGGATTTAAGGTCACGGGGAAAGATTTAATAGGAACCTGAGGGGCAACTTTTTTTTAAAGAAAAGGTGGTAGGTATACGGAACAAACTGCCAGAGGAGATAATTGAAGCAGGTACTATTACAATATTGAAAAAGCATTTGAAAAGGTACATGGATTGGATAGATTTGGAAGGATATGGATCAAATGCAGGCAGGTGGGACGTGTAGATGGGGCATGTTGGTTGTCGTGAGCATGTTGGGCCGAAGAGCCTGCTTCCACGCTGTGTAACTCTATGATTGTGCTTGTGTATCGTAAGATTTTGTTTACTGAATTGTGTACAAAAAAGGAATTTCACTGCACTAGTGACAATAAAGTACCATTGAATCATTGAGAATTAGTTTTATGGTTGGAAAAAGAGGATGGTGTTAAAAGCCGGAAGCACGGAATTGTAGATGCTGATTAATACACAAAGGAAGACAAGGGGCTGAAGTAACTCAGCAGGTTAGGCAGCATCTTTGGAAAACATGGATAGGTGACCCTTCGGGTCAGAGATTTAATAGCATCTGAAGAAGTCCTGATCCGAAATTTCACCTATCCTTGTTCTCCAGAGATGTTGCCTGACCTACTGAGTTACTCCAGCACTTTGTGTTCCATGGTGTTGAAAGGTTGTTTTTTAAACTTGAGGCCTATGACCATTGGCGTACCTCAGGGATCGGTGCTGGGCCCCTAGCTGATTGTCATCTCTACCAACAACTTTGATGAGAATGTACAACGCGTGATTAGTAACTTCGTAATTTGCCACAATAAGTGGTATCATAGACAGTGATCAAGAATTACAGCAGGATCTTGATTATCAGGGCCGAGGAACAGCAAATGAGAAGTGTTACATTCTGGGAGCTTAAACCAGGGCAGGACCATCTCAGTATATGGTCGGGCTCTACCATTGTAAACTGTTTAAGAACATGGGGGTGTTGTAGAACAGAGGGATTTAAGAGTACAAGTATACAGTTGCCTGAAAGTGGCATCGCAGGTTGTGGGGCGGCATTTGGCACATGGCCTTAACCAGTCAGGGAACTAAATATAGAAGTTGGGACATTGTTACAATTGTACAAGTCGCTGGTGAGGCCGCATAAGGAGTATTGTGTTATGTTTTGGTCACTTTCCATCGGAAATATGTCATTAAGCTATAAACAGGGCAACAAAGATTTACGAAGATTTGAAGGCCTGAGCTATAGGAAGGGGTTGGGCAGGTTTAGCTTTATTCCTTGGAGCTCAGGAGGCCGAGGGGTGATCTTATAGAGGTGTATAAAATCAGGAGGGGAAATAATAATAATAATAATGGATGGGATTTATATAGCGCCTTTCTAATACTCAAGGCGCTTTACATCGCATTATTCATTCACTCCTCAGTCACACTCGGTGGTGGTAAGCTACTTCTGTAGCCACAGCTGCCCTGGGGCAGACTGACGGAAGCGTGGCTGCCAATCTGCGCCTACGGCCCCTCCGACCACCACCAATCACTCACACACATTCACACACATTCACACACAGGTAAAGGTGGGTGAAGTGTCTTGCCCAAGGACACAACGACACAACGACAGTATGCACAAGCGGGATTCGAACCGGCTACCTTCCGGTTGCCAGCCGAACACTTAGCCCATTGTGCCATCTGTCGACCCTTACATGGATAGAATCATTGCACAGCGTCTTTTTTTCCCCAGGGTAGGGGAATCAAGAACTAGAAGGCACAGGTTTAAGCAGGGGCGCAAATCGCTATCAAAACATGGGGGGGGGAGAACAATTTCCTGGTGGCCACGTGCACCCACACACGCGAGGCTTTGGAGGTTTCAGCCGTGGGCCCTGTGGATGGTAACATCGGGAGCTGACCTGTTTAAGAAGGAACTGCAGATGCTGGAAAAATCGAAGGTAGATAAAAATGCTGGAGAAAATCAGCGGGTGAGGCTACATCTATGAGGTGTCTGAAGAAGGGTCTCGACCCGAAACGTCACCTATTCCTTCACTCCATAGTTGCTGCCTCATCCGCTGAGTTTCTCCAGCATTTTTATCTACCTTCGTGAGCTGACCTGGTTGGTGACCGACTCCGAACTCCAGCAACAGCAGCTTCGTCTGCCCCGAATCGTGGGGATTCAATCCACCCGTTCGCGGGGCCTTTCATCGCCCGGCGCGGCTTAAAACCGACTGTGGGATCTTCCATCGCCTGGCAGGGGCTTCAACATCGGGAGCCTCGATCGCCTCGACGCAGCAATTTGACCGCAGGGCGATGTAAGATCCCGCGGCCGATTTTAAGCCATGCAGGGCCGGGCGATGAAAGGCCCCACGAACGGGCCGATTCAAGCTCCACTCAATGAGCTTTGCTCCACCAGGACGTCTCCCTCCACCAATCACCGCGCTCTATCCTCAGTCCCACCTCCCTCCTCCAATCATCGCGCTGAATCATCATGTCCCGCCCACCCCACTGCCTGCCGACCGACGTCTCTCTCGTTCAATCGACGCCTTCGATCATCAGTCCCATCCCCACTGACTCGAGGAAAGCGGAGATTTTTAAATGGAGAGGGGTAGGGGGAGTGATGGAAGAGGGACAGAGGGATAGGGGGAAGGGGGTGGGGTAGAGAGGGAAGGGGGGTGGGGGAGAGAGGGATGGGAGAGGGAGAAGGGTGAGGAGAGGGAGAGGGGGAGGAGAGAAGGGGAGAGAAGTGGAAGAGTGGCGAGGGAGGGAGGGGTAGAGGGGTAGCGGGAGTGGTGGAAGAGGGACGGGGGAGTGGTGGAAGAGGAACAGAGGGGTAGGAGGAAGGGGTGGGGGAGAGAGGGAAAGGGAGGGGAAGAGAGAGGGGTGGGGGAGGGCGAGGGGTGGGGTAAGGGGAGAGAAGTGGAAGAGTGGGGAGGGAGGGGTCGGGGGAGTGGTGGAAGAGGGACAGAGGGGTAGGGCGAAGGGGGCGGGGGGAGAGAGGGAAGGGGGTGGGGTAGAGAGGGAAGGGGGGTGGGGGAGAGAGGGATGGGTGGGAGAGGGAGGAAGAGAGAGAAACATAGAAATTAAGTGCAGGAGTAGGCCATTCGGCCCTTCGAGGCTGCACCACCATTCAATATGATCATGGCTGATCATCCAACTCAGTATCCTGTACCTGCCTTCTCTCCATACACCCTGATCCTTTTAGCCACAAGGGCCACATCTAACTCCTTCTTAAATATAGGCAATGAACTGGCCTCAACTACCTTCTGTTGCAGAGAATTCCAGAGATTCACCACTCTCTGTGTGAAAAATGTTTTTCTCATCTCTGTTCTAAAGGATTTCCCCTTATCTTTAAACTGTGACCCCTTGTTCTGGACTTCCCCAACATCTGGAACAATCTTTCTGCATCTAGCCTGACCAACCCGGAGGGAGGGGTAAGAGTGTGGAGGGAGGGGGAAGAGTGTGGAGGGAGGGGGAGAGAGGTGGGGGGAGAGGGGGGAAAGAGTGGGGAGGGTCAGAGGGGTAGGGGGAAGGGGTGGGGGGAGAGAGGGGAGGGAGAGGGAAGGGAGGGGGAGAGAGAGGGGTGAGGGAGGGAAAGGGGTGGGGTGAGGGAGAGAAGTGGAAGAGTGGGGAGGGAGGGGTAGGGGGAGTGGTGGAAGAGGGACAGAGGGGTAGGGGGAAGGGGGCGGGGGGAGAGGGGGAAGGGGATAGGGTAGAGAGTGAAGGGGGGTGGGGGAGAGAGGGATGGGTGGGAGAGGGAGAGGGGTGAGGAGAGGGAAACATAGAAATTAAGTGCAGGAGTAGGCCATTCGGCCCTACAAGCCTGCACCACCATTCAATATGATCATGGCTGATCATCCAACTCAGTATCCTGTACCTGCCTTCTCTCCATACCCCCTGATTCCTTTAGCCACAAGGGTCACATCTAACTCCCTCTTAAGTTCCGATTGGACATGTGTGAACATTGGGCATTGTGACATCACACAATGGAACGTTCACCAGGGGCTGGGGCTCCTGCAAAGGCGTATGTAAATCAATCCATTCCGATTGGACATCTGTGAGCATCCGGCATTGTGACATCACACGATGGAACGTTCACCAGGGGCTGGTGCTGCTTCTATGGGTGAGAAGCCAGTTTATTTTTGAAATATTGGGGGAGGGGGGGGAGGAAGGATTTGATTTAAAACATGTACTTAAACACGACGAAATGTAATGAGGAGCAGATACTTAGAAAGTAAAGTGAAATCTCTACCGAAATGGAAAAGATGTCGGCGATTCTGCGTCTGGTTTCGGAGTTGCAGTGAATCAAAGGAAGAAATGCAGCCGGCAGCCGTCCATGTAAATGGATCCATTCCGATTGGACATCTGCGAGCATTGGGCATTGTGATTGGACATCTGCGAGCATTGGGCATTGTGACATCACACGATGGAAACGAATCAAAAGGCAGAAAGGCAGCCGGACGGACCGCAGGCGACATGCACAGACTTTTATATAATAGATAGATGGACAGGCACATGGATGGAATTTGCATACATTGGTCGGTGGGGGCACTGCAAGCCACCAGCCCTGCCAGCAGCGTGTCTGTTTATCTAGTTTTTTGTTTTTTTAGTATGTTTTAATGTATGTATTTAATGTTTCTTTGTGTGTCTTGTGTGGGGAGTGGTGTGGGGGGGTAAGGGGGAAACCGCTTCGGTCACCTCCTCCACAGAGAGGCGACTTTTTCCATGCTGCCTCCCCCGTGGCCTAACAGCAAGGAACGGTGCAGCCTTTCCCGGAGACGCGCCTGGGGCTTCAGCCACGGACGCAGCATGGACTCTCGGCGTGGAGCCGGCGAACCTTGCCGGCGTCCGCAGCCTGGGATCCCTCGTTGGGGACCCGGAAGAAGATCACCGCCGGCCCGCGGCCTGCATCTACCGCGGGCGCGGCGGCGATTTACCATCAGGAGCGGGATCCCTCGCCGGGGACACCTGCAGGGGAGCTTCGACCGCCAGCCCTGCGGTCTGCGGTGCTTCTGGCTGTGGCGCGGTGGGAACTTTAAAACTTCGACCGCCGGCCTACACCATCTTGAAGCCGCGGTCTCCGGTGGGGGAGGCACCGTTTCGGGACTTACCTTGACTTTCACTCATCTGGATGCCCGTAGCGGCGGCTGTGGATGGTTGAGGTCCCGACCACGGGGGAAAATGGAGGAGGACTGGCCAAATTTTGTGCCTTCCACCACAGTGATGAATGCTGTGGTGGATGTTTGTTTTAAATTTTTATAGTGTTTTTGTGTGTTCTTTTTCAATGTACTGCTGCTGGCAAATTCATTTCACTTGCACTTTATGTGCAAGTGACGAATAAAACTGATTGATTGATTGATTGATTGATTGATTGATTGGAAAAGGTTTATAGGGACAAGGGCCAGGCAAATAGGGCTAATATTAACGTCATAGAAACATAGAAATTAGGTGCAGGAGTAGGCCATTCGGCCCTTCGAGCCTGCACCGCCATTCAATATGATCATGGCTGATCATCCAACTCAGTATCCCGTACCTGCCTTCTCTCCATACCCTCTGATCCCCTTAGCCACAAGGGCCACATCTAACTCCCTCTTAAATATAGCCAATGAACTGGCCTCGACTACCCTCTGTGGCAGGGAGTTCCAGAGATTCACCACTCTCTGTGTGAAATAAGTTCTTCTCATCTCGTCATCTCGAACGGCATAGACAAATTGGACTGAACAGCCTGTTTCCATGCTGTAGGACTCTATATCAAACTCAGGGGGTCAGGTAGCATATGTGGAAAGAATGGACAGACATTTCTTTTGGGTTACGACCCTTCTTTACACTGAATGTGTGAAAGCTGGAAAAGAGAGGAGAGGGTGGGAGAAAGTCTGATGATAGGTGGATACAGGTGAGGAGGGTCATTGATAGATGGGGACAAAGGATTGGCCTCAGCCTCTGCCAGAGCGAGGCCATGTGTAAACTGGAAGAACAGCACCTAATATTCTGCAGCAGTGGGAACAATTAATTCTCCAATTTCAAGTAATACCTCCTTTGTCCCTCAGCCCCTCTAAGTCACACCTTGATTGCCTATGCACTGACTCATTTCCTCCATATAGTAATTACCACCTACTCTGGAAGACAAGTTACTATGAACCACCTAATTAACTATTTACAATGGAATCACAAGAGATTGCAGATGCCGGAATCTTCAGCAAAACACAAGGTGCTGGAAGAACTCAGCGGGTGAAACAACATCTGGGATGTTTTTGGCCCATATCCTGCCTATCCAAGTATCCTTTAAAATTTAAAGTTGAAATGTTGAAATTGTACCCCCCTCCACTGTGTTCTCTGGCAGCTCGTTCCATCTATCCACCATCCTCTGTTAAGAAGCGGCATCACAGTTCCCTGGCACATCGTTCCTCTCAGATTATACTTCACGGGTGGCACAGCGGTAGAGTTGCTGCCTGACAGCAAAATGCAGCGCCAGGGACCCGGGTTCGATCCCGACTAGGGGTGCTGTCTGTATGGAGTTTGTACTTTCTCCCCGTGATCTGTGTGGGTTTTCTCCAAGATCTTCGGTTTCCTCCCACATTCCAAAGACGTACAGGTTTGTAGGTTAATTGGCTTGATTAATTGGCTTGATAAAAATATAAAATTGTCCAAAGTTGGCGATATGCCGACAACTAAATTCAGAAGGTTCAGAAGGTATGCCCTCTTGTATTTGACTCCCCTATCCTGGGAAAACAACTGCGACCATTCACCTGATCTATACCCTCATATTATATATCTCTGTAAATTCACCCTCCAGCCTCCTACGCTCCTGGGGAAAAAAACCCTCAACTATCCAACCTCCTCTTATAACACATGCCCTCCAGTCGCAATAACATCCTCGTGAATCTTTTCTGCACCTTTTCCAGCTTTATGACATCCTGCCTACAGCTGAGCGATCTGAACTGAGCATAAGACGACCAGTGCAATTTGACCAACAACTTGTACAGCTATGATATAATGTCCTGATTCCTGTACTCAGTGCTCTGACTAATGAAGGCAAGCATGTCAAGTGCCTCTTACTGCACCCTAACTCCATATGTCCCAATTTTCAGGGAACAATGTACATGTACCGCTAGGTCTCTGTCCTATAACATTGTCCACAGTCCTACCCTTATGGCAATACTTCCATATCTTTAATGGGCAATATTTCCAGCTTTAAGCATTAAATCTACACGTTTCAATTGCCTCACCAGAAGTGATGAATATTTTCATTAGGTACAAATAGCCAAGTGGGACAGGCCCTTTAAAGACTCAAGTTTGTAAAGATGTCATTCAGTGCCATCAACTTTCCTCCAATTCAATCTCCTCAAATTTGTATGGAAAATGGAGTGATCATAACATTATGTAAATATCAATGAAGTTAATCACTAATCAAGTTGATGTTACAATGTAAGTAATTTATCAAAGGATGTTTGACCATTGCAATTTCTACTTTATAATATTTTGCACTGAATTCCTTTGTAAACAAAAAACACTTTTCCACTATTTTTTTCTGCACCTACTTGGCTACAGGATACCATGAGTAAAAGATCAACAAATATTCATTCAGTCTCAAAGAATAGTTCTATTTGTCATGCACATTATACAATAAATTTAACAGAAGACATACAGGTCATTTGTTTTAATGAATGATCCTTTGCAGGGCTCCCACTTAACTTTTTTTTCTCTGTTTCCAGCTGGGCAACCTAGGCAGCGTTTTAGGTTGCCAAATGGCAGTTTAGGTGGTCAATTAAGACGGCTTGCATGACACGTGCGATAATATGCTCGGACGAGGGCGTAGTTACCGGTCGGAATTATGCTCAATGAAGCATTCACATATTATTTCTGCTTCAAATAAAGTCACAAACTAAACAGATTCACCAATCAAGACATGATATATACCACAATGACATGCAGCAAAATTATAATACAGTATCTCAACTCTTTTTACATGTTGCAATGAATGTAATTTCTATTATTTCTTTCCACTTCCAAACAAAAATGTGTTTGGATTATTCAGCGTAAAATCAATCTCGGTGAGACCAAGCGCAGACTTGGCGATCGCTTCGCATACCATGTTAACCTACAAAGCCAATGCGTCTTTGGGATGTGGGAGGAAACTCACACGCTTGCAGGGAGAATGTGCATATTCAACACAGACAGTACCCGAGGACAGGATTGAACACAGATCTCTGGCGTGTGAGGCAGCAAGTCTACCAGCTGTGCCACTATATTTTGTTTTCCAACACACAAAAAATATATACGTTGATAACTTTGGTTAATAAAAAAAAATATATATCTATTTTCAGTCTTAAATCTCTAAGTCACGCTATGTCCCCCTTTACAGCTACTGTACGGTTTAATTCAGTTCAAGACTATGGGGTAAGTACATTGGCCATAAAGTTGCTGCCTAAAAGTGCCAGAGACCCGGAATTGATCCTGAATATGGGTGCTGTCTGTATGGAGTTTGCTCCTTTTCCCTTTGATCGCATGGGTTTTCTCCAAGTGCTCTTGTTTCCTTCCACATTCTAAAGGTGTGCAGGAACCTATTTCAGACCCAACCCAAAACATAATATTTTCCTTTTGTCCAGAGATTCTGACCTGTTGAGTTATTCCAGCTTTTTGTGTCTATATTCGGTTTAAACCAGCATCTGCAGTTCCTTCCTACACACACGATACTGTACAATAGAACTTTATTAATCCCTTTGCCTACACACACGATACTGTACAATAGAACTTTATTAATCCCAGGAGGGAAATTGTGTGTGTGTGGGTATATATATATATTACACACACACACACACACGCGCACACATGCTATGTTTACATATTCTGTTGTGCTGCTGCAAGTTAGGATTTCATTGTTCTAACTGGGATGTGAGAGAATAAAACATTCTTGACTCTTGATTTACGTTGTTAATGTGTGGGATAGAACTAGTGTACAGGGTGATCAATGGTCGGCATTGACTCTGTGGGCCGAAGGGCCTGTTTCCGCGCTGTTTCTTTAAAATTAAATTTAAATTTAAAAACACTAAAACTAGCGTGAGTCTAAAGAAGGGTCTCTACCCGAAACGTCACCCAATTTCTTCTATCCAGAGATGCTGGCTGCTCCATGGAGTTCCCCCGCGCAATTAAAGCATGGAATAGTCTTCACCCTACCATAGTTATCCAACCAGACGCAACTAAATTTAACGTGTAGCTCTTTTTTCCCTTAAGTCCAAGTCAAGCCAAGAGTCAAGAGAGTTTTATTGTCATGTATCCCAGGTAGGACAATGAAATTCCTGCTTGCTGCAGGACAACAGAATATGTAAACATAATACAGAACAGGAGATAAAAGTTCAGTGTGTCTATATACCATAGACCATATATATCCACAATAAATAAAGATAAAATGCAATAGGCTGTTATTGTTCATAGTTTGGAGTTTGGTGAGTTTTGATCACACACCACTGACAAAATAAAGGTTTTTTACAAATCCAAGGTTTACTTTGCAACATGATTGTATGCACTAATTTCTTCAAGCTCTGCAAAAAAAATCCGTCATGAGATGAACAACATTTTAGATCTAAGCCTTTGGGAATCTGTTAGATTTGGGGAAATGGGGTGCTGGGGTCATTTAGTATACAGTTCTTCATGGTTAGAAAGTGGGTTACTGAGTCAGGAAAATTTGATTAATTTTGTGCTGCATTAATCTTCAACAATACAACTCACAATACTGTTTAGTATTTTCAGTTTAAATGTAAAAACTATTCTTGCTATTCTTCACCCATTCCTTCTCTCCAGAGATGCCGCCTGTCCCGCTGAATTACTCCAGCAGTTTGTGTCTACCTTCTTGCCTCTGTCTCTCTTCCACCAGTATTCGAATATAACTTTAATTCATTGGGCTTGGCTGAGATGAAATTACAGCTGTGAATCAGCATTTGTTCTTTTTCTGCAGGTAGATAGCCATCTCTCATCTGAGTACCCATTCAAACGTTTCCCCAAATGTCCTGTTTTATTTTTCAGTGAAGGAACATTAATTGAAAGGAGTAGAGTCATCCAGGGGAATTGTTTCACAATAATGTTTAATAAAGATTGCAACACTCTACCTTTTATGGATATAGCATTATTTGCTCAAATGTAAGATATTAAATTTGTTAACTAACTGGCAGAATGGCAAACCTAGTCCTCATTAGCAAATTAATTTATAAATTAAATGGTACACCATCCTCAAAGAGTTCTGGAAATCAAGACCTTTCATAGAGTAGGACGCAAAAAGCTGGAGAAAAGGAATAGGTGACGTTTCGGGTCGAGACCCTTCTTCAGTATCACTAATTCTTCAGGTCTGAAGAAGGGTCTCGACCCGAAACGCCACCTACTCCTTTTCTCCAGATATGCTGCCTAACCCGCTGAGTTACTCCAGCTTTTTGTGTCTATCTTCGGTTTAAACCAGCACCTGCAGTTCCTTCCTACACCTTTCATAGCGTAGATGTGGCAGAATCCTGATTCACATAGTTTTAAACTTCTAGTGTATATATGTGCTTCTGTCTCCCTGTTGGTCTTTGGGAGTGAATGAACAATAATTCTTTTAAAACTTTCTTCCAAGGGTTCATTATCAACTCTGAGACTATTTTTGCCAGGGTGTATTAATTTAAATAATATCTTACATATATGCAATCTGTATGTCAAATTTTCCTCCCAATACTCTACCTAAATTATGTTTTACATAAAGTGCTAAAATTAAATATAGTCCTTGTGAGAAAGTTGATGCTAAGTGGCTAACAATCCCAAATATTTGTTTGTAGGGTCATGGCTACTGTAAATTATTCCTACTGTAGGTACTCACATTGTCATAATGAGCAAGTACACAACAAAACCCAGATGTTAGGATTAATTGTCACAACATACATAACAATTATAACATTAAATTTTCACACAATTAATGCTCTATATAAAACATGCATATCCAAGTTTGTTTATTGAAAACATACCTGCTTCTGGGAAGAAACATAGACTCTTTGATAAATACGGAACCAGACAAGAGTATGTACCAACAGGTTCCAATATCATCAGGGCTAGGATAGAGAGAAGAAAAATAACTAACACATAAACACACAATGGGAATATGCTCTAACAAAATTAACTGCACCGACATATAAACTTATTGGTTCTGTAGGTTTATTAACACGGATTTACGTAAGGTTTTGTATATTATTATCACACAGCCTGCCTAATTATTTTAAATACATTTGGTGTTTTAATCAATTAGCATAATGTATGATTAGTATTTTTTTAATGAAATAAACAAGTTACAACATAATTAAAACAAATAAAAACATTATAAAAACATAAAATGTTGGAAACATTCAGTAGGCTTTCAAATTTGCAATTGATGAAACACATTCTCAGCTTGCCAATAAATATAGCAAGAATCATATTTATCAATGTTAAATACTTTGCATTCTGTCATACCCCGCCATTCCACATCACTCCCTACCAGTTATACTTTTAACAAGCCAGTCTCAGGCTTTGCTGTAAACCTAACAAGAACTCCTGCCAATAGGTGTTGCTGTGCTGTGACCTTGGCACAAATCCCTGTTCAATGTTCAATGTCAAGATGTTTCCTGTAAGGACTGGTATTGGGCGGAGAGAGATATAGATGAGCTACAGATGTGGGGCTCAGTGATGCACCCTGACCAACACCAATTCCGGACATCACTGGGAACCAGCAGCCCCTCCTTGACAGACTAGCCAGATCCTGCAGTTTCTCTCAGTACCTCCTGTTCAATGCGTTAGAAGATTAATAAACCTGTAGATACTGTGTATAGTAACTATGTATAGTTACTATGTCCACTTCTCTTTGTTTGGCTACACTCAATGAATACAAGTTCAATGCCCAGCAACCACTCTTACGGATGTTTGTTAGCACAGAGAAAACTCAAGCCTAGGGAAAGCTTTGTAACCAAACAAATAGGGAGAAAAAAGCAGCTTCTATCACCTCCAACTGGTCTCACTTTGGCAGCAGTGCACCCCCTGGCCTGTATTTGCTGCGCTAAGCTGCTGCTCAGCTTGTCTTGACCCACCCAACACCCTCACTCACAAGCAACCTTCTCCATACCAAGCAGTGGGCTCTTCATTACAGCAAGAGCACCAGCAGAGGGCAAAAATCTGCACCAGCGATTTGGCACAGCTGCATGCAGCAGATGGGGAAAGGCTAGAGTTCACATCAGGTCTGCAGCACGGTTGGTAAGGCAAGGTTTTGTACCAGATTCACAACACTATGCCACTGTCATGAACACATTTCTATAATATAGTTTTATAATGGGCCTTTTTAGCATTGATTCCATCAGTGATCTCATTCCTCGGAACACATCCAGCATATGATTTTTTCATGAAATTGCTGCAATTACACTGACCTACCTATGATGGCACTAGAGAGCCACACTATCTAGGCCACTGAACATACATCAGAGAAATAACCGTACTCAACAAATTCCACTTACAGACTTGAATTTGACTATGTTTTGTAATTACCATACAATGAAAATAACATTTAAGAATTGCATAAGAACAAAATCCTTGCATTAAAAATCAAGATCATCTTGCAACTGCAACCCTACTCCAACAACTCTCCTCTTTAACCCTAATTCCCTGACTTTATACAGGTCCACCACGATTTTCTGGCAACTGGTGGTCCGAAACCTCCTTTAATCCAGACAAAATTACGAGCACACCCTCCAAAAATGTGGCGCCTAGGCCAGGTGAGGCAGCTGATCTAGACCTCATCAGGACTTCTGCGGCCAATCTGCAGGTCAAATTTGCCCCCTGCAGCCCGGGCTATAAAAATCCGGCCCAACCAGAGCCGGCAGATCCATTCCCATAGCCCGACATCCAAGGCAGACTTTGCAGGACCGTATCTCGGCCGCCAGAAAATCAACGGTGGACCTGTATTAACTTTCCTGAATATGTCTAGATTTATTTTAAAAGAAATTTAGTAACGTGTATATTATAAAATCTTTGCAAAGATGAACTTCAGATACTTAGGGATAAATTGGGGTTAAACATGCTACATCTGTTTTCAGATTTAGATTATTTGGCACTCGCTACACTTTGGATGGGAAGATAGGTGATTATGTTTATGGCACAAAATACCTCAATAGACAATAGACAATAGGTGCAGGAGTAGGCCCTTTGAGCCAGCGCCGTCATTCAATGTGATCATGGCTGATCATCCCCAATCAGTACCCCGTTCCTGCCTTCTCCCCATATCTCCTGACTCCGCTATTTTTAAGAGCCCTATCTAGCTCTCTCTTGAAAGCATCCAGAGAACCTGCCTCCACTGCCCTCTGAGGCAGAGAATTCCAGACTCACCACTCTCTGTGAGAAAAAGTGTTTCCTTGTCTCCGTTCTAAATGGGTTACTCCTTATTCTTAAACTGTGGCCCCTGGTTCTGGACTCCCCCAACATCGGGAACATGTTTCCTGCCTCTAGCGTGTCCAAACCCTTAACAATCTTATATGTTTCAATAAGATTCCCTCTCATCCTTCCAAACTCCAGAGTGTACTAGCCCAGCTGCTCCATTCTTTCAACATATGACAGTCCCGCCATCCCGGGAATTAACCTTGTAAACCTACGCTGCACTCCCTCAATAGCAAGAATGTCCTTCCTCAAATTAGGGGACCAAAACTGCACACAATATTCCAGGTGTGGTCTCACTAGGGCTCGGTACAACTGCAGAAGGACCTCGTTGCTCCTATATTCGATTCCTCTTGTTATAAAGGCCAACATGCCATTCACTTTCTTTCCTACCTACTGCTTACTTTCATAGACTGATGAACACTTTGTAACCAAACAAACAGGGAGAAAAAACAGCTTCTATCACCTCCAACAGGTCTCACTTTGGCAGAAGTGCACCCCTGGCCTCTATTTGCTGCGCTAAACAATATGTTACCATTCATCTCACAAAACTAAGTTTGGATGATTTTTGAAGTATTAGAATAAAACAACGTAACAAACAATGTCTGCATTATATTATATTTGAAATTAAAACCAAGGAGGTCATCATCATCACTGCAGGATGTTAAAATGTGGCAATAATGAAACCCTTAACTTTACTGAAAGTACATCTTGCGGTAGAAGAATTCAGGCTATTTGGAAGATTTACAAAAGCATTTAATTGTGTCAGTACATAGGGCAAATTGAATAAATGTATGCAAGTGACAATCAGGATATTTCTGTAGAAGGAGCAGATTGAGAAATATAAGAAAAGTAAGCAGAAGGGTTTGAGTTCCCAAAACAGATTTATTTTATCATTGCTATTACAATTTTCTTGACCAAAAAAACAATTTCAACTGATAGAACTGAGCTTCATCAAACACATTGAAGATCTGTGCTCTATTTATGGAATATTGCTGCACCATGAGGATTTTTCTCCATTACTCAGACAACCAATCTAATGTTAATATTTGAAAAAACAAATGCATTCACTTACTAGTATAGGACCTCATTTGCCTCATGCCGTTCATATCTGACAGTTTCACACATTAATCTGTAACAGAAAAATAAACACATTGGTCCCTTTTCTTTGCCAAATACTGATAGTGATTTTTTTAATTTTTATTAATTTCTCATGCAATAATTACCAAACATAAAAATGTAAAAGTTGGAGGCCCAAATAAACAAAGGTACAAATATTTAGATCAATCACATTTACAAAAGACTAATCACTATTTTGTATTTGTGATTTATGCCCTTTCTGGAAAAATGAACTTAAAGATTAAATAAGATTATTTGTTTAATTTATTTAAGACAGATAATGCTCGATCTATATTAATGAACAAACAAAACTCAGAAAGAACAACTACTCCAGAAAGTGAGCTGAGAGATCAAACGTGCTTGATAGTTAGATTGTGTAACAGACAGAAATTGAACAATACATTAAATAATACAAAATATCATTCAAGTGAGTCAATATAAATTAAAAGAACATATGCAAAAATATTGAAATACTCAAGCAGAAAATATGAAAACACTGAGGACAAGGAAACATAATAAATAACAGCAGACAACTTCATAAAATTAAGCTAAGAAATAAACATCCCAGAAACAAAACATATTAGACCATTTGCCCAGCTGGATAAAACCTCATTTTATCCCATCAAAAGATTCAAAAAAGTCATAATTTACCTTCCCATCTTTAGATACCAATAGAATGATGCCACATTATCAAAATATTCAGACCACCAACTTCTGTTTGGAGTCCTCCCTTATACTGTTATACTAGCCTACTCCCAGCTACACCAAACTCCTGATGCAGGATGTCCACCTGGAACCAGTAATCCTTTGCCTCCACATATGTTGCCTGACCCACGGATGTTCCTTCAGCAGCATTGTTTTTGCTCTAGATTACAGCCTCTGCAGTCTCTTGTGTCTCCCTATTGTAAAGTTTTAATCTTAACAACAATTGCAGATCATTCATTAGTCAATTTACAAGACCTGTAAAAAGTTATATTTCCACTAAAGAGAATGCTAAATTAAAGAAAACACCAAGAAACGCCCTGCATGATCTTCTAAATAAACCCTGTCATGGGAATTCTCAGCTTCACCACCAATTTCCATCCTGCACTCAAATTCACTTGGACCGTCTCCGACATCTCCCAACCGTTTCTAGGTCTCACCATCTCCATCACAGGAGACAGACTATTGACTGACATCTACTACAAACCCACTAACTCCCATAGTTAATAAGACTACACTTCCCATCCTGCTTCCTGTAAGGACTCTATCCCCAGCTTCCAATTCCTCGTCTACAGCGCTTCTGCACCAGGATGAGGTTTTCCATACGAGGGCATCAGAGATGTTCTCATTCTTTAGGAAATGGAGGTTCCCCTCTTCCAATATAGATGAGGCTCTCACTAAGGTCTCCCCGATATCCCGCAGCTCCGCTCTTGCTGGCCCTTCCCCCATTCCTAACAAGGTCAAAGTCCCCCTTGTCCCCACCTTCCACCCCATCAGCCGTCACATACAGCATATAATCCTCCAACATATTCGCCACCTCCAACAGGATCCCACTACTGGCCACATCTTCCCATCTCCACCCCTTTCTGCTTTCAGCAGAGACCGTTCCCTCCGCAACTCCCTAGTTAACTGGTCCCTTCCCACCCAAACCACCCCCTCCCCAGGTACTTTTCCCTGCAACTGCAGAAGATGCAACACCTGTCTCTTTACCTCCCACCCTCTACTCCATGCAAGGACCCCAACTGTCTTTTCAGGTGAGGCAGGGGTTCACTTGCACCTCTTCCAACCTCATCTACTATATCCCCTGTTCCAGGTGTCAACTCTTGTACACTGACGAGACCAAATGCAGGCTCGACGATTGTTACCTGGTCTCCTGGTTACTCAGCACTTTAACTTCCCTTCCCATTCCCAATCTGGCCCTTCTATCCCGGGCCTCCTCCATTGTCAGAGTGAGGCCCAGTGCAAGTTGGAGAAACACCACCTCATATTTTGCTTGGCTAGCTTGCACCCCAGCAGTATGAACAATGACTTCTCCAACTTCAAACAGTCCTAGCTTTCCCTCTCTTTCCATCCCCTCCCACTTCCCAGTTCTCCCACTACTTACTGTCTCCGACTACATTCTATCTCTCTCCCGCCCACTCCCCTGACATCAGTCTGAAGAAGGGTCTCGACCCGAAACGTCGGCCATTCCTTCTCTCCAGAGATGCTGCCTGTCCCGCTGAGTTAGTCCAGCATTTTGTCTCTACCATGGGAATAATTACATGCAATTCAAATTTAATAACATAGAACAAACCTACTATGATACCATGTCAAAACATTCATTACAAATTTTTCTCCAACTAAATGAAAATGGCTCTTGCCATAAAGGCAAAAGGAAGGATTTGAAGAGAATTTGACATAGGAAAACATGAGGTCATGTACCAGGGAAGAGAAATCTAAAGATTATCTAAATGGGAAAATATTGCACATACGCAAAGTTAAGAGGATCTAAGTGTTCCATGTTCACAATTCGTTAAAGATTAGGCAGATAAGGATAAAAGCATGCAGAAATATTGTTAAAGGTATTAGTGCAGTCACATATGGAGTTACGTGCACTGATTTGATTTCCCCATATAAAAATGTAAAAAAAATGTATTGGAGGTATTCATAAAGAGATTCACTTGGTTAACTTCTGAGATGAAGGGGCATATTTTTTGGAATTCAGAAGAATGAGGGTGCTTCCCATTGAAACATATTGAATCCTAAGGGTAGATGTCAAGATATTTCCACCGGCGGTATCAAATTGAACAAAGCAACATCGTTACTAGATAGGGGACATTCATTTGAAACTTAACATATTCTTACACAGAGTGGCATGTCTCCAGAATACTCTACTCCAGAGGAATGCAGGGGCTAGGTCATTGGATGAATTTAAAGAACAAGTAGATGATTTGTTTTTTTAAATAGGGGAATTTGTGGTTAAGGGATACTGGACAGAAGAGGAAATTGATGCCAGAGCATGATCAACTAAGGTCATGTTGATCAGTGGTGCAGTTGAATGGGCCGGGGCCTTGTCAGTGTCAATAGCGTTTTTAAAGCAAGTAGAGGGAGTGTGTGTGTGTGTGTGTGAACCCTAGTGAGCAGAGGGGAGAGTCCCTGTGAGTGTGAGTAAAGGCGAGTGTGAGTAAAGTCCAGGAAATTGTGTCCCCCCACCCGATGTTTTAAAAGCGATGACTTGAGCCAAGAGACAATATCAATGTCAGCAAGAAAACAATCCACACATTGAGAGAACAAAACCCCCATGTTTTGAGAGGTGGGGGATAAACTCCCCCCACCCCCCATGCTCATACATTCGACAGACATACAATACTCGAGCGATTGGAGTCGTTTATCACTTGATTCGGTCACTGTTAAGCGTTTGTTAAATGTCACTTTTAACATCGTATTAACACAATGTGTCACCCTTGTGTTTTGACCTTCAAGTATTACTGAAGATATTCACAGAGAAATTCTTAAAACTGTCTGATGTGGGTACAATTACCATTTGAACTAATTGGATGTATTGGTGGATTGGAAAGATTTAAACGGGTATCGGATTTAAACGAGTCAGGTCATTAAGGGCTGACTGGCTAGCTTGCAGGTAAGTCCCTCATTCACGGTCACTCACTTTATTTGGGGTTTTTCTCCCATCTTTCTCTCTCTCTCCCCTCCAAGGTTGGTTCTTCTGTTTGCCTTTATTTGATTCAGTTTTATTTGTTTAAGTGTTATTTATCACATTGTAGCATTTGAAAGATTCAAGCGGGTATCAGACGCTTTCTAAGGGGTAAATCGGCCCGTTCGCGGGGCCTTTCATCACCCAGCGTGGGCCGCAGGATCTTCTATCGACCCTCGGTCAGGCAGTCAAACTGCTGTGTCGAGGCAATCGATGTTGAAGCCCCCTGCCAGGCGATGGAAGATCCCACGGACGATTTTAAGCCAAGCCGCCGAACGGGCCGATTCAAGCCCCACGATTCGGGGCAGACGAAGCTGCTGTTGCTGGAGTTCGGTGTCCAAGCAGGTCAGCTCCCAATGTTACCGTCCACAGGGCCCACGGCCAAAGCCTCGTGTGTGCGAACGTGTGCAAGCATGTGGGGCCACCAAGAAATTGTGTGTGTCCCCCAGATTTGAAGCTATTTTTGCCCCTGCACACACACACACACACAAACACAAGGGAAATTATATTTGTATCAAAAGAACTGCACCAAATTGCTTAAAAACTCCATATATCAAGAAACTAATGATTATGAACCATGGAAAGGCGGCAGATTGAGTTTTGCAGAAGCACCATTTTTTTCTTTTCATGATGTTTTGCTAATAACAAAATGTGACCTGCAAATGCTGAAAATCCCATACATCTACAGCAGGCACGTGCCGTCAGGGTAGGAAAGGTAGGCACTGCCTACCCTGACTAAAATTATAACATAGTAATTACTAAATATAAATAGTAAAGGCATGGGAGAATTATGAATATCTAAGGGATCGATCTCTAAAGTAGGCATAATTCTCCATGCCTTTCATCCACAACGCTTGTAACACGGGAAGGTCTGTGCAGCCCACGTGCCGTCAGTGCTGCTGGAAGCCGTCACTTTCAATCGGGGCTGAAGGCAGCTGAAATTCTGCCTTTGCAGCACTGTGCATGCTCAGCAGCCTACTGCGCATGCGCAGCGCTAGTTTCTTGGCGGGATTTTCAATTATGGATTGGCATTATTTTAAGTGTATCTTAGGAAACAGGGAGAGAAGAATGGAGCTCGTGTACCAATGATGTGGTAAGTACATTTCTTGGTGATGTTTTTAAAAACCTCTCTCCTGCCGCTCGCTGGCCTCACTCATGTCCTTAAATTCCGACAGCGCGATTGAGGTTACTCGGCTGTGGGAATTTAAGGATTTGCAGGAAGCCGCTGACATGAGCGAGTGACAGGTGAGAGGTGTTCAGACGGAGAGCACTGCCAAAGGTGAGCGGGCCGGCAGAAGGCGCTGAAGTGGCAGCCAGTTCTGCTGTCGGGTCCCGGCGGCCGCTCGCAGCTCCCCGAGCTGCTTCTATCCCCGGCTACAGTGCGTGGCTTCGCGCCCGGAGAGCTGCGGCTGCGGTGAGTGAGTGAGTTACTGGCATTATCCCTGACCCCCTCCTTCTCAACATTCCTGTTCTCCCCGCAACTTTATCCCTGGCACAGACTCTCCACACGCTGTGAAAGGAACTCTCCCCCCAATTGGTCCCTTGAACAAGTGTTGTCTTTCAATAAGATAACAACTCATTAAATTTTTCCCTGTACTCCCGTTTTTCCCACCATCTCTCCACCTGCCATTAATCTTCCCCACCCACCCACCCATTCAGTAATTCAGAATAAAGGAGACTAGGAAGCGTTGGGCAAATTGAATTGTTACTGTTTTTGGTTTTTATTTTTTATTTTTACGGAGAGAACAATCTGCGCATGCGCAGTTAAAATTTTTTTTTTAAAGCCGACTGAGTGCCTACCCTGAGCAATTACTCACAGCACGTGCCTGGTCTACAGCCACCAAAAGAACAGAGCTTCCACAACACATGCGATAATTTTATAGTTGCCAAGCTACAACTATTTTCATAAATATCAGCTTCCAAATCTGGCTTACTTCCAACAGTCAATGTCAGAAACACAACTTGTTGAGAAGCTTTTTCTAAAATTCATATGCGTTCTTTGTGGTATTAAGAAAATACAACAGTACAAGATATCATTTCACTTAAATATTTTTTGAATATCATCGCAAGAAAGCAATTTATTGAAATGTTTAAGAGGAAAATCAGCTTCTTTATTGATGAAGGAACTGCAGTAAAATGGGTATAAATTCTTGTAGTGGATAAAAAAAAGTAAACATCATCTTTAAATGACACTCTTACCTCAATTGATGTTCTCTCAAGTTTGACAGTGCTTCCATTCCATGAAGATACGAATAAACTATCTCCAAATCCTGCAAGAACAATAGTACAAATTAATTATTCAATATTATCTTACCAAAATATCATGAGCTACATGAAAAATATTGTGTTGGCATTATTCATTCATTAAAAGTTGATATGAAGAGATTATACTTTGGGAAAATTACATAGTAAATGGAACCCTAACTATTTTTAAAATTTCAATTGAATGTCCACATTTCCTACTACCAAGGGACAATTATACTCCACAAAAAAGATTAGAAAATGTTTTCCTATAAATTACATTACTTTGATCATTCGAAACAAAATATTTCCAGTACTGCAAGAATCTTTTTGAATTTTATAAAAAATACCAGGAATCGTCCCAAGGTTAGTATATGGAAATGGTGGGAAGTTTGAAGCAAAGATAACAGTCAAATCTTGTTGTTACCCAGCCTTCACCATCAGAGGTGTTGTATATGCTTTCCCCAGACCTGCACTTATTTAATACAGATACATAAGTGGATTTTTTGCAGGGCCATTGGATTCTCAAGGCCTCGACTGAACATTGGCTTCAGGCATCGCAATCTGTAGCTCTTCACTCAGAATACACAGACAGGCTTTGAAAGGTGGCAAAGTTGGCGTCAGAGTTTTAGCATTACTCTAAACTGCCAAGGAATACAGGTTTTTAACTGGTTCTAATGTTCTGAAATATTTAAACATTATTCAAAAATTGTGTGTTTTATTAAAAATGAAACTAAAACTGTAAAACTATAAGAGTTTATTAAAATGCATATTATGTAATCATTAAAAACAGAACACAAGGAAAATGTTCTTTTAAGTAATTTAAATGAATGGATCACCAAAGGCCAATTGCTTTAATGTCTTTATATGGAAATGTGGATGTTCAACGTGTACTTTTAAAAAATTGAATGGGATCAGGAAAGGGCAAATGTTTTTGTGGCTTTATATGGTCGGAAATGTGGATCTTCAATGTGAACTTTCAAAACAAGAATGATGGGGAATCCCAGCAATCCTGGACTTTACTACAATACTCCGCATCCAGAGACCCAGCACAGTGACTGATGTGGCACCACCGTCATAAAATAAGCCCAGGAATCACTGCAACTTCCCAAAAGCCTAGAACTTGGTTCACAGTGATTGGCTGAATGTCCTATGGAACACACAAACCACAGCCAGCACATCACACCCCATCACGGCAAAGACATGACTATGAACTATTTAAAAATAACTAAATGAAATTGATAAAATAACCATGTCAACAAACATTGTGTTTTTCACAACTGCAACTCTATCTGGCATCCCACTAGTTTCTGAGCTATTCTAAACAATTGGAAGATATATATAACAATAGAAGATACTTTAAAAATAAACACGTTTGAATTTACACAATATATTCAGATATTTTTGTGGATATAGGTTTACTGTATCCTATTTAAGAAAACTGATATTAAACCTGTCTTGAGGGAAGAATGCTATTCAAATAAAGAGGGTGCGAGTAACGAATCACGGAATGACTTACTTTAAGTAAGTAAGTAAGTTTAATGGCCAAGTATTCACATACAAGGAATTTGTCTTGGTGCTTTCATGTATAAACTCAAGGCATTCAACATCTGCACATTTTCACATTTCGTCGTCAAAGACTAAACAAAGAAATAGTCTGAAAAACAGCAGTTCAGGAGCTCTAGCACATCAGAAATCTAGGTAGTTGTTTGAAACAAGGGAATAATTCTTGTAGGAACAAAGCCTTTTTATTCAGGAGAGGAATTTGTACCTGAAACTAAAGCCGAGAGGCTTTACATCACAACCACCTGGCCTACAGAATAACATTATTGCAAGCACCCAACTGAACTCTGAGCCCAACATAGCGAGTCTTAGTTTTCAAGTTAAATGCCTTCATATTCACGTAGTCATTAATTATACTAGAAATCTATGATTGCTCCTAATACAAAAAAAGCTAATCAAAAATTTACAGCAACACTTCAAATTTCAAGTATTGTTTAATGTTCAAATGTGCAGCATCACAAAATCCTAATGACAACATAATATTCACTACAACACATCAAACTTTGAGCTGCACCATTTTAATAAATTCCGATTTAAAAAAGTTTTAATAAGATAAAACTAAAATGGGTTGGTCATTCATCAAGATATCATTAGATATCACCTAATCACACTAATCTCACAGTTCAACTCTTTCAAATAACATTTGTATAGTGCCCTTATTGTATTACACCTTATGGATCTTCACAGACACGCAATCAGAAAACAAATCACACTCAGCTAAGGAAAGAGACATTAGGACAAGTAACCAAATATATGATTTAAAGCATCTTTAAAAAGAAAAAGAAAGAGCTCAGGAATTAAATGAAGATCAAACCAGAGAAGTGCACAACAAAGAAGGCAGAATTTAAGAAATGCAGATTTCTCAGAGGATACGAGGTTGATCAACAAATTGTAAAATTAAGTCATCAGTGGATCAGAGGCCAAAATAGGACAGCTGAAGGAGGATCTCAGCCCGTAACGTCACCCATTCCTTTCTCCAGAGATGCTGCTTGTCCTGCTGAGTTACTCCAGCTTTTTGTGTCTATCTAGGGTTCATAGATAAATGGGAACAGTCAAAATAGGCCATGAATAACAAAGTATTAGAAGACTCAAATTTATTAAGAATGAAAAATGGAAGGTCAAATGGGACAGTATTTGAATACAAAACAGTGATTGAAGCAAAAGCATGAATGATAGTTTGATAGAGTGGGAAGGGGGCAATTAATAAGAGGCTGAAGACAATATGGGGCCGGAGACTTGCGTGGGTATAAAATAACAAAAATGACTAATGCATATGATTTGGCTACAAACAGAACACATGCAGATGGGGTGGGTGGAGTTTGTTCCTGGGAGGTACTGGAATAAATCACTAGGGTCCAACAAAAGCTTTCGTCACCTTAGTATTTAATTAGTGCAAACTGTAGCTCACTTATGTCTGAAAATGTGGCAAGGAGCTGGAAAAATGCAGAAAACAGAGTATGCAAGAGAGATGGTGATGATTTAGGACTGTAACCTTCACACATAGCAGTACCTTTTCCATTATGGTTGCCAAGATCCAACTCAGGAATGAAAAGAAGCTGAAACTAAATTCCTGTGGAATTCTGCAGATAATATTGGACAGTAGACAAATAAGCCATTTAGGTGACTTTTTGACTTGATTTTAACAAGAATGGAACCAAGAGAAGGAGATTGTCTATTGTCTATTTAACTTTAAAAAAAATAACAGAAGAGCAGCATTGTAGAAGACTAATATGGTCAACCAACCAAAAGGTTTCAGAGCAAGTGAAGGCAATGAAGAAAAAATAAATTGTAGATGCTGGTTTACAAAAAAAGACATAAAGTGCTGGATTAACTCAGCGGGTCAAGCAGCATCTCTGGAGAACATGGATAGGCGACGTTTTGGGTTGGAACCCTTCTTTAGACTGATTGTGATGGGGAAGGGTGAAAAGACTGGTTTGACAGACCAAAGCCTGTCAAGTTATAGATGGATACATGTGAAGGGGGTTTCGGATCAGCAGATGGTTGGACAAAGGCCAGCATGAAAAGACTGAAGGTGTGAGATAAGAACAAAAGTGTGCAAATCGTGAAGCCAGAGGTAGGAATGTAGATGGAAGGGGGAGGGGTGAAACAGGTGCAAGTTAAGGTGGAGCACATGAAAGAAAGGGGAGGAGGAGTGTTTTGATAAATTCACCTAAAATTAGAGAATTAAATGTTCATACCATTGGGTTATAAGACACCCAGGTGAAATACAAGGTGTTGCTCCTCCAGTTTGTGCATGGCCTCACTCTGGCAATGGAGGAAGCCCAGAACAGAAAGGTCAGTATATAAAGGGGAGTTAAAGTGGTTAGCAACCGGGTGATCTAGTATGCCTTGTCAGGTTTTGTCCTGCCCATCCTCATTTCCAGCATTTTTCCCCAATCAGTCTGAAGTCCCAACCCCAAATGTCTATCTTCATTTTAAACCATCTATTTTCGATTTAAACCAGCATCTGCAGTTCCTTCCTACACATTTCATCTGTCACCTATCAATGTTCTTCAGAGATGCTGCCCGCTGAGTTACTTCAGCAATTTATGTATTTTTTGAAGTTGATGAGGACCGTCTCAACAATCACAAACTATGCTGATTGTCATTTTGCTCAAAATGGTTTCAATGTTGCTACTTGAGCGTAAGCCTGATTTTCGACATTCAAACATGATGTTGGAAGAAAGAAGCTACATATCAGAGAATCAATGATACGCATTTTACAGCGGAGAGAGACTGAAATTTAGAACAGGGCCCTACAACAATGGGGATGTCAATAGTGGATTACTTAAGAGGCTGGAGCAATTGGAGATGTGGGAATGGGAAGTGAAGACAACCTGATGAACCACTTTAATCAAAACATCGACACTTACACTACCACCTCAGCAAGGCATCACGAATGCTTGCCAACAAGACTAACAACTACCAAATCCATTATCTTTATCAATCTAGCCCCAGCAACATTAACAATGCCACAGGCAAGATAATTTTCAAATTTCTGAAAGATCCAAAATGAAGCGAAGTTCCAGTATGCACATCACTGACATCCTGGATCACCCCAACCATCAGGACATGCAGAATATCCACTGTGCTTGGTTTAAAGTGAAGCATATCATAACTAGCACCTGTGTAGAGACACTTAGTTTCTCAATCAGTAATCATGGCGAATGGTTTGATGCGAATGACCAAGATCAAGGAACTAATTCATAGTTAACCCAAGACATTCTTGGGCTAGAAACATCATGGTGTCTAGTGGAGTTAAATCCTCCTCTACAGACACATGAAGGACAAGATTCAATTTTTTTTAAACTTGCATTCTAATAATTAAATATGGGTAGACACAAAATCTTGGAGCAACGCAGCGGGACAGGCAGCATCTCTGGTGAGAAGGAATGGGTGACGTTTCAGGTCAAGACCCTTCTTCTCTCCAGAGATGCTGCCTGCCCCGCTGAGTTACTCCATCATTTTGTATCTATCTTCGATTTAAACCAGCATCTGCAGTTCTTTCCTACACAGTTAAATATGGGTAGCAAGGATGGAGGAGACACAGCAATTAGCTGATAATTGTGGAATGCATAGATCCCTCAGCAGCATGAAGACATATACAGCACAAAGAAACAAACAACAATCCACTATCCTGCAATCCAGTACAGGAATAAATTTAAATACACAGAGTAGCAGTCAATGTCAAGTACAATAAGCATTTCGAACATCTCTCTAAATGTTGTCATCAATGTGACTATTCTTTAACTCCATTCTGCCATACATAATCCAATACAATCACAGCACTGCTCCAACCAGCAAGAGGTGAAAAGGCCATTCAACAACTGTACAATAATAAGGCCTATGAAACAGGCAAAATATCCACTTAAATGTTAAAACCTGGCAGAAAAGTACCTCAGGCTAGAATGTGTGACCAAAACTGCAACGAGGAGCATGCCGGGGATCCGAGAACCAATGATTGGGTACAAGTAACGGTGTTCAAAGGAGATGTCTAAATGTGCCAAGTGTAAAAAAATGAACTGCAATCTGTCACAAAGAAATTTGCAGCAAAGTTTGCAGCAAAATTATGTCCGTCAATGAATAGAATGGACATGAACTCCAACACTTAACAAATTTGAGAAAACAGAGAGCAGCACCAATCAGTGCATGTGAGTCACCAACTTCCACAAACATGTAGGCCATTGTGGATCTTCCACGTCAAGTTTTGGTGAGAAATTCGTAACCATTCTACATTATGACAAATGAGCCTGAATTCTAACCACAATTTGTTGTACCACAAATCCAGGGACCCCAGCAGTCCTTCCAGATGAGACAGAGGCTCACATGCACCTTTGTTAACCTTACCAACTACATCTGATGTTCCAAATATTCCCTCTTGTACATCGGCAAGACTAAGCATAATCTCGGTACCCATGTCATCAAACACTTACGCTCAGTCCGCCAATACCTACTGGATGTGTAAACAATATGATAAATGAGTGAAAAAAAGTTCAAAGTGTATAATATACACACACATACTCACAAGTACACACACACACACACACACATATATATACGTATACTTATACTTACACACATATACTTACACATACACAAAAAAACAATAGTAGTGCAATAATAATAATAAGTCTATTGAAGTTCAGAGCTTATTTGAGATTGTAGTGTTTAATAGCCTGATGGCTGTAGGGAAGAAGCTGTTCCTGGACATTACAGTTTTCAGGCTCCTGTATTTCCTTCCCGATGCCCAGTCTTTTCCGCTTCTGGACGTTCAAGTTGCCGAACCAGGCCATGATGTAATCAGTCAATATGTTCTCTACTGTACATCTGTAGAAGTTCAAGAGAATCCTCATTGACATACCGAATCTCCTTAATCTTGTCAGGAAGTAGAGGCATTGATGTGCTTTATTTATAATTGCATCAGTGCTGGGTCCAGGAAAGATCTTCGGAAATATGCACGCCCTGTGGGTCTTCCTCTTCCAAAGTCCACAATCAGTTCATTGGTTTTACTGATATTGAAAGCCAGATTGTTGTGCTCACACCATTTGGTCAATCGGTTGATCTCACTTCTATCCTCTGACTCATCACCATCTGTAATTCGTCCAACGGTGGTGTCATCGGCCAACTTGAAGATGGAGTTCACACTGTGTCCGGCTACACAGTCATGAGTATAGAGCAGGGGGCTGAGCACGCAGCCTTGAGGTGCTCCCGTACTGAGTGTTAATGTGGAAGAAGTATTTCTGCCATTTCAAACAGACTGTGGTCTGTGGATGAGTAAGTCAAGGATCTAATTGCAGAGGAATGCGCAGAGACTAGGTTCCGTGAGCTTGCTAACCAGCTTTTTTTAAAAATTAATCAAAAATATTAAAGTACAGTAAAAAACAAAGCAGAACCCTCCACCATAATACACGGCAAACGATAAACTACTATACAACGATGTTACACTCCTTGTCAAGGATGCATTCAATCCCCTGCAGAGCCCAGCGGTGCCCGTGGGCAGTGAGTAGTCCCTTTCTGACACCACCCGGGCAGGGACGTATCCCCGGAAAAAGGGCAGGCAGCCAGCTCAGGCAGAGCCCTCTTCCACCTGGCGCTGTGACTCGCCGATGGCCAGCTTGGCCTGGACCAAGAGCAATCCAACTAGGACATCTTCAGCCCTACCCTCTCCCCTACACACAGGGTGTCCAAAGATGAGGATGGTGGGTGAGAAATGCAGCCAGAAGGCAAGGAGCAGCCCCTTTAGATAATGGTGCAGGGGCTGCAGCCTCACACACTTCATATGCACTTAATACACAGACTCTTCCAGCCCGCAAAAGTGGCAGGCGGCTGGCGAGTCTGTGAACCGCGAGAGAAACGGGTTGCAAGGGACTCCTTGGTGCAGTACCCTCCACCCCAGGTCCCCGACGTAGAGGGCGAGAGTCTCTGTGTAGAGGGACCCCCACCGGGGTGGTAACCAGCTTGGAGGGGATGATGGTATTGAACGCCGAGCTGTAGTCTACAAGAACAGCCCGACGTAAATGTTTTTGTTGTCCTAGTGGTCCAGTGCAGAGTGGAGAGCAAGTGAGATCGCATCCTCCGTTGACCTGTTGTGACGGTATGCAAACTGTAGTGGGTCGAGGTTTTTGGTGAGGTCGGAGTTGATATCCACCATAACCAACCTCTCAAAGCACTGACGTTATTGTCACTGGTCGACAGTCATTGAGGCACATCACATTACTCTTCTTGGGCACCGGTATTATTGATGCTCTCTTAAAGCAGGTGGGAACCTCAGACCTCAGTAGTGGGAGGTTGAAAATGTCAGCAAAAACCCCAACCAGTTGGTCTGCACAGGTTTTGAGAATTCAACCGGGTACACCATGAGGTCCAGATGCTTTCCTAGGGTTCACCCCCCCCCCCCCATAGGATCTTCTGACTGTGACTCTAATACCATCATGTATGGAGGCTCAGGAAGGCACATCAGTGTTCTCCCTATCAAAGCCTACGTTGAATGCATTGAGCTCATGAGGGAGTGATTCTTCGCTGTCGCTTGAGCTGCCTCTTGATTTTGCTTTGTAGGAGGTGAAGCCATTCAGACCCTGCCACAGTTGCCGAACATTCGCCCCATCCTCCAGCTTTGAACGGAAATCCCTTTTGGCCTTTTTGATGGCATTGTCAAAGTCGTATCTACACTTCTTATAGACCTTTGCGTCACCAGATCTGATGCCCAGGACCTGGTCCTCCGAAGAATGCGGATCTCCTGGTTCATCCAAGGCTTCTGGTTGGGAAATACTCGGAAGGTTTTTGTAGGAACACAGTCCTCCACACATATCCTTATGAAGTCTATACAATACAATACAATACAATACAATACAATTTATTGTCATTTGAGCCTCAGTGAGGCTCAAACGAAATTCTGTTTCCACAGCCATACAAACAAAGACAATTTCCTAGACATACACACAATTTAATTCACACAAACATCCATCACAGTGGACCCACTGTGATGGAAGGCAAAGTATTTTCTCTCCCCTGTTCTCCATGTCTCTCCCGATGTCCAAGCTCCAGGCGGGCGATGATAAGTCCCACGGCCATTTTAGGCCGTGCCGGGCGATTTACGGCCCCGCTCCCGGTCTAAATGTCACAAAGTTGAAGCCCCCGGCGGGCGCTGGAATGTCCCATGGCCATGAAGCCGCGCCGGGCGATGTACGGCCCCGCTCCAGGTCGTTCCAACCCCGCGACACGGGCTGGAGAAGTCGCGTTGCGGGAGCTCCGGGAAGCAGTCTCTCTCTCCCCCCGGACCCGCGAGCTCCCGATGTCCCAGTCCACCGGACCTGCGGCTGCGTTGCTGGAGCCTCCGAGCCCCAGGAGTCGAGTCACAGCAGCGAGTCACCAGCACTCCCCACGCTCCGAGGCTCCCGAGCCCCCGGGTCGTTCAGGTTGGAGGCCGCTCCACGGTGCTAGGCCCCAACGACAACGGAGACCCGACAGGGAAAAGGTCGGGTCTCCCGAACAGGGAAGAGATTTTAAACGGTTTCCCCCTGCCACCCCCCCCCCCCCCCCCCCCCCGCCCCCCACCCCCCCCCCCCCGCCCCCCACATATACACATTTAAAACTAGTATTAAAAAAACACCAACACTACATTTAACTAGACAAAAAATAAAAAAAGACAGACAGGCTGTAGGGGCCGCCGCTTCTGTGATGACTGTGGCGTATTCATTTAGATCCATTGCCGAGTCCTTGAACATTGCCCAATCTACTGACTCCAAGCAGTCCCATAGTTGTTCCTCTATCTCCCCAGACCAGCTCTGTGCAGTCCTCGCCTAAGGGGGTGTGCTCTTCAGTTGCTGCCTGTATGCAGGAAGAAGCAAGTGAATATTCGGATTTCCCGAAGTGAGGACAAAGGATGGAGCGATAGACATCCTTGATGGTTGTATAGCAGTGGTCAAGAGTGTTTTATCCTCTGATGCTGCAGGTGACATGTTGGTGGTAGTTATGGGAGTGATTTTTTCAAGTTGGCTTTGTTGAAGTCCCCAGCTATGGTGGTAAAGGCTTTGGGGTATGCTGTTTGATGCTTGTTGACCATGGCGTGCAGCTCCTCCAAAATGTCACCTTCTCTACATCAGCGAGACCAAGTGTAGTCTCGGCGACCGCTTCGCCCAGCACCTCCGCTCAGTCCGTACTAACCAACCTGATCTCCCCCAGTTGCCCAGCACATCAACCTCCCCAAAGAAAGATGTGATAGGGCTGAAGCGAGTGCAGATGAGTTTCATCAGGACTTTGCCTGGATGTGGTCACTTTAGATAAAGGGAGAGATTGAATAAGTTGGGGTTGTTTCCCTGCAACAAAGGGCAGTCAAAATATTCCTCTAGTCGGGCATTAAAAACAAGTGAGCATAACTTTGAAGTAACTTTGAAAGGGACCCGAGAAGACAAATTTTATTTTTACACTGAGCGTGGTTGATATTTGGAACTCTCTGCCAAGAAGGTGGTGGAATCAAATACAATTACTAGGTTTTCGTGTCATTTTGACAGAGACTTAAATAGACAAGACACAGAAGGATATAATTTTAATGCAGACAAATGGGATTAATGTAGGCGGACAAGCAGGCCGCCATGGATTCCGTGGGCTGAAGGGTCCATCACGGTACTGTACATCTCTATAACTTTACCTCACCTACACCGTCCTCTCCATTAATTAAAATCCTTGACATGTTTGAAAACAAGACCTCAAGCTCAGCAACAATCTCAATTTGACATTCCCATCTTCCCATAAGTTTAGAGAGATGGACAACCTACAACAAGCCCTCAAACTACAGGAGATTTACCGTCATTGCTTTATCGACAAAAGCCTCTAAAACCATCTGTGGGGTATTCAAACCAACATTTGCATTTCACCCAAGCCTAATGCAAATGACATGTTGGCCTTCATAGCGAGAGGATTTGAGTTTAGGAGCAAGGATATCCAATTGCAGTTATACTGGGCTCTGGTGAGACCACATCTGGAGTATTGTGTACATTTTTGGTCTCCTAATTTGAGGAAGGACATTCTTGCTATTGAGGAAATGCAGTATAGATTCACCAGGTTAATTCCCAGGATGGCGGGACGGACATAAGATGAAAGAATGGATCGACTGGGCTTATATTCACTGGAATTTAGAAGAATGAGAGGGGATCTAATAGAAACATATACAATTCCTAAGGGATTGGACAGGCTAGATGCAGGAAAAATGTTCCCGATGATGGGGGAGTGCAGAACCAGGGCTCGCAGTGTAAGAATAAGGGGTAAGACATTTAGGACTGAGATGAGGAAAAACGTTTTCACTCATAGAGTTGTGAATCTGTAGAAATCTCTGCCACAGAAGGCAGTGGAGGCCAATTCATTGAATGTTTTCAAGAGAGTTAGATATAGCTCTAAGGGCTAACGGAATCAAGGGATATAGGGAGAAAGCAGGAACGGGGTACTGATTTTAGATGATCAGACATGATCATATTGAATGGCGATGCTGGCTCAAAGAGCCAAATGGCCTACTCCTACAACTATTTTCTACGCTTCTATTCTATGTTTCTAAGCCAACATCTCCAGTATAGATGTTCTGATCATGTTCTGTTAACCAGTTTCAAAGCATCAAATAATTAAATTAAGGACTAAAATCCTCCAAATGTAGAAATTAAAAAACAACAGGGAAAATGCTCAGGAAATTCTCAAAGACTTCATTCACAAACTACAACATCTTCTGGCACTGAACTGCTTAAATCTGGCCTGTCAAGCACCACCTCAACTACTAATGGCAAAATTTCCAGATCTTGCACGAGATACTCAAAGCCACCTCAGAACGCACAGAATTACAGCGGAAATAATCAACAACCTCAGCAGGCTATTTCAGAACATTATTCAAAGCTAGTATTGCCGTAGATTTGGAAGGGAAGAAATCAGTACCAGGGAAGCAGACTTCCACTCCAAATATTATCTCTCACAAGGGACAGAAAAGGAGTTGAATGCTGAGCAGCTGGAAGGTAATAGGATTACGAGAATAAGCAACGAATCCCACTGATAAAATGAATTTAAGGTATACATAAGAGAGAAGAGAAGAAAGAACCAAAGAAAAATGTGCATATCCTTGGGATATGCTAAGATTGGTGAATTGGAGAAGAAAATATTGCAGTGGAGGCAATTCCAGTGGAGGCTAATCTTATTTTTAGTGATGGAGAAAGTCTACCTTGTTGGGTGAAGGGATAGCAGAAGAAGAAATGGTTAGTAAATGCAGATCTGGGATTATTTTCGAATATTTGACAAGTGATTACAACCTGTGATCATTTTTAGAATTATTTTCAGTAAGCAGGCATTGTTGATGACACTAATTGTCCGTCTCCTATTCCCCTCAAGACTATGCTGTTGAACCACATTCTTGACCTGCTGCAGTCCTTCGGGTGGAGACACTCCCGCACCCGCTGAGTTTCCCCAGAAATTTTGTGTACTCCCAAAATGATGCTGTGTAGATCACTCCAGGATTTGATCCAGCAACACTGAAGCAATGAAAGAACAGCATTGTATTTCCAAGTCACGATAGTGCTTGATTCAAAGGAAACCTGCAGGTGGTGGTATTCCCAAGAACCTTGCATGGATCAGTGAAGCAGAGCAATACAGTAATACTCCTATAATTAGACACACATGGGACTTTGGTGGTGCTGGTACATTTTCCAGAATACTCGATGTTTTTCATTTAATTTCCCAATCCACTTTTAATTAGTTTTTTATGATGTCACACAGTATGGTGTTAAATTCTCCAATGAACTTGGTATGTTTCAGGGGGGCACGGGACCTGGAGAATGATAAGACTCGGCAAGGGAGAAGAGCACAGGCCCAGTGAGAGTTGAAAGGATCATGGGGGAAGATTGCCAGACGAGCCAGATGCCAAACCATAGGACTTTCCAAATCGTCAGAAAGTGGATCAACTGAATTTTATTGTAAATATCTGAACCAGTTACACACTTTGATATTTCAAAAATCACATGCTTATTTATTTAACATTTCTGAAAATATTTGCTGAAAATAGTACTGCAAATGAGGCAGTGGAACAGTGTCATTCCCTTGTACTGACATTAATGTAAGGGCCTGTCCCACTTGGACGACCTAATCCACGAGTTTAGAAGACCCTGGACGAGTTGAAAAAAATGTCAAGGTCGTGTTGACTCGCCGAAGTAAAAGACCTCCTACGACAATGTCTACGACCTCCTACGACCCCCCTCGACCTCAGTCTTCCACATCTAAGACCAACTACGACTACCTACGAGTGGAAAATTATAAAATGATGTAATGTTTGCATTTTTTTTTCTCGGGCCAGTTACCGACCTACGACTACCTACGACTACCATCACGACCTACTACGACCTACCTACGAGTAAAAAGTATCAATTTTTTCCATGCCGACCTTTTTCTTTAGTCGTGGACATTTTTTATCAGGCTGGAAAAAACACCGCAACCTACTTGAGGCCACGTGTACGCGGACCACTCACAAGCATGAGGAAGTTACAAAGACCTCCTACGACCTCGTGGCGACCATGCTGCGAGTATGAGTCAAAGGCAAACTCGGCAGAGGTCGCCAATTAGGTCGTGAAAGTGGGGCAGGGGCTTTAGTTCAGTCCAACTGTGCACAAGTCTTTAAAAACAAGAGGATATTTTACCTAAGCAATTTAAAAAAATATCCTCAAATTAGAGTACACGTGCCAAGAATCTATGCTCACAATAAAACATTCATTCATCCATCCTCTTCTGGAGTTTCACAAATAATTCATGGTATGACACTTTGAAACAGGCACAGAAGCCTTGAAAGAAATGGGCTAGAAGGTGCTAAAAGGAGATTTGATAAAAGTATTAATTATAATGAAGACCTAAATTAAGTATGTAAAAATAAATGGGTATCAACTGAAAAATCAATGGCCAAGACCACAGATATAAATTGTAGGTGGTTATGCATGCAACCAAATATGTAGCTACCTCATTACCATTTGACACTCCCACCTTAGGTAGTATAACTGTAGTATCTGCATGCACCCTCCCTCTCTTGGTTCCAGTACGTGTGTAGACCAGTTGTGGTCAGTGCTGGGACGTGTGGATGTAGTGTCTTAATAAAGACTTAGTGAAGGATTAAGGACCACGTCTAAATACATCTACATGGTGTCAGAAGCGTTTAATCTGCGCCTCTCGTATATCGGGTTTTATTTTGCTTTTTGAGTGTGTGTGTAGTGATGGCTTCGTCTTGTCGCAAGCCTTCCCCGTTAGTCTTTGACGCCGACATCGCGGAGCGATGGGACACGTTCGTCATGGACTACACCCATTATGTGAATATTGCACACCGTAATGACCCTGCTGATGTCAAAGCATCGCTGCTATTGAACCTTGCTGGGCCTGATGCCATGAGGCGGGCTAAGTCGTTTGTGTACTGTCCAGCGGTCCTGGGCGAAGATGACCAGATTGCTGAGCCAGCCGAGTCTCCTGACGACCCGGTGTGCTGTTGAGGAAGTTTACTGAAATTTGTGACCTTCCCTCGAACCGCATTTTGGAGCGGGCTCGGTTTTTTTCTCGCAAGCAACAGCCTGAGGAACCTGTGGAATGTTTCATTGCCGACCTCCGCTATCTAGCTCAGCGCTGTCGTTTTGGTGAGTTGTGTGACCAGCTCACGCGGGACATGTTAGTTACTGGCATGTTAGACCAGAAGTTGCGGGCTGATTTATTACGGAGGCCTGACCTCACGTTGAACGAAGCTGTGCATGCTTGTCGCATTGCTGAGGTTGTTACTCCGTTTCGTGGGGAGAGAGGATCTGGGAACCGTGTCGTTAGCGTGGCTGCTCTGTCTGTGCCGCGGCGGCCACCGAACAGTTTTAAACCACAGCCTCGCCCAGCTCCTGCCCCTCGCCCTCAGAGTGCCAGGAAGTGCCCCAATTGTGGGTATGGACATTTGCCACAGTCTCTGTGCCCTGCTTATGGAAAAGCCTGCAACTATTGCAGAAAACAGAACCACCTTGCGGCGGTCTGTCGTTCCCATGGGAACGTCGCTCAGCCTCCTCGCCAGGTGTTAAACAATCTCCAGAGGATTGAAAGTGTCCTTGATTCTCAGTACATTGAGGAGTCAGCCCCCGAGTCAGACTCCAGCATCTCTATGGGGGATGCCAGTGTTTACGCTCTGCTGCACAACCAGACTCGACTCCCCGATCTATCGGTGCTTGTTACTGTAAATGACATGACCTTCTGTGCGAAATTGGACACTGGTGCCAAGGTCAGCGTAATATCAACATCACTCTTCCACCAGATAAGGTCTAATGAAAGTTTGACTGCAGACCGCTCTGTGCTCCGAGCGTACGGGGGGGAGGAGCTGACACCTGTGGGGAGGGTAACTTTCCACTGCAAGCTACAGAAGACATCTCGTGACCTGTCTTTTTTTGTGTTGGATTGTGATTGTGTGCCTCTGCTGAGCAATCAAGCATGCCAGGATCTGGGTCTGGTTGCTTTCGACAGCACAGTCCATGAGGTGAGGGTGGTGCTGGACCCTGTCTCTGAATACCCTGACCTCTTCGATGATCAGCTCGGTAAGCTGCCGCTTGTATATAAAATTACTACTGATTCCTCCATAACTCCTGTGTGCCGTCCGTCTCATAGGGTCTCTTTCGCGATGAAAGACAAAGTTAAAGCGATGCTGGACAAAATGGTAAACTTGGGGGTGCTAGAAGCTATCAGTAAGCCCACTAGCTGGGTGTCTACGATGGTTGCCACTATAAAAAAAGGGAAGAATGAGATACGGGTCTGCATCAACCCGAAGGACTTGAACACTGCCATTAAGCGGCCCCACTACCCTATGCGGACTGTTGAGGATGTTGCGGCCCAGGTTGGTCAAGCCACCGTATTCTCAGTTCTCGATGCTAGGAGTTCCTTTTGGCAGGATCCACTGCACAGGGAGTCAACTGACTTGACAGCTTTTGCAACGCCATTTGGGAGGTACAAGTTTTTAAGAATGCCTTTTGGGATAAGCTCGGCGAGCGAAGTCTTCCAGCGCTCCATGGAGCAATTGTTTGCCGGGCTGCCATGTTCCATCATTGTCGATGATATCCTCGTGTATGGTCGGGATGTCACGGAACACGACCGAAATCTCCGACGGGTCCTCGACCGGGCATGCCAGATAAACCTCAAGCTGAACCCGTCCAAGTGTAGGTTCCGGTTGTCTGAAGTGTCGTATGTCGGCCACATCTTTACCTCTCGTGGCCTGAAGCCTGACCCAACAAAAACTGCTGCCATCTCCGAGTTCCCTGCACCTGTTAATGTCGCTGGCCTGCAGCGGTTTCTCGGTATGGTAAATTATCTGGGTAAATTTGTTCCGCGTCTAAGTGAGCTCAGTGCGCCGCTGCGCCTCCTGACAAAGAAGGATGTTGCCTGGTCGTGGAGTCCGCAGCACCAACAGTCGTTTGACACTTTGAAAAAAATGCTGGTCAGCACTCCGGTTCTCTGGTTTTTCGATCTCCAACTACCAATTGTGGTGACCTGCGATGCCTCTCATTTTGGTCTCGGTGCAGCCTGCATGCAACTATGTGATGGAGATTCTCTGCAGCCTGTCTCGTTTGCCTCTCGTACCATGACGGACACTGAGCAAAGGTATGCCCAAATTGAGAAGGAGCTCCTTGCTGTGGTGTTTGCGTGCTCTAAGTTCCAGGACTTTCTCTTTGGGGTTCGGTTCACGGTGGAAACAGACCACCAGCCGCTGGTTACGATATTAAACAAACCCATTCATGCTGCCCCGGCCCGTCTGCAGCGGATGATGCTACAGCTACAGCGGTTCGATTTCAACATTGTGTATAGGAGGGGTACCGAGATGCATGTTGCCGATGCTCTGTCGAGGGCACCTCGGTCCTCCTGTGCCCAGCATCCATACGAGCAGGAGGACCTGCACGTTCTGAATGTGAATTTTGTTCCTTCAGAGCAGCTGCGGTGCCTGCTCGAGCACACTGCTGCCGACCCTGACTTGCAACAGCTGTCTGCTGTCATTCTGCGCGGGTGGCCCCGCAAGCCTGCCTCTCTGCCTGCTGGCGTGCGCCCCTTCTTCCTGGTTCGGGATGAGCTTGTGGTTCGGGAGGGTATCGTCGTGAAAGGTCACAAGGTGGTGATCCCTGCCTCACTCTATGATGCTTACTACTCTGCTGCTCATTTGGGGCATCCGGGCGCTGACGCTACCGTTGCTCATGCTCAAGGGCAGTACTATTGGCCTGCAATGGCCAAGTATATCAAGGCTCGAGTGGCGGCGTGCTCCGAGTGCAACTCCATGGCCCCTCACCAGCAGCGGCAGCCCCTGTTGCAGCAGCCGGCCCCCGACATGCCCTGGTCTTCACTGGCTGCAGATATTTTTGAGTGGCGTGGGAAGCACTACCTGGTGTTGGTGGACTCGTATTCATCCTGGTTTGAAGTGGACCTTCTTCCCACCATCACATCGGAGATGGTCATCGGCAAGCTGCGACGTCATTTTGCTGTCTTTGGTTCCCCGGTCAAGCTCCAGACATAGAAAATAGGTGCAGGAGTAGGCCATTTGGCCCTTCGAGCCTGCACCGCCATTCGATATGATCATGGCTGATCATCCAACTCAGTATCCCATCCCTGCCTTCTCTCCATACCCCCTGATCCCTTTAGCCACAAGGGCCACATCTAACTCCCTCTTAAATATAGCCAATGAACTGGCCTCAACTACCTTCTGTGGCAGAGAATTCCACAGATTCATCACTCTCTGTGTAAAAAATGATTTTCTCATCTCAGTCCTAAAAGACTTCCCTCTTATCCTTAAACTGTGGCCCTAGTTCTGGACTTCCCCAACATCGGGAATAATCTTCCTGCATCTAGCCTATCCAACCCCTTAAGAATTTTGTAAGTTTTTATAAGATCCCCCCTCAATCTTCTAAATTCTAGCGTGTACAAGCCGAGTCTATCCAGTCTTTCTTCATATGAAAGTCCTGCCATCCCAGGAATCAGTCTGGTGAACCTTCTCTGTACTCACTCTATGGCAAGAATGTCTTTCCTCAGATTAGGAGACCAAAACTGTACGCAATACTCCAGGTGTGGTCTCACCAAGAACCTGTACAACTGCAGTAGAACCTCCCTGCTCTTATACTCAAATCCTTTTGCTATGAACAGCACCTCATATTTCGCTTGAGCAGCTTACAACCCAGCAGTATGAAAATAGGTTCCTCTAACTTCAGGTAACCCTTGCATCCCCTCTCCCTCTCTCTGTCCCTCCCCCACCGTAGTTATTGTAATAGTTTCACTGTGGTCCTGGTGAGTTTCATTGTCTGTATAACTCGTGTTCACCTAGCCCACAGCTAACAATGGACTGCTTCCTTTATCATTGTTACCTTTTTGCATATCTTTCATTCATTTATTCTATATCTCTGTATCACTGTCTATATCTCTCGTTTCCTTTTCCCCTGATTCTCGGTCTGAAGAAGGGTCTCGACACGAAACATCATCTATTCCTTTTCTCCAGAGATGCTGTCTGGCCCACTGAGTTACTCCCACTTTTTGTGTCTGCAAGTTTCCATCATCACCTGCAGGTTTCCATCATCACTCTCTGATTCCTTCCATGAAGCCAATTTTCTATCCATTCAGTTATCTCTTCTTGGATGTGACTTAATCTAACAGAGCAGCCAACCATGCGGAACCTTTTTGAATACCTTGCTGAAATCCATATATACAAAGTCTACAGCTCTACCCTCATCAATCTTTTTGGTCACATCTTCAAAATCAGATTTGTGGTACATGACCTCCAACATACAAAATTAAATCAGTCCTTATCCATTTAAATTCATGTATATCTTATCCCTCAGAATACTCTCTAGTAACGTTCCGACCACAGATGTTAGGCTCACTGGGCTATTCCCTGCAGCCTTTCTTGAATAGAGGCACAGCATTTGCCACGTACCAGTCTTCCGGCACCTTGCCTGTATTTAATGACGCCTCGTAAATCTCAGTCAGGGCACCTGCAATTTTCTCTCCATCTTCCCAGTGTCCTCAGATATATCAGATCAGGCACGGGAGATTTGTCTACCTTCTACCTACCGTCAGGATCTTCAGCACCTCTTCAACCATAATACTGACTGCTCTCACGACGTTTCCATTGACTGCCCCTAGTTCCCCAGACGTCATGTCTTCCTATACCGTAAAAACAGAGGATAAATACTCTGAGGAACTTGCCCATCACCTGCGCCCCCACGCACAATTAAACGCTTTCAATCCTGAGGTGTCTCACTCTCTCTCTCTCTCTCTCTCTCTCTCTCTCTCTTTCTCTGGTTACCCTTTTTCGCTTTGTGTAATTAAATCTCTTGGGATTATCCTTAATGCTATCTGCCAAAACTATCTCCTGTCCCCCTTTTGCCCTGATTTCATAAAAACATAGAAAAATAGGTGCAGGAGTTGGCCATTTGGCCTTTCGAGCCAGCACTGCCATTCAATATGATCATGGTATCTAAAATCAGTACCCCGTTCCTGCTTTTCCTCCATATCTCTTGATTCCTTTAGCCCCAAGAGCTAAATCTAACTCCCTGGCCTCCACTGCCTTCTATGGCAAAGAATTCCACAGATTCACAACTCTCTGGGTGAAAAAGTTTTTCCTCGTCTCAGTCCTAAATGGCCTACCCATTATTCTCAAACTGTGACCCCTGGTTCTGGACTCCCCCAACATCAAGAACTTTTTTCCTGCATCTAGCCTGTCAAATCCTTTGAGAATTTTATATGTTTCTATAAGATCGACCCATCCTGTCATCATATGTCAGTCCCGCCATTAGCCTGATGAACCTACGCTGCAGTCCCTCAATATCAACGTCCTTCCTCAAATTAGGAGACCAAAACTGAACACAATACTCCAGGTGTGGTCTCACCAGGGCCCTATACAATTGCAGTAGGACGTCCTTGCTCCTAAACTCAAATCCTCTCCCAATGAAGGCCAACATGCCATTAGCTTTCTTCACTGCCTGCTGTACGATAATGCTTACTTTCAGTGACAGATACACAAGCACACCCCAGGTCTCTTGTACCTCTCCTTTTCCTAATCTGACACCATTCAGATAATAATCTGTCTTTCCTTTTTTAGTTTGCTCCTTAGCTCCCGAAACTCCTCCAGAGATACACTTGATTACAGCTGCTTATACCTACCCCATGCCTCCTTCTTACTCTTGACCAGAGTTTCAATTTCCCTCATCATCAAAGTTTCCTTATGCTCACCTGCCTTGCCCTGCTAACAGGAACGTACATGTCCTGGACTTCTGTCAGCACACTTTTGAAAACATTCCACTTTCCAGACGTTCTTTTTCCTTCAAATAACATACTCTAATCAACTTGAATGAGTTCCTGTCTCATACCCTCAAAGTTAGCCTTGCCCCAAATTAGAATTTTAACTTGTGGGCCCTCTCTGTCTCTATCCATAACTATCTTAAACCTAATTAAACAATGGTTGCTTGTCCCAAAAGGCTCATCCACCAACACTTCATCCACTTGCCCCATACAATCTAATTTCCCAAGACTAGATCAAGCATTGCCCTCTGCTGAGTGGGGCTCTCTACATATTGACGGAGAAAACTCTCCTGGATACATTGACAAATTTCACCCCGTCTAAACCTTTTACACTATGACATTCCCAGTCAACATTGGTAAAGTTTAAATCCCCTATTACAACAACCTTATTAGACCTACTGCTGCCTGCCATCTCCTGGCATATTTGCTCTTCTTATTCCCATTGACTAATTGGGAGCCTGTAGTACACCAACAAGATGATCATCTCTTACTTCTTCCTCAGCTCCACCATATAGAATCACCAGACAAACCGTCCATAATGTCACCTCTGATCACTGCCTTGACATCTTCCTTTACCAATAATGTAATACCCCCTCCTCTTTTACCCTCACTTCTGTCTCTCCTGAAGCAACTGTATGTTGGAATATTGAGCCGTCAGTCCAGCCCTTCTCTTAACCAGGTTAAAGCTAAAGGCTACAATGTCCCAGTCGCATGTACCTCTGACTTGGTAGCACTCACTCCTAAATCAGAAGCTGGTGTATCAATATCCCATTCCTGATAACCTGGTTAGTACAGAGGAAGCACTGTGGAGCTTTATCAACAAAGAAAACTTAGTGACATTAATTTGAGAAATAAATAGTAGTCCATGTGCTGATTTTAACTGCCATTTTACAAGATTAACTAACTGGATAAGGGATGTGCCGTGGTAGTCTGGCGCGTCGATCTCTATAAAGCTGAGGCCACGCGCCAACTCTCGGACACCTCCTCCTACTTACCCTTGGACCATGACCCCACTGACGAGCACCAGGCCACCATTTCTAGCACCATCACCGACTTCATCAATTCCCACGCCCTGCCCGACCAAGCTTCCAACCTCATCGTTCCCCAGCCCCGCACGGCCCGTTTTTACCTTCTCCCCAAAATCCACAAACCCGGTTCTCCCGGCAGACCCATTGTCTCTGCGTGTTCGTGCCCCACCGAATTCATCTCCACATACCTTGACTCCATCCTATCCCCCTTGGTCAAATCCCTCCCCACCTATGTTCTAGACACCTCAGACACTCTCCGCCGCCTCCACGCATTCCACTCTCTGGGCCCTCACCCCCTCATCTTCACCATGGATGTCCGGTCACTCTACACCTCCATCCCCCACCAGGATGGCCTCGGAGCCCTCCGGTTCTTCCTCGACCAGAGGAGCAACCTATACCCAGCCACTGACACTCTCCTCCGCTTAGCGGAGTTGGTCCTCACCCTCAACAACTTCACATTTGACTCCTCCCATTTCCTCCAAACACAAGGCGTAGCTATGGGCACACGCATGGGCCCCAGCTACGCCTGCCTCTTTGTCGGGTATGTTGAACAATCCTTGTTCGAGACGTACCAGGGCCCCATCCCTGACCTCTACCTCCGTTACATTGACGACTGCTTTGGGGCCACCTCCTGCACCTACACACAACTGACTGACTTCATCCACTTCACCACCAACTTCCATCCGGCACTCCAATACACCTGGACGATTTCCGACACTTCCCTACCATTCCTTGACCTTACCATCTCCATCGCAGGGGACAGACTCCTGACCGACATACATTACAAACCCACTGACTCACATGGCTATCTGGACTACACGTCTTCCCACCCTTCCCCCTGTAAAGACTCCATCCCCTACTCCCAATTCCTCCGCCTACGCCGCATCTGTTCCCAGGATGAGACATTCCACACCAGGGCATCGGGAAATGTCCTCGTTCTTCAGGGAACGGGGATTCCCCTCCGCCACCATAGATGAGGCTCACACCAGGGTCTCATCCATACCCCGTAACACTGCTCTCTCTCCCCATCCCCTCACTCGCAACAAGGGCAGAGTCCCTCTGGTCCTCACCTTTCACCCCACTAGCCGCCAAATACAACACATAATCCTCCGCCATTTCCGCCACCTCCAACGTGACCCCACCACTCGCCACATCTTCCCATCTCCCCCCATGTCTGCCTTCCGCAAAGACCGCTCCCTCCGCAACTCCCTCGTCAATTCTTCCCTTCCCTCCCGCACCACCCCCTCCCCGGGCACTTTCCGTTGCAACCGCAAGAAATGCAACACCTGTCCCTTCACCTCCCCCCTCGACTCCATTCAAGGACCCAAGCAGTCGTTCCAGGTGCGACAAAGGTTCACCTGTATCTCCTCCAACCTCATCTACTGCATCCGCTGCTCTAGATGTCAGCTGATTTACATCGGTGAGACCAAGCGTAGGTTGGGCGATCGTTTCGCCAAACACCTCCGCTCAGTCCGCAAAAACCTACCTGAACTCCCGGTGGCTCAGCACTTCAACTTCCCCTCTCATTCCCAATCCGACCTCTCTGTCCTGGGTCTCCTCCATTGCCAGAGTGAGCAACAGCGGAAATTGGAGGAACAGCACCTCATATTCCGTCTGGGGACCTTGCGTCCTTATGGCATTAACATTGAATTCTCCCAATTTTGCTAGCCCTTGCTGTCTCCTCCCCTTCCTTAACCCTCTAGCTGTCTCCTCCCACCCTCCCATCCGCCCGCCCTCGGGCTCCTCCCCTTTTCCTTCTTTCTCCCACCCCCCCATCAGTCTGAAGAAGGGTTTCGGCCCGAAACGTCGCCTATTTCCTTCGCTCCATAGATGCTGCTGCACCCGCTGAGTTTCCCCCTCATAGCTCTGTTAGCCAGGTTTAGTCCAAGCCATCTAAAGCTGTCTGTGTGGACTTTATATGTCCTTCCATGGTTTTGCTTTGGTTACTCAAGCTTCCTCACATAACCTCAAGAAGTGGAGATTGGAAGATTAATTACTCACTGCAAATTCGCCTGAGTGTGCAGTTGAGTGACAGAATCAGTGAGGGTGATGGAAATGTGGGGAGAATAAAATAGGCTTTGTGGTGGACCTGTCGTGTAAAAGCATCTTGATGATGGCACAGACCCAGTGGCCTAAAAGGGTCCATTTCCATTTTGTATGACTTTGGGAAGCATACGCCTTTCAGATCGAAGTGCCGAATCCACCATTTAATAAGATCATTGCTAATCGCTTATCTCAACTTGAAATCCCTCACTTCTTTTATTATCTAAAATCTCAAAATCTCTTTCTTAACTAAACACAATAATAGAATTTTCAGGTCACTCTTGGATAGAGAATTCCTGATTCTCTATTACCTTCTAGGCAAAATTTCTTCTCCTCTCAGTCCCGAGACTTGCCTCTAATACTATGCCTCCTAGTTCTTGACACCTTTGCCTGCACCTGCTCTGTTATTAAGGATTATTCAGAAGTTATGGAATGAGGTGGACAGTAAGCATTAATACTAATGAGAACCAGTTCAAAAAACTGTTCAAATGTAAATTACATGCAGTCATCAGTTTTGACATTGAAGGACAGCTATGTACACAACTGTACTGTCGACAGCAGGAGAGATAATGGTTTGCAAAGTGAAATGACCACGAGACATTTGCGTATATATATACCAAGTGTAATTTCTGCCTCATGTAAACATAGGGCATGTTACTGGTGTAGATTAGACACATACTTTTATTGGTGCCTAGTTCAAGAGAGATTTTAAACCAAACTTATTTTGTTACCAAGCACATCAAGCGTGGTAACCCCCCCCCCCCCCCCCCCCCCCCCCAGCTGTGAAAGATTGATCCTTCACCCATATCCCCTCTGCGTCCAGTAGTTCTGTTCTCGCTCCTCCTCCCCCTCCCCAGGTGGAACAAGGATATTTTCCTGGTCCTTAGCTTCCACCCTCCACTACTTGTTGGTTTACTTATCCTTTCTGACATAAACTGCCCCCTCCAAGGTACTTTCCCCTGCAACCACAGGAGATATAACACCTGTTCTTTACTTCCACCATCACATCCATCCAGGGATCCCAGTAGTCCTTCCAGGTGAGACAGAGGTTCACGTACACATCCTCAAACTGCATCTACTGCATTCTGTGTTCAAATGTGACCTCCTTTACATTGTAGGTAGTCAAAAAAGCTGGAGAAACTCAGCGGGCGAGGCAGCATCTATGGAGCGAAGGAATAGGCGACGTTTTGGGTCGAGACCCTTCTTCAGACTGAATGTATCTATTTACATTGTAGATAGCTCTATGAGAGGAAAGAGTGAAACTGGACTAGCTGGGCAAATAATTAGAGTACCAATGGAAGAATGTATTGTAGATAGTAACCACCAGCCTAAGTATCAAGGTATTTCTGGAAAGTGACAAGAATAATCGAGAAATTAAGAACCTAAATCAGGAGAAGGCTGATCAATATCACATTCACCAGGGCCTGGCAAAAGCACACTGGAAGCAGCTACTTACAATTACGTCTGGCAAATGGAATTATTTAAAATGTTCCTGCAAGGAAAAAGGCAAGGACAGAAGGTTTTCCCCATAATGTCAAGAGATATTGAGGGTTGTATAAAGCATATTAAGGGCAAACTGGTAACCAGGGAAAGAATAGGCCTCATTAGGGTCCAAAGGGGCACATGGAGCAGGGGGAAGTAGGTGAGATTTTAAAGGAGTATTTCTCATCTGCATACATTGAGGATATTGTAGCTGAATAACACAGCAAAGGGGGACAATAATGTGTATCGATTTATCATATAAAAAAGGCAATAAATGTTTTGGTGTCTTAAAAGTGACTAATTCCTTGGAACTTGATGAGTTGTATTCCAGGCTGCTATGGGAGGCCTGGGAAGAAATATTTCACTTATAACATTGCAGTGATATTTAAAATTAGAAGACAAACGTTTAGGATGCAAAAGGGGCAAAAGATTTAAGGAGGATTTGAAAAACATTTTTTCTTCTCCGGAATTCATTGCTGAAGTAGGTGGTCGAGGCAGACTGTAACAATATTTAAGGAGTTCTTTAATTGCCAAGGCTGAAGGCTAAAGATCAATCAAGTAATGGCAAATTAGACGTCGATGACTACTGATGTTCAGCATGGAAATGATGGAATGAAAAAAAAAATTACTTCCTCCATTCTCTTCAACATAAGCCTGTACCATTGCCTCTCGTGTTCCCCAACGCTCTATCAATAATATCCACACCTTTTCTGTCCTAATACGGTCATTATTATCAACGGACATCAATTTTTTTATTTCAGTGGGTGGATATTGCTTGCGAAAACTGCATTTTTGGAGCAGTGCAGCTAAAATGGGTTCCTTTCTTAAAAATGACAGGCAAACTTGATGCTTCTTCATAACAATCCAATATTTGCATGCTCACTGTTGCTGATACATGTTTTATTGCAGAATATTCATCCAGATGAATTTAAATTTTACAGCTATCATAATGTTTTGAGTTATTGATCAAATTTTCTAAGTTTCTAACCCAGCAAAAACCCTGTGTTGGCATACCCCATTTGTACATGCTTCAAAATCCATGTTGATGGCATTCAACTCCAACTGTTCTGCCTTATGTAGGCTTTGTGAATGGCCATATGGTTGACAATGAGAGGGAAGCTTTAATCTGCAGAGAGATACAAATGGTTTTGTCAATTGTGCATAAAAATGGCACATCAAAATTAATAAACAGAAGAGTGTGGGTAAATGTATTTGGCGAGATGCAACAATGCAGAGTAATATAAGATAAATTGGAGAATTACAAGTTGTGTGGAGGACCAAGGGAACCTTGGAAAAAACAGCACAACTAATTAAAATGGTACAAAGTCAAGAGATGTTATTCTTTGTTAGCCAAGGGATAAAATATAAAAGCAAGTAGGTCACAACACTAATTGGACTGTTAGTGCATGTTCTAGTCAGCATATTACAGGAAAGAGGTGATGCACTGGAGAGGGTAAAACGAGATTTACAATACCAGGATGCTGCAAGGCAGCTTGGACTGGAAAATTGCTGTTGGAATAACTTAATATCAGGCTATTACTTTGTTAAATATCTTATTGATAACTTGGTTGCAACACATCTGGGTATTGCAGAATTAATTTCACAAGCATATTACAACTTTCACCCTTAATTAGGTATGACATAGAACAACCTACTATAGCAGTAGTTAACACATAGCCCATTCGGGAGGAAGGAAATTAATAATAAATGGACCAGGACTTTTTCACCTCTTGGTCAATCGGTTTTTAGAACTTACAGATTCATTTTCACCACTTTCCTTTGACACATTTACATGAAGTCATAGGTTTGTACAACTGGCAGCTTGCCTCACTGCCCTTCCCTCATCCCTCTCCAAGGTATGAACATCAATTCCATCTCTGCCCTTTCCCCTTCAGAATTGGCTCCTGGTGCTGAATCTCTGATATTCCTGCATGCCATGATTAAAACACCAGGGGCAATAGAGTATTACTACTAGCCAAACAATATCCTGTCCAAATTAGATACATAGATACATAGACAATCGGTGCCATTCGGCCCTTCGAGGCAGCACCACCATTCAATGTGATCATGGCTGATCATTCACAAACAGTACCCCGATCCTGCTTTCTCCACATATCCCTTGATACCGCAAGCCGAGCACGCTATCTAACTCTCTTTTGAATGCATCCAGTGAATAGGCCTCCACTGCCTTCTGAGGCAGAGAATTCCACAAATTCACAACTGTGTGAAAATGTTTTTCCTCATCCTAGCTCTAAATAGCCTACCCCTTATTCTTAAACTGTGGCCCCTGGTTCTGGACTCCCCTAATATATCGAACATGTTTCCTGCATCGAGCGTGTCCAATCCCTTAAAAATTGTATATGTTTCTATAAGATCACCCTCTCATCCTTCTAAATTCCAGTGAATACAAGCCCAGTCACTCCATTCTTTCACCATATGACAATCCCGCCATCCCGGGAATTAACCTCGTGAACCTACGCTGCACCCTCACTAGCAAGAATGTCCTTCCTCAAATTAGGAGACCAAAACTGAGAATTGGTAGGTACAGGTGGCACATCTGGAAGAATAGAACATTTCAGATTGCAAGAGGGGAATATGTGGCTCCCAAAGAGGCAACATTTGTGAAATTGAGACATAAAGTTTTCAATATATTTAGGAGTGAATTCTAAATGAGAAAGTTGCATAAGTTTTAATAAGGTCATGGAAGAATGAAATTAGCTCAATTTCTGAGTGAAAATGGTTGTAATTAATGACAATTGGTCCCAAAATGAATTCTAATCACTCTTTACAGAGTAATTCTTATTTATTGAGTCTTCATTTTAAACAAATATTGAAGATTCCCAAACTGAGTACCTCCTTTACCCTTTTCCACAACACATGGATTAACCAAATGACCTGCTCCACACGTCAGTTGAACATCAGGTGATCAGCTTACCACCACATTATTTTTAAATATATATGCAGATCTCTATCTTGCCGTTTAAAAAATTGACCTGATTTTTCATGTCACCAAAAGACCACACAAAATTGTCCCAAACTTTCAAGCTGGAAGAATTTCATTCACAGATTTTCAAAGCTAGTAAACAACATAGGAACGCAACCCTTCTGCAAATTCTTTGAGATTAATGGTTAAAAGTAATAATATATTGTTGCATCTTTAAATAGAGACTTATTGTAACCTGTAATTTTTAATGACGTAACTTTTAACATCAGAACTTCATGACTTAATTAATAAGAATTGATCTGCAACTCCATTAGAATCGCATGAACATTCCTTGAATTCGAACTTTTTTTGTTTCAATATTCTCCATTTGTTATCAGCATCATTATTCAAACAAGGAATATGCCAGAGCACAATTGATGTTGTCCCATTTAGTGTGCATATTCGTGGGAAACATTTCATAGCTGAAGGATACCACTAAATATTATTCAAATGAGACCACAAGCATTGAAATAATGAGCAATAGGTTCTCATTTACTCATGGAGGAACAAATACTTCCATTGGATTTTTTGTTAACTGCACAATTAAACTGATTTTCTTCTAATTAATTTAATAAAAGTTATGAAAATGATGATAAAATTAGACAATAAAATACTAAACTAAACTTCTCAGTTAAATGTTGTGTTACATCAACAAACTGAAAAAAAGGTCTACGGCAAGATCATATCTCCCAATTCTAAGTGATTATCCCATTTATTTTCCTTTTCATGAAGTATCTAATCAATGAAAAATGAAGGAATACGTTCTATGACAAAGAATAACTTGCATATTCTATATATAAAAGCTTTAAAAAAAACAGGAAAAAAGCTATGGGTTTGTATATACAAATCTCCTTTAATTTACCAAAATAATCTGGGCATCACCACAAGACATCGGAGCAGAATTAGGCCATTCATCCATTGAGTCTATTCTGCCATTCAATCATGGGTAATCTATTTTCCTTCTCAACCCCATTCTCCTGCCTTCTCCTATAACCTTCAAAGCCCTTACTAATCAAGAACCTATCAATCTCTGCTTTAAGAAATATCCAATTACCTGGCCTCCCCTGTCGTCCGAGACACAGCATTCCACAGATTCACCATCCTCTGGCTACAGAAATTCCCTCTCATTTTCCATTCTAAAAGATGCTTCTTTTTATTCTGAGGCTGTGCCCTCTGCGGCTACTCTCCCACTACTGGAAACATTCTCTTTACACCCACTCTATCTCGGCCTTTCATTATTTGTTAGGTTTCAATGAGAACTGCAAGAGGAAAGAAATTCATTATGCTCATGACTTGTGGGTACTATATAGTGTAAAAGGTTTGGGGAAATAATAAGGTAAGTAACTCATCTCAGCTGAAATTTTCTTGTCGCATTCAAAAAGGATCACTTTCTGTGATGTAATGAACAAATTATTGAAATAAATAACACTTGTTGTTTGTAGAAACAAGGAACTGCATATGCTGGTTTACAGAAGAATATACAGTAACTCAGCGGGTCAGCAGGCATCCTTAGAGAACAAGGATGTGATGTTTTGGGCCGGGATCCTTCTTCAAATTGATTGGGGGGGACGGGAGAGAAGAGAGCTGAAAGAGAGGAAGGGCAGATCAAAACCTGGCATGTTATAGGTGGATACACGTGAAGGGGGGTTTGATAGGCAGATGGTTGGTTCTTTCTGGTATTTTGTTCTTTGGTTGAAATAAAACTGAATATTTTAACGTTACCAATAGTTGGCATAATTTTATTGTCCTCCACCATTTTCAGTTATCCAAACATTTGCCATTTTGGAGTAGGAAAATCCATTTTATGAATCAATGTTTGAGAAAGAACTGCAGATGCTGGAAAAATCGAAGGTAGACAAAAAACTGTAGAAACTCGGCGGGTGAGGCAGCATCTATGGAGTGAAGGAATGGGTGATGTTTTGGGTCGAGACCCTTCTTCAGACTTACGAATCAATGTATCATTCCAAACTAAATTCATGGTGTCTGCACCCATGACACAGAAAGATGCAGATGAAACCTCATATTTCCCCACTTCAAACTCTGTGTGTGTCAAACATTAGCTCACATGTACTCTTATCCAGGTTTTATGCTAATTGTTTTAGCTCTCTTAACTTAGTGTCATTTTCTACAATGGCATTCACGTCCCAAACAATACTCCACCACATTCCTAGTGTACTCTATTAAAGTAATGTTGTTAAAGGTTACCTCAGTTAAATGATATTTTACAGTCATATGTACAGCGCATTTCATAATCTGTTGATCAATTGTTGTCAGACTTGTTTTTTAGTGATCATAATTACCTCCTAAAACTCACGTACCACCCCTCCAACCAACCATGGAATGAAACCCTGGTGGAAGCAGGGGACTGACTGTATGTTAAAGGGGACATAAATTTGAGCATGCAATAACCCCATGGCATTCATTTTTCAATGGTCAATTCACATCCATTTGCAGAAATGTTTTCCCAAATACTCACAGTGCCCTCCATAATGTTTGGGACAAAGATCCATCATTTATTTATTTGCCTCTGTACTCCACAATTTGAGATTTGTAATAGAAAAAAAATTACATGTGGTCTCTCTCTCCCCATTCCCCCACTCAGAACAAGGGCAGAGTCCCCCTAGTCCTCACCTTCCACCCCACCAGCCGTCACATACAACAAATAGTCCTCCGTCATTTTCGCCACCTCCAACGTGACCCCACCACTCGCCACATCTTCCCATCTCCCCACCCTGTCTCATATTCCGCTTGGGCAGTCTGCACCCCGGGGGCTTGAACATTGAATTCTCCAATTTCCGGTACCCCTTGCTGTCTCCTCCCCTTCTCAGCTCTCCCTCAGCCCTCTGGCTCCTCCTCTTCCTTTCTTCTTCCCGCCTCCCCCCCCCCCCCTCCTCCTCCAAGAGTGATGGAAAGACGAGGTGCTGAGAGCTCTCTTATACTTGCATTAAGAAGGCAATTAAACACACCTGAACAATTACAAACACCTGTGGAGCCATGTGTCCCAAATATTATGGTGCGCTGAAATGGGTGGACTATGTATACACACAGCTGTAATTTCTACGTGGTGAAACCAAAATGCATAAAAACACCCTTTAATAAAATCTGACAATGTGCACTTTAAACAAGTGATTTTTGCTATTACAAATCTCAAATTGTGCAGTACAGGCAAATAAATAAATTATGGGTCTTTGTCCCAAACATTATGGAGGCATTGTATATTGTTGCACTGCAGTTACCAGAAATATGTACAAATGTATTCATTTAAACAATGCAATAAAAGTGAAAATATCGTAGAAAATGTAAATACAAAATCTGCCTGCGAGATTGCAATCTTTTTTATATTTCTTGTTACATTTAAGACTGCAGCCATATTACAATTTAGTAAGTTTAAAAATAACAAATTCAACTCAGTTACTTGGCAATTTAGTTCACAGAAAAAAGTGGACCATTTATAAAAACAAAGGTTTTACACCAAAACTAGCAAAGAAAGCTAAACGAACAGAATAAAATTAAGAGCCTGACTAACTAAAGGGCCTGTCCCACTTTCCCCGAGTTATTCATGAATTTCCCCGAGTTTTCAAACTCACAGAATGTTTGTAACGAGTCCGTAGGAGGCCGTAGGAGTCCGTGGATATATCGTAGCGGCTCGTTATGCCAGCCGTAGGTAATCGGGGCTATTTTTTTACTCGTGGACATTTTTCATCATGCTGAAAAAACGTCCCGACTTACCTGATGCCCCGAGTACCTACGGCTGGCATAACGAGCCGCTACGATATATCCACGGACTCCTACGGACTTGTTACGAACATTCTGCGAGTTTGAAAACTCGGGAGAATTTCTGAATAACTTGGGAAAGTGGGACGGGCCCTTAAGGCACCTTTTGTTCAAAGATACATTTGTGGGCATAATCAGATTTAACAGTGATGTGTGGTCAAAAAGGCTGGTGATTGTATCAAGATATATAAATAAATTGACACTAAAAGATGATGTTGGCAATAATTGTTGCATTAGAGAAGATAACTCATTCAAGTAATGCAAAACACATATTTTAATGTAGCCTTTACAATGGCCATGGAAGTCATCATCAGGGCCTCAAAATAGGTGGTGGGCGGTGAACGAACCAGGGCTGGGCTCCGTCTGCCACCCATCAGGGCATACATGGACGACATGACAACACTAACCACTACTGCAGCATGCACCAAGCGGCAACTTGGAAAGCTGCAGGAGAACATCAAGTGGGCCCGAATGAAAATCAAACCAAGTAAATCTCGAAGCATCTCCATAGTCAAGGGGGTGCTTAGAGACACAAGGTTCTGCATCGGTGACGACCCAATACCAACAGTGTCTGAGCAGCCAGTTAAAAGCCTGGGCAGATGGTACAACGCAAGTCTCAAGGACAAAGAGCAGGTGCAACAACTAAGGCAAGAAATTGTCAACGGCCTGGAGAACATCAATCAGACCCTACTGCCTGGGAAACTGAAGCTCTGGTGCCTACAGTTTGGACTCCTTCCTCGGACAATGTGGCCACTGACCGTTTATGACGCCCCAATAACAACTGTGGAGAAGATGGAGCGAAACATAACTTCATACGCGAAGAAATGGCTCGGGGTCCCACGATGTCTAACTAGCATCGGCCTATATGGCAAAGGGGTCCTGGAACTACCTCTCATTAGTCTAACAGAGGAATACAAGTGTTCTAAAGTAAGACTCCAGATGACACTGAGGGGCTCTAGAGACAAGACCATCAGTGCTGTTGCGCCGCCCTTTGTAACTGGCCGGAAGTGGACACCATCTGATGCAGTACAGCAAGCTTCATCAGCCCTGAGGCACAAAGACATCGTGGGGCAAGTCCAGCAGGGAAGAGGAGGCTTTGGCCTTACGACAAGTAAACCAACTTGGCGAAAGGCCACAACATCAGAGCGGAGGACATTGGTGGTCGAGGAGGTGCGGCGACAGGAGGAGGCCGCAAGAAGTGCAAAGGCGGTCTCTCTTGCCAAACAGGGGCAATGGATGCAGTGGGAAGGTGTGGAGCGGAGGAAGATCAGCTGGAAAGAACTATGGGAAATGGAAGCAAGCAAGATCAGCTTCATCATCAGAGCGACTTATGATGTGCTTCCATCACCAAAGAACCTCCATCAGTGGTACGGCGAGGATCCAACCTGTGCCCTCTGCCCAACTCCAGCGACCCTCAAACACATCATGGTAGGCTGCAAGACCAGCCTCACGCAAGGGAGATACACGTGGCGGCATAATCAGGCACTAAAAAGCCTGGCATCAGCCCTTGAGAACAGGCGGTGTGCGACCAACTCCTTGCCTCCGAGAGCAAGCAACCCCCCCCCCCCTCCCCCCCCTAAGGGCAACAACCTTTGTCCGAGAAGGACAGAAAACATCTAAACATCCTTCCACCAGATCAGGGCTATGCAGGGCCCGTGACTGGAGGATGCTGGCGGACATCGGCCGACAACTAATTTTTCCACCTGAAATTGCTTCCACCAACCTCAGGCCAGACTTGGTGTTCTGGTCCCCTTCACAGAAGACTACTTACATCATAGAGCTTACAGTTCCATGGGAGAACTCTGTTGAGGAGGCCTATGAGCGTAAGAAGCTGCGCTATGCAGAGCTTGCAGCAGAGGCAACGCAGCGTGGCTGGAACACCAAAGTCTATCCAGTTGAAGTGGGATGCAGAGGATTTGTTGCGTCACCTACCATCAGACTGCTGAAGGAGCTTGGAATCCACGGTCAGGCTCTGCGGAAGACCATAAGATCACTCTCAGAGGAGGCTGAAAGAAGCAGCCGGTGGATTTGGCTCAAGCGGAAAGACCCATGCTGGGCCCCAAGTACTTCAGGGTGAATCTTTGGAATGATTTGACACGGGACACGCGCTGAGGGCTGATCATCCTGCAGCGGGCCGCCCTTGTGGAGGGTGTATAGTGTTAAAAGGCCGAAACACCCAGTGATGCAAGGGTACACTACTGATGATGTGTCCTGTGCCCAACTGTCCTGAAGGTTACCCAGGCCAAGATATACGTATCCCCCCCGCCCCCCACCGATGTTGAGCGTCTACCACTCTCAACAATCAACGAATGCGTGAAATGCTCCCCACCTATTGGCACAAGGGACTTCTTAACATCTTGTCCTGTGTATTTGATTCTAATTTGAACATATAAAATACTGGGAATTAAGGATGCCTTGCGTCAAGGTTGATGGGGAAAGTGGAAACTGCAGTCAGGCTTATCTGATTTCACAATCTTACTTGCAGACTACAGTACCTACTGTTTTTTTAAAATATTTGTTTGCAATCAATCATTACATAAATATTCTGAAGATTTCCCAAATTGATATCTGAAAATCTGCAAATGTACTCCAAGATTTGGACACAAAATTACTGCGATAGTTTGTGTTTTCACGATTGTATGGGTTTTCCTTGACCATTCTTATTTCTTCCCACATCCAAAAGATATGTGGGTGGCAGAAGAATGGGGGTGGTAGGGAGAGAAAAATGATGGAACAATGGTTTCTAGGTAAATCAAGTGGGGGAATGCGAATGAATTAAATGCTCAGAGAGCCATTATTATCTCTGATGACTGAAGGCCCCCGCACGATGCCATAAAGAATGCAAAAAAACGGATTCAGAACCAAGGTAATGAGAATGGGTTCATACTTGATGCCAATTACAGAAATATTTTACCTTCTATAAACTTTTTTAATGAACTACAAAGTACTCTCAAGATATATTCATGCAACGAGCTGCAGTTTATATTGCAGGTTGCTTATTAGCATAAAAACATACACGTTAGGCTGAGAATGGTGAAAGTATGGGATAGGCAATGGGACTAGACCAATAAGCAAACCCGTTTAGCATGGACTGGGTGGGCTGAAGTGCCTGATTTGAACTGGGCAGCTCAGTAACTTTAAGTGCTTTTATCTTTTATCTATGCAACAATGGGAGTAAATTTGGCATGGCCAGAAACAAAGCTTAAAATTAATAATGGATAATAGAGAAAGAAAATGGTAGACATTCCCACAATATGTGGAACAATACATTTCTGAGCTAGACACAAAGTGCTGGAGTAAATTTGCGGTCAGGCAGTATCTCTAGAGAACATGGATTATTGACATTTCGGTCAGGACCCTTCTTCAGACCCTCCATCACCCATCCATGTTGTCCAGAGATGCTGCCTGACCCACTGAGTTTCTATATTTCTGAACCAGTATGATTTGTCAGTAAATTAACAATCAGTATTTTTCTCCTCTCTCTGCTGCCCTTATCTCTATTGATAATAGAGACCAAGAGAATATTTAGGATTCCTATCTATCAGCTGCCTTGCAAGATGATGCAAGGAATTGGTGGAGTTGCAGTTGGTTGCAGTTCCTCATGATGGTTTCCTTCACAGTCACCGTCTGCTAGCTTCATCCTTCAAGATTAATTCAACTGGTCAGCAATGGTGCGAGTGAAATACTCTTGATGATGGCTCTGAAATTTCCCAGACTACATTTTGTGTCCTTGCAACTAACTTAATTTCTGGTTCAACATGGAACCATCAACTCCCAAATACACTAGAGGTAACTTACACTAACAAACTACCAACCACGAGGAATCCACATGGCACAGTGAAAATGTGCAAACTTCACAACTACAGCACAGGAGGTCAGAGTATTGACTCATCAACTGAAGGACTACAATAAGTATTGCCCAATGGTTGTAAGTGTCCTGATGCAAAGAGATTTCAAGTTAAGACTGAAGATGCACTGAGCAATTCCCTTCAACATGCATAACACTGTGTAGGAAATAGGCCAAAAACATCAGTTTGTGACTCATTGGCTGTGTAGTATGATTTTATGGTAATATGCTTGGTGTTTTTCTAGTCAGTAAAATAGTTATCACAATTTACCCAGTTGTCCATTCAGTTTGTCTCATTTTTTTTTAATACAGTGATTCTTATGTAACTGAGTGATTTGCAGGCCTGTACATAAGATTACTAGTCCAATAATTTAATCACTGTCACTGCTTCCTTAATCACTGGGTTTCCCTAAAATAATTATATTGAGATAATTTAAAATCAATCTCAGTTGGATTAGCATCGGTAAATGCAAGTGAATAGAGTTAATTATTTTTAATGTGCTTCAATTGTCATTAAATAATATTTCAAATTAACTCTTATGAATTAATTCAATTTTCAGAAAATGGATATTAGTATATATCTGAATAGATAAAATTTGATAACATTTTACAATTATTCTGAACTGAGTAAATTCATTAAATTTAAACAAATAAAGTAAATGGGATGAATTGTTGTTTAAATACTTTCTAAAACCAAATTAAATGCAACAAAATTGTTACATTATGTCTTCTGTTCTACATCAAATCATAAAACAACATGATAAACCAGATCTTCCTGGCTGTGGCCAGCGGTTCTATAGAGAAGTATCAGCATTCAACCATTCCTACTTATTTAGGAATGTACCCAGCCACTTTAAGTGTGGGACTTACTCAGTGACAGCCGAGTACCCTTGGAGTCCACATTAAGATCAGAAGCCTGGAGGAAGTGAGGTTGTGTTTTTGATTAAGGAGAACATCATGGCAGTAATCTAGGAGGCGTTATGGGAGGAGTTGAGAAATTTTTAAAAGGGGTTGATCACAATGTTGGGACCCTAAATAGTCAAGAAGGACAAGAGGAATAAATTTGCTGGGAAATTGCAGAGTTGCAAGAATAATAGTGGCTATAGTAGGAGATTTTAATTTTCCTAATAAAGAATGCGGCTGCCATAAGGCTTAGATGTGTGGCATTTGTTCAGCATATTCAGGACAGTTTCCTCACAATATAAATGGAAGACCCTACTAAAGTGACAGCTAAGCTTGACCTACTCTTGGGGCATAAGGCAGGCAAGTGCCTGATTTGTCAGTGGGGAAGCACTTTGGGAGCCGTGACCAATTCTATATGGCCATCGTAGAGTCTGTCCTCACCTTCGCCATCATGGTCTGGTTTGGCTCAGCCACCAAGCACGACACCTGGAGGCTGCAGTGAATTGTCCGATCAGCTGAGAAGGTTGTTGGCTGCAACCTTCTCTCCATTGACGAACTGTACACTGCAAGGGCCAGGAAGCGAGCGGGTTAGATTATCTCTGACCCCTCTCACCCTGGCCCCAAACTCTTTGAATCACTTCCCTCTGCAAGGTGACTTATGACTGTCAAAGCTGCCACAACCAGACATAAAAACAGTTTTTTTTTACACGAGTAGTAGCTCTACTCAATAACCAAAAATCTGTAGCCTCATTTTGCTCTGATATGGTATTTTATTTAATTCACATGTTTAATCGATAATGGTTTATTATTAATGTTTCATGTTTTATGTGTCATTCCTAACTGTCACAGTATGTCATGTTGTCACTTGCGGCTGGTGCACCAAGGAAATTCCTTGTATGTGAATATACTTGGCCAATAAACTTATTCATTCATTGTTCTATTAGTTTCTAAATAGTTATGGAGAGGAAACAGGATTGTTCCACAAGTATATTGGGGTAAGTTGAATTTTTGGCAGTATCAGACAAAAGCAGATCGGAGTAAGTTGCTTGTGGGCAAATGGATGCTTGGTAAGTCAGAGGCTTTTAAAAGTGAAATAGTGGGAGTTAAAGGTCGGAATGTTCCGGTTCCAGTGAAGGGCAAGGCCAGCAGGAGTCGGGAACCCTGGATGACAAATTATATTGTGACTCTGGTCAGAAAAAAAAACAAGGCTTGGATCAGCCACAAGAATCTGAGATCAAGTGAATCCTTGGAGAAGTACAGAGGATTGCAGTTGTAGTCGTAAGAAGGAAATCCGGAGGTCAAAAGGGGGAAATATTATAAGGGCATGAATAGGAGTAGAATTAGGTCATCAAGTCTTCTCCGCCATTTAATCATGGCTATTCTCTCCCTCCTAACCTCATTCTCCTGTCTTCTCCCCATAACCTCTGACACTTGTACTAATCAAGAATCTATCTATCTCTGCCTTAAAAATATCCACTGACTTGGCCTCCACCGCCTTCTGTGGCAAATAATTCCACAGATTCACTAGCCCCTGATTAAAGAAATGTCTCCTCATCTCCTTTCTAAAAGAACGTCTTTTAAATCTGAGGCTATGACCTCTAGTCCTAGACTCTCCCACTAGTGGAAACATCCTCTCCACATCCACTCTATCCAAGCCTTTCACTATTCTATATGTTTCAATGAGGTCCCCCACATTCTTCTAAACTCCAGCGAATACAGGCCCAGTGCCGACAAATGCTCATTATAGATTAAGCTACTCATTCCTGGGATCATTCTTAGGTATGAGAGGCAGAAAATAAAAGTAAAATCCAAAGTTTTATGTACATTAAAGGGAAAACGGTAACTATGGAGAAAATAGGCTTCCTCAAAGACCAATGCAGGAACTTATGTTTGGAGCCACAGATTTCAGTTTAGTTCAGTTTACTTTATTGTCACACGTACCAAGGTACAGTGAAAAGCTTTAGTTGCGTGCTAACCAGCTAGCAGAAAGATAATATAATCGATCCAAATGGAAAAGTTCTCAGCGAATATTTCTCCTGTTTTTGATCCGGGAGAAAGACTGGGTGTCATAAGGCATGTATGGGGAGATAAATAACCTGGACTTGATCAGTCATATCCTAGAATACTGTGGGAAGCTAAAGAAGAAAGTACAGGAGATCTGGCTGAGATATATGCATCATCGTTAGCTATGAATGAGGTCCTAGAACACTGAAGGAGGCTACTATTGTATCTTTATTTTTGCAAAGAAAAACCTGGGAACTATAAACATGTAAGCCTGTCATCTGCAGTTGGGAAGTTATGGGAGGGAATTCTGAGGGATAATATATGTGTAATCAGAAAGACAGAGTTGATTAGGGACATCAGCGGGAAATGGTCTCTCACAAATTTGATTACTTTTTATGAAGAAGTAACCAACAAGGTTGTTGAGGGCAGGGGGGTAAATGTAGTCGATACAGACATCAGCAAGGCTTTTGATATGTTCCATATGGTAGGTTACTCCAGGCGGTTAGATTGCATGATGTCCAGGGAGAGCTAACTTATTGAATATATAATTAGCTTGATGGTAGGAAGCCAAGAGTGATGGTGAAAGGTTGTTTATTTTTGGATTGGAAGTGCATGATTGGTGGTGTGCCACAGGGATCAGTGTTGGGCTATTTTGCTGGTTGTCATCTATATAACGTTTGGATTATAGTACAAAGTTTATAAGTTTACAGATGACACTAAAAGTAGTTGGCCTTGAGACAGTGACGATTATCAAGAATTAAAGCAAAATGTTGATCAGCTGGGGAAGTAGGCCAAGAAATGTCAATAGAATTTAATTTGGGTAAGTTACATTTTGGGAAGTCAAACCAGAGTAGGATTTTCAGAGTGAACAGTAGGGCCCTGGGGAGTGCTGTAGAACAGAAGGACCAAAAAGTGCAATTGTATTGTTCCCTGAAAGTGGCACAGTTGCAGTTGTACCATACGTTGATGAGGCCGCACTTGGGAGTGTTGTGTTTGGGTTTAGTCACCCTGCTATACGAAATATATCAATAAGCTGGAAAGAATTCAGAAAAGATTTCCGAGTATGTACCATGACTCAAGGGCCAGGGCTACAGGAAGAGGCTGGGCAGGCTAGGACTTTATTCTTTGGAACGCAGGAGACTGAAGGGTGATATTATAAGGGTGTATAAAATCAAGAAGGCACAGATGGTGAAAGCACAGAGAGTTTTTTTTTTACACAGGTTTGGAGAATCTGGAACTAGACAACACAGGTTTAAGGTGAGAGAGGAAAGATTTAATATGAGTATGAAGTGTAACATGGGGCGTTGACCCTATATGGGACAAGTTGCCAGATGAAATAGTTTAGGCATATACAACAACATTTAGGGGACATTTGGACAGGTACATAAATAGTAAGGGTTTAGAAGGATATGGTCCAATTAGGAGCAGATGGGACGAGAGATGGGCATCTTTTTCAGAATGCACAAGTTAAGCTGATGCACCAGTTTCTGTGCTGCTTGACTCGAGTCAGCTGATAATTCGAGTTTCACTGTACCTTAATTGGTACATGTGACAATACACTGACCTTTGAACCTTTGACTCTATGATGGGTTTGGCCAGTATTACAACGGATACTAAGGTTGCCTCTCATCTGACTTGAGATCTTCAGCTTATCAAATAGGGAAGATGAATCAAGTCATTTTCTACCTAATGTATTTAATGATTTGTGTTGACATATTTTTAGTTTTTCCAAAACATTTTTTATAACTTTGTTTTTAATACATCTTTTTTAATACTCTCTTTAAATGTCAAAGACAATTAGAACATTAAGCCTGCACGGATTTGACAAAAAGCAAAACATTCTCCCCACATTTCCAGCTTTGCCACCATCAGTCTTTCAGGGATATTCCAGGCAAGGCCACCGATAAACAACCAACCAAGTTTTATTTCTCATTTGGACCTTCCTACCCAATTCCCGGGTACAGAGCATCAGCAAAACCAACATTCACATTCAGCACTGGTGAGAGAGGAGGCCACAGATCCAACACCTCAGAACATTCCAATGCCATATCTATATTTGTTGTCATTATTATTGCAATTAATTGGCAACATCCATGCAATTTAACTGACAATTTCACCCCCTGTTTAAATTATTGCAATAGTACAGACACAAATTGCCCTAACTGTGACAAATTATTTTTCCTATATTTCCGTGTAAATTTATTTACACTTTACCAAACCTAGCAGAAACCTCGTTCATTTCCAACAACTTCACTGGCTGTGCACTAATGAGTAGGCAGACTGTTGGGAGAACAAAATATATTTCAAGTTTTACAAAATTTATGATAAACTGAACACGTTCTAATTTCAATTAGCATTATCTTTAATCAGAAGCATTGAATGTTGCATTTATATAAGTATCACTCATGTGTTTATAATTCACTAAAAAGTCATGGATGTTGTCGGCCATCTTTTTAAATTCACAGAAAGCGGACATTACTGTCAAGCCGAGCATATATTACCCAGTCCTAACAATAACCCACTGCAACCCTTTCACTAAAAATATACTGTCATGATGGGCATGAAGTTCCAGGGTATATATGGAGCCAACGAGAACAAAGCAACACCAATTTATATTTCATGGTAGCATGGTGCGCATAAGTTGAAGGGAAACTTGCAAATGGTAGTACTCCTAAATGCCTATAATCTTTGGTCGCAAAAGTCTCGGATTTCAGGTGACACAATCAGAAGTCAAGGGGCATCAAAGGGAAAGCATGCATGTGGTTAAAGACATAATAACAAAGGAAAACTGTTGTGTTGTCAGAAATCCTGGGTGTATTGTACATATCGTTGCCACGGTGTAGGCGTGGTGGGGGAACATGTGTTCAGGCTGGGGGTTGGAGTGCCACTCAAACAGGCTGCTTCATCAAAGATGGTGTAATAGGTTACAGCAGGTACTGTACCATTTTTTTTCATTTTTGACTTACACCATGCCGATGGTAGAAATTATTGACATCACTGCTGTAGGTCCTCCATAGAATGTTAGGGCCTCAGGCTCCATATAGGCCCAACCATTTTTAGCTGCTGCAACAATGATCTTACGGCAATCACAAGCTCAGAAGTGTGAAGGCTTGCTTATTGCATAATATTCAATTCCATTCATAATTCTTAGCTAATTAAACAGCCCATACCTGCAGCAAGATTGTACAACATTCATAAAAGGTCAATGAATGCCAAGTAACATTCATTCCACATAGGAGTCTGGCACTGGCCATCCCAGTAAGAATCGAATCATTTGCTCCTGACATTCAATGGCATTGCTGCTGTCAACATACAGTGGCTTGCAAAAGTTTTCATACCCCTTGAACTTTTCCACATTTTGTCACGTTACAACCACAAACGTAAATGTATTTTATTGGGATTTTATGTGAAAGACCAACACAAAGTGGTGCATGATTGTGAAGTGGAAGGAAAATGATACATGGTTTTCAAATTTATTTACAAATAAAAAACTGAAAAGTGTGGCGTGCAAAAGTATTCAGCCCCCCTGAGTCAATACTTTGTAGAACCACCTTTCGCTGCAATTACAGCTGCAAGTCTTTTGGGGTATGTCTCTACCAGCTTTGCACATCTAGAGACTGAAATTTTTGCCCGTTCTTCTTTGCAAAATAGCTCAAGCTCAGTCAGATTGGATTGAGAGCGTCTGTGAACAGCAATTTTCAAGTCTTGCCAGAGATTCTCAATTGGATTTAGGTCTGGACTTTGACTGGGCCATTCTAACACATGAATATGCTTTGATCTAAACCATTCCATTGTAGCTCTGGCTGTATGTTTAGGGTCGTTGTCCTGCTGGAAGGTGAACCTCCGCCCCAGTATCAAGTCTTTTGCAGACTCTAACAGGGTTTCTTCCAAGATTGCCCTGTATTTGACTCCATCCATCTTCCCATCAACTCTGACCAGCTTCCCTGTCCCTGCTGAAGAAAAGCATCCCCACAGCATGATGCTGCCACCACCATGTTTCACAGTGGGGATGGTGTGTTCAGGGTGATGTGCAGTGTTAGTTTTCCACCACACATAGCGTTTTGCATTTAGGCCAAAAACTTCAATTTTGGACTCATCTGACCAGAGCACCTTCCTCCACATGTTTGCTGTGTCCCCCACATGGCTTGTGGCAAACTGCAAACGGGACTTCTTATGGCTTTTTTTCACCAATGGCTTTCTTCTTGCCATTCTTCCATAAAGGCCCGATTTGTGGAGTGCAGTTGTCCTGTGGACAGATTCTCCCACCTGAGCTGTGGATCTCTGCAGCTCCTCCAGAGTTACCATGGGCCTCTTGGCTGCTTCTCTGATCAATGCTCTCCTTGCCCGGCCTGTCAGTTTAGGTGGACGGCCATGTCTTGGTAGGTTTGCAGTTGTGCCATACTCTTTCCATTTTCGGATGATGGATTGAACAGTGCTCCGTGAGATGTTCAAAGCTTGGGATATTTTTTTATAACCTAACCCTGCTTTAAACTTCTCCACAACTTTATCCCTGACCTGTCTGGTGTGTTCCTTGGGCTTCATGATGCTGTTTGTTCACTAATGTTCTCTAACAAACCTCTGAGGCCTTCATCGAACAGCTGTATTTATACTGAGATTAGATTACACACAAGTGGACTCTATTTACTAATTAGGTGACTTCTGAAGGCAATTGGTTGCACTGGATTTTATTTAGGGGTATCAGAGTAAAGGGGGCTGAATACCTTTGCACGCCACACTTTTCAGTTTTTTATTTGTAAAAAAATTTGAAAACCATGTATCATTTTCCTTCCACTTCACAATTATGCGCCACTTTGTGTTGGTCTATCACATAAAATCCCAATAAAATACATTTACGTTTGTGGTTGTAACGTGACAAAATGTGGAAAAGTTCAAGGGGTATGAATACTTTTGCAAGCCACTGTAAGTATTCTAGAGGTCATCATTGCCAATGAACCAAACCTAAAGCTGAACTCAACAAGCATTTATCTTTCCATATCACCGTCTATATCTCATGTTTCCCTTATCCCTAACCAGTCTGAAGAAGGGTCTCAACAAGAAACGTCACCCATTCCTTCTTCCCAGAGATGCTACCTGTGCTGCTGAATTAGTCCAGCTTTTTGTGTCTGTCTTCAGAGAGTGGATATATTTGTATTTATAATTCACATCCCAATACCCCAAAATCTCATACTCATATTCACTTTATTAGCAAGTATGTTTCACAACATAACAGGAATTTGATTTGCTATAGTCATACTAATAAAAAGCAACAGAACACATAAAATACATTTTAACATAAACATCCACCACAGTGACTCCTCCACATTCCTCACTGTGGTGGAAGGCGAAAAAAAGTTCATACAATCTTCAAGGCAAAAGTCAGAAGTGTGGTAAAATACTCTCCACTTGCCCAAATAAGTGCAGCATCAACAACTCTCAAATATCTCAACACAATTCAGGATGAAGCAACCCACTTGATTAGCATTGCTTTAACCGACCATTCATTGCAGCTACAGGCTTTGACATTTGCAGAATGCATTGGAGTTACAGGCTACTCTGACAGTACCTCACAAAACCATGGCCTCCACTGCCAAAATAGAGGAAGGCAGCAGGCAAATAGAAAACCATCATGTTCAGGTTCCTTTTCAAGTCGCACCCCATCCTGACTAGAAATACATTGCAGATCGTTCAGCATCACCAAATCTAAATCCTGGAATCCCCATGCATCAGCATTGCGGGAGCGCTTTTGGAAGGCAGCTTACTGCCAAGTTCAGTATAGGCAATCAATGATGACCATGCTCTGCTGACAAAACTAAATAAAGAAAATAACCTAGGCAAATAATGACACTGCATGTTGTAATTAGTAGATAGCATTGCCATGGTGTACACATGACAAATAATATTGTATTGTATTGTATTGTATTGTATTGTATTGTATTGGTTGGGGAACATGTGTGTTCAGGCCAGGGGTAGGAGTGCCACTCCAACAGGCTGCTTCGTCAAGGAAGGTGTAAAAAGTTGTTGAAACAACAGGTATTGTACCAAATACAGTGCATTTTATTGCACTTTTGACTTACAACGATCTGCTCGAGTGGTGGCACCATCGAGTGTGGCTGCCTAGCCTGCAACTGTCTGTCCTTTCATTCTTTTTGTTATTTTTAGTATTAAAAGACTAAATTATTTTTAGTTTTAAAGTTTGTTTCTGGAGATCTTTTAGTCTTTTTTATGTGGGGGAGTGGGAAACTGTTTTCTTGGTCACTTCCTGGTCGAGGATGCGACTATTCTCCGAGCCGCATCTTCGCCCCCCTCCTCGCGGCCTACCACCTGGATTGGCACGGCCTTTCCTGTGGAGACCGGCCAGAACCTCAGCTTCAGCAGCGGCGGCGCAGCACTGGATTCCATCGCGGAGCGAGCGATGCCTTACCGGGGTCGCCGTGTTGGAGCTCCGGAGTGCTGGGACTGCCAACTTTGACACCGTGGAGCTGTGGTCTGCGGAGCTTCCAGCCGCGGGTGGCGCTGACGCTGACATTAACATCACAGAGCCCTGGGATCTCTCGCCAAGGTCGCCAGCGTTGAATCTCCGCCCAGCTCGGCCTGTGGACTTCTGAAGCCGCGGTCACCGGTAGGAAGCAGACGATTCGGAGGCTCCGGGCTGCTGAGAGTGTTCGAGGGCCTGAAACATTGGGCCCCTAGCGGCGACTGCGGAGGCCTCAATAGGCCCCAACCACTGGTGATCTGAGGAAGAGGACTGAACTTTGGTGCCTTCCCTCACAGTGGGAAACGTTGATTCCGCTGTGGGGGGATGTTTTTTATGTTTTATGTTAAATTTTAAAGTGTTGTGTTTACCTTATTTGTGTGCTGCATGGTAACTCAAATTTCACTGCACCAATTGATGTATGTGACAATAAATGTCTTTTGTCCCTTGTCCTTTTTGTCCAACTTGCCGGTGGTAGAAAGGCTTTAAGGGCGTGGCCGTGCAGTAAGTGTTCTTTTTTGTGGCTGAACCAGTTGAGCTTTAGTGACACACTAAATGGTGACGTTGGAAGCTCAGCAACTGCAATGTCATTGAATGACAAGAGCAGATGGTTTAATTCTCCCTAATTAGAGTTGATCGTTCCCAGTACCTATGTAGAGTACTAAATCTCGTTGCACTGACGTGCAATGACAATAAAATATATATTATTATATTATAGAGTAAACAAAATGTGCCAGTTGCCCGATATGTTTATTTGCCATACCTAACAGCCCTGATACAGTTTGGCTTAACATAACTGAGAGGCTTTCAAACAGCAGTTGAAAATGAACCAAATTGTTGTGGGACAGGAATTATATACAGGAACATTTTGTACCCAAAAAGACATTATGGAAAAATTGTTTTTAAAGACAATATTTTCATTTTCATTTTCTCTGTACTCAACTTTTTGCACATTTTTCTTTAAATTAATTTCTCAGAACCTCATGATTGGATTTGAACACCTTTACACTGCATTATTTGTCTCGGTATTCATAATAGGAATCAGTTCCATACTAAGCTTTGCATTCTGCAATAAAGACCACATGCACTCAAATATCAAAACAGCAAAAACTTTCTATTGGCTTTCTATATACAGTAATATATAGTCTGACATTCAATGGCATTGCTGTTGTCAACATAAGTATTCTGGAGATCAACACTGACAATGCACCAGAAACCAAACTGAACTCAACCAAACTGGTTGAACCAAACCAAACCTCCAACGCACCCCCTCCTCGTGGAAACCCCCTCGTGAAGTCCCGGCTTTGGAACTCTTTATCCAGAACTGCCGCCATGACGTCAACCGCCTCAACTTCTCCACTCCCCTGTCTCACTCCCATCTCTCCTCCCTGAACGCACTGCCATTGAATCACTCAGCAAAAACCCAGATTGGGTTATCAAACCAGCGGACAAGGGAGGTGCCGTGGTAGTCTGGCGCGTCGATCTCTACAAAGCTGAGGCCACGCGCAAACTCTCGGACACCTCCTCCTACTTACCCCTGGACCATGACCCCACTGACGAGCACCAGGCCACCATATCTAGCACCATCACCGACTTCATCAACTCCCACGCCCTGCCCGACCAAGCTTCCAACCTCATCGTTCCCCAGCCCCGCACGGCCCGGTTTTACCTTCTCCCCAAAATCCACAAACCCGGCTCTCCCGGCAGACCCATTGTCTCTGCGTGTTCGTGCCCCACCGAACTCATCTCCACATACCTTGACTCCATACTATCCCCCTTGGTCAAATCCCTTCCCACCTATGTTCTAGACACCTCAGACACTCTCCGCCGCCTCCGCACATTCCACTCTCTGGGCGCTCACCCCCTCATCTTCACCATGGACGGCCAGTCACTCTACACCTCCATCCCCCACCAGGATGGCCTCAAAGCCCTCCAGTTCTTCCTCGACCAGAGGAGCAACCTATACCCAGCCACTGACACTCTCCTCCGCCTAGCGGAGTTGGTACTCACCCTCAACAACTTTACGTTTGACTCCTCCCATTTCCTCCAAACACAAGGCGTAGCTATGGGCACACGCATGGGCCCCAGCTACGCCTGCCTCTTTGTCGGGTACGTCGAACAATCCTTGTTCAATACGTACCAGGGCCCCTTCCCCGACCTCTACCTCCGTTACATTGACGACTGCTTTGGGGCCACCTCCTGCACCCACACACAACTGACTGACTTCATCCACTTCACCACCAACTTCCATCCGGCACTCAAATACACCTGGACCATTTCCGACACTTCCCTACCATTCCTTGACCTCACCATCTCCATCGCAGGGGATAGACTTCTGACCGACATACACTACAAACCCACTGACTCACATGGCTATCTGGACTACACGTCTTCCCACCCTGCCCCCTGTAAGGACTCCATCCCCTACTCCCAATTCCTCCGCCTACGCCGCATCTGCTCCCAGGATGAGACGTTCCACACCAGGGCATCGGAAATGTCCTCGCTCTTCAGGGAACGGGGATTCCCCTCCTCCACCATAGATGAGGCTCGCACCAGGGTCTCTTCCATACCCCGCAACACTGCTCTCTCTCCCCATCCCCGCACTCGCAACAAGGACAGAGTCCCCCTAGTCCTCACCTTTCACCCCACCAGCCGGCAAATACAACAAATCATCCTCCGGCATTTTCGCCACCTCCAACGTGACCCCACCACTCGCCACATCTTCCCATCTCCCCCCATGTCTGCCTTCCGCAAAGACCGCTCCCTCCGCAACTCCCTTGTCAATTCTTCCCTTCCCTCCCGTACCACCCCCTCCCCGGGCACTTTCCGTTGCAACCGCAAGAAATGCAACACCTGTCCCTTTACCTCCCCCCTCGACTCCATTCAAGGACCCAAGCAGTCGTTCCAGGTGCGACAAAGGTTCATCTGTATCTCCTCCAACCTCATCTACTGCATCCGCTGCTCTAGATGCCAGCTGATTTACATCGGTGAGACTAAGCGGAGGTTGGGCGATCGTTTCGCCGAACACCTCCGCTCAGTCCGCAAGAACCTACCTGAACTCCCGGTGGCTCAGCACTTCAACTCCCCCTCCCATTCCCAATCCGACCTCTCTGTCCTGGGTCTCCTCCATTGCCAGGGTGAGCAACACCGGAAATTGGAGGAACAGCACCTGGGTAGTCTGCGGCCGGCGGGCATGAACATTGAATTCTCCCAATTTTGCTAGCCCTTGCTGTCTCCTCCCCTTCCTTATCCCTCGAGCTGTCTCCTCCCATCCCCCCGCCCTCGGGCTCCTCCCCCTCCCCTTTTTCCTTCCTTCTCCCCCCCCACCCCCTATCAGTCTGAAGAAGGGTTTCGGCCCGAAACGTCACCCATTTCCTTTGCTCCATAGATGCTGCTGCACCCGCTGAGTTTCTCCAGCATTTTTGTGTACCTTCAACCAAACTGGCATTAGAGAGTGAGTATCCTATAGTTTGTATCTCACTTCCCAATACCTCAAAATCTTTACCCATAGTAGGAGAATCAAGAACCAGGTTTAAGGTGCGAGGTGAACTATTTAATAGGAACCCGAGAGGCAACTTTTTTCCACACAGATGGTGGTGGGTATATGGAACAAGCTGCCAGAGGGGGTAGTTGAGGCGGACACTATAACAGCATTTAAAAAATATTTGGACAGGTACATGGATTAGAACAATTTAGAGGGATATGGGCCAAATGTGGGCAGGTGGGACTGCAGATGGGGCATCTTGGTCAGCATGAGAAAATTGGGCCAAAGGGCCCGTTTCCATGCTGTGTGACTATATTAAATGGTCATCCAGTTTCAGATGCTGGAAACACTACAGTGCAACTTAAAATCAAAAATTCCCAATTAGCATAATCTACAATACTCCCTACTGGAAATATGTTGTTCCAGAATGATGGAATAAAAGCCCTGCCTCACCTGTTGTTAGTTTGCTATTGGCTTGTGTGTAATTCAAGGTTAAAGTGTAACAATGAGGGAACAGAAAAATGAATAAAAATGCATTGGGGTTGGCTCTTTGAAATACTGGCCAAGGCACACAGCTGGAACCAAAATCAGACTTTGATCTTCAATGGTGGTGTTTGATATCAAAAGTATTTTTTCTGTACTTGCTTCGTGAGAAAATAACAATTGAAGCATTGCAAATGATCCAAATTGTCCTACATGATGCCCGGAACAATTTACACATGTAATATTCGATTCAAATTCAGACAATGCAAGCAACAGCTTACTGCTGCCAAATGTCATCGGCTAGATTGCAGTGCTGACCTACTCTCTACCTCAATGGAGACCTTTGAACTTTATTTAATCGGACTTTATCTTGCACTAAATGTTGTACCTTTCATCCGTTTACTGTAAACGGCTTGATTGTAATCATGTATAGTGTTTTCTTTGACTGAATAGCACGCAAACAAAAGCTTTTCATTGTATCTTGGTACACATGACAATAATAATAAACTAAACTTCATCAGGCTTATAAATAAATGCAACTTCTGTTCTTGTAATAAAAAGGAACTGCAGACGGTGGTTTACACTAAAAGATAAACACAAAATGCTGGAGTAACTCAACAAGTCAGGCGGCATCTTAGGAGAAATTGGACAAGTGGTGTTTTGGGTCAGCACCTTTCTTCAGACAACTCTTGTAAAGTGCCTGTACATTAATGTTCATCTTTGAAGTTGTAAAATGACTCCAAATGCTTTTACGGGGCATGATGAATCATAATTTGACACCTACTCACATATGATGCTCATGGGTCCGGAGACAAAAGCTCACTCTGTTCTATTAATGACTTCAGGCAAGAGGGGTAGATTGGTTGAGAGCTTGAGAAGTTTAGGGAGAGAATTCCAGGGCAATAAGTCTGGAAACTGAAATCACAGAACACAATGGCAGACCAATTAGTGATGTAAAATAAGCCCAAATTTTAGGACTGCCGGGATTTGATAGTTATAAAGTCAGAGTCACACAGCACAGACACGTTGACAGAATTTGCCCTTGCCAACCAGGTTTTATAACTGAGCTAGTCCTGTACTTTGATAACTCTTTCAAGATTTGCTGTCCACATACTGTACATGTCTAAATGTCACCAATGTTCCCTTCTCTGCACCTTCTTCTGGCAGCTCATTTCATATATGTTTCCCACCTCTGCATGAAGAAACTAAACATCAGATTATTTTAAATCTCTTTATATCACGACCCTCTAGTTCTGGACTCTTTTACATGGGGAAAAAGACTAACTATTTATCTTATCCATGTCTCCCATGATTTTCTATAAGGTCACTCCTAAGCGTCCTGCACCCCAGGGAACAATGTCCCACCCTTTCCAGCCTCTCTTTACAACTAATGCCCTTGTGTCCTGGCAATATCCTGGTAAATGTTTATCTGTATCCTTCATTTAGCTAAATGACCAAAACTGCACACAGTACTTCAAATGTGGCTTCCCCAATGTCTCGAACAACTTTAGGCATGATATCCTAACTCCTGTCCTCATGAAGCCAAACTCCTTACTGATGAAGCCAAACGTGCCAAACGCCCACCTCACTACCCTGTCCACCTGTGTCATCACTTATAGGGAGCTGCGTACTGGAACCCTAGGTGTCTCTGCTCTACGCCACTCTCCAGGATCCTGCCAAGTCCTGCCTTGGTTTGATTTAGCAAATTGCAATACCTCGTGTTTATCCAATCTAAATTCCACTACAATTCTTTAACACACTGATCCAGTTGATCCAGATCCTTTTGTAAACTTAGATAGCCTTCCTCACTCCCATTTTCCCACCAAATTTGGTGCCATTCACAAATTGTCTAACCATATTAGCTGCATTGTCAACTAAATTATTAATATAGATAATAAACAACTGTGGACCCAGTACAGATCGCGAGAGCACATCACAGGCTTCCAAACGGTAAAACTCACTACAACTTACGACAATGCCCTACCCTTTCTTGATCTGTGTCTATTACAAGAAATAGACTATTGACTAACGTCTATTACAAACACACTGACTCCCACAACTACCTCGACTACACTTCTTCCCCACCCTGCTTCCTGGAAAGACTCTATCCCCTACTCCCAATTCCTCCGTCTATGCTGCAACTGCGCCCACGATGAGGTGTTCCATACTACAACATCCAAGATGTCCTCATTCTTTAGGGAACGGGGGTTCCCCTCCCCCATCGTAGATGAGGCCCTCAGATCCACCCTTGCTTCTCCCTCCCCCTAGTTGCAACAGAGACAGAGTCCCCCAAGTCCTTACCTTTCACCCCATCAGCCGTCGCATACAACACATAATCCTCTGAAATTTCCACCACCTCCAACGGGATCCCACCACAAGCCACATTTTCCCATCTCTTTCCACCTTCTGCAGAACCATTCCCTCCGCAACTCCCTGGTCAAATGCGGGATCAAATGCAGACTGGGCGATCGTTTCGCTCAGCCCACATGAACCAACCAAACCTCCCGATTGTTAGACACTTTAATTCCCCTTCGCATTCCTACACAGACCTTTCTGTTCTCAGTGTCCTCCATTGTCAGAATGAGGTTAAACACAAATTGGAGGAACAGCGCCTCATATTTCGCTTGGACAGCTTACAGCCCAGTGGAGTATTGATTTCTCTCATTTCACGTACACCTGGCATTTCCTCTCTCTCTATCCCTCCCCCACCCAAGTCGCACTAGCTTCTCATTTTCACCCTACCATCAGCTTACAATGGCCTGTTTCCTTTATCATTGTTACCTTTTTGCATATCTTTAAATCATTGTTCTTTATCTCTCCACATCACCATCCATGTCTCTAGTTTCCCTTATCCCTACCAGTCTGGAGAAAGGTCTTGACCCAAAATGCCACCCATTCCTTCTCTCCAGAGATGCTGCCTATCCCGCTGAGTTACTCCAGCTTTTTGTGTCTATCTTCGGTTTAAACCAACAACTGCTGTTTCTTCTTAATACAACTACACTCCAACTTCCACCAAACCAATTATGAATCCAGTTGGCTAGCGGAATCTGCTGTGATCCAACCTTCTATCGTGCAGGACCTTATCAAAAGGTCTTGCTGAAGGATCTAAAGGTGATATGCACTTCAAACAAATTAAAAACAAAACCAGCTAAAATTGCTTTAAAACAGAATTAAAAAATTAGAATACAACATTATGAATTATTGTAGAGACATAGAGCCATAGAGAGTCATGGAGTGATACAGTGTGGAAACGGGCCCTTCGGCCCAACTCGCCCACACTGGCCAACAATGTCACAGCTACACTAGTCCCACTTCCCTGTGCTTGGTCCATAACCCTCCAAAACTGTCCTATCCATGTAATTGTCTAACTGTTTGTTAAACGATGGGATAGTCCCCGCCTCAACTACATCATCTGGCAGCTTGTTCCATTCACCCACCACTTTTGTGCGAAAAGGTTACCCCTCAGGTTCCTATTAAATCTTTTCCCCTTCACCTTGAACCTTGAACCTATGTTCTCTGGTCTTCGATTCTCATACTCTGGGCAAAAGACTCTGTGCATCTACCCGATCTCTTCCTCTCACGATTTTGTATGTCTCTATAAGATCTCCCCTCATCCTCCTGCACTCCATGGAATAGAGACCCAGCCTCCTCAACCTCTCCCTAGAGATCACACCCTCTAGTCCTGGCAACATCCTTGTAAATCTTTTCTGAACCCTTTCAAGCTTGACAATATCTTTACTACAACATGGTGCCCATAACTGAACACAATATTCTAAATGCGGTCTCACCAACGTCTTTATAGAACTGCAACATGACATCCCAACTTCTATACTCAAAACTCTGATTGATGAATACCAAAAGCCTTCTTGACCACCTTATCTCCCTTCGACTCGACCTTCAAGGAACCATGCACCTGTACTCCGAGATCCCTCTGCTCTACAACACTACCCAGAGGCCTACCATTTACTGTGCAGGTCCTGCCCTTGTTCGACATCCCAAAATGCAACACCTCACATTGCTCTGTATTAAATTCCATTAGCCATTCCTCTGTCCACCTGGCCAATCGTTCCAGATCCTACTGCAATTGTTCACAACCATCTTCACTATTTGCAAAACCATTAACTTTAGCATCATCAGCAAACTTGCTAATCTTGCCCTGTATGTATGTTCTCATCCAAATCATTGATGTAGATGATGAACAGTTACGGGCGCAACACTGAACCCTGATACACACCATTAGTCACAGGCCTCCAGTCTGAGAAGCAACCTTCCACCATCACCCTCTGCTTCCTTCCATGGAGCTAAATTGCTATCCATTCAGCTATCTCTCCTTGGATCCCATGCGATCTAACCTTCCAGAGCAGCCTACCATGCGAACGCCTTACTGAAGTCCATGTACAAAACATCTACAGCTCTGCCCTCATCAATCTCTTTGGTCATGTCTTAAAAAAAAATCAGTCAATGCTGACTATCCCTAATTAGCCCTTGCCCATCCAAATGCATGTATAACCTATCCCTCAGAATACTTTACAGTAACTTACCAACTACAGATGTTAAGCTCACCGGCCTATAGTTCCCAGCATTTTACGTGCAGCCCTTCTTGAAAAGAGGCACAACATTTGCCACCCTCCAGTCTTCCGGCACCTCTCTTGTATTTAAGGACGACTCGTAAATTTCAACCAGAGCTCCCGCAATTTCCACTCTAGTTTCCCACAATGTCCTCAGATATATCAGATAAGGCTCTGGTGATTTGTCTACCTTCAAACACGACAGTACCTTCAGTACTTCTTTGACAGTAACCCTCTCCAATTTCCTCCGTCCTACTGTCTTTCTCCTCAGTAAATACAGAGGAGAAATACTAATTTAGAACCTTGCCCATCTCCTGTGGCTCCACACAGAGGTGACCTCTTTGATTCCTGAGAAGTCCCACTCACTCTCTAGTTATCCTTTTCCCCCTTATGCATTTATAAAATCTTTTGGGATTGTTCTTAATGCTTCCCGCCAGAGCTATCTCCTGGCCCCTTTTTGCCCTTTCCTTTTTTAGTTTACTTAGTACATGAAACTCCTCCAGAGATGCACTTGATCCCAGCTGCCTATACCTGTCCCATGCATCATTCTTGTTTTTGACTAACGTCTCAATTTCCCTCGTCAGCCAAGCTTCCTTACGTTTGTCTGCTTTGCCCTTCACTCTAATGGGGATGTACACATCCTGAGTTTTCTTCAGTACACTTTTTAAAACATCCCACTTGGCTGATGTTCATTTCTCCTCAAATAACCTGCTCTAGTCAACTTGAGCGAGATCTTCTCTCATACCCTCAAAGTTGGCATTAGCCTAGTTGAGCATTTTAACACATGGACCCTCTCCGTCCCTATCCATAACTATCTTAAACCTAATCGAACTGTGGTCACTGGTCCCAAAAGGCTCCTCCACACCCACTTCATTAACTTGCCCTTCCCAAATTCCCAATACTAGATCCAGCGTTGCCCTCTCACGTGTGGGGGCTTCCACACATGGCTTAAGGTAATTCTCCTGAACACTTTTGAGGAATTGCACCCCATCTGAACCCTTAACTCTATGATTTTCCCAATCTATATTGGGTAAGTTAAAATCCCCTACTCCAACAACCTTATTTGACCTGCAGCTGTCTGCAATCTCCCGGCACATTTGTTCTTCTAATTCCTGTTGACTATTTGGGGGTCTGTAGTATACCCCCAACAAGGTGATCATCCGTTTCTTAGTCCTCAGCTCCACCCATATAGCCTCACTGGACGAACCATCCGTAATGTCATCTCTGAACACAGCCGTGATATCCTCCTTCACCTCGCCAACAGTCTGTCACGTCCCTTCTCTGTTTTTATTGTTTTAAGTGTGTCTTAAATGTATGTTTCATTGTTTCTTGGTTAGTCTATGTGGGGCGAGGGGAATAGTGGAAAACTTTATTTCAGTCACTTATCTCGACGGAGATGCGATTTTCTCCATGTCGCATCTCCGACCCCCCACCCCCTGCGGCCTAAGAACTTGAATTGCTAAGAACTGGAGACCGGCCCGGAGCTTCCAGCCGTGGGCGCGGCGCGTACATACCATCACGGAGCCAGGGATCTTTTGCCGAGGATTGTCAGAAGAGGAGCTCCGACCGCGGTGCCTGTGGACTTTAACATCATGAATCCTGCGGTCTCCGTAAGAAGTGGCCAATTAAGGAGCTCCATGCCGCGGAGTGTTCCAATCCGTCCCAACGCCGAAGTTTCGAAAATCCCGACAAGAGGGCCTGGACATCGGATCGTCAGCAACGGCAATTGCAGAGGGTTCAAGGCCCCGACCACAGTGAACAAAGAGGAAGATGACTGAACTTTATTGACTTCCATCACAATGAGGAATGTTGTGTATTGTGTTTTTTTTTCTCTTAGTATGGCTGTATGGTAACTCAAATATCACTGTACCTTAATTGGTGCATATGACAATAAATGTGAACATGAACTTGAACTCTTCCCCCTTGAGCCTCGGCTCCACGGTTGGAATCACAGCCCTGGCTACCACGCAATCATGTTGTGTCATTCGCTCCCAAGGATGTACCTGTTTTCAGTAGGTACAGCCACCGGGGTCTCCAGCACTCCACATTTACATCTCTTTCTCACAGTCACCCACTTTTGCTCGTCCTGTATCCTTGGTGTGACAACCTCCCTGTAGGTCTTGTCCAGGAAACTCTCGTTTTCCTGGATGGCCCTGAGGTCATCCAACTGCTGCTCCAGCACATTTATTCAGGAGCTGCACCTGGCCACAATTTCTGCAGGTGTAGTTTCCAGAAGCACCAGCAGTGACCCTGACTTCCCACATCCTGCAGAAAACACACTGTACCAACTTGCCTGCCATTTCTTCAGTGGACAAAAAAAATCACAAATTTCAAATCAAGAGTAGCCTCCTTGCCTCAGCCTCCTCACCCAAGACTCTTGAGCCAAAGACTTATGCCCCTGTCCCACTTAGGAAACCTGAACGGAAACCTCTGGAGAAGGTTCCCGGAGGTTGCAGGTAGTGGAAGCAGGTAGGGAGACTGACAAAAACCTCCGGGAACTGCACGGAAACCTTGGGTGGGGCACAAAGTCTCCAGAGGTTTCCATTCAGGTTTCCTAAGTGGGACAGGGGCATTACACTTTACTCACCAAGGAACTTCACCTCAACAAGGCCACTCTGCTACAGCTGCACTTCGTTATCTATTACTTAATCAACTACTTTAGGACTAATTTGTAAATTACTCGAACCTGGGCCTTTGGTGTTCTTTTTAAATCTTCTTTCCCTCTGACTCGCCTACTTCCAGCCAATACTCACTCTCGCTGCTTCTCTCTGACCTTCACGGTAAACACTTTTCATTCCTTCAACCTACTATTCATATGGACCAAATAACTAGTGTTGGCTTTACAAATTTTTTTTTTACCCCTATTGAATTTAATGTTAAAAACTGAAGATTGTCCCATGTAACAACTGCTTTTGGAGCACATTCGCACAGAGATTAAACCAGATACCAGATGGCCTAAATAATAAATAAAGTCAGGCCAACTTTTGTCATTTTTATATAACCACTGTTTTGCATTGAACATGCTGGTAGTACTTCATTCACTTTATTACCCGCTGTTTTGTAGTTGGTCTTGCAAATATCATTACAATTGTTAAACAAGAGCTTTGCACATTGTGAAATTATAACTGTACTAAAGGATGCAATTAGGAAAACCGCAGGATGCATCAGTTTGATTTTTATCCTTCTTATATTGTCTGCTATTCTGCATCTGGTAGCTACCCTTGGGAAGAAATCCATTGTAAACAAGCTTTCATGCTTAACTGGGATATCCTGTATAAACATATATTTCCTACAGCTGTGTTTCATATGCAATTTGTAACAAAAGAGTTCAGGGTGTCAATTAAAGCTTGGTCGATGCACATAGCACAGTCCAAAACATTTCAATCTTTTTTCCAAATCTAAATGCTACAGAAATAAAATACACACTGGCATTTTACATCAGAACAGTAAAATCAATAACAGGCATTGTGCAAATAAGAACACAATACTAACAATCTCATGACATATTACAGCCTTGCCGATAAAATCCACAATGCTTCAACAATATAAAACATTGTTATAATATAAAGCAGCAGCATGTACCCAGCAACAGTGAGTGGTGACATCTCCTTCAATGAAAATCATTGATGATGGTCAGTGGTGCACGATATCTTATACTCCGCATATGAATAAATTAAACTGGATACAATTACGCTGAGTGGACCTTCCACTTCAAAGATGGTAGAAATCAAAATTGAAAATCAAAGTGAAATTCTTTCAATACATAAATCAACAAAGCTTTAGCAGGTTTCAAACACAACTTCTTCAGTTTTAATGTCCTAGAAAACTGCTATGATTGCAGAAGAAACATTTATGTTAGTGCCTATTCAGTGTGCGTTTTTCTATTTAAATTACTTTCCTCTATCACTTGTAGAAGAGTGCAAGATTATCGCGAAACAATATCCATTTTTTTCTGATGCCATTGCAGCAATTTTCCACATCTTTTTACTTTTATATTCCCCCATTCCAAATGAATTCCTCCCCTTAAAATCCACATATTCAGTGTTGAATATTCTTCCTTTCCCTTGCATCACTGAGATCCAGTACAACTCAAAATCCAACTCCTGCTTTGCCAAAACCCTAAAACCATCTTTCTATCAAGCATGACTTTTATTGTGAAGACACTCAAAAAGCTGAAGTAGACAGCATCTCTGGAGAGAAGGAATGGGTGACATTTAAGGTCGAGACCTTCTTCCTACACAAGACTTTTATTATAATCTATTGGGAGATTCCCCATGTTTTTGAAATCCATTTTCCCTCCTCCCTCACCTCCCCCTATCATCATCCTCCCCTCCCCCAGAGTCACCGACATACTCCACCTTGGAAGTGACAACAGGTAGTGACAATGCACGTTTTGTCAATGGGGGCACATAGAAACATAGAAAATAGGTGCAGCAGTAGGTCATTCAGCCCTTCGAACCAGCACCGCCATTCAATATGATCATGGCTGATCATCCAAAATCAGTACCCCGTTCCTGCTTTCTCCCCATATCCCTTGATTCCATTAGCCCTAAGAGCCACATCTAACTCTCTCTTGAATACATCTAGTGAATTGGCCTCCACTGTCTTCTGTGGCAGAGAATTCCACAGATTAACATCTCTCTGGGTGAAAAAGTATTTCCTTATCTCAGTGCTAAATAGCCTACCCCTTATTCTTAAACTGTGACCCCTGGTTCTGGACTCCCCCAACATCGGGAACATTTTTTCTACATCTAGCTTGTCCAATCCTTTAAGAATTTTATATGTTTCTATAAGATTCCCTCTCATCCTTCTAAGCTCCAGTGAATATAAGGCCAATCAATCCATTCTTTCATCATATGTCAGTCCCGCCATCCCGGGAATTAACCTGGTGGACTTACGCTGCCATCCCTCAATAGCAAGAATGTCCTTCCTCAAATTAGGAGATCAAACCTACACACAATATTCCAGGTGTGGTCTCACCAGGCCCTGTACAACTGTAGTAGGACCTCCTTGATCCTATAATCAAATCCTCTCGCTATGAAGGCCAACATGCCATTTGCTTTCTTCACTGCCTGCTGTACCTGCACGATTACTTTCAGTGACTGATGTACAAGGACATCCAGATCTAGTTGCACCTCCCCTTTTCTTAATCTGACACCATTCAGATATCAGTCTGAAGAAGGGTCTCGACCCGAATCGTCACCCATTCTTTCTCTCCAGAAATGATGCTTGTCCCGCTGAGTTACCCCAGCATTTTGTGTCTACCATTCAAATAATAATTTGCCTTCTTGTTCTTGCCATCAAAGTGGATAACCTCACATTTATCCACATTATACAGCATCTGCCATGCATCTGTCCACTCACCCAACCTATCCAAGCCAGCCTATCACACACAGACCATCAGCTGCCGGAAAATTGATGTTCAACCTGTGTGCACCAACAACCTAAAGCAATTCACAAGGCACATGACTGATGTTACATTTAATTCCTTTGTCTAAATCGTTAGAATTAGTTAGAATTGTTAGTCTGATAGAATACTCTTCACTTGCCTGGATGATTGCAACTCCTTCATCATTGGAGAAGAGTGACGCAATCCAGGACAAAGCATTCTTCGAGATTTGGAACCCATAGAGAAAAATATGGATTACTTCCATATCTTATAAAAGTAAAAGATATGGAAAAAAACTGCAATTTTTCCCTATTCGAAAAAATGGTGTTGATGTTATTGTGACAATTTTTCACTATCCTACAAGTGATAGAGAAATGTAATAATAATTGTTTAAAAACCAATACTGAATAGGCATTACAATAAATGTTTCTTCTGCAATCATATTTTCTAAGGAATTAAAACTAAAGAATTTGTGTTTGAAAACCGTTAAAGCTTCGTTGATTTCCACATTGGAAGAATTTCGTTTTGACTTTCAAATTTCTGATTTCTACCCTTTGAAAAGGAAGATCTCTATGCAGCGTAATTATATCCCAGTTTGTTCTATAGCTGGAGTTTATTCTATTCATAAAGTGTAGGAAGAAACTGCAGATGCTGGTTTGAAGAAAGGGCCTCATTCCTCTCTCCAGAGATGCTGCCTGTCCTGCTGAGTTACTCCAGCATTTTGTGTCTGTCTTTAGATTGCTTCAAGGGTTGAATTCAAATAGACCATATAATGTATGGAATTCAAATAAACCATATAATGTATGGAATTCAAATAGACCATACAATGTATGCAATTCTTATAAGATTTCCTAGTTGCATATAAATAGAAACGCTCACTTGGGTATAATGCAGTTTCATGATGAAGTTGATTATTTTCTAGTTTCATTTTGCTTAACTTAAGGTTGTTCATTCAAATAACCTTCAGGTTTTGACTGCTCAGAGTACAATTGATTGCTGAAACAGTTAATATAAGACATTCATGTCACTTCACTCATTTTCGCTGGCATATTGCTGGAGAGTTTTGATAAGTAGTTTAGATGATTAGTGGGGAGACACGGAAGACAGAGCGAAAATAGTTAGCACCTGTGGCTTGAAGGTATTACATCCTTTCAGAGCATTTCTTTCATAATTAGCTTGACATGGTATAATTAATTATCAATTGCATAATTCATGAGTAATGACAAAGCTGTCAGTATATTTGTGCATGAAGGGATAAATCTGCATGCACGAGTCTCAAGACAGACAGAATGTTGGAGGAGGATAACGTGGGTATGAACGGAATTACATGGAGCAAGATCGGACCAAAATCAGTCCGGTGGGATGGCATTTGTTTCAGTATTGCAGCAGGATAGGTGAAATGTATATAACAAGATCATAGTCTGTAGCAAATAACATTTTTGATGATGGTGATAGGAGGGATGATGTGTGAGAGAGTGATTGCCAGTTACACAATAACAGGAAATTGGGTTAATTTGCAATGGAGAAAATTAGTTCTTTTGCATAAAGTTAGGAACCATATGAAACTCTTGTTCTGCCAAGCATTAAAGACCTTGAAAAGAGCCTCCAGCTGTACTCAACACATGGATTCCTGTAATCCTGATGGCGGAATCAGTAGAACAGTTTTGTTTATTTTAAGTATTTTCTCATATCGACAGTCACAATTAATGCACTTAACTTCAGGCTTCAGAACAGCCACACAATTCTAAACTCTGCCATGAGAACGATTACCTGGAAGGCATAAAACAATTCAAGAATGTTTTCAAAGCCTCCTTCAAAAATTGCAACATCACCATTAGCAGGAAACCCAGTAAAGGGCCGGTCCCACTTTCACGGCCTAATTCACGACCTTTTTTACTCGTGGGCATTTTTCATCGTGCTAGAAAAACGCCCCGACCTACTTGATGCCACGAGTACCTACGACTAGCATCACGGCCTGCTACGACCTACCTACGACCTCCTACGACCATGCTGCGAGTATGTCAAGGGCAAACTCGGCAGAGGTCGTGAATTAGGTCATGAAAATGGGACAGGCCCTTAACACTCAGAATGGAGGAACAGCATTCAAAATGGCATCAAGAACATCAGGTTGAAGCATCAGGAACATATAGAAACTAAATGTAAACAAAGGACGATGCCGACTGCCTCACAAATTACTTTCTTGTCTTACACAACTAAGGTAATTTTCAATGCAACTCGAGTTCAAATAACTGTACACAAGAAAATGCCAATTAACTGAAATTTTAATCGTTGTAATTAAAATGAATGCCACAAACTGCAAAGTAACATCAAAAATTATAAAGGTTTTACATTTTCATGAAGAAAAATAAAAAATACAAATGCTTCAAATCTATTCTCTTAAAATATTTTCTTTAAAAGTTCCCATGAAATTTAATATCACCATCATTCAAGTGCTGCATTCCAATATGACATAATTTTTTATAATTTTCCTCCTTGTTCTTTTGCCAATTACAGCCTCTAGTTATTGACCCAAATTGAACAAGCTATAGACGTTTTGTGACAATGTCTCAAAGGTAAAGTTGTTTTGCATGTTGCGATAACATGACTGTATTGCAAGTATTTAACCCAGATTTAAATTGGCAGTGGCAGTCATCCAGCTAGTATTAATTGACATGCAGAACACAACAATGACATCCCCAAACACAATCCTTTCTCATGACAGTCACTCATTGACAATCTTGAAGCATAAGTCCTTATAATAGACACAATTTAAAATTCTTGGATTAATTTACATAAAATCTCATAATTGCTCTAACCATTACGTTGAAAAATCGAACAGCTCAATAGATTTAGCAGTCTCTTTGATTTAAACAAGATAACAAATTCATGCAATATTCATCGCGTTTTTTTTTATAGATTAAGTGCCTTTGAAACATCTGGCAATTTTGAGTTTAGTCAGTCAAGTAGCAATTTTAAAATAATTTAAATATTGCCTGCACAAATTCTTTGTCATTAATTTTATATTCCTATCCGACCCAATTTCATTTACTTCTCACTGCAGTTAGCTTCAGCCAGTTGAGAATAATTAATTTTGACTTACAACAATTTTTAAGATCTTTAATTGTTTGCTAAATTCCCGCCTGTACCCTTACCCTCTCTTGCACCATTCTTTCTTTTCTAGCATTTTAACAGAATATTTTGTTAAAATATTTTCCCACTATAATACCTCCTAAATATATTAATCATTTACATTGCTCTTAATCCTGTTCTAAACTACACTCTGCCTCTGTTAATGATTTTAAGTTTTAACTTCATCTTTATATAATTATTAACCCATATTCTTACATTTCATTTTATTCACCATACACATTGTCCTTGAGTTTGACAATCTTGCCCTTTATTTTCGCCGATGGGCCTGTATCTTCCGCGCTGTATCTCTAAACTAAACTAAACATCAGGGGCAATCTTTTCCATACAGAGCGTGTTGGGTTTATGGAGCAAACTACCAGTGGAAGTAGTTGAGGCAACAACTACATTTAAAAGACATTTGGACAAGTACATGAACAGGAAAGCTTTGGAGGGATATAGGTTAACTTAGATGGGCCACCTTGTTTATCATGGATGAGTTTGACCGAAGGACCTATTTCTGTGCTCTATGACTCCATTAACTCTACGAAATCCCTTGTCAGAGACTGCTAAATCCTGTCATAACTACCAGACTAGGCATTACAATCTTTAACTTTCAGTTTGTAGACTTTTGTTTTATAAATTAGACCAAATGCCACGTTGACTTCACGATTGGTCCCACCAGGGTCTTCTCTTTCAAAGCAGATATTACTTTTGCGAATATGTCTTGCCAACACCTTTGGACACATTCTCTGCTTCCTTTTAGTGTACTCTCTTTGGCCTCTGAATTTGAGAGCCCTGAGATTAGGCGATTAGTGAAGCAAAGGTAATCTAGCTTGCTTGTTTTCTTTTGTACAAGCAGCAGCTGTTCAGAAATCGCAAAATAGCAACGTTTTCCCTGTCTTTGTTGTTCCAAAGACATTCTTGACAACATCCTAGTTCTTATTCCTAAAACTTTACAAAATGGTATCAAAATCAAAGCAAAATTGGTTTATTATCAGGAACATCCTCACTCTAAATCTTTCAAATGCAAAAATTATTTATGATAGCAACGTTAAGATGAGATTTGCCTATTTGCCAACCTAAAAGTCTCTTAAATGTCACTAATGCATCCACCTCCATCACTACCCCTGGTATTCCAGGCATTCACCACCCTCTGTAAAGAAAACACCCCACAAATCTCCTTTAGACTTGTCCCTCTCACCTTAACACTGTCATAAGGTCATGAGTGATCGGAGCAGAATTAGGCAAGTCTACTCCACCATTCAAAAATGGCTGATTTATCTCTCCCTCCTAACCCCATTCTCCTGCCTTCTCCCCATAACTCCTGACACCCGTACTAATTAAGAATCTATCTATCTCAACCTTAAAAATATCAATTGACTTGGCCTCCACAGCCTTCTGTGGCAAAGAATTCCACAGATTCACCAGTCTCTAGTTCATGAGAACATTCACACCTAATTCTGACTCTGAGATGCAAAAGACTGTAGATGCTGTCATCTTGAGCAAAAATCAAATTGCTGGAGGAATTTAGCAGATCAGGCAGCATCTGCAGAAGGAAATGAACAAAAGGATTCCAACCCAAAATGTCTGTGTTATTCTACAGATGTTGTCCGATGCTCGAGTTTCTCCAACAGGTTATTTTTTTGTTTATATTTAGTTAATGAAGGCTTCCTGTCGGCTTCTGTTAATTACAGCTGCTTTACATAGTTTGTGGTTTTTCATACAGTAACATTTTATACTATTTATTTTTGGCCCACATTTTACAATTTTAGATTCATGCAAGCAGACATGTCCTAAATAGGGAAATTTCAAATTCTGAGCTGCAAGTGAATGCCCGGCTCCTTCTACACCAGAAGGAGAAATATGGACCTCTCAGGTCATACTGAGGGATTAACACCTTTCACTCAGAGAGTCAGAGTTATACATCACGGAAACATATCCTGACCATTGTATTTGTGCATTCCATCAAGTATCCATCTACACCAGGGGCCTCCAAACTTTTCAGCATGAAGGCCACATTATCTATTTGGCACATTTTTACGGGCCATAGGAAAAAATAAAGAAATGTCATTTTTATCAATTTAATAAAGTGAGATAGAGCCAGGGGGAGAGGGAGAGGGAGAGGGAGAGGCAGAGGGGGAGAGAGAGGGAGAGGGAGAGGGAGAGTGAGAGGGAGAGGGAGAGAGAGAGAGGGAGAGGGAGAGAGAGGGAGAGAGAGAGAGAGAGAGAGAGGGAGAGTGAGAGGGAGAGGGAGAGGGAGAGGGAGAGGGAGAGAGAGAGAGAGAGAGAGAGAGAGAGGGGGAGAGAGAGAGAGAGAGAGAGAGAGAGAGAGAGAGAGAGAGAGAGAGGCAGACAGAGAGAGAGGGATCTAATCACATTTTTTCTCTTCCATCGCCATAAATTGGGCAGCGCTGTGATGCAGCGCCAAAGACCCAGGCTCGATCCTGATACAGGTGCTGTCTGGCTGGAATTTGTACGTTCTCTCTGTGATTATATAGGTTTTCTACATGTGCTCCAGTTTACTCCCACATTCCAAAGAGGTGCAGGTTTGGAGGTAGAGTAGGAAGGAACTGCAGATGCTGGTTTAAGCCGACACTAAAAGCTGTAGTAACTCAGCGGGTCAGACAGCATCTCTGGAAAAAAGGAACAGGTGATGTTCCTGTCGACATTGGCTTCTGGAAACAGTCCTTAGTGTATGTAGGACAGAACTAGTGAATGGGTGATCATTGGTCAGTGTGGACCCATTGGCCCGAAGTGTCTGTTTCCACGTTGTATCTCCAAACTAAAAAAACTAAACTCTAAACTGAATTCCTTTCCCCTACACCAATCCCACCCCTAAATTCTCGGCACCCACTATACTCAAGACAATTTATGGTAGACAATAAAGCTACCAGTCAAGTACATCTTTAGCATGTAGGAGGAAATAGGATCACCCAAAGTAAGTCCACGCAGTCACAGAGAGAATATATGCAAATTTCACTGAGCGCAAACTAGACCAGGATGCAAGGTGCCACCACTAACCTCTGTGCCACTGTTCTTTTGGTATTTTTTCTATTAGGGTTAAACAAATCAAAATGAAATGAAGATTACAACAATTGATATCTGCCAGAGATTCTTATCTAAATACAACACTAAATTGGAGAAAATTACCACCTTACAGCTTCTGCAATTGCACCTTTTTGAGTTTGAGTTTGAATTTAGTTTATTATTATGTATACCGAGGTACAGTGAAAAGGTTTTGTTGTGTGCTATCCAAACAGAAAGACAATACATGATTTCAATTGAGCCATCTACAGTGTCAATTGTGTTCAAGAATTTTGTTAGCCCTTGCTGTCTCCTCCCCTTCCTTAGCCCTCGAGCTGTCTCCTCCCATCCCCCAGCCCTCGGGCTCCTCCTCCTCCCTTTTTCCTTCCTTCTCCCTGCCACCCCCTATCAGTCTGAAGAAGGGTTTCGGCCCGAAACGTTACCTGTCTCCTTCGCTCCATAGATGCTGCTGCACCCGCTGAGTTTCTCCAGCATTTTTGTGTACCTACAGTGTCAATTGGTTTGTGTGATGGTCTAGGCTGCGTCTACAATTCTCTGCAATTTCTTCCGGTCTTGGATGAAGCTGGTCTCAAATCATGTTGTGATATAAATACTAGTGGCCAACAGGCTTCTCGAACATCTGCTTTCCTGCAAACATTTCCATCACCTGGAGGATTTCATTTCTCCATCCAGAGGTAGCCAGCTGCCTAAAGCAAAGGAGTTTCCCCAAGGAGAGGGAGATTTATCAGCAGGTTTAGTTTTCAAGTTGAGTCCAGAGAGATCAGCTTTTCTGCAACATCCTTAGCCAACTTGGTCCTTATCCTAGTCACCAAATTCCAGTGCTTAAGGTGCCCTGATTCTAAGATGGCAACATTTGCCCTAAACTATAAATTCAAGATGTAAAAGTATATGACCAACCCTGGATCTCTGACATCAGCTTTTCATATTTCTGTTCAGCAATGTGCGACTCCAATTATGCTCAATTACAAGTTTTAAGTGATCACAAGATCTTTGGTGTTTTTGATTGCAAAATTCCCAGATTTCTCTGGGTGTTAAATCCATGCCCCAAAGTATCATCTGCTGAAAATCTGTTCTGCTCAAAATCAAAAGAAGTGAAAACTAGATTAAGAAACCTTGGATTGCAAGAGATCATAACATGATCACTAGATCAGCAATGGCAGTTTATATGATTCTTAAACTGGCAAGTTCATCAATGGTCAAGCACCTACAAAAAAGATGGTCTGGTTAGTTTGCTCACACCCACTCCTTCCCATCCATCTTCCCAGGATTTGACACTAGCAAAGTAGTGAAATCCTGATAAGCACATTACATAATTGCTATTTGCACCTACACATTATTTTATCCAAAAAAGAGTTAAAGGTTTATGAAATACATTTTAATTCATATATCCAACACCAGAATTCCTATTCAAATTATAAACAATTTCTGCAATATTTAGAGCGATGCATTATCCTGGATCCTTTAATTCTGCCCATTCAGCATTAACTTCTAACTTCTAACCTATCCAACTTCCTATCTGAAGAAGTCTCGACCCAAAACGTCACCCATTCCTTCTCTCCAGAGATGCTGCCTGTCCCGCTGAGTTACTCCAGCATTTTGTGTCAAACTTCCTAACAACCTCTCCGTAATCTGTGGCATCAAGCCCAAGGAAAAGCCATGCAATACTAGTCCATGGAAAGGAACAATCAGCATGGGAATTGTGCGATTTCTATTATACAGGTGCACAACCTTTTATCCGAAAGCCTTGGGACCAGACACTTTTTGTAATTCGGAATTTATCGGCCTTCGGAATAAAAGATTTTTAGCGTAGATTTTAACGGCTGGCTCAGTGGTAGAGTGCTCGGCTCATATCCACAAAGTCGCGAGTTTGCGCCTCGATCCCGGCAGTTACTCGGTCGCGAGTTTGAGTCTTCAATGTAGTTTTTTCTTGCAGAATAAATGTTTGTATGAAATTCAGTGTGTTGAATGAATTCCTGAATTTGTAAATGTGACCACAGCATTGAATCACCTCTCGCACTCATGTCACCCTAGCAGGGCTACATGTCCTTAGGCGGCCTAGCTCGGGGATTCTTGAATCCCCGAGCTAGGTCACGAGTTTGCGCCTCGATCCCAGCAGTTACTCGGACGCGAGTTTGAGTCTTCAATGTAGTTTTTTCTTGCAGAATAAATGTTTGTATGAAATGCAGTGTAGGAGAGGTGTACTGACTGTGTGGGCAGAACTTTGGAAGTGATTGCCCACCAGTCTCAAAAGCCGCTGTGTCTCCCTGTCCCTGGGATAGCAGGGGGCGATCAAACAGCACAATACCCCCCTCCCCCTCCAACTCCAGAGGAATCCGCTCCCCGATGGGCCGCTACGGCGACAAGTGGCAGTTCGCCCACAGCCCGAGCTGCGCCACCCCAAGAACAAGACGTACTTTGCACACCATCAGCTTCTGCACCTTCTGCGTGTTCCTCTGGAGTTGGAGCGGGGCTGGGCTGGAGTTGCTGATCTGGGATCTCCATGCTTGCAGTGGGACTGGGGGTCGGTGTCCTGATGAGGGGGCGCAGCTCGGGCTGTGGGCGAACTGCCACTTGTCGCCGTAGCGGCCCATCGGGGAGCGGCTTCTGGTGGTCCTGACGTCTCCGGCCAGTTTGCAGTTTTCTTCTGGAGTTGGAACGGGGCTGGGCTGCTGCTGGCTGTGGGTCTCTGGGATCTCCGTGCTTGCAGTGGGCCTGGGGGTCGGTGTCCCGTTGGTCCTGACGTCTCCGGTGACTGGCACTGACCTGCTGGCATCACCGACGTGAAGACAGTGCAAAGCCCCCGCGCCGGTGCAATGGGCAGGGAGCTGGAGAGGGGAGGGGAGGGGTCACACACATGGCCGGGAAGCAGAGGGGTGTAGGTGGGGTGAAACTGAAGGGAGCGACAATCTGCTGCTGCCTGCCCGCTGAGTTAAAAAGTTCCCACGCAAGACTCACGATACACTGTGTATCGTGAGTCTACCGTGGGAACTTTTTAACTCAGCGGGCAGGCAGCAGCAGATTGTCAATTATTAACCCTCCCGTGCAATATACCCTCACCTTCTCTTTTATGAATGGGGATTTAGTTCCCCTTTCTTCGAGGACCGACCGGAGGTTCCGCTGTCACCTCTGCGGGCCACCCTCGGTGAACGTCTTCAAGGACCTTTCTTCAAGGACCGAAAAAATGTCCGCTATTCGGATCTTTTCGTTATTTGGATCTTCGGATAAAAGGTTGTGCACCTGTATTTAATTCTAGGATTTAATGTTTTAGCTAAATCAGAGAAGAGTAGCCCCTCTTTGGATACAAGATTAAAAAATAACTTTAAAGTTTCTTGAAATTCCCATTTCCTCTTTGAGTCTCTCCGGCAATCATACTTCCTGTTTACAATTGCTAACCTCATCCTGCACTTTGGCTTCAACCCATTTGCAACTTCCTGCACCCAAAAGTAAAGCTATTTCAACTTATTTTTGGTTGATTTAAGAGGATGTTACTAAAATAGACCATAAAAGATGTACAACAAAGAAGATTAAAAAAAGATATCCAGCATCTAATTGCACAATTAAGTTTGTGTTTTTTTGTAAATCAAAACTCGATTTAAAATTAATTGTGCAAAAATATCTCACATGGGAGTCTCGGTGTGCTGATGCAGGTGACTGTTCTGACAAACAACAATCAGATTTCTGTAATGAAACTGAATTCATTGCATATGCGTGCAGTGCAATGGAATGTAAAAGTACATTTTTTAAATTCAAGACATACTTCCACCCATGTCTAACCTGAAAGGTTCAATATGTGTCACACCCAAAGACCTAATCGAGCTGAACTGCACAATTTCCAAAGATTTTGCAAATAGCAATAACCAAACAGTGCCAAGCATACATTATAATTATATGTACCCAAAATACTTTTATGGGATTTTGCACGGGAACTTTCCTGTGATCTAAAATTGATCTTGGAATAGCAGTCTCCATGGGTGATCTGTGACTCATACAATGCCATTCTCCATTTCCCTAATCAGATTACTGAGCCATGCAGAGCATATTTGTGGATGAGTACATTATTTCATACAACATCAAGCAAAATGAAATGAGGGTAAAATGTGATTATGGCAGAAGAAAGAAAATAGATGTAAAGACTTAGGATGCCTGACAGACATTGCCTTATATTTATGTGTCCCTTTGCACTCAGGTCACGTCAAAATGAGCAACCATTAAAGTTTGTATTTATAAAGACTTGCCAATGAAGACAAATTGTTAATTTGTGCACAGCAAGCATTCCAAACAACAAGATCACCATGACCATGTGATCGGATTATCATTTTAACTGATTTTGACGGAGGGAATCTGGGTAGGAAGAGGCAAGTGTGAGAGTAACGGAGAACTAACGGGATGAGGTCTCCAGTCCTGCCCAAAAAGCAAAGAAGCAAGAGGGGGAGGAGGAACAGGCCAAATACAAATAGATACAAAAAAAGGAAAGCAACAGGCAGACACAGACGAGTAATGATAGATGATAAAAAAACGTTTAACAAAGACAGAGTGGGGGACAGAGAGAGGGGGAAAAGGGATAGATCCAAATAGTAAGTGGCAGATGGAACCTTGCACATGTACCAAATCGGCAGCCTTGACTGTTCTAAAAAAAACAAAATCATGCCATGTACAAATTTAATTTACTTTCCAAACAATTAAATGAATTATAACTCAGGATGATCTATGATGCAGTTACTCTCAGGCTTTCTTGGAAAGCTTCACTGTAGGAAATATTTACAGATCATAACATATATGAAGAATTGTTGGGAAATGAAATCTTTCTGTTGACTTTCATGTACATTCAGTGGTGCTCAGTTTTTTTCATGAACTCTCAAACATACTTGGAAGTCCAAAATAAGTAGAAGTTCAGATACAAGCACATCAGAACTCTTATTATGCTGGTCACCACTGTGGGACCAGAAGCTGACATTTTTGCCAATGCTGAAATGTTGTGAAAATTAAATAGAGAAATTATAAATAATGATGAATAATAATGAGAAAAAATGATGAATAGAGAAATAGAATATAGAAATAGAGAAATCTTGACAAGAACAAAACAAAATACCACGATAGTGAAGCTTTTTCTTGACCATCAGCCTTTTCTTTTTGAAATTAACATGCATTTTAATCATTTATCTACAACTATCCACAATTTGTTGTTTATGAGATTGTGCTATGCACTAATTGATTTTACAAAGAACAAATATGACCGCAAGGCAACGATGGCCCCAAAACAGTTCTAAGATCATCCAAGATCATCCTGAAAATCATAAAGACCAGGACAATCCTTCTTCTGATATGATAGAATTTGTGAAAACCAAACTTTCTTTCTTGCCACACCTATACCAGCCAGCTAAGGCCATGCCAGGATTCCATTCATGCTGTACATTGAAACTATAGACAGAACTATGTGAGTTCAGAAAAAAATGGATCAGATTAAAGTTTTGCACACTTAGTCCATCTAGTCTTGAGTAATGGTAGAAAATTAACAGCTAACAGATGATAGAAACAAGAACAATTCAGTATTAACAATGTAGGAACTCAACAAAAGTACCAAATCCAAGGCTAAGTGTGTCCAGCAAGCTTCAACCATAAATGCACAATGTACAATCAAACTCTTGCTGAGATTGATTGCAAGTCAAATATTACAAGTATCCATCATTACCAAAGTTATTCTTCAGCCAATCTGACACATTCCCCATCACCTTAAAGCACATACACCAATAACAACACAAATCCTGACAAATACAGTTACTTTAGCACAGACTGGACTTGGTGCATTTCTAGCCACGCTGTGCTGGCATTGGGCAACTCGCATGAGGGAAACCTGCTCAGGTGTAACCTGTCCTCAAAAAAGAAGACAAGTACAATAAGTCTAGTTTTCTTCTCTTTGGTATACTCTCAAAGAAACAAGTGTGTTATTGTCATGTGCCCCAGACAGAGCAATGAAATTCTTATTTGTAGCAGTACAACAGAATATGTAAACATAGTAGACACAAAATGCCGGAGTAAGTCAGCGGGACAGGCAGCATCTCTGGAGAGAAGGAATGGGTGACGTTTTTGTAGATGATATGTGCATGCACCTTTAACATAGTGACCTCACCACTACTAACCACTCCCCATATCACAAGTATAATTACAACCTCCCCACCCACTGATCTCTCTCTAGTTCCCGTGACAGACCACGTACAGCTAGTGCAGTAATGTATGTACAGTATGAATAAACTGAAGTAAAGACACAGAGTGTTGATGACCATCTTTACATGGTGTCAGAAGTGGGATTCGAACCCACGCCTCCATTTGGAGATGGCGAGATGCGAACCCTGTCGGGACGTGTTGTCAAGCCGCCCGTCCGCTATGGCGAAGGAGACCAGGCCCAGGTCTTGGCACGCTCGGATGCCCAACAGGGTGATGCAGTCATTATCTAGCAGGTAAAAAGTGAGGGGCCGAGAGGCCTTCAGTATCTTGCAGTGCAGGGTAGCCCTCCCCACAGGAACGAGCATGCCTCCCCCGTAGGCATGCAAAAGGGAGCGATCAGGAGTAACTTGCTCATTAGTTCTTATCTTCCTGAAGAGGCTTGTTGACATTACATTTGAAAACGCCCCTGTGTCTATTCTTGCGGTGAAGGTCGAGTCATTCACAGTAACACGAACCGAAGAGTCCGTTTTCAGAGCAGGTGCATCCAACAGTGAAATTATGCTGGTCTCCCCCTGGGAGAAACTCGAGTTAGACATAGGGAGTTCGTCAGGCTGGTACTGGGAACCAAGTGCGCTATCAGCTTGTACCAAATTGTTTAACAAGCTCCACCTGCAACAGCCTCGCTCCCCACCAGCAACGACAGCCGCTTCTGCAGCAGCCTGCTCCCGAACTGCCCTGGATGGCGGTTGCCACTGACATTTTCGAGTGGCGTGGCAAGCACTTCCTGGTCCTTGTCGACTCTTACTCCAGCTGGTTCGAGGTTGACCAGCTGCATTCCCTCACGTCTTCGGCCATTATCAGGAAGCTGCGCCGCCACTTCGCTACCTTCGGCTCCCCGGCCAGCCTACAATCGGACAATGGCAGCCAGTTCACGAGCGCCGAGTTTCGGGATTTCGCTGCCAGCTGGAATTTCCGTTACTTCACCAGCAGCCCGGAGTAGCCGCAGAGCAACGGCCTGGCAGAGCGCGCAGTCCGCAGTGCTAAGGACTTGCTGGAACATTGTCGATTGTCTCACTCTGACTTTTACCTGGCCCTCCTTAACCTTCGCAATATCTCCCGCGACCCTGCCATGGGCTCCCCGGCACAGCGGCTCATGTCTCGAACCACACGGCCACTGATCCCGGTTACCCAGCGCTCCCTCGTACCCTTCGTCCTCAAGCCCGCTGCTGTCCAGGAGCGCATTGCCCTTAAGCACGAGATCCAGAAGCGCTCCCATGATAGGTCCTGCCGTCCCCTCCCACGTCTATTCCCCGGTCAAGTCGTCCGGATGCAGTCCCCCTCTGGCCACTCCAGGCTCGCCACCGTCATCGGCACCGCGGACTCGCCGCGTTCCTATCTGGTCGACTATGACGGCACCGTTTACCGCCGGTCCCGCCAGCACCTGCGGCTCGTCAACGAGCCTCCACCACCGCCTGCTGACCCTTATGCTCCTCCGCTGCAGTCTTCCACACCGCCCGCCGCTCCCCGCATGCCTCGGACCCTGCCTTCTCAGCTCTATCAGCCTAAGTCTCCTCCGGCTCATCCTCCCTCGCCTGCCCGTCTGCCCGCTGCTGCACCTGTTTCCCCTCCTCCTTCTCCGTCTTCTCCCTCTCCTCCCGGGTCCCCCGTCCCGGTTCGGTCTCCTGCCCCCGCGCCGGCTCCTCTTTCTCCTGCAGGGAGGGGAGATGGCGAGATGCGTACCCGGTCGGGACGTGTTGTCAAGCCGCCCGTCCGCTATGGCGACTTTGCGTAACTGTTCGTAGCGCATGAGACGTGGTCGCCCTGTCACTACCTTGTTGCCTTTTGTTTCTAAGGGGAAGGATGTAGATGATATGTGCATGCACCTTTAACATAGTGACCTCACCACTACTAACCACTCCCCATATCACAAGTATAATTACAATCTCCCCACCCACTGATCTCTCTCTAGTTCCCGTGACAGACCACGTACAGCTAGTGCAGTAATGTATGTACAGTATGAATAAACTGAAGTAAAGACACAGAGTGTTGATGACTCCTCTTTACAGTTTTGTTTCGAGACCCTTCTTCAGACTGATGTCAGGGGAGTGGGCGGTAACTCTCGTTCGAGAGGAGAACTTCTTCAAAGTAGACATATGGTGAGCGTATGGGTGGGCAGTGGGCGGTGCGACTCTCGTCAGCAGCGGCCTCTGCAGTCCGTCTGCGTTTTTATTATTTTATGTCTATGTTTTTATGTAGTTTTTGTTACTTTTTGTTGGGGTATGTGTGTGGGGGGGTGGGGGTGGGGTGGGAGGGAGGGGGTAACTTTTAAATCTCTCCCTGCACGGGAGAACCGACCTATTCTTTGTCGGGTCTCCGTTGTCGTTGGGGCTGCAACGAGGAGCGGCCTCCAACAGGAAGACCGGGGCCTCTGGTGCCGACTACTCACCTCACCGTCGCGGAGCTGGCCGAGTCCAGAGCAGGTGGAGCGGTGGTGGACGCTGCTGCGGCCCGACCTCCGGAGATTCGGAGGCTGCAACTGCGGGTCTGGCGGACCGCGGCACCGGGAGCCCGCGGGTCCCTGGAGGGAGACCGCTTTTCAGGGCTCCCGCAACGGCGACTTCTCCCGCCCGAGTTGCGGGGTTGAAGAGCTCCTGGAGCGGGGCCTTACATCATCGCCCCGCGCGGCTTGGAATGGCCGCGGGACTCTGCGAGCGCACGCCGGGGGCTCTAACACCAAGAACCCGGTGTGCGACCTTGCATCACCCGGCGTGGCTTTAATGGCCGCGGGACAATTCGCCATCGCCCGCCGGGGGCTTTGACTTTGACTCTGACATCGGGGGGGAGAGTGCAGTGGAGAGATAAGTTTTTTTGGCCTTCCATCACAGCAATGTGATGGATGTTTATGTAAATTATGTTGTGTCTTGGGTCTATTTGTTTGTAATGTATGGCTGCAGAAACGTAATTTCGTTTGGACCTCAAGGGGTCCAAATGACAAATAAATTGTATCGTATCGTATCGTATACCTTGAGGTTTCGCAGCAGAGCAGACAAAATGTGTAAGAAAGAACTATAGTCTGTAAACAATTATATATATATATATAATATATATATATTATATATAAATATTATATATAAATTATATAATATAATATATTTATATTATAATTATATTTTGCACACATATCACGATGCCACGGTCTCAGCAGATTGGCATCATATTTTTAGGTACGCCCACTGCTGCACCCAACAACAAAAACTGGCTGAGAAACTTGCATGTTTTGATTGCAACATCTTCCAAAATAAGCAGCACCACATCAATTAACTCAAACCTTTTTCACAGCCATGGCCTTTACCCCTGGCCTTTAACCCAATGGCCTTTACCGCTCAGAAGACCAAAGGCAACAGTCACATAGGAACAGCACAAGCTGCAAGTTCTCATTCAAGTCACACAACATTCCATACTAACACTGCATAATTTACAGTTCAAAATACTGGAAACCCTGACCTGATGATACTTATTCATGAGGTAATACTTAATTCTCATTTCTAGTTTGAAAGACACATGAAATAGCATACTATCACTGAATGATGATTGCATTAGGGATATTGACACAAAAACCATAGGTAATGGGACAAGGGCTTCAAGAGAGTGAAGGGATTAAATATTTTCTTTTCCTACAAACAACACAAGTCCAAGTTCAATCAGGCAGGCTGATCTGGAATCATTATCCATAGTTGTGAAAACATCAGAAAATACTTTATTTTACGCCAGGAAGCATCCATACTAAATTTTAAGAAAAGCTGATCCACATGTCTGTCTATACAAACGTAATGCCTTATGCAAAAACTGATCATTAAATTTCATCCAATTCCGTTTTTGTGCGCTTCAAAGCATGCTACCTCTGTACGAGCATTATGGGTCTGTCCCACTTGGGCAATTTTTCAGCGAACTGCCGGTAACTGTCAAGTTGCCGGCAGTCGCCTGAAAAAACGGGAACTGGAACGGCGACTGTCAGAGTGGAACACACACAAACACATCCCAAAGGCAGGGGCCAGGCAAGCGAGGGGTGCGCTGTCTGAAATTCACACGGTGCAAAGCCAAGGTGATACAGACACACACCGCGATGAACAGGAAAGTTGGCGCTGTAATTAAGACGGCTAGCAGAGTGTACTGTAAGTCCTTTAAAAGAGGAGGGGGAGAGAGAGGGAGAAGGGGGGAGACGCAGGGAGAAGGAGTGGAGACAACTTTTAAGAAACGAGACAACAAGCCAGAGATACACGGCTGTGAAACTCGGCGGACATTTAACATTATCGGTCGGTTATCCTTGGTTCTGAAAACTACTGCTTACGTTTTTTCCCCCCAAATGAGCCAATGAAATTCACTGGTCAGCACCGGCTACAACCAACGAGAACCTAAGAGAACCTTTGACCTCCTGGAAACCAATAGGACCTCCTTGTGATCCTACCCACGGCACGAGAATTCTCGCTACTTTCCATGGCGGCTACATTCTAGTCGCCGCTAATTTTTCAACATGTTGAAACATTCTTGGCGACCTTAATGAAGCCGTAACTAGTTCCCAGAATGTGGGAACTTCTCTCGACCATGAAGGCGACTCCCCGGCAAGCACCCGTGAACATGTGTTGACCATGCGGCGACTGCATAGCATCCTGCAGTCGCCAAAAAAGTCGCCTAAGTGGGACAAGCGCATAAGATTCCAAAAGTTTCCCATCTATTTTTTTTATAATACAAGGACAAGTAGTCCAAACAGAATATCTGCGAATACTGCTACTTTACTACACTGCAACTGTGGAATTTCACATCATCTAGATATACTATAAAAATATATCCTTGTATATGGAATATACTGTGCACATCTAAAGCAATTTGAGGTTTCAAACTCTGAAGGGATGAAAGTATGTTAAATGGTTTTACAAGAGAAATTTATGTCAAATAAACTGATGGTCATTAAAGTACTAAACAGAATCCACATTCAAATACAAAATTGCTTTAATGCAACAACCCACTAATCTTGATTTTTATATGAGCTAGATGTTCAATTTCTTGTAATTAAATCTTCCATCCTTTACCTTGATCAAAACATCGGTCAATTATGTTAGACCAATTATTTGTAGTAAACTCGGCAACGGTTACTCAGATTCACAGAATCAAAACACATTATTTGATCAAATCAGTCTATGCTAGTATGCAAGTCTCCATTGTGCACTTGTCATCTAAATCTTTCAGCAAAGCCTCTCAATCCCTTCTTCCTCATAGCTTCCTCTTAAATGCCATTCACCTCAAATACACCCCAGAGTAAGAAGTTACAAATTTTCACCAGGATTCAAATTAAAAACATTTCTTCCAGTTCCCTGTTGGATTTCTCAGTGACTACCTAATATTGATGGCTTGTAGTTACACGTTCCCCCTCTCTGTACCCACTCTATCAAAAACCCTCATGACTTTAAATCTCTAAACCGGTGAGAGAAAAAGTGGCCAGTCTGTTCAATTTTTTAATATCATTTTTTGTAAGTCTTCTCTATGGCCTCTCCATTGCCTCCAGGTCATTCAATAACATGCCAACGAGAAATGAATGCAATATTCTCTGTGATCTAACCAAAGCTCAAAGACATTTGGCATAATCTCCTTACTTTTCAAATTCTATTCCTCTTGAAATAAACCCTAGTACTTGGCTTGATTTCTTTCTGACTTTGCTAAGTCGTACTACCTCAACTCGATTCACACCATCCAACTAATGTGATCTCTCTATTCATTCAACAAAAAAGGTTTTATTTATCTCAGAACTTCACCTGCAGATTGTTAGCAAATTCTATTAGTTTACAAAACTCCTGCATTTATAACAATTGTCCTAATTATTTGATATCTGCTCCAATTTGGTACCTACCACAAATTTAGATATTGTGGTTTTGATTGTCTATCCATGTTGTTTTTGGCTTCATTATAAATGCTTCCTTTTTCTTGTCTACGTACTGTGACTGCACTTCTCGTTTTTCCTTTCCTAAATATATTATACCCTGCAATGTTTAATTACAGTAGTGAGTTTTCTGTAGCTCTCAGTAATCCTATATTTGTCCAATTTATTTAAACTGCTAGCTACCTACTTGCATACAAATATTGCCAATTCTTTTTTTTCTTTTATTGCATATTTCAACACATCTGGACAATCTTCAGTTGACAGGCAGTTCATTATGCAGAGTGCATACAATTTATCTCATCCTAAATGTGTATAACAAATATCTGCTATGATTTTCCGACTGATAATATATAAATTTATGAACAACAGATTGTGAGAATGTCTGCTGAGAACTGATCCTGATCTTTCTTTTTAAAAAAACGTTAATTAAACTATCTTAAATCATTTGTTGTCCATGTCTTTTTAGCTCATTTTGCAATTAAGGGAGAACATGGGCACAGAGGAACATATCCATTTTGCACGAATTCCACTATCATCAAACATTGTGATGTTAGCAGTAACACAACACATAAATAAAAAGATACTAAGTGCTGGAGTAACTCAGCGGGTCAGGCAGCATCTCTGGAGAACATGCATATGTGACGTTTTGGGTCGGAACCCAACTTCAGACTGGTTGTGAGGAAGAAGGGGAGGAAACTGGAAGTGAGGGGCAGGACAAAGCCTGGCAGGAACTTGGGCGTGCTGGTGCAGGATTCATAAAACGTTAATTTTAAATTTTACATTTTAATTGTGCTTTTGTGTGTTTTGTTTCCATTGTACCGCTGCTGGCAAATTCATTTCACTTGCACTTTATGTGCAAGTGACGAATAAAACTGATATTGATGTTGATTGAAGGCACTGAGGTCATAGCCTCAGAATTAATGGATGTTCCTTTAGGAAGAAAATGAGGAGGAATTTTGTTAGTCAGAGGGTGGTGAATCTGTGGAATTCTTTGCCACAGAATGTTGTGGAGGCCAAGTCAATTGATATTTTTTAAAGCAAATATAGATAGATTCATGATCAGTATGTGTGTCAGTAGCTATGGGAAGAAGGCAGGAGATTGGGGTTGAGGGGGAGAGATAGATCAACCATGATTGAATAGCGGTGTAGACTTAAATGGCCGAATGGCCTCATTCTGCTCCTCTCACTAATAAACGTGAATATAAACAAGGGAAAGTTTTGATAGGCAGATGGTTGGGAAAAGGCCAAATATGAAAGAATAGGGTGTGAGGCAAAAGGTTTAAAGAGTTGTAAATTGTGAACCTAGAATTGGGGGGGGGGGGGGGGTTGGGGGTTACGGAGGAATATTGTAGTTGCCCAAAATTGGACAATTCAATGTTCATCCCATTGGGTTGCAAGCTACCCAGGCGGAATACGAGATGCTGTTCCTCCAGTTTGCGTGTAGCCTCACCCTGTCAATGGAGGAGGCTAACAACAGAAAGGCCAGTCTGGGAACAGGAAAAGGAGTTAAAATAGCTAGCTACCAGGAGATCCAGAAGCCCTCGGCAGACCAAGCGCAAGTGTGCAGCGAAATGGTCGCCAATTCTACGCTTGGTCTTGCCGATGTACAGGAGGCCACGTCGGGAACACTGGATATAGTAGATGAGGTTAAAGAAGGTACACGTGAACCTCTGCCTCACCTGGAAGGACTACTGGGGTGCCTGGATGGAAGTGGGAGAGGAGGTATAGGGACAGGTATTATAGCTCCTGTGGTTGAAGGGGAAAGTACCTGGGGAGGGGGTGGTTTGGGTGGGAGAGGATGAGTGAACCAAGGAGTTGCAGAAGGACCGGTCTCTGTGGAAGATGGAAAGGGGTGGGTATGGGAAGAAGTGACTGCTGGTGGGAAATGTCAAAGGACGATGTGTTGGATGAGGAAGCTTGTGAGTGAAGGGGAGGACTAGGGGAAGACTCTTTGTTCTGTCTGAAGGGAGGGGAAACAGGAGAAGAACTATGGGACACAGAGGAGAAGCAGGTGAGGGATCCGACAGCAGGGGGGGTGAGGGTGTACCACGTTTACACAGACATCCTGGAATAGAAAGCCTCATCCTGGGAGCAGATGCAGCAGACACAGCGACAGAGAAATTGAGATCAGGGGGTAGCATTTTTGCAAGAGGCAGAGTGGGAAGAAGTGTTGTCCAAATAACTGTGGGAGTCAGTAGGTTTCCAACAATTTGATATTATCTGTCCCCTTTGATGGAGACAGAGATCAAGAAAGGGGAGAGAGGTGTAAGAGATAGTCCATGGAAATTTGAAGGAAGGGTGGAAGTTAGTGATGAGCTTAATGAAATCAACGAGTTCTAGATGGACGCAGGAGGCACACCGATGCAGTTATCAATATAGCAGAGAAAGAGTTGGGAGATGGTGCCAGTGTTCGGTTGGAGCAAGAATTGCTGGATGTAACTGACGAAACGACATGCAAAGCCGGGGCCTAAGTAAGTGCCCATGTCTACACCTTGAACTTGAGAGGAATCTATAGAGATGTTTTTAAGGGCGAGTACACCTGGCGGAAGAGGTTTGTAGAGGGAAATTGTACACAACACCTTTTAATACCTTAATATGTATCTACATGATTTACCATCAAATGATTAGATCAACAAATATCAATCCACTCTTCCCTGCTTGTAGTCAAATATGAAACCTACAGATTTATTGACATCTTCAAAGCGTCATGAATGTTTGATTGTTCAATGACTGCATTCAACCCCAAATATCTACAATGAGCTGAGGCTGTGCGGAAAGAAAGCTTTCTTGCAACAAATGAGATCTGGGTCAAAATTTATGACCCCATTAATTTCTAAGCGAATTATACGGCACAGCAAAGAAAAATAATTTTTGATGTAATGTTTTAAAGAAATAAATATTAAGCAGCAGAAAAAAGAAAAAGAATACATTTATCTAATTGTTACTAGTTTCTAAATGCCTCTGGTTGTGTCTCGGTTTTAACAACCAACAAAGCTGAGTTAAAGTTTTGGCAGCTATCAAAGCTTCCAGTGCATTTCAGAGGCAGAGATTCTTTTGTGCACTCTTGGAGATCTGTAATTACTGAGATCAAACCAGCGAAGAGCAAGGGGTATGTCTAGCCAGTGAGGGCTATCACTGAATCTGGAGCAGATAAATAAGGACACTGGATGATCATGGACAGAGATGGTGGGTACTAAGCTCACATCAACATGATCTGGCCAGTGATCTCTGTGTATCATCACAACAGGTGAAAATGAAACTCCTAATCCTTTGTTGCTACTAAATGATTGAAGTAGTTTTGTTGAACATTTGGATTAAGTCTTAAAAACCAATATTTGCAGCATACCAATGATTTATTCTTTTTTCCTCCCAGCCTACACTACAGGTTTTCCCCAGCTTACAAACATCCGACTCATGTACGGTATTCACAGATGTACAAGCATTTGGAAGACTGGCACAGTGGATTTGCCCACTGTTGTGAGGCTGCAGGCATCATCTGCTGTGCGGCAATTCGGTTTTTAGCCACATTTCCAACCTGCAAAGTATTTGGATTATGAACGATTTTAAGGAACAAAATCCTGTCCCATCTTGTGGGGGACATGTTTCTAATATTGTTGAAATCAGCCCTCTATGCTCTTTTCAACAATGATTGATAAATCAGTACGAGAAGAAAATGGGCAATAATTGTCAAGGGAAGTATGTCCCAATCCAATTCGAATGACATAGTTCTAAATTCATCCAGGGATATCAGTGGGAATATTCTTTACATGCAATGCATTATCAAATTTGCCAATTTACTGTGTATAACAGAAAGAGCTAATTATCCTGAGGCTATGCTGCATGCGAACCTGTTTTGGTCTTTTTACCAAATATGCAAGGTGGGCAGTTAATCTTATCGTGACAGATTTTACTTTGCATCTGTTCCCGATTGTGTAAATCACTAATCCTGGCCAACAGCCACTATCAGGAATGACGCCTGGCTGTCATGTGTTCTACCCTCTTTTTCTTGCATACAGAACATGTTTTGTGCTTCAAATTCACTATCACTTTATTAAACCTCCTTTTCTTTCATCAAGATTGATAAAATTAACACAGAAGCTTTAATAACTTTGAATATATACGTCCTTAAACATACTCACACATCTTGAATTTACACATTCTTTTAATTAGGACCTACTGGCCAAAACATCATCCTTAAAGTCTGAAGAAGGGTTTCGGCCCGAAACGTCGCCTATTTCCTTCGCTCCATAGATGCTGCTGCACCCGCTGAGTTTCCCCAGCAATTTTGTGTACCATCCTTAAATTACATCTGTGATTCCTCAAGACCGTTTCAAAATATCATAAAGCAAATTCATTTAATTTTAAAATAAGGTTGTTTATGTTATCACCATGGCAGAACAGTTTGATATCTCCACCATAAAGGAAAATAACCAATTGCAAGGAAGTTGCATCTGGTGCACCCTTCTGACAAAAAAAAGAACGAGACCTAATTTATAGCTGCCATGTATTAATTTTGTAATTTAAAAATTAATTAAGTCTTACACAAATAATTATTTAACGACCTCTGGGGCTGTCTGTTTGGGGACCAAGATCAAATATCTATAATGAGATTCTACCCAAGTACATATGTGAAACATAATCACTTTAACTCGTATTCATATAACTGTCAAATGGCTGATAATATTAATGCTTAAAGTTTGAAGAGTAGAGCTGCTTTGACAAACACAGTCGTTGCTCCTGTACTGAACCACAGTAACGCAATGACAATGCAATTAAGATCATGGTGGTGATTTCTGTTGCTCAAGAGATTTGCTTTTTATATGTACACAATGCAGTTGAAACATATAACTTAAAAAACATAATTTAAAGAAGCAACAGAACATTATAAAAACCAACAAGTGGTTATTTTACCAAGTCGGTTTACAGTCTTACTTCGCTTCCTAACGAATACCACATACAATTTCTTATTGTTGTGCCAACATAAAAATTAAAAGCAAAATTTTTTAATGGCCATTCAATCTGAATATACTTTGATTTTACATGTATTATACAGTTATCCTTAATAATATCACTCCAATGAGAGAAATCAATTTAATTTGTTTCTTCAAAATTCTAATGAATTTATGGTTTCATTCTTGGTGCATGACTAGCATTGTTTGCCTTTAAATCCCTCTTCAAAAATCAATTGTGATTTGGAACATTTCTATAGTCGAAATTAGCTTCAAAAACCCCAAGGGAAAAATAATGGAGGAGATATTTGAACGCAGATAATTCAAAACACAATACAACTTTGATTGAATGATAAACAGATTACATTTGCTATACATTGTTGAATTTACTAAAATGATAGAATGTTTTACTTTAGTTCAGAACATCAACTAAATGCTGATGCATTGACATAGTTTCCCTTTAGATTATGTTTCTTCAAACATATACATAACATACTTCAACTAACAAGGCAACAACAAAAATAATTCCTATTAATATGATTGTCTTCCATCGAAGACAATTTGAAATCAATAAGAAAGTTCATTAAACAGCGGACTAATGCACAATCTTCACAAATAACCTTGTAGAGCATTAATAAGCAGTAAGGGCAACAAGAGTATAACGATCATTCCATGTGTGTATGTACATTTAATTAGAAATTATTTCAAATCAAATAAATAATGGACTGATATGCCAAGATGACTTTTGTGCTTTAAACAGGCTTTTATATTCTTTGAAAATTGTCCCAAGTGATACTGAATGTTTAAGAATGTGTAACACATTCAATAGCCCCAATGATGAAACTAGTGGAATGGAAACTCACTGGATGTCAAAGCAATTCACAGGATCCCTTAGGCTGTCAGCATTGAAACACACCTATAATGAACAGGCCACCAGTAGAAGTCTGTGCTATGGGCATTCCACAAGAAACAGTATGCACCTGTGCAGGCAGCCAGCCAACTGTTTTACGGCAATGGAATAGTTACTGATTACTGGAATAAACGCCCCATCAACATTCCCCTCTCAGGCCTTCCTGTTGCACTGTCCTTCCAAGTCCCTTAAAAATTCCTCTTCCTCAAGCTTCCACCAAGCTCCTCCGCCCAACACCTAAGAGTACAGGGTGATGTCGCCCCATGACAGCATTGGGGACAATAATTGGGAAAATTCATGGTCTAACAATAGAAAGTAATCCGAGATCCAACAATAGAAGGTGGATAGTCAGCGATCTAGCAATGGGAGGAGAAACAGGTCCATGTTCCAAAAGCAGTACGATGCCTCATAGTCCACAAAAGGGGCAAGTAACTAGGTAACTAGGTAACTAGGATAGCTGGTTGAGTGGGAAGAGTTCAGATGTATTTTGTCAAGGGCAATGTGGCCACTTAAAATATGTTGTTACATTTTTCACACGTCAAAGGGTACATTTCAAAGCAACCTCTCCATTATCACACACAACTTAGGTTAAAAAAAAGTGGTGAATGTAATTATGTCTTTAATGGAAGCTATATTTCTGCTAAATTCTAGCTCAATGGCAATATTTATTGATTCAATGATAGCAGTTCATTTGATTAAGAACTTTTTGCAATGTATAACTTGTTAAAATAGCATCCCAGAGACATCTTTGAAACTGCTGGACAAGCAAATTTTTCATCGGATCCCCGTGATCAATAAACCACCATTGAGAAATGAGGAACAATGGGATACAGGTTAGGCAAGCTTATGACCTATTTAATTATAAAGTGAATTTTAAAACTGGCTCCACCAAATTATGACTATTATTTTATCTATCATTTCTCTGGTGAAAAAGATAAATATTGCAAATCTCATAACAAGTGTACAAAATTATTTAAGGCTTCAATAGAGGCATGAAGTATTTAACACTGGTTTATGGTCACAAATTAAATTTATTGCCTTTCAATAGAATTGATATGTCAGCCTTATAACACCCAAATGGTATGTGTTATATTGTAAAATACATGAGGGAGCCGAAACTCACAGATACCTTCAACCTTTGGTTTGATTCATTTCAAATTAGTGATACAATATTTCAGATAGAGATAAGGCAGCAACAAAAATAAACCTTCAGAACATTTTCTGCATTTTATTAGCATTTAGTTTCATTCAGGATTAAGCAAAATTTTAATTTGTCATTCCACCATTTGTCATTTCCAAATTCAAATGTATTGATTTTCACCAGAAAGTAAACACATTTAGCTTTAAACATTATCCTGCCAAGAGATTTGTGGTCTGTAGAATGTTCCCGACTCCAAATATCACTTATCCATGTTTTCCAAATATGTTGCCTAACGTGCTACGTGACTCCAGGACTTTGTGTCTTTTTAAAAAATGAAAAACTCGTACATAACTGGTTGAAACAAAGTAAAGAAAAAACAAATCTAACATGTTTCAACATCAAAAAGAAAGCTCATCGACACCTCTACTTCCTTAGAAAATTGAGGAGATTCATTGTGTCAATAAATACTCTCTTGAACTTCTACAGGTGTATGGAAGAGAGCTAGTTGTATCAGGGCCTGGTTCAGCAACTCAAACGCTTAGATACAAAGGAGATTACAAAGTGGTGAACATCATGGTAGCCAGCATTATCAAGGATCCACACTACCCTGGCAGCGGTCTAATTTCACTCCTGCCATTGAGAAGAAGGTATCCGAGTCTAAAACTAATGTCCAGGTTCAGGAACAGCTTCTTCCCACCAACCATAAAGCTAATAGACAGTATGAACGGCAACTAAACTCCAAACTGCCTGGGTTGCACTAGCAGCTTTGGCCTTTGTGTTGTTTTTGCACTATTTTTTAAATTTATAAAACAGTTTTTGTTTATATTCTCTATTTGGACGCTGTGTTTACAAACCTGTGTTGTTGTTGCAAGTAAGAATTTCAATGTTCTGTTCCAGTTCCAACAATAAAACACTCTTGACTCCCTAAAAACTGATGTTATATACGGAAAACATCCCCAAAATGTGTAGTTAGTCAGTTCATTTGCCATTGTAAATTGCGCTGAAGTGGGCAGGCAAGTTTTGAAATCAAAGGGAAATAGATTAGAATACAGGGAGTATAAAAGACGGAAAGAGTGTCAATCTGCAACTGATGGTCACCATGGACTCGACTCGACGAAGGTCCTGTATCCGCACTATATCGCCATGACACTGTGACCGTTTGGTCAGATAATAAACCAACGTCCTCATTCCATCAGCAAAGAATGTGAGAAAGCATTGTCATTTTCACAGAATCAAGTCAAAATGTCACTAGTCACTAATACAAACGAAATTCATGGCACCAATAAAGACCAGCAATATTTTACTGGAAACCACTTAAGCTCCACCTCACAATAGGATGCCTAATGACATGGCTAAATACACTATCATAATACGCACCATTGAAAAGAATGTTGCAATGACAAATAAGAAGGCACTGATGCGCACATCCTCTAACATTCCGACTAACAACACAATCTCAACTCAACATCTGAAGAAGGGTTTCGGCCCGAAACGTTGCCTATTTCCTTCGCTCCATAGATGCTGCTGCACCCGCTGAGTTTCTCCAGCACTTTTGTCTACCCTCAACTTCCTGAATCTGCATTCATCACCGCAAGACTGATTTATTGGCATATGAAATTGGATCGTCCAGGGAAACATTAAACGCGCATAAAAATATGCAGACATTTTAGCACAGGTGGAACACTGCAGCACTTCAAAGTCTTTGCCGGCTAATACTGAGCAAAGACAAGGATCAAAGTGGCGTCTCTGGGAAACTATTTCCCTCGATCACAATCTCGGTTTATAAAACCTCGTACGGATAGAAACGCAATTACAAAATCAAAAATGCACCAGCTTTTATGGCTGCGAAGTGATTTATATTTTAAGTATGCAACCATTAGAAGAGTCACCAGAGCCGAGCGGCCCATCACTCTGGAAGTGAAATTCCTTTATCTAAACACGCCACACTATCTTCCCGATTGTATTTTATCTTCATCCCTTGTGATATTTTTTTATTTCCTCCCCCTTTTTTACCTGTTGCGTCCTTTCTGCTGGGTTCTTCATCACCGCCTGCCTGAAGCTGTTATCCACATAAGACGCCATGGTGTCGGTCGGGAGTTTCTTTGGGTGATCTGGGCCTCGCCTCGGCTGCCCGCTTCCCTGCGCCCCCCGGGCCGTCGGCTGGGCGGCGAGACGGTGGCGGTGGCGGTGGCGGTGGCGATGTCGGCGTCGCTGGCAGGCGAGCCGTCGGCTGGGCGGCGAGACAGTGGCGGTGGTGATGTCGGTGTTTAGTTGGTGTCGGCGTCCCTGGCAGGCGCGGCCTGTGCGCCGGCTCCGAGCCCGCGGCTCCGGGCCCCAACGGTCAATCCCGCTGGCTCAGCGCGAGCGCAAGAGGGTGGCCAACGGCCAACGGTCAACTGCCGCCTCGCTCCCTCTGTCAATGGGATCGGAACGTTGGCCCCGATGATCGAACCCGAGCCCTTCAACCTCCTCCTCCTGCTCCTGCTCAGCACAAAGCGCTGGAGCTCCGCACCACCAGCCTAGCCGTTCCGGCTCCCTGCCATCCTTCATAACCCATCCGGATTCCTTTCTTCACACCGAAAATGTTTTTTTTAAAAATCGCAAAAGAAAATAATTCCTCTCTTCACGGTCTTTACGGTACCGCGATTCTGGAATTACACTGCGAAACGCCACAGGAAGAATATACTTCAAGAAGAACATAAAATATCTTCAGATAAAAGGGGAGAACAATCCCATCTTAAACTAAGTGCTGTCAAATTCTTTCGTTGTTTCCTTCTCAGTCGGGGAAGAGCAACCTGAAACGGGCGCTTTGTTTCATCACGAGCCGAAGATCTTCAGGAGCCGGAGGAGGGGAAAATAAAAAACTCCTGGCAAAACTAAACTCCCTAAGAACGAACTCGCCCAGAAGCTCTCTACTGCCTCCCCATTTAGATCATCCAGGGAAAGAAAAAACGAGCTCATTTTCGTCTACCTCCTTGACACCCAGAGGGCAAAAAATGCAACGCATGCCATAGAGATGAGAGGATACACCACGGGATGCCATATTATGATAGATCAAAGGAAGACTGGTTAACTTTTCTGCACCATTAAACCGTCTTTTAAATTTATACTAAAAAATGCACATTATGCATTTCTATTTGTTAAAGTACTTATTAAATCACAAAGAAATATAATTGAGCCCACTGAGTCCATGTCAGCTCCAGGTAATATGCTCCTAACTGTCCTATACTCCCTCGTTTTCCTGTATCCCTAAAACATAATTCTTTCTCATGTACCAACCAACTACCCTTTATTCCTTTAATATTTATCTACATTAAGAATTTTTTTAAGGAAGGAGACAATTGCCAACAATGAGATAACTGCTGAAGGATCTCACTGATTGCTTCCGCGAGAAAGGTCATCACCAGAGGTCTCTATAATGACTTCCAGTAGACAAAGAAATTATTCAAGATTCACAATGCGATTCCTGCCAAGTCACAGAGGACATCATCTTCATTGTTTGACAACTCCCAGAAAAATGCAAATTACAGCTCTAGCCACCAAATGTGACTAAAGTCTAACTTCACTAAAGCTTCTCATTCAATCAATCAGGAGGGACCTAAGATTTGGCTGCCCAAATAAATTGGCCTCTCCCTCTTGCATTTGCCTTACAACAGTATTCAAGCCATGACACTAATGGTCCACAACAGAAACAACCTCAAATAACCCTGGTGTCAAACAAGGTTATTTCTTCGGTCCATCATTTTCTCAATCTTTTTTTATTTAATATGGCACCTCACCTCCAACAAACAATCTTCAGGAGTGGAGCAAAACTTCAGAACTAACATTCAACCTGGGGTATTCATACTACAGAACCAAGGTCACCCGAATGTCAGTAGTCAAGCAGCAGTATGGGTATGACATGTATTTGTGCACACTCAGTCACCCCATTCCAAGATTGTTTTGACTCATTCATGGGAGCATGTGGAAAGGTGTGCTTTACACTCAACCTCTGAAAAATCAAGATCTATCAATCTGACCTAAATGCACCACACTGCCCACCAGCAATGAAGGTTCACATAGACCATGGAAAAATTGGGGTACACCTCATGTCACGGGTGGGTTACACCTCATCTTTTACCAAATGCAGCCATCAGAGATGAAGTTCACTACACCTTCAATGTGCTAGCATAGTCTTTGACCAATGAGAGGGGTATTTGAAGACCAGGCAACAGTGATTGCTTCAATTGAGACCTGGATTGCCATCACCAGGCACTGGAAAATTGCAAACCGCTGTCTCCACAAAATCTTCCAAATTATCTGGAAGCCTAAATGAACCAAAGTTAGAATCCTCCCCATAACCAACATCTGCACTAATGAAACCCTAGTTATTCTGTTTGCTACATTGGGTTTGCCATGTTCCCTTCACCAGAATTCTGAAACAGACACCCTATTCCAAGCACTGTTATGGGAGTAAATTGTCAGTTGTACAGAGAAAAAGATTCAAGGTTATGCTCAAAGCTTCTCTGAAGAAGTGCTACATCCCAAAAGAAAATTAAAACTGCAGATGTTGGAAATCTGAAATTATGTCAGAAAATGCTAGAAATAGTCAGCAGGTCAAGCAGCAGATGTGGAAAAAGAAACAGTTAACATCTCAAGTCCGAGACCCTTCATCAGAACTTCACAAACACCCTCCTGCCCAACATATCAACCACAATTGGACCATGAGTGCAGCAGTGAGACACAGCAGGGATCAACAGCAGCAACCTGAAAAGATCCCGAGCTTTTTTTCATTTCACATCTCGTATGTGTATGTGACGAATAAACTTGACTTGACTTGAAAGTTGAGCATAATTATGGCCTTGAAAGCAGTTCATGCACACAATGTGAAGCTGTATTTGAAATCACAGGATTCTATATCACTGAGGGCAAAGAATGCCTTTGAGTAGTGTCCCTTTAAAGAGCAGGGCTTCAGGTAACATTTAGTTTCAAGTTCTAGAGATACAGCATGGAAACAGGCCCTTCTGCACACCGAGACTGTGCTGAGCAATGATCACCTGTACATTAATTCCATGTGATCAAATAGATGTACAGTCTGAAATAGATACGCAGTTTGAAAGAGCTGTTGGCTACTGAAGATGGAGTTAAGAAGAAATGTATCCACCCAAATGGGGATGATTATTTGGAATTCTCGACCTAAAGAATGCTCTTGGATTAAAGAGTAGTAGCTTATAAGGGAATGTTAGACTTGGATTGTTTTCTCCGGAGTGTCATAAGCTGAGGGGAGACCTTATCGAAGTATTTAAAATGATGAGAGGCAAAGATAGACTGTCACAATTTTTTTCCCACTGATTCCTGATCACCCAAGGATAGACATAAAAAGCTGGAGTAACTCAGCGGGTCAGACAGCATCTCAGGAGAAAAGGAATAGGTGACGTTTGGGTTCGAGACTCTTCGTGAATCTCAATCCATAATGTCACCTATTCTATTTCTCCAGAGATGCTGCCTGACCCGCTGAGTTACTCCAGCTTTTTGTGTTTATCTTCGGTTTAAAGCAGCATCTGTAATTCCTTCCTATACACGTGATCACCCAACCTTTTTTTCTAGCTCACCAACCTATTCTTGAAATTCTTTCTTTTCCTTGCCATCTCTGTGTCTCTGTTAATGATATGCATGTTCATGGAACCCCTGAATCCACAATCCAACTTCACATAGTGGACAATATTCTTCAAGGATAACCCAAATCCATCCCACCTTATAAGTAATTTCCGAGCAATATACTTTACCACCTGCTTGTCTGAAGACAACTCAGATTTGTCTGTTGTCACCACTCAGTCTTGCTTCTGTTGGCTTACTAAATCTACAGTGCTTTCCCCTGTGTAAAATCTTTGCACAAAACTGGCAAATCAATTACCACCAGTTGTGACAAAGGCTAAACTTGGGATTTAATAAAACAAAAGATCAAAATTCCTTACTCTGTGGTCATATACATTTACTTGAGGTTAAGATATTACTGTGACAATGCAAGAGCCAACATGATATTTTCTCTTTACCTCTCTATGCTAATAGCTATGTCTGACAAACTTACAACTGATTCAGAGATCAATCCACCAACTGACCACACAACCATTTCCTGACTGTAGCAAAACTGAGCAGATTTGTTACAGATACTTGGTTTTAGTGTAGGAAGAAACTTCAGATACTAATTTACACCAAATATGGGCGCAGAATGCTGGAATAACTCAGCAGGACATGCAGCATCTCTGGAGAGGAATGGGTGATGTTTCGGGTCTCAACCCAAAACGTCTCCCATTCCTTCTCTCCAGAGATGCTGCCTATCCTGCTGAGTTACTTCAGCATTTTGTGTCTAACTAATTTGTAGGCATTGCTAGACATCCATTTTCACAAAAGGTATGAAGAAATGGAATGCCATTTTGTTGAGTTGCTCTGTATTGACTCTCAAGAAGCTAATTAAAGTAATGTTTTGGAATTGTAATTTCAGATCTCTACAACTCCAGAAGCTTCTCTTTTAACTTTGTCAGCATCGACATATTGGTGTCTACAGATGAGAACAGGTCACAAAGCCATTGCTTTCCTTTCTATATATCACGCTTTGTAAATAAATGCGCAACAAATTTTTTGGAAAGGTTGTTTCAGAAAGGATGACATTATTTCGTTTCGGAGAGTGATATTGAGATTAATGTTTGTGCTTTCTTTGAAAGCCATTGAGATAAAAACAATTGTGCCCAACTATTTTTCTAGACTCTCGACTGCTTTATAAAAGCTGTGATCTGTCTGCCATTTTAAAGTGGCAGACAAATCATAACTTTGAAAGATAAGTCTGGATACACATTCCTGCACAAAGTGATTTAACTGATAGAAGTAGTCAGAAATATCTGACAGATAATGCAAGCTTGGCAAGCTTTGTAAATCCCAAAAGGATTCTATCTATCGGAGGAGATTTATTTTGAAACAGAAATACTTCAAGAAAGGCTTCAAGTTTGCATCACATTTCATGCACTCACTTTAGTTATTTACCACAGGGCAGCCACTGCAATTTAGCATGGAAAAGTAGGTGATGGTGGTCGGCACCCATTCCCTCTCACCCTTTGGCTGCTGCAACTTCTATCACTAGCCATTACACCTGCACATCTGCCTGTCATTGCATCTGTTCTGTCAGTACCATGCTCATGTGGAATTTGAAAATTCACAGCACCAAATGTGTTATGTGGCAGTTCTTCACAACAATATAAATCTTCATGAAAGGCCCCATCATAAGCATAGCTCCACAAAACTAGGAATCACATCATCTAAATGTACTGCAAACAATTCTGAAGTTTGCACTTTCTCAATCAATTGCCTTTCAATGTCTTCTCTATTATTAATAATTGAGACATGGAATAGTACAACCTGGCAATGCAGTGCCACTAATTTTTCCGGCAGCAGCATCATCCAAGACTGAACAAAAACACCGATAATTGAATGTTTTCACCAATTATAAATGATGATTTGCATTTAGCAATGTAATGGGCCAAGAAATATGATACTTTTAACATGCCTTCATTTGTCTGTTTTAAGGTTTTTGTGAGATACCACCTCATCTTTTTCCATTGGTAGAATTCCATTGACCTTTGTTTTAAGTTCATGTGTGTTTGATCTCAAGGTGCTGAATCATTTTAAAAGGCTTAATTGTATCATTGCTCAGAATCACATCACAATATAAGCACTCAGGTTAAGGGTATTCATTCTCACCTTGCAATAAACCTATAATTGATACGTAAAATATCAGAAGGGTCTTGACGTAAAAGAAGTGTCTCAACCCGAAACATCACTTCCTTCTATCCATAGATGCTGCCTGTCCCGCTGAGTTACTCCAGCATTTTGTGTCCATCATTTTTTTTCCATTGAACACTAAATACTTCCAGCCTTGTCCAGCATCTTTCATTACATTGCTCATCGCATGTCTCAATTTTGTTAAGTTTCTTAGACTTATACTAATTCCAAAAGAAAATATACAACCATGCCTACCTTGACATACTGCACAGGTAAATTAAAACTCTGTCTTAATTTGCTGGTTTGAACTTCTGTTAATTTTAGTTGCAAACTGTGCACAAACATAATTTTAAATATGTCCTGAAGGTTAACTGTGAATTGATTTGTAAAGTTACTATGAACTGTTTGAAATTTTGCGTGACCACTCTCTGTTTGAAAATCTAAGATGTCTGTATTATTTTTCCTTCTCTTAAAAGGGTTATTTTTTTATTCATTAACTAATCTCACATGGATGCATGAAGACACTGCTGCCTATAGGGACCAGTTGTTGAGAAATACGACTGCAGACTGTACTGCCTATTGCATTGCCAATCATATACTTTTTATTCAATACAATTACAATTAGGGCTTGATGTGTAGAGAAAGACGAGTAGAGTCCCTGCACTATTCCACTTATTGAGGTGGTGGAATGCATGATGGAAGTAAACGTGACAGAAACACTAGATTGACACAATTGGCAGAAAGGAGAGAAATGTGAAGAAATTCAAAATCCTTAAAGAGAGCAACATTAACTTTCATAAAACGAAGAACATGGTATTGCAAATATAATGAGCATGAAGATGATTAAATCTTAAATGTGAATATTTCCACCTTAGAGCAGAGGAAATGGTAGCAGAAACGATAACTGCATCTGTCACAAGCGTACAAAATGCTCTTGATTCAAGTTTTGGAAGATTTGCAATATCACCCAGAAGGAAAATTCAGGCAGTGTTACATCTGTGGATCTAACGTGTTGTGGTGACATTTCTGGAATTTATGGCGAGGGTCAGACTAAAAGTGCAATTTGATTGAATATGCATTGATTAGTATGAGCTAGCATGGATAAATGTCTTCCACTTAAGCTGTTTCAGTTTTTGAGGCATTATCAGATTATGTCTCTGACCCCAGCTCTTCCCTGACGGGTGCTTCTCTTCCTCTGCCTCTCCCCGCTTCTGCCTACAGTTGTGCATCTGGATCTAGACCCTCCCCGGCTCTTCTTGACTCTGAAACTGATGCTCCCCTCCCTTTGGTCTCGCTCCCAGCCTCTGCCGTCTCCCTGGCTCTGTGTTTCTGGACTCCTGTGCCTTTCTTGACTGCACTTTCCCTGCCTCTGTCCCTCTGCTTCTGCTGTCTATTTATGTCCGTGTTATCTCCAGCCAGCCCTGTCCTTTTCCCCCGTCTCTGCGTCCTCTGATCCTGCTCTCCCACTGCATGGGGATTCCTTGCTCTCTCTATCGTGATCTCTGTGCTGCCCAAAGATCATGGAATCCTTGGTGTTCTCTAGTCTTTGGTGTTGTCTGTCCTCACGCGACCTTCGTCACCACACTGTCTTTGCAACCCGATCTGTGTCCATAGCAACGCATCGTCATTATCATTTTATTTGATACATTCCCTCCCGGCTGGAGACTCAATTGACAATGAATTCATACAACTCGCTTCAAGCCTCTCGTGGGTAACATTTTACATTCTAGTTGCACAAAAATATCTGGAAACACATGTCTCTCCTTAAGGGCAGGGACAACCCTTTTGAGTCCAATAGATCCGCTAATCCAGGCAGAGCACCCGTTGTATTTACAGGTAATTAATAACTCTATGTAGCACTGTGTGGACTCGAACAATTACCGTCCACAGGGAGAGTGTTTTATTTCATTCCTTTATGGGCTTTTCAATTATTTTAAATTAATGGGGATAATTTGTGAAAAACAGAAATTCATGATGCATTTACAAACCATTTATTCCAAAGTAATATAAAAAGAGGGTGTTTTAATTTTGCAGATTAAATTGATACTCAGTTCTAACTAATCTAAATGTTGCACACCTTAAACAATTTATGAAATCGATAGCTCGCATTTCAATCGAGCCTTCAACGTGGTAAGATGCCAGAAGGTGCTTCATGACAGTGTTACAAGGCAGAATTTGATATATTGGATACTGAAGAACAGGTAAGAGATAGTTTTCAAGATGGGCCTGAAAGGAATGGAGAAGTAGAGAGATTGAGGAAGGGAGTTCCCAAATGTGGCTCCTGACAAAAGGGTGAATGATGATCTAATAAGCAGTCAGAATTACAAAAGTTTGTAGAGCAGGAGAATAAGATAAGACCTGCGAGTCCAGGTCCCAAGTTTGAAATGAAATAAAAACAAAATGCTGAAGATAGTAGTTAGGTGACTTCAGTGGAGAATGAAACAAGAGGTAATACTTCATTTCAATGATCTTTTCAATTTCATCAGAATTATGTTTGACAATGTAGAAATTAGTAAAACTAGAATGCAAAGAGAATGCCTGTGTAAGGGTGGAGACCCACAATTATCTAGGTGATACAAACGATGTTGGTGCCCTCCAAGGAAGGCTGTTGAATGATGGTTAATCATAGCTCAGAGAGTAGAGAGATACAGCATGGAAACAGGCCGTTCGATGCACCGAGTCAGCGCTGACCAACGATCACCTCTTCATTAGTTCTATCCTTCACACAGGGGACAATTTACAGAAGCAATTTAACCTACAAACCTGCACTCCTTTGAAATGTTGGGGGGAAACTGGAGCACCCGGAGAAAACCCACGAGGTCACAGGGCGAATGTACAAACTCCATTCAGACAGTACCTGTCATCAGGATCGAACCTGGGTCTATGCCGCTGTAAGGCAGCAGCTCTACCACTGCACCATCCTGCCGCCCCAATTCATAGCTGAATTGTCTGGTGAAGTGTACACAAAGAGAATTGAGTGGGGGTAGTAGAGAGGAATAAAAGGAAGGAAATGTGAGGTGCAGAACACAACTATTGCTTGAAATTTGAGATAAACGGTTAGTAAATGCAGATCAGATCATAATTTAAAAGACAGCCTTTGGGTTAGTACATGGAGAAGTGGGTGTGGGAGGGGGGTGCATATCAATGACAAAAATAGAAACCTGTACTTGGATGTGAAGGACTGTGTTAAATACTAAATGAGTACTTTGCACCTCTCTTCACCAGGGGAGAAGTTGCTTCCAAAGCAAAAGTGACAGAGATAGCTGAAGCATTAAATACATTAAAAAAAAAAAAATTTCATGAAGATATTAGAAGATTTGGCTGAAGTTAAAATATGTCACCAAGACAGGATAGAATGTAGCCAAGGATTTGGAAGCAAAGGGGAAATGGGGGAAATTGAAGAGGCATTGACTACAATGGTTCAATGCTCTTGGGATGCAGGAGTGGATCCAGAGGACTGTGGAGTGATTCCTTTTATTCTCTTGTTGATAAGCTCAGTCCAGTCATGTTAACATTGGAGGTAAGAAAACCTTTGAAATATTGATCCAAGACGATTAATAGTCACCTGGAAGAAAATAGATAAATTAAGGCAAAATTGAGGATAAATTATGTTTGACCAATCTGATAGAATTTGGTTCAATGATTCTTTATTATCACGTAAGCACGGCACACCGAAATTCTGTTTACATTTCTCGCACATGCACGAGTCGCCATATTTTGGTGCCATTTATAAAAAGTCTAAAGTCCAGTCCACATGCTCGATGTACTGGAGCGATGTACTGGGTGTACTTGTTGATGAAGTGAAGAACAGAGCTGATGAGGTTATTGTTGTTTTTTTCTGTAGATAAACCTCCAGAAGTTTTTTGATAAGGTGCAATATGGCGTACAGGGTTATTAGCAAAGCTGAAGCATATGGAATAAAAGGGACATTGACAGCATGGATACAAAGTTAGCCAAGTAACAGATAACAGAGGGTTGTAGTGAATAGTCCTTTCAGACTGAAGAAAGATGAATTGTGTTCCCCAGGGATCAGTATTCTCTCATTTATCATATCATACTATGTTGACATATTCTGTTGTGCTGCAGCAAGTAAGAATTTCATTGTTCTATCTTGGACATATGACAATAAAACACTCTTGATCTATAACCTGGATTTGTGGGTGCAGGACACATTTTCTAAATTTGCACGTGATAAAACCAGGCTGCATTGCAAGCCACAAACAGGATAGTCATAAAATATGGTAGTATATACAGGGTGCTGGAATGGACAGGGATAACGTTTAATTGCAGAACAATTTGGGGTGATTTGTTTTGGTCAGACAAATGAGGAGAGACAAGATGGAATTATACTGAATCAACTTAAACAACAAGTTCAACTTCAACTGGAGTATTGTGTTGAGTTCTAGTCATCTCATTGGAGGAAGGAGTGAGGTTTTTAGAGAAGGTCCTGTAAACATTTATGGAAGATAGTGGAAGGAGGGAATGTACAAGAAGGAACTGCAGATGCTGGAAAATCGAAGGTAGACAAAAATGCTGGAGAAACTCAGCGGGTGCGGCAGCATCTATGGAGCGAAGGAAATAGGCAACGTTTTGGGCCAAAACCCTTCTTCAGACTGATGCACGGTGGGGGGGGGGGGGGCGGGAAGAAGAAAGGAAAAGGAGGAGCCAGAGATGAGAAGGGGAGGAGACAGCAAGGGCTACCGGAAATTGGAGAAGTCAATGTTCAGGCCGCTGGGGTGCAGACTGCCCAAGCGGAATATGAGGTGCTGCTCCTCCAATTTCCGGTGGTGCTCACTCTGGCAATGGAGGAAGCCCAGGACAGAAAGGTCGGATTCGGAATGGGAGGGGGGAGTTGAAGTGCTGAGCCACAGGGAGATCAGGTTGGTTAATGTGGACCGAGCGGAGGTGTTCGGCGAAACGATCGCCAAGCCTACGCTTGGTCTCTCCGATATAGATCAGCTGACATCTAGAGCAGCGGATGCAATAGATGAGGTTGGAGGAGGTGCAGGTGAACTTCTGTCGTACATGGAACGACTGCTAGGGTCCTTGAATGGAGTCGAGGGGGGAAGGTAAAGCGACACGTGTAGCATCTCTTGCGGTTGCAAGGGTAAGTGCCCGGCGAGGGGCTGGTGCGGGTGGGAAGAATTGACCAGGGAGTTACGGAGGGAACGGTCTTTGCGGCAAGCAGACCGGGGGGGGAGGGGGAGATGGGAAGATGTGGCGAGTGGTGAGGTCACGTTGGAGGTGGCGAAACTGACGGAGGACTATTTGTTGGGAAAAAGGAGGGAATGTAATCTACACGAGTAGATTAGAATGACTGACTGTTTTCTTTAGGAAGGATGAGGGTGAGGAGAGATATAAATGCATTTAAAATTATGACAGAAAACAATGAATGAGATGAATATAATTTCTCAGGACAAGAATAAAAAAAGGATATCCAGCAGGTGGCTGGAATTCTCAGCTTTTAAATCACTTAGTGATGGAACAGGTTCAAGAACTGAATGGGTTATTTCTGTTCTGATAATACTTTGAGAATTGATGAGTAAATCAAAGTATTGAAATATGGATTGAACTGTTACATTTCAAGTTTTCTTTTTCCAGGACCAAATGCATCAAGCAATTATAGAACAAAACACGCAGATTACCCATACTATATCGGTGAGAGTAGGTATATCTCCCCTGAAAGTACCGGCGACCTAAACTACTTGTATCGTCCTGCACCTTGTGCTTCATTTCAAAAACGCAGGGACAGCGATGTAGGAGAGATTGGCTGGGGCCAGTGTTTAGGCCATTATCTAAATAGAACAAATCTCTTCAGTGGCATGCAAATCAAGGTACTAAATTTACAACTATAAATATTAATTGTTAATGTTCATTTATTTAGTTATTTGGTCAAAGTTTGTTAGACCAAATGATGCATTAGATTAGATCACAAGGATTTGAGTGTTTCCATCTTCAGTATCAGGCTATCCAGTGCCTGAGAAGGGGCGTGAAACAGAGTAAAAGTTTGTGTGTGCTACTCTATAATCTAAATCTCAGAATTGTATTCCCAAATATCAATGTCCAGTGATTCCGTTCGCTTCCTGCATTGGCCATTTCTTTTGTTCAGAATTATTCACCTTGTCTTGAATAACGATGAATGGCGGGTTTTGTAGATAGATATGTTTTAGGAATTTAGTAGAAATTTCTTTAATCCATGCATTGCAGCTGCAGCTGATAAAACAAAAGAAAACCCAGTGAATCATCAGTGGAAATACAGCAGATTAAACATAAATGCAATAAGATTTGAGCAAACATACAAACTCCATACATACAGCAACAGTATTCGGGATGGAACCCGGTTCTCTGTCGCTGCATGAGCTGCAAGGCAGCAACTCTACCGCTGGGTTACTGTTGCAAATTCTGATCTTTTAATTTCAAATTTAAATTAAGATCGACAATCCTATTTATTTTTTAATTAATTTTGGTTAATGTGCTTTCAAATTATCCCATGATAGAAACATAGAAATTAGGTGCAGGAGTAGGCCATTCGGACCTTCGAGCCTGCACCGCCATTCAATATGATCATGGCTGATCATCCAACTCAGTATCCCGTACCTGCCTTCTCTGCATACCCTCTGATCCCCTTAGCCACAAGGGCCACATCTAACCCTCTTAAATATAGCCAATGAACTGGCCTCAACTACCCTCTGTGGCAGAAAGTTCCAGAGATTCACCACTCTCTGTGTGAAAAAAGTTTTTCTCATCTCGGTTTTAAAGGATTTCCCCCTTATCCTTAAGCTGTAACCCCTTGTCCTGGACTTCCCCAACATCGGGAACAACCTTCCTGCATCTAGCCTGTCCAACCCCTTAAGAATTTTGTAAGTTTCTATAAGATCCCCTCTCAATCTCCTAAATTATAGAGAGTATAAACCACGTCTATCCAGTCTTTCTTCATAAGACAGTCCTGACATCCCAGGAATCAGTCTGGTGAACCTTCTCTGCACTCCCTCTATGGCAATAATGTCCTTCCTCAGATTTGGAGACCAAAACTGTACGCAATACTCCAGGTGTGGTCTCACCAAGACCCTGTACAACTGCAGTAGAACCTCCCTGCTCCTATACTCAAATCCTTTTGCTATGAAAGCTAACATACCATTCGCTTTCTTCACTGCCTGCTGCACCTGCATGCCTGCTTTCAATGACTGGTGTACCATGACACCCAGGTATCGCTGCATCTCCCCTTTTCCTAGTCGGCCACCATTTAGATAATAGTCTGCTTTCCTGTTTTTGCCACCAAAATGGATAACCTCACATTTATCCACATTATACTGCATCTGCCAAACATTTGCCCACTCACCCAGCCTATCCAAGTCACCTTGCAGTCTCCTAGCATCCTCCTCACAGCTAACACTGCCCCCCAGCTTAGTGTCATCCGCAAACTTGGAGATATTGCCTTCAATTCCCTCATCCAGATCATTAATATATATTGTAAATAGCTGGGGTCCCATCACTGAGCCTTGCGGTACCCCACTAGTCACTGCCCGCCATTGTGAAAAGGACCCGTTTACTCCTACTCTTTGCTTCCTGTTTGTCAGCCAGTTCTCTATCCACATCAATACTGAACCCCCAATGCCGTGTGCTTTAAGTTTGTACTTAATTATGGTTTTGTCCACAAGACAGAAGTAATATGAACATTATATCCTTAATTCTGTCATTTGTTAAATGATTTATTGATTATTTCATAACTCATTCAAGAAAGAAACAATGTTACAAATCTGCATTTGACGTGTTAAAGTACACAACTCAGGAGCCAAGTTTGAGAACATGTGGATCTTTGGTCATATCTTTGTTCACATTATCAATCATTAAGTGGGCTATGTGGGTAATGTGCATTTAATTAAATGGTGTTTATCTAATATGGGCAATGTTTTCTATAAATATACTTCAAATATAATTCAATTAAAATTCAAGGTGAATTTCAAGTCTTTTTTGCTTCTGGTTTTATGAGATTATTTTAATGGTCAGCAAAATTGCCTTTGAGAGGGAACTATTAACTTTTATATAGAGAAAATCCCATCTTATTGTTCACCATTCTCTTTATACATCTTATTTTTAGCGAGGGGAATTCCGAGACCGTGCTGAAGATAAAGTGACTCATCGTTATCAAAATCCTTGGTATGTTCCTCTGGATATATCAGAAAGTTGAATGTGGACTTGAACACAGCACCCTTGAAACCACATCCATACATTTAACCAAAATGATTTGAATTCAAGTTTTCTTATGGTGTTTAAGTACCCTTCACCAGCACATAATTGTCCTTCATGGTGAATATGGAATTATTATTGTTTGTGGATCTCAGGTATTTTACATTGAAATACAGTAAACCCTCATTATTATGGATCTCTTTATAATGGACTTTGGTTAAAGAGGACAGACCAACCAACCTTCACCGCTAGGCCGGACCTCTGCCCTGCACTGCCTCCCTGGCTGCTTTCAGGCCGGTCCCACTGCCGCCACAGACAGCCCACACAGCTTCCTCAGCAGCTTCCAGGCTGTCCCTGCCACTGCTGCTGCCGCCATCATTACCATCCCTTACCTGCCCCCCGGCCACATGTGGGCCGCGAACATTGATTCCACCAATCCTCGGCTCTCCTCTTGCCGCCAACTCACCTGGATTCTGAAGATGGATCTCAACCCGTAAAGGTCATCTCTCCATTTTTTTCCAGAGATGCTGCCTGATCTGCTGAGTTACACCAGCACTGTGTCCATGTGTGATTTAACCAGCACCTGCAGTTCTTTGTTTCTACTACTTATACAATGATAATCCATTACTCAGATACATCAGACAATCGTCATTAACGGACACCATCCTCTCCCCCCCCCTCCCCCTTTAGTCCATTATAATGAGGGTTTACTGCTTAATTTTGGAAGGTATCAATTGTGTAGACAGGGTTGCACTACTAACGATCCACTCACTCGCTGGATATTTTTTATTCTGAGTATTCCCTGACTCTGGCCATTCATCATGTATTAATGGGCAAGTTTCTCCAGTTGTATCAGCAACACATTGAGCTCAAAATGTGACTTCGATGCAAAAATGATGCGGGGGTGACAAAGGTAACCCTGAATTAGAAAGCTAGGTATTGATTCCAATGTTACATTATTCAAAAGTGTACACGCTAATATTCTGTAATAATGCTGAATCCAATTGTCCTATTTCATATCAGTGAGAAACAACACTTGAACTGCCAGCTAGCAATGAGGCTATCACTGAAATATGCCGAGTAGCACAGGCCCAACTACAACCACAAAAGCTGTGTGAGCACCCAGTGAACAGCCAGTTATAAACACCAAGCATTTAATTATGCAGGCCCTTCAGTTTTCACCTGCAGATTGCTCTATCAACACTTTCAGTTACATCCTGCACAACGGACTCCTCATGCAACTTCATGCTCTAGTTTAGTTTAGTTTAGAGATACAGTACGGATACAGGTCCTTCAGCCCACTGAGTCCGCACCGACCAGCAATCCCCGCACATTAACACTATTCTATATACTAGGGACAATTTACACTTATACCCAGGGCCGGCCTTAGGAGGTGCGGGAGCCCAACTGGGAATGATTTTGGTCAACCCCAGATTCCCAGCCAAGGTCTGTAGAATCATAGAAATATAAATAAAGTCTACGATAGACTTTATAAATCAAAATGTGCACTTAAAAAGTGCATGTGAGTTAATGGACCAAAAAGATCTAAGCTACATTTTAATACAAAATTGCATGCATGTAAGTCTACAAGTAACAAACAAAATTGTAGATCACCTCTGAAAAGTACATACATACAATATCGCATGTTTTAGTGACTGTGAAATGAAAAAAAAAGTAATTTAATTAACTAGATCCTAGAAAACCAATAACCATCGGTGAAAAACAAGTCCAGGCATTAGATTTTGGGCTTCAGCCCCATCCGTCCCTATGGGCCTCTACCCCATCCCAACTTGTGTGTGTGTTAGTTGTGTGTGTGTTAGTTGTCTGTGCGTGATGTGTGTGGGAGGGAGGGAGGGAAGGGAGGGAGGGAGGGAGAGAAGGAGAGAAGGGAGGAAGGAGAGAAGGGAGTGAGGGAAGTATAGAAAGAAGGGAGGGAGGGAAAGAGAGAAGGGAAAAGCGAGAGAGGAAGGAGAGAAGGGAGGGAGGGAAGAAGGGAAGGGAGGGAGGGAGGGCAGGGAAGGAGAGGAGGGAGAGAGGGGGCCGGCTGCGGGAGTGGATGCTGGGGGTGTGAGCTGAAGCCGAGGTTTGTAAACGTTGCTCCCCGGCCCGGCCCTCCCTCTATTGTTCACCGCGTCTCCCCGGTGAGAGAGAGGGTGAAGCCGGGGTTGTGTGCGTGAAGCACGGCGACAGGAGGGAACGACCCACCTCCCCCTCTCCCCCTTCTTCATTCACCCCTCACACCCCCATCTCCGTCTACCCCTTTCTTCCCCCTCCACCCTTCTACTCTCTCTCCACCCCTCTCCCCCCCCCTCCACCCGAGCTGAGAGTAGATTACTTTAGCGGGGCCCTCTTAGGCGCGGGGCCCAATTGGGAGCAATTGGACCAATTGGCTTAAGGCCAACCCTGCTTATACCAATTCGATTTACCTACAAAACCTGTACGTCTTTGGAGTGTGGGAGGTAGCCGAAGTATTCAGAGAAAACCAATGCGGTAATGTGGAGAACATACAAACTTGGTACAGCCAGCAATCGGGATCGAATCCGGGTCTCCGGCGCGGCAAGCGCTGTAAGGCAGCAACTCTACTGCTGCGCCACCGTGCCCCCCATTGGGCAGATGAAACCTGCACCACAAACTGTGCATCCACCTCTGTTCCAACTGCAGGCCATTTGTGTGTGATAACCCCACATTAAACTTCAGCATCAAAGCTGGTGGGTCGAAGTTTCAGTTTTATTTTCATCCAGTCTGCTCTTCCACCATTGTCTGACAGTTTTGGCATCTGAGAGGATTACGTTTGAGATTGTTGTGTGGGCTTGTGGAAAACAAGCGGTGCACTCTTACACTATCAATAATGTGTAAATCCAGAGGTTGTGAGCCAAAGAGGAAATGGGATGCGAGGAGAAGGATTTGAAATAAGGTTATCACATCACTGACACGGTCAATGTTGCATCTCTACTATGGGCTCCACCATACCACTTCAAATATAGCATGTACACTTGCAGCCACTCTCATCTCCACTAGTTTGCTGCGGCCGACACCCATTATGTACCATATCCTGCAAGGGGAGGGGAATGTGTTATGTAGTATCAGGCTATGTATTTGGGTGATATCCGTCATCGTTAAACAGAGAACATGAAGCTGTGAGATGTTGATGCGAGATCTCAGGGTAGTGGCAATTGTGGGGTTTGTGGATGTTACTTCCAAGTCGTCACTAATAGATTTTTGATATTAACCATACCCTTTCGGCACATTAGTTTTAGTCAAAACCTTCATGTTAAAGCAATTAGTTCAAAAAGTTAGCAATTAAATTTAAACTAATATCTACTGCGCATGACATTTGGACAGGTACATGAATAAGAAAGGTCTATGATGTGGGCCAAACATGGGCAGATGAGACCAGAGTAGGCATCTTGGTTGGCATTGGCAAGTTAGGCTGAAGGACCCAATTCAGTTGTTTAGTTTAGTTGAGTGATGTAGCATGGAGTCCACACCAACCAACCAACGATCACCCATACCCTAACAGTATCATACACACTAGGGACAATTTGCCATTTTTACCGAAGCCAATTAACCTCTTTGGGGGGAAATCGGAGAACCTGGAGAAAACCCACGAGGTCACAGGGAGAAGTTACAAACTTCTTACAGACAGCACCCGTAGACAGGATCGAACCCAGGTCGCTGGCACTGTAAGGCCGCAACTGTGTCGCCCCAGTGCAGTTTGCCTCTATGAAGGAGTTTTGTCACAATCAGTGGTTCTGTAGGAATCTGTCACCTTCTGAAATTCATTACATCAGCATGTGCATCTCTGCGATGGATCACTAAGCTTGAGATCTTTGTTTAATTTTCTTTATTTCTATATCTATATCCAAGTACAACTGATTTACAGATTTTTTCTATAAACTGTCATAAAAATAGTGATATTCATTATTTTGCCAGGCAACCTCCTCCTCCTGTACTTGATCGCCAACCACTTAGCAGAGCCTTCCTGGCATGGCCCTTTAAAAAAAGAAGATTGGGGCCCATTCACACTTCGGAGTCATCCTTATTTGATCCAGCAGTGGTAGGTATTTTTTGATATTCACTAGTAGAAAATAATTAAATCGCACATGACACAGTGTCACGGCTCACAGCTCCAGCATCCGAGATTTGATCCAAACCTCTGGTGCTGTCTACGTGGGGTTTGCATGATTTCTGGGACCGCATGGCTTTCCTGGAGGTGCTCCAGTGTCCTGTGACACACCATAATGTGTAGATGGATAGGTTAAAGCACAGCTGCAAATTGCCTCTTTGTGTGTCGGTGAACAGTGGAATCTGATGGTAGGTGCCAGGAATGTGGGGAGAATTAAATTATTGGGGTAGATAGACACAAAAAGCTGAAGTAACTCAGTGGGACAGGCAGCATCTCTGGAGAGAAGGAATGGGTGATGTTTCGAGGCCCTTATTCAGACTGATGGATGTTTCGGGTCGAGACCCTTCTTCAGACTGAAGACTAATGAACAGAACGGGAGACCTTAGTCTGTTTTTTGTATCCAGCATTTACATTGCAATGCAATACATACAGAGCTGGCAACACATTATTCATGTGATGCCTTTCAATGCTGCATAATTTGTGAATGGAGAATCAGAGGAATTGTGTGCCTGAATTCCCAATGTGCTCTCCTAACCAAAGGGGCCTTCTGAGAAGAACATTACTTTGCAAGCATTACTCTATTTTCACATGCATGTGGGTCATATTCTGAAGTCAGAAACACTGCATAACTAACCACATTCGCACCATGTATTCCATCAAAACTGTACTCAAATATTATAATGGAACCTTGCCTGCAAGCATCTTGCAGTCACACAAGTTAATTTAGATTAATTACATTTATATTCCTGATTCAGTTACTATTACACAGGAGGCTATTCCATTGGGCCCTCATCAGTTCCCAAAGGTGCAATCCCATGAGTCCTATACCTTTTTAATTAAAAATCCTGAACCCTTTATTCTCTCTCACATGTCTATCAACCATGGAGAATTTTGTTTTTCCACTTACCTACACAATGGGATCATTTGCAGTAGCCAATAAGCTACCAGCACATCTTTGGGATGTGGGAGGAAGCGAGAATCCCACAGATACACAGGCAGGGGGATGGAGTAAACACCACACAGAGAATCATACCCAGCTCGCTGCTGTTGTGAGGCAGTACCATTGTGCTACAAAGCTTCCAGTAATAACAGGAATGTTGAGGACTATCCTGGTCCTCAACTAGTTCTAAAATGACCATTGCATTTTTGGGGAAGCGAAAAATGTGAAACTTATTTAGCAATACAGTATACAATATTTGTTATCTTTCCTTTATTGTGGTTGAATCAAGAACAAGGCGAGTTGAGAAACCAGATTGCAAATTATTTTTATTAATTAATTATTTCAGCGAAGGTACTCACCAGTTTAAACAGAGGGAGGGAAGTGGAATTCACTGGATGCTGAGCCCAGAATGATACTTTAATACTCGGTCTTCTTTGCCATTGCTGTGAAACGGCACATTTAATGACAGGATTTGATTGGAAACACAGCTTGCTTCTTGAATTGGTGGCGTTGCGAGTCAGGACCCTTTTTCCGACTAGTGTCCCAGGGTGAAAGACTGGAGCCTGAGAAGGGTCCCGACCCAGAACGTCACCTATCCATGTTCTCCAGAGATGCTGCCTGACCCGTTGAGTTACTCCAACACTTTGTGTCCTTTTGTGTAAACCAGTATCTGCAGTTCTTTGTTTCTACTCTATGTTTCTTGAATTAACTTTTATCAATATTTTTTCACCCAGAAAGTCCAGGAAAATATGCAACACTAGTGACATAAGTAGGAGTACTATAGGTTGCACATAAAGATAATGTAAACAACCAGGTTCAGGAATAGCTACTTCCCCTCAGCCATCAGGCTATTAAACCTGGCTCGGACAAAACTCTGATTATTAGCAACCACTTTCTGTTATTTGCACTACCAGTTTATTTATTCATGTGTGTATATATTTATATCATGGTATATGGACACATTTATCTGTTTTGTAGTAAATGCCTACTATTTTCTGTGTGCTTAAGCAAAGCAAGAATTTCATTGTCCTATACAGGGACACATGACAATAAACTCACTTGAACTTGAACTTGAACTAAATAGAACTTAAAATTAGATAGCTGCAAGAATAATCAGGTTGTAACAGTGAGGGATTTTAACCTTCCAACTGGGGCCAGTCACAGTACCGAGGACTTGGATGGAGTGGAATTTGTTAAATGCATTTGGGAAAAATGTCTCAGTTAATATGATGATGCAAGGAACTGCGGGTTCTGGTTTGCCATAAAAGATACAAAGTGCTGTAGTAACTCAGCAGGTCAGACAGCATCTCTGAAGAACATGGATAGATTACATTTTGTCATGGAAAAGGGTCCTGACCCAAAACATTGCATAACCATGTTCTCTAGAGATGCTGTCTGACCCATTGAATTATTCCAGCACTTTATGTAGATAGCTCTATTAGAAAAGGGCAGCTGAATGAAGACTTTGTGGGGGAAAACTGAGAACAGTGATTATAATTCTACTAGTATTAAAATGTATGGAAAAGAGTAGAACTGATCCAAAAGTTCAAATCCTAAATGTTGATGCTGGTATTAAACAGAAACTTTTAAACAGAAGTTAGAAGCATTGAACATAGAAAATAGGTGCAGGAGTAGGCCGTTCGGCCATTCGAGCCAGCACCGCCATTCAATATGATCATGGCTGATCATCCCCAATCAGTATCCCGTTCCTGCCTTCTTCCCATATCCCTTGATTCCACTAACCCTAAGAGCTCTAACTCACTCTCTTTTGAATGCATCCAGTGAATTGGCCTCCACTGCCTTCTGAGGCAGAGAATTCCACAAATTCACAATTCTAGGTGAATTGTTTTTTTTCTCAACTCGGTTCTAAATGGCCTACTCCTTATTCTTAAACTGTGGCCCCTGGTTCTGGACTCCCCCAACATCAGGAACATTTCCTGCATCGAGCATGTCCAATCCCTTAATAATTTGATATGTATCTATGATTCCCTCTCAGCCTTCCAAATTCCAGTGAGTACAAGCCCAGTCGTTCCTTTCATTCATCATATGACATTCCCGCCATCGCGGGAATTAACCTCGTGAACCTACGCTGCACTCCCTCAATAGCAAGAATGTCCTTCCTCAAATTAGGAGACCAAAACTGCACACAATACTCCAGGTGAGGTCTCACCATGGCCCTGTACAACTGCAGAACAGCCTATTTGCTCCTCTACTCAACTCCTCTCGTAATGAAGCCATTAGCTTTCTTCGCTGCCTGCTGTACCTGCATGCTTACTTTCAGTGACTGATGTACAAGGACACCCAGGTCTCATAGCACTTCCTCTTCTCCTAATCTGATACCATTCAGATATCAGTCTGAAGAAGGGTCTCGACCAGAAAAACGTCACCCATTTGTTCTCTCCAGAAATCCTGCTTGTCCCGCTGAGGGACAAAGTGGATAACATCACATTTATCCACATTAAACTGCATCTGCCATGAATCTGCCCACTCACCCAGCCTATCCAAGTCACTCTGCATCCTCACAGCATCCTCCTCACAGTTCAAACTGCCACCCAGCTTTGTGTCATCTGAAAATTTGCTAATGTTACTTTTAATTGCTTCATCTAAATCATTAATGTATATTGTAAATAGCTGTGGTTGATATGGAGTAGCTCTTTGCAGGTAAAGGGATGCCTGCCTGGTAAGTGGGAGGCTTGCAAATGTAAGGTAGGGAGAGTTCAGGGCCAGTATGTTCCTGTTAGATTGAAGGGCAAGGCTGGCAGAGATAATAAACCCTGGATGATCAGAAATAATGAGAATATGGTCAAGAAAAAGGTATATATCAGATAGCGACAGCTGGGATCAGGTTAATCTCTGCCTAAAGAGTACAATAAAGATTGATGAGAATGTTACCAGGTCTGGAAGGATTCAGTTATAAAGAGAGACTGGATTATTATTTTAGTTGAGTGAAGGAGGCTATGGAGGTTTACAAGATCATGAGCGAAATAGACAAGGTGAATAGCTACCATCTATTCTCCAAGTTCAGGGAATCTTATAGAAAGTTTAAAGATGAGAGGGGAAAGGTATAAAATGGAATTGAGCAGGCAATGTGTTCACATGGAATAAGCTGCCAGAGGAAGTAGATATTTACGACATTTAAAAGACATTTGGACATGCACATGGGTAGGAAAGGTTTGGAGGGATATTGGCCAGATGGGCCTATTCCCATGCTGCATTGTCTATGACTCGTTCAGAGAAAGTAAAATTACTTCCATGAGATATCTGAACAGAATGAGGCCATTTGGTCCATCGAGTCTACTCCACCATTCAGTCATGGCTGATCTATTTTCCTTCTCAGCTCCATTCTCCTGCTTTCTCCCCCCAACCTTTGACACCCTTACTAATCAAGAACCTAGCCATCTCTGCTTTAATAATACCGAATGCCTTGGCCTCCACAGCTGTCTGTGGCAATGAATTCCATAGATTCACCACCCTCTGGCTAAAGAACTTCCTCCTCATCTCCTTTCTAAAGGTACATCCTGTTATTCTGATTGTTCCTCACAATATCAAACAAGGTGAAATTAAATGTATCAAACACTGCTGATTGCTTTTGCCAGTGAAAATTAACATGCATTGAGCATGTGACATGGCTAAGTAGACAGAACGTTTTCAATATGACAATGGTTCAGAAAATTCTAACTCTTAAACTTTTTGCAGACCAAATGGTGGTACTCATTGCCTGACTATCTGATCCCAGGAAAAAATACAATTTATTACCGTCAAAGATAGACATCCTCTTGTTCTTCATTGTTACAAAGTAATGTACATAGTTACTGGATGACATTTGGATTAGACTTGGATGACCCCACAGTTAATTATCCTGCAGACAGTTACTCCAGACTCTAAGAATGTTGAGTTAGGCTCTCTAGAAGGTTACTGTGACCTATATTCAAATAAATCACAGAGAAAATTAGTATCTGAAATGTGCATGGGGCTATGCTGTAAGCAACTTTCAACAGCGCAAATGAGAGAAAACAAGCTGATATCAAGAATGTGCAAATAATTTTTCTGTTGAGGCTAAAAAGTGAAAATGGTGTCCCACAGCAATTGATTTCCAATGTTGCTGGAAATACTCTTTAATTGCTCATTGAATGTCATTCATTTATTTCATGACATTATTGCATGACAATAGTTAGTTAAAATGCCTGGTTATACTGTATACAAAAGAAAAATCTAAGATTAGCAGAAACCAGGGATTTTCCTTTGTTGCGCACTTACAGCATGTCCATGCTAACCATTTTGCTCATTTACACTAATCCCATTAGGTCGGTATCCTTCTAATGCCTTGCCAAGCAAGGTTCTCTCTTAATGCCTCTTAAACACAGCAATACTATCTGATTCCATCACCTTCTCTGGTGGCAAGTTCCTGATATTAAGCACCCTATTAAGAAATGTTTATCCCTCACATCTACTTTATAACTCCTGCCTCTCACCTTAAATCTATTCTTACTTAGAAACATAGAAACATAGAAAATAGGTGCAGGAGTAGGCCATTCGGCCCTTCGAGCCTGCACCGCCATTCAATATGATCATGGCTGATCATCCAACTCAGTATCCTGTACCTGCCTTCTCGCCATACCCCCTGATCCCTTTAGCCACAAGGGCCACATCTAACTCCCTCTTAAATATAGCCAATGAACTGGCCTCAACTACCTTCTGTGGCAGAGAATTCCAGAGATTCACCACTCTGTGTGAAAAATGTTTTCCTCATCACAGTCCTAAAAGATTTCCCCCTTATCCTTAAACTGTAACCCCTTGTTCTGGACTTCCCCAACATCGGGAACAATCTTCCTGCATCTAGCCTGTCCAACCCCTTAAGAATTTTGTAAGTTTCTATCAGATCCCCTCTCAATCTTCTAAATTCTAGCGATCTATTTTGTTTTTGCTATCTCTACCAAGGGGGAACAAAAGGTTCTGGGTATCTCCCTTATCTATGCCTCTGTAATTAAATTGAGACACATACTACAGTATACACCTGGATTGCATTGCTTTGATCTTTCTAGAGATCCAAGTGATTCTACTTAATTTATATGTTCTAGATGTTGTTATTCAATATATAAGGGGCGGCACATTGGCACAGCAGTAGAGTTGCTGCTTTATAGCACCAGAGACTCGGGTTCAATCCCGACTACGGATGCTGTCTGTACAGAGTTTGTACGTTCTCCCCGTGACTGTGTGGGTTTTCTCTGGTGATCTTCGGTTTCCACCCACACTCCGAAGGCATATAGGTTTGTTGGTTAATTGGATTGGTATAAATGTAAATTGACCCTAGGATAGTGTTAATGTGCGGGGATTGCTAGTCGGTGTGGACTCAGGCCGAAGTGCCTGTTTCTGCACTGTATCTCTGAACTAAACTAAATATACCATTCGTTTAAACAGATGTGATCAAAAATATTCTGCGACTTTGTTACTTACGTTGCCTTTTAATTTTGTGATCATTTCTTTACCTCCAGGATTGTGAGCCATTACCACCCTGTGAAGAACCTGTTGCTGTTCCAGTCGGCTATGATGAACAACTTGTCGTCAATAGCTCTTAGTTCAGACAGTTATAGTTTCTCATTATTTTCTCATCTTTCTTTTTTCCAAATTGATGACTGAAATCCAATGAAAATGTTCAGCAAGCTTAATATATCAATTAGGTTTTAGTTTTCAAATAGTATGTGATTAATTGAATCACTGTATTACATTCTATTTTAAAATGATCAGAAAATATCTATTAACTATATTCATAATTTCCAAGCATAGTTCCAGCACTGCAGACAAAGAACGATGTCACATTAGAAACGTTCTCACTCTGCTTACTTTAATAAATTCAATTATTCAGAAGCTCATTCAATAAAAAAATATTCAAGTTATTTTGTATTCACAGATTGCTTAATCAATGTAGACCATTTAGGATATTTATAGATTGCATTCTTTATTTTTAAATATCTCAAGTTGCAGAAACCATCAAATCTTTGCCTATCATTGATCTTTCAATCAATGAGCAATCTCACACAAAGTCCCTGGACCACAAAATTCAAACAATACAAATTAAATTTAGATTGATCTCGTTCACTGTAAAATGTACTGCACACTATGCAATTATAACAAGTTTGGTTCAGTCCTCACCTCTCCCATGAAGACATATTTGAAGTTCTTCAAGTGGGGTCAAAAGTGATATTAGCTCATGAGTAAATTGCAGGAGTATAAAGTGAAACATTTAGTATGGAACAGGTCTTAAGTGGCAGGAGCTGGAACCGTTCCTTCGATAGGGCACACACAGGTTCCAAACAATTTAATTTACACAATTGTCCTAACTTCAGGTTAGAATGCAAACTAGCCCACATAATTTTCCTACTTCCTTACCAAAGGTCATTTGTTTAAGGGAAGAGAAAAAAATAGATTATGCTGCACTTTTATTGACCTCTGCATGTTCCATGGTGTTTATTCCTTAAGAAGTGCTTTTTAAGTTTAATCACAGTCGTAATGTGGGAAATGGAACAACTGATTTGTGCACAACTAGCTCCCAGCATGATATGGACTAGATTATATTTAGTGATTCTGGGTGAGCGATAACTATTGGCCAACATCGTTACGATAATGCCATGGAATTGAGAAAGTAGACAGAACCTCAGTCTAAATCCCACCTGAAAGATGCAGCTTCCAACAGCGCAACACTCCCTCCAGACCAGGCAGGTGTATCCACCTGGATGATGTTCCCCAGTATCAGAGACAGGTCAACCAACCCATGGTAGTAATCATATCTCAGGAGTGCCACCTTGTGGCCAAACCTTTGTTAGCCAATGTAATTTCCATGCAAATGAAAAATTTAAAAAGAAACCGCAGATCCTGCAAATCTGGAGTCTAAACTAAGAAGCCAGTATCAAGCAAAATCCATGAATAGAGAAACAGTCAACATTTCATTTTGGTCACTCTTCGTTACAATTAAATACGAGACTATTGGCAAGCCCCCTACACCTCTAAAGCAGCAGCTGCTAAACGAGTCTTTGACAGTCAGCTGACTCAGGGGCAGTTTTGTCAGATTGCCAAAGCGATTTAACATGGGACTTGTTGTTGGTGATGCTATTGTTTCATGGGAAAAGATTCAACCCAGAGAAACCTCTAGTGGGAGCAACAATACTGTGGCCATTGAAGCCCACCTGGCAGGATTCAACCCGAGTAGGCCGCTGCGCAGGTCAGGACTATCATACAAAATAAGGTATCCTGCACGCAACAGTCCATTGTCTATTTACATGTTGGTCTACAGGCACCCATATTTACTCAGATTAGCTGGAGCACAAGAGTTAGACTGAGAGGTAATCCATTTAAATTGTACAAGATTCTTAAATTGATTTTCGGTTTTTAATCCAGTTGAACAGTCGAGAGCAAGCTTTTTGGGGGAGCTTTTTTAGACTTTAGAGATACAGCATGGAAACAGGCCCCTCTGCCCACCGGTAAGGACCAGCTCCTTACTCTTAATAACTTCTTGTTTGACTCCTCCCATTTCCTCCAAATACAAGGCATAGCTATGGACACGCGCATGGGCCCTCTCTATGCCTGCCTCTTTGTAGGGTACGTCGAACAATCTTTGTTCGAGACATACTAGGGTATATCCCAGAACTCTACCTCCGCTACATGGACAACTGCATTCGCGCTGCCTCCTGCACCCACACACAACTCACTGACTTCATCCATTTCACTAACTTCCATCCGGCACTCAAATACACCTGGACCATTTGCGGCATTTTCCGACCATTTCTGGACCTCACTATCTCCATCGCAGGTGATATGATTTCTGACTGACATCCACTATAAACCCCACTATGACATCCACTATAAATCCTTGGCTATCTGGACTACACTTCTTCCCACCCTGCTTCCTGTAAGGACTCCATCCCCTACTCCCAATTCCTCCGTCTACGCCGCATCTGCTCCCAGGATGAGGCATTACAAACCAGGGCATCGGAGATGTCCTCATTCTTTAGGGAACGGGGGTTCCCCTCTTCTACCATGGATGAGGCTCTCACTAGGGTTTCTTCGATACCCCATGACACTCTCTCTCCCCATCTCCCCACTCATAACAAGGGCAGAGTCCCCCTTGTCCTCACCTTGCACCCTACCAGCTGTCACATACAACAAGTAATCCTCCGTCATTTTCACCACCTCCAACGTGACCCCACCACCTACCACATCTTCCCATCTCCTCCCGTCTGCTTTCTGCAGAGACCACTCCCTCTGTAACTCCATGGTCCATTCGTCCCTTCCCACCCGAATCACCCCCTCTCCGGGCACTTTCCCTTGCAACTGCAGGAAATGCTGCACTTGTCGCTTCACCCCCCCCCCCTCCCCTTTGACTCCATTCAAGGACCCATTCAGTCTTTCCAAGTGCGACAGAGGTTCACCTGCACCTCCTCCAACCTCATCTATTGCATCCGCTGCCCTAAATGTCAGCTGCTCTACATCGGTGAGACCAAGCGTAGGCTTGGCGATCGCTTCGCCGAACACCTCCACTCGGTTCGCGTTAACCAACCTGATCTCCCGGTGGCTCAGCACTTCAGCTCCCCCTCCCATTCCGAATCCAACCTTTCTGTCCTGGGCCTCCTTCGTGGTCAGAGTGAAGACCACCAGAAATTGGAGGAGCAGCACCTCATATTTCGTTTGGGCAGTTTGTACCCCAGTGGTTTGAACATTGACTTCTCTAATTTCAGGTAGTCCTTACTGTCTCCTCCCCTTCTCAGCTCTCCCTCTAGTCCTCTGGCTCCTCCTCTTCCTTTCTTCTTCACGCCCACCCCCCCCCCCCCCACCACCCTCACATCAGTCTGAAGAAGGGTTTCGGCCAGAAACGTCGCCTATTTCCTTCGCTCCATAGATGTTGCCTCACCCGCTGAGTTTCTCCTGCATTTTTGTTTACCATCAATTTTCCAGCATCTGCAGTTCCTTCTTAAACTACAAACCTGTATATCTTTGGAGTGTGAGAAGAAACAGAGCACCCGGAGAAAACCTACAGGGCACAGGGAGAACATACATAGAAACATAGAAACATAGAAATTAGGCGCAGGAGTAGGCCATTCGGCCCTTCGAGCCTGCACCGCCATTCAATATGATCATGGCTGATCGTCCAACTCAGTATCCCGTACCTGCCTTCTCTCCATACCCTCTGATCCCCTTAGCCACAAGGGCCACATCTAGCTCCCTCTTAAATATAGCCAATGAACTGGTCTCGACTACCCTCTGTGGCAGAGAATTCCAGAGATTCACCACTCTCTGTGTGAAAAAAGTTCTTCTCATCTCGGTTTTAAAGGATTTCCCCCTTATCCTTAAGCTGTGACCCCTTGTCCTGGACTTCCCCAACATCGGGAGCAATCTTCCTGCATCTAGCCTGTCCAACCCCTTAAGAATTTTGTAAGTTTCTATAAGATCCCCTCTCAATCTCCTAAATTCTAGAGAGTATAAACCAAGTCTATCCAGTCTTTCTTCATAAGACAGTCCTGACATCCCAGGAATCAGTCTGGTGAACCTTCTCTGCACTCCCTCTATGGCAATAATGTCCTTCCTCAGATTTGGAGACCAAAACTGTACGCAATACTCCAGGTGTGGTCTCACCAAGACCCTACAACTGCAGTAGAACCTCCCTGCTCCTATACTCAAATCCTTTTGCTATGAAAGCTAACATACCATTTGCTTTCTTCACTGCCTGCTGCACCTGCATGTCTACTTTCAATGACTGGTGTACCATGACACCCAGGTCTCGCTGCATCTCCCCTTTTCCTAGTCGGCCACCATTTAGATAATAGTCTGCTTTCCTGTTTTTGCCACCAAAATGGATAACCTCACATTTATCCACATTATACTGCATCTGCCAAACATTTGCCCACTCACCCAGCCTATCCAAGTCACCTTGCAGTCTCCTAGCATCCTCCTCACAGCTAACACTGCCCCCCAGCTTAGTGTCATCCACAAACTTGGAGATATTGCCTTCAATTCCCTCATCCAGATCATTAATATATATTGTAAATAGCTGGGGTCCCATCACTGAGCCTTGCGGTACCCCACTAGTCACTGCCCGCCATTGTGAAAAGGACCCGTTTACTCCTACTCTTTGCTTCCCGTTTGCCAGCCAGTTCTCTATCCACATCAATACTGAACCCCCAATGCCGTGTGCTTTAAGTTTGTATACTAATCTCCTATGTGGGACCTTGTCGAAAGCCTTCTGGAAGTCCAGATACACCACATCCACTGGTTCTCCCCATATCCACGCTACTAGTTACATCCTCGAAGAATTCTATAAGATTCGTCAGACATGATTTACCTTTTGTAAATCCATGCTGTTTCACAGAGAGATGTGAATCTGTGGAATTCTCTGCCTCAGAGGGCGGTGGAGGCCGGTTCTCTGGATACTTTCAAGAGAGAGCTAGATAGGGCTCTTAAAGATAGCAGAATCAGGGGATATGTGGAGAACTGCTATCTCTTTGATGACCCTCCATATAGACAGCACCTGTAGTCAGGATCGAACCCGGGTCTCTGACACTGCAAGGCAGCAACTCTACCGCGGTGCCACCCCGGGGTAAATAGATACAAGGCAAGGGCTCAGTAATTTAAGTAAAGATATAAGAAATGTATTTACTCAATTTATTCTCTCCATATTCTAGATTAATACAGAGAACTGCTATCCATCTCTTTGATGACCCTCAGACTATCCTTGATTGGACTTTGTGTTCAAAAGGGAACTGCAGATGCTGGAATATCGAAGGTACACAAAATTGCTGGGGAAACTCAGCGGGTGCAGCAGCATCTATGGAGCGAAGGAAATAGGCGACGTTTCGGGCCGAAACCCTTCTTCAAAACACTCTGTCCTGGGTCTCCTCCATTGCCAGAGTGAGCAACAGCGGAAATTGGAGGAACAGCACCTCATATTCCGTCTGGGGTCCTTGCGTCCTTATGGCATTAACATTGAATTCTCCCAATTTGGCTAGCCCGTGCTGTCTCCTCCCCTTCCTCAACCCTCTAGCTGTCTCCTCCCATCCGCCCGCCCTCGGGCTCCTCCTCCTCCTCCCTTTTTCCTTCTTTCTTTCCCCACCCCCCATCAGTCTGAAGAAGGGTTTCGGCCCGAAACGTCGCCTATTTCCTTTGCTCCATAGATGCTGCTGCACCCGCTGAGTTTCCCCAGCAATTTTGTGTACCTTGATTGGACTTTGCTGGCTTTACCTTGCACTAAACGTTATTCACTTATCATGGATCTACACTGTAAATGGATGGACTATAATCATGTATTGTCTTTCTGCTGACTGATTAGCACGCAACTAAAGGGAGTGCAGCGTAGGCTTACAAGGTTAATTCACGGGATGGCGGGACTGTCATATGTTGAGAGAATGGAGCAGCTGGGCTTGTACACTCTGGGGTTTAGAAGGATGAGAGGGAATCTTATTGAAACATATAAGATTATTAAGGGTTTGGACACGCTAGAGGCAGGAAACATGTTCCTGATGTTGGGGGAGTCCAGAACCAGGGGCCAGTTTAAGAATAAGGGGTAAGCTATTTAGAACAGAGATGAGGAAACACTTTTTCACACAGAGAGATGTGAATCTGTGGAATTCTCTGCCTCAGAGGGCGGTGGAGGCCGGTTCTCTGGATACTTTCAAGAGAGAGCTAGATAGGGCTCTTAAAGATAGCAGAGTCAGGGGATATGTGGAGAAGGCAGGAACAGGGTACTGATTGTAGCAATGTTACAAAATTTTGAGATTTTAAAAATCAAGTCTGTAATTTATCCCATCAGATAAAGCATAACAATAAGTTTAATTTGACACCTAATTCACTTTCATATCTCATGATTTTTGCAACCACATTCAACTTTTGCAGCTGCATGGCTCTCCAGGCAAGCTGGGTGGAGAGGAGATCTTAGGCACCATCAGCGCACAAAGTACAAACGTTCAAAACTTCATTGTGGAGGTTCTGCACAGAACAATCATTGCTGACCACGTACAGCAATCTCTACTAACATTAGCAATGTTACAAAATTTTGAGATTTAAAAAATCAAGTCTGTAATTTATCCCATCAGATAAAGCATAAAAAGAAGTTTAATTTGACACCTAATTCACTTGCATATCTCATGTATTTAAAACGTTATGGCCATTTTCATACTCGGAAATGAGCATCTTGTTCCCTATTGATTTTCTATGGACATAACAAAAAAGCTGTGATCGTGAACAGTCAAAAGCCCATAACTTTCTTAAAAATTAAGAGAACTGAATGAAATTTTCAGTTATCATAGATTGAAGCATTCTGAAACAAATATAAAATAATCTTACTTGGATGACCTGGAATTAAAGCATATAATTAGTTAGTTACCTAATTGTAGCTAATTTCAGACTTCAATTACTAGATCTAAACATCTATCCATTTCTTAATAAATGATTAACATTTTTAAATAGCCTAAATGTCCAAATAATATTCACAAATAATTCACAATAAAACATGATTTTTAAATCTCATTTACATTAATTTATAGACCAAATGGAAGGAATTTAGTGTTCAATTGCTGTAAATAAATGCCCATTTTAAATCAGCTTTCCAGTGGGTCCCTGTGGAACGCGCTGGTTTGGAACGTTCACATTGCGGTAGATTTGTGCCCCAAATGCCCAGAAAAATACTGCGGGATATAATGCGCCCAAAATGAGCTACTCGCAATATTAAACTTTGTATAAAGGGATCTTAAGAAGCCCTTTTTAATGTAAAAATATACAACCTACCTTCACTTATTTGCTCTATGAGACCCTGCGGTTGCTGGTGGTCGCGGGTTTAGAGACTGATTTTTAAACTACTATAACTATTATACGAGGCCTTTAAAACTAATAATAGCTTTTGCGACGGGGTCTTCCAGCGATTTTTCGTTAATAATTAACTAGGCTGAACATCTTCGATTTGAACAGCCTAGAGAAAATCGCGTTTTAAACCCGCCCCCCTCTAAACGGCGCCAAAATCGCGCACACCCGCAGCGGCAGATTTTCAACGACGCTTCAGGTAGGCTTTGCAACATACCTACTGATTGAGGATGATCAACCATGATCACATTGAATGGTGGTTCTGGCTCGAAGGGCCGAATGGCCTACTCCTGCATCTATTGTCTATTAAACTCATGCCCCCGACTCTGGGTAAGACACTTTATTTACCCTATCTATTTCCCTCATGATTTTATACACCTCTATAAGATCACCCCCTCCCCAACCTCCAGCTCTCCAAGGAATAAAGTCTTAGCCTGTCCAACCACTCACCTTGCTGTTCTAGCAACATCCTCGCAAATCTTCTCTGCATTCCGTCCAGCTTAATAACATTCTTCCTATAACTGGATTACCAAAACTGAACACAATAGTCCAAATGCGGCCTCACCAATGTATTGTACCACATAACACCCAAACCTCTGTACACAATACTGTAATTTTTGATAACTATTTCACAGTCTATGATACCACCTACTTTAGAGCCCATTGCAAACTTACTAATCATGCCTTCACATTCTCATCCAAATCGTTGGTATAAACCACAAACAGCAGTGGGCCCAGCACCGATCCACTAGTCACAGGCCTCCAATACAAAAAACAACCTTCCATTACCATCCTCTGCTTCCTTCCATGAAGGCTATTCTGTATCCAGGCAACTAGCTCTCCCTAGATGTCATGCAATCTACCGTTCCAGAGCAGCCTGCCATGCAGAGTATTACCAACTGCTTTGCTTGAAATCAATATAGACAACGTCTACTGCCTTACCTTCGTCAACCTTCTCGGTTACTTCAAAAACTCAATCAAATTTGTGAGATATGATCTCCCATGGACAGAACAATGTTAACTATCCCTAATCAGAACCATGTTAACTATCCCTAATCAGAGCCCTAATCAGAGCCCTAATCGCAGAGGTGGAGCCCCGCGGGTTGGCGGAGCCCGTGGCTGGGGCCTGGCTCAGTACCATGGAGAGGAGCTGCCAGCGATAGTGAGGTCAGTGCGGCGGTCGATGATGACGCTGAGTGACGGAACGGGATAGGCCACGTAGAGCGAGGACGCCGCTGCCGGGGGAAGGAACAAAGGAGGACCCGGCCTGCGGGAACCACCATGAGGGGGACCTGGCGCGGGGGTAATTTGTAACTTTGTCTGCGCCCTTTTTGTGGCAACTATTCATATACCTTGGGTATGCAAGCAAAGAATTTAATTGTGACTTGTCACATGTGACAATAAAGCATTCATTCAAATTAATATAGTTTCCCTTAATGTACATAAAATCTCTGGATTCTCCTTAATGTTATCTACCAGAGCTATCTCCTGCCCCCTTAAATATGTTCCTCAGTGCTCTAAACTCCTCTAAGGATGCACTTAATCCCAGCTGCCTTCACATTGTTTCCTTTTCCCAGACCAGAATCTCAATTTCTCTCATCATCCAGGTGCCCTCATTCCCACCTGCTTTGCCCTTCACTCTAACAGGAACATGCATGGCCTGAACTCTCACCATCGCACTTTTAAAAGCATCCCGCTTTCCGGACATCTCTTTGCCAGCAAACAACAAACTCCAAACAACTTTAGCAAGCTCCTTGTATAATATCATCAAAATTAGCTTTTCCCAAATTTAGAATTTTAATTTGTGGGTCTATGCTGTCTTTATCCATAACCATTTAAAAGCTAATAGGACTGTGGGCACTGGTTCCAAAAGGCTAATCCTCTGACACTTCAGTCACCTGTTTTTCCCATTTTCCTATGTAGATCAAGCTTTGCCCTCTCCCTTATTGGGGCCTCTATATATTTTCCTGAACTCATTTGACAAATTCCACCCCATCCAAGCCTTTGGCACTATGACGGTCCCAGTCTAAGTTGGGAAAGTTTAAAGCCCCTTCTGCGGGGGGATTTTAATGTTTCCAATAGACTGAGCTATCACAGTGCCATGGGGAGAGATGGGGTGGAATTTTAACTACTATTTCCCATTAGTCTTGCAGCTGATGGTGTGTGTAAGGAGAAGTCATAGTGAAAGCTGGGAGACGAGGCTTCATTCAAGTTTCCAATGCAACCATGTTCATGTTAAAATTCAGAAGTTGGCTGGCGTTTTTCCATTTGAAAAGGATACTCTGGAGGGATATGCAGAAAGCACGAGTTGCAGCCAGCCTCCAAGCAGGGTACATAGGTCACTGAACGAGTGAGAGGGCAAGGAGATTGGCCACCAGACACCACATATTGTATACAAGCAGTGTTAGAGTATGATGGGCACAATTTACCACACAAGTGCTGGAGTAACTCATGTTAGGCAGCATCTGTGAAGAACACGGACAGGCGATGTTTCGGGTCGGGACCCTTCTTCGGACTCTAAATACAAATCCCGACCTGAAACATGGCCTATGCACGCTCTCCACAGCTGCTGCCTGACCCGCTGAGTTACTCCAGCACCGTGCTGTTTTGTAAACCAGCATCTGCAGGTCCTCGTGTCAAATACAGTTTGGACGGGACAGAGGGAAAAAGTCATCAAGATTCTTCATTAATCTCCACACCATTGGACAAGCTCGCCTTCTACTGACAACAGCTTAAATGAGAATACTCGGACTTTGTTGGTTTAAGAGTGTGACTTTGCAGCCTGGACTGATCCGACGAGACTTGTAGTTTGTCATCAGTCGATTATATTTTGGTTCAGCAGTGATGGCTGCCAGCATTTTCTGAATGACACATTTGGATTAGCAGACTTCACCATTAAGCGACATGAATAACTGAGATGCTTGTATATTTAGATTTCTTCCCATTTAAACCACACATTTATACATCAAGCTGAGAACACTTGGCCTTAATAATTAGATAAATACAGGTGAAACGTAGTTAAAAATAAAAGCACTGGGCCTATTTGCTTCTCTCCATGTATCTCAATCTAGTTTCATAACATTTTGTAATAAACACAATGTAATAAATATTGAATTAAAATAATGACCAAGCTTGAAGCAACAACCAGCTTTGAAAGGACCTGTAATTTACTTTGGGAAATCACAGGAAAGGATCAAAAGCATCAGGTGGAGAAACTGCTTTGTCAACAACTGCATTTCACGCAATTACAAACTTGCTCCGATAGAGCAGACACACACCACACTTGACACGGGATCCCCTACTACCAACTCCTCAGTCTCTGCTGCATCTGTGCCCAAGGCGAGGTGTTCCATACCAGGACATCCAAGATGTTCTCATTCTTTAGGAAACAGGGGTTCCCCTCTTCCATCATAGATGAGGCCCTCACACATCTCCTCAGTACCCCGCAGCTCTGCTCTTTCTCCCCCTCCCCCCCCTCCAGTCGCAACACGGACAGAGTCCCCCATGGTCCTCACCTTTCACCCCATCAGCCGTCACATACAGCACATGATCCTCTGACATTTTTGCCACCTCCAACTGGATCCCACCACCAGCAACATCTTCCCATCTCCACCCCTTTCCGTTTTTAGATGGGTTAGTTAGTAAATTTATAGCCAACAACAATTACAGATTTGGGTGGAGAAATGGAAAATGTTTAATCTGAATAAGTATGAGGTGTTATACTTTAGGATGTCGAATGCAAGGGGAAAAGTATATAGTTAAAGGGCCCAAAACATCAGTTATGTATACAGGGATCTTGGGGTCTAAGTCCACAGCTCCATGAAATGGCAATACAAGTACATAAAGAGTTAAGGAAAGCATATAGTATGGTTGCCTTCATCGGATGTCACATACAAGAGCCAGGAAGCCATGGTGTAGCTTCATAGGACTCTGGTTCAGCCCCATTCGGAGTATTATGTGCAGTTCTGGTTGTCCCATTACAGGAAGGATGTGGAGGCTTCGTAGGTTTATCAGGATACTAGCTGGATTAGAGTGCATTAGCTATAAGATTGGACTCACTTAAATGTTTCCCATTGTTGGTGGCTGAGGGGAGACCTGATAGATATATACAAAATGATGAGACATAGATAAGGGAGACACAACCATCTTTTTACCCCAGAGTGGTTGTGTCAAATACTAGAGAACATCTCAGGTAGTCTATACTGATGAAGGCAAGCAAACCATAGGCCCCCTTCAGTCTGAAGGATCTTGACCCAAAACGTCACCCATCCCTTCTCTCCAGAGATGGTGCCTGACCTGCTGAGTTACTCCAGCATTTTGTGTCTATCTTTGGTTTAAACCAGCATCTGCAGTTCCTTCCTGCACATATGCCCCCTTTAACTATTTACTTGGGCTGCCATTTCGGGGAGTCCATAGGCTGTATATGGTATGCCTGCCTTCATCAGTCATTGAGTATGAGGAAGTCATGTTGCATCTTTAGAGGACTTGTTCATAGCTTTAAAGTGAAAGTGGGAAAGTTTAAAGGAGATATGCGGGGTAAGTTGTGCTTTTGTTCCAGTGGTAGGTGCCTGGAATGGGTGGTGAACACTGATACGTTAGAAATGAATAAGATGCTTTTAGATAAGTATATGAAAATGCAGGGAATGTGGATCAGGTGCTGGCAAAAAGGGTTAGTTTAATCATGCATCATGTTTGACTCCGACGTTGTGGGCCATAGGGCCTGTTCATGTGTTTCACTGTTCTGTTTACCCATCCAGTCTGCACAGCGAACACACATTCCTTTGCCACTTCTGTCAGCTCCAGCAGTATCCCACCACTTATGTCTTCCCCTTTCTGCATTCCATACGGTCCAATGTCCATGACTTCTTGGTCTACTCATTCCTCCCAAAGGACTTCCTTGCAACTGCAGGAGGTGCAGCACTTGTCTCTTCATCTCCTCCCACCAGCATCCAGGGACCAGAAAGATCTTCCAAGTGAGGCAGAGGTTCACAGGCATTTCTTCTAACCCGGCAAACTGCATTACGTGTATTATGGTGCTCACGATGTGGCCTCCTGTATACAGGCAAAGCCATGTGTAAACTGGACAACTAGTTTACGGAGCATCTGTGGTACATATGGTTTGCCCACATGGCCACTCAAGCTTCTAATTGTCGTTTTAACCCTTTTCATTAATCATATTAACCCACCAGCCTCCTCCAATGCCACGTAAGCCAGGCACAAATTGGAAGAACATCTTATATTCTGCTTGGGGAGCTTGCATCCTCTTCTTCCTTCCCCACCTCCACTTGCTTCCACCCATCATTTACCAGCCTGTCCTATTCCTCCCCCTCCCAACATGGTTGCATCTGCCCATCATCCCAGCCCCATCTGCTTCTACCCCCAACTCTTCCATTCTCCCCCTCCAATATTGTTTTGTATTAACAATCTTTCCTCGTCGCTCAGTCCTGATGCAGTGTATCGGCATGATTTGCCTCCACAGATGCTGTTTGACCCAACAAGTTCTGCCAGCACCCCAGTTTTTGTCGCTTCAAAGATTCAAAACGATACATTAACATTTGCATGAGAATGTGTATATCTACTTCTGACATTCTACTCAATGCCTCATTGTAGAACTGAATAGATAATAATGACAATGTGGTATATAGTATAAATCTTATGCTCTTGGAAAAACTCATGTTGCATTTTACTGAGAAACCTGCAATTCTGCACCATCCTTTAAAACCACCTTTTCTTGAAAGGCACAAACATTTTAGAATGTGTCAAGTTTCCTTCTTTGCATTGTTGCTATTTTAAACAATGGACATGAATTTAAAAAAAAACGCTTTTATTCATTTTGACACTCCAAGATAAAAACGATAACAAAATACTGAAGTAAAAACATCAACATTAGCTATGACCAAATGTTGTGTAAATTCACTATTTCTCACACCATTTGACTTCCAGAATAAAATGCAATTATATATGTATAGGATTTCATGAATCTGACAAACGTTAGAATCAAACATTTTAATATCAACATTGATATGGGCTAAAAATTAAGGAATACTTCTGTCGGCCACGAACTCAAAAGTCACATTCAACAACTATTATTTTCCATGCAGACCAGTATTTCTAAAATCCATTCAACACAAATTTAAAAAGATGTCACAACAGAAAAGCTACACCAAAAATTATGCCTAGCATAATTAAAATGTTACTATGCCACATATCATTTTAGGAATTTGATTCGTAGCAAAATTCAAAAATACACAAAGACAAATTTGGAAAGGTAAGACATTGCAAACAAAGAAAGTTTGGATTCCTGTCAGTCAACTGAGGTAGATTTAACAAGTAACATTTCTCAGAATGTCGGTCAGTTTAAATCCCCACTTTAAATAGAAATGTACTTAGTGTTCTTTTAAAAAAATAGCTTTATGAAAATCTTTCGGCTTAAGTCTCTCCATATTTGAAAAATTGTCTTGAGATTAATTTATCGGACATTTAGGTTAGAAAAGCTTGCTCAACGTGCTAAATACCAGCCAATTAATTACGCAGGGAAAATTAGCAAAGTACAGAGTTGTACAGACTAACTGCAGCATTGTTTCACTTTCGCTGAAGATGCAGGACTGCAATAATTTTTAAGATGCAAACGTAAACACAACTGCATTCCCTACTGGGATTGATATCAATTAAAGCAGGAAATAATGAAAGTTCCCCAATATATAGTTCTTCCTAATGCAGATTACAGAGCAAATAACAAACCCGATCACATGCACTTTTCACATGAATCGACTTGCAGCTAGACAGAATGAACGACAAGTGTACCAGATTCTTCACCAACTACATTGTAGCAATAAAGGGACAATCAAGACAAAATGTTATATACGAGTGCAATCATTGATTATGCACATTCACTCCTGCAATCTGTCACTACAATTAAAAAATATATACTGTGAGAATATTATCAACGAGTGAGATTTAAACCTGCATTTACATGACGTCAGAATACTTCAATGTTGGCCATTGGTTAACATTCTTCAATAAGAAGTGAATTTATGCAATAAAGCGGCAAAAACTAATGGAGAAATAGAATTAAGGTATTAAAATAAATTTAGTGTCATTTATTCTTACAGTATTTGATTCAGATGATCTGCTGAAAGCTTCAAATGTGACGTGCTCTAAAAGCTGTGTTTCAGAGGGCAATGATGGACCAACAAATATATCAAGACCATAAATGCCACAAGACAGACATCGCAGAGTCAGCATAGTGTTAAAGATTCTGAGACTCCTCACTAAATTCCATGCTTGTCCACAGTCTACAATAGGTTTGTAAATTTATACAGCAAATCAAAATACTTTAGGAATCAGGTCAGCTACAGCTCAAGTTAGTAGCCATGGTTAATGGTACAGAAGTAATGGCATATCCCACATGTTCCAAGGACATTCTCCCTCTTGCCCAGTACTGAAGAAGGATGAGGAACCTGAAATATATACCCTTTGCACAAATGTGACCTGATATGCTGAATATTTCCAGCATTTGCTGGAGGTTTATTTTAATGCACTGTTTAGCATTCAGTAAGGATGTAAGATATTGTTTCTTCATTAAAAAGGCCAACTATTCAATGGCAAAAATGGAGATTTTTAAAAATTATTTAAAGATGCCTTAACACGCAAAATCTCTGTGAGGTGCCACTCTCGAAAAGGTGGATCAATTTAACCTCTATATTAGGCGAGAGAATAAACTGTGTTGATATTCAAAACAGAATGCATTGGGGCATTAAAATGATTCAGAATCAAGATTTAGATGCATGACACAGAGAGAATAAAATCCTTTTCATCTCAAGCGTTCTGCCGCTAAGGAATCAAAATGTGTGGTTACTGATCACCCAGCTTAGGCGGCCAAATCCGAATATTAATCTTTGTGTCAAGTAGCTGAAACCTCATCCAGGCTTTGTCAGTGTTCTCTATTTTGGGACGGCATGACTCCATGAACTTTACTTTCCATTGCAGCTATAATGAGTTTTCAAGAGAGCAGTAATGCGTCCGTTGGACATGTAACAAAATTACAAATACAGTCTGGTTCAAACACATTACTCGATTGCAAAATTTCTGATATGCAATCCTCCTCATTGATAACATACAAGCATTGGTGGCAAGAAAAGTTAAATGCTGCGTTGTTCAAATAGTAGTGTGAGTGTGTTCAGATTTTCATGCCTTTCTTTTTTAGAAATACCATTATAAAGTTTCAGGCACTTTTACATTCTAGCAATAGGCTGTCAAGGCAAGATGACTTGTCCAACAGTCCAAGATCAAACATGTAAACTTCAAACAAGCTACATTTACAGTTTCCAAGAATTCACCAAAAAGCTCCAGTTTTTTTTACAATACAAAAAAAAACTATCCATTTTGTAATTCTTGAGATTAAGTGAACAGTAAACGAAAGCATCACCAATTTCTGCATCAAAGTTTGATTGTATTCTTCCCACTTAATTCTAAAATAAAAATGATTAAAAGTCTGCTTATTCAAAACAGAATCCAACCTACAGACATAACTAAATTAGAAGTTTTGCATTCAATACTTTGCCTTCTCACACAAAATATAAAGGACGTTGCACGCTGGGAGAACAATATAATTCCCCGAGGCAATCAAATTGTAATTTCGAGCAGAAACACATTTTCCTTCATGTCCTGAACTGCTTTTTGTGAAAAAATCTCTCGACAATAATGAACAAAAAGTTAATATTTGTAAAACATGGATATTTTTGCATTTGGCTGGTCCTTTGCAATAAATGAAATGGTGGGAAGATCATCTCAAAAGTCCTCCGAACATTATTTCTCAAATTAGATGCGCCTGGGAGCTCAGTATCCTGTTTTAACAGAGTAACAATGTTGTCTTATGTGTACCCAGCAGTTTCGTAAAATGCATTTATATCAGAAGAAGCTTCAATATAATTCTCACTAGCTCAGTCCGTATTGCATAAGGAGAATGCGCAAGAACCCTTTCCCCTTCCCACACTCCAATTGTTATGTTGGCACCATTCAACATCTGACTCCTCTACTGAAGTCAGAGTGGACTCGGAAATAAAATTTATTCCATTGAAAAGGGTCAGTGATTTTTTTCAGTATGAAGCTGAATTTCAGATGCTGCTCAATTCGTACAATGTCAACAAACAAAAAATTCTAACTAATTGTAAACAACACTCATTTAAAGATAATCCCTAAAAAATTTAAAACAATCTGCCTTCTTTGTCCCTTTAAACAGGAGCACAAATAAAACAAAAGCTTGTCAAACCACTTGTACAAGAAAAATGGACAATTGCTATAGCCCTACTTTTTGCAGTTTTTCTTGCAGGACAATGTAGTATCCTAGTAATTCAGAAACATCAAATCAATAGATGCAATTGTTTGTATTTCTGAACAGGAATGCTATGTAGATAGATTTTCTAACACTGTTATGCACCAATTAAGGCAACTGCTGAAATGATTCAAAAGTCACAATAAAACACAATAAAAGCAAGCATTCAAGATGGCATGTTTTTTGGATGATTCGTTTTGTTTGAAAACATGCCTTACTTGCAACAGCTTTTAGAATTTGACTAGTAAAGATAACCCTAAGCATTAGCCATGAAAATTCCTCACTGATAGACCATCACCTATCTCAGAAAATGCCTGAAAAGTGATGGAACATTTTCACTGTTGAATGAATGCACTCTTCATCAATGATCTTGTCATCGCTCTGATTGAGAGTTGTAGATAAGCATTAACAACATTTTCCAACTTGATGCCATCCAAGGTTCACAGTTTACCCTCCAGAGGGTTTAGCTTATAGGAGTATCTGGGCAACATATGGAGAATGAGTACTTGCTATAGCAGCCAACAGAGGCAAATCATTTGATTCAATTCTGTGGAAAAGAGAAAAAAAAAAGTTGTTGAAAACAGCTTTCTGTACACATCTCCCAAAACTGTACCACTTTTAAGGCAGCTTGCAAACCGACCACATGCATTATGTACCATACAAACAGATATGGACGCTTTGGAAGATCATGCACATTCTTATGGACTGACAGATTTGAACAGAGAAGGGGGATTAAGATAGAGCACGTGACAAAGTTAAGCCGAAACTATTCTCATATTTTACTCTCACCCATCAAAAGTAGGATCATGTATTTGGGAAAGCTCTATGGAATTGTATGGCTAACTTGACATTGAGGCTAATATTACTGAAGGCCCCCACACCCCCCCTCCCACTGCAAAGACACTGAAACCACTTAAGGCAAGTTAAAACAGGCCAGGACATACACTGAGGAATATTGTGGTACAGAGAGACCTATGGATACGTACATAGTTCCCCAAATGAGGCAGCGAAAGAAAGGTGGTGAAGTCAGTGCCAGCTTTCATCTGCTGTGGCATTGAGTAGAAGAGTTGGGACCGTGGCACAAAATGTTGGTTATATGCTAGAATGTTGTGTACAATACAGGTCGCCACACTAGAGGAACATTTTGATTAAGCTAGAGAGGGTGCAGAAAAACTCCCAAGAATGTTGCCTGGACTGAAGGGCTCAAGTGCAAAAGGAGAGATTGGATGACTGGGACTTTTTCCCTGGGGCAAAGGAAGCCAAAGAGTAACTTTTGCAGGTTTATTAAATCATGATGGACATTAATTGGATTAATAGTTACTTTTTCCCCAGGGTGGGGGAGTCTAAAACTAGAGGGCCTAGATTTAATACAAGGTGATTTAAAGAGATACGAGGGTTTTTTTCCACAAAGGGTACTTGGCATCTTGATTTTCTGAAGGTAGTGGCAGCTGCAGTTACAGCGTTTAAATACTTTGACAGGTACATAGATAGGAGAGGTTCAAAGCATACAATGCCAAACGTACGCAAATGGCATTAATTTAGATAGGCATCAAGGTCAATAAGGACCAAGAGCCCGATTCTGCACTGTGTAACATGAATGAATCTATGATTCTCTTTTGACACAGACCAGAGTATCGAAATGGATACATAAAAAACAAAGAGGTATGCACAAAGACCTCCCATGAAATGCTGACGCAAAGCTAATATATCACAGCCAGCTCCTGACTGCAGGACTGGGATGCATCGGACTAAAATATCACCACGTGTTGTACCAGCTGGCAGCAACACAAGACATTTTTAAATTATACACAAGAGGAAAAAAATAGACTGTTTTTAAAGACCAAAAATTTAATTTATAATTTGAAAGTATTTATAAAATGTGCCGAGACTACAGCACAAAGGAAAATCTCTATTTTCAATGAGCACCAATGGCAAATTTGGAGAAAATACAAAGTTTGTCACAAAATAAATAGTTAAGCTTTAAAAATTACATTGACCGGAATTTCACTAAAATGAAGCTGCCATGGGACTTTACACATACGCCCATTTAATCTGAAATACACAATGTGGCACGCTTGCATCACTGCACAGGACTGGCAGATACTATTTTGAGCTCCAGTCTCTGGAGTCTGCAATGGGACTTGAACACATCCTTTTAACTTAAGCAAATCCGCAGAATAGTTTAAATGTTTTGATTTACCCCAGCACCACTCCCAGTTCTTTTATGTGGACTCTAGTGTGGCCTTTGAGGTACTCAGACAGCATCTTACTTGTAAAATACAGCTCTTGAAGTCGATCCTCAAGATGGATCACACACTGCAATGAAGAGAGACGGGGATGTCAGAATTAATTCAGCAGAAACAAAATTCAGTACAAATTACTCAAATTTGGAAAACACATTTGGAAAGATTGGGGTTAATTAGGAATAGTCAGCACGACTAGCATGGGAGAAGGAGTCTCATGGGTTTGATCGAGTATTTTTGATCTTTATGAGCATTCATGAACTTCAGCAAGATCTTTGATAAGGTTCCGCATGCCAGGTTACTATCGAGTTAGATTGCATAGGATCCAAGGAAAACTCGTTCATTGGATTCAAAATTGACTTGATGATAGAAGGTAGTTTCTCGTTGAGGAGGCTCATGAGTAGTGGTGTGTCTCAGGGGTCAGTGCTGGGTCTGTTGTTGTTTGCCATCCACATCAATGATTTGGATGAGGATGTGAAATAACGTACTTAATCAGTTGGCAGATTACGCTAAAATAGGTGGTAACGTATACAATGAAGTTGATTTATCAATAATTAGAGGCTAAGTGGCCCAGTGCAGTGTTGTATTGCAGAAGCTCAAGGGTCCCTGAAAGTGGTATTGCAGGTAGATAGGGTGGCGAAGGTGGCTTGTGGCATGTTGGCCTTCATCAGTAAGGGAATTGATATAGAAGTTAGGATATTATGTTACAGTTGAACAAAAGATACAACCATTTTTCAGTGATGTTATTGCAATTTGAACTGTTGATTTATAATCAATGGGGAGTTGACAGACCAGTGATAGGGTGGGCGGCACGACTCACATCGCAGCGGCCTCTGCAGTCCGTCTGTCGTTTTTTTATTTTTTGTCTCGTTTGAATGTAGTTTAAAGTGGTTTTTTTTTAAACTGGGTATGTGTGTGGGGGGGCGGGGGGGTGGGGAAACTTTTAAAATCTTTCCCCTGCATGGAGAACCCGACCTTTTCTCTGTCGGGTCTCCGTTGTCATTGGGGCCTAGCACCGTGGAGTGGCCTCCAACCGGAACGACCTGGGGCTCCAGTAGCGGAGCCTGCGGACTACTGACCATCGCGGAGCTGGCCGAGTTCAGAGCGTGAGGAGCTGTGGTGGCGCGCTGCTGCGGCCCGACCCCGGAGATTCGGAGGCTCCAGCCGCAGGTCTTGTGGACAGTAACACCGGGAGCCCGCGGGTCTCTGCTGGGAGACCGCTTTTCTGGGCTTCCGCAACTGCGACTTCTCCCGCCCGAGTTGCGGGGTTGAAAATTACCTGGAGCGGGGCCTTACATCGCCCGGCGCAGCTTTAAATGGCCGCGGGACTTGCTAGCGCCCGCCGGGGGCTCCAACACCAAGACCCGGAGCGCGGCCTTGCATCACCCGGCGCGGCTTTAATGGCCGCGGGACACTCACCATCGCCCGCCGGGGGCTTTGACTCTGACTTCGGGAGGAGAATGAGGAGTGCAGGGGAGAGATAAGACTTTGCCTTCCATCACAGTGAGGAGGAGATTCACTGTGATGGATGTTTGTGTAAATTGTGTTGCTTCTTGGTTCTTTTTCTTGTGGGTATGACTGCAGAAACCAAATTTCGTTTGAACCTCAATGAGGTTCAAATGACAACAAATAAATGGTATCATTGTATCATTGATATGGACTAAACGCAGGCAGGTGGGACTAGTGTAGCTGAGACATGTTGCCGGTGTGGGCAAGTTGGGCTAACAGGCCTGTTTCCACACTGTATTACTCTATGACTATTTCTAGACATAAAGGACTTCAAGTGGTAGTGGAAGATAGTGATAAGGTAGGGTATCAATCATAATCTTATACAATGGCAGAGCAGGCTTGAAGGCAAACGGCCTACTCTTACTCCTTTGTTGTAATGTTTCTTTTGGTTTCAGATCTGTGATATTTCATTCCTTACGTGCGAATGAAAAGAAACAAGAGTTAAAGTCTGGGGTCAATGATGTTTTCATCAGGCTCCCCACAGCTGGAGTGTGCTCTGGAATAATCCCAACAGTTTCAGTTTGTATTTCAGAAATCCAGCTCTGCAGTTCTTTGTTTTTCAAGCACACAAGGTTTGACAATCAGTAGCAGACAAATCATAATATTATTTTGCAGCGATGTACTTACAAAATCAGGTGATAGCTGTAGTTTATAGAGTTGAAGAATGGACTGGAGCAGGCCGGACACAAAGTTAGAGACCAGTACCTCTTTGCCTAGTTTATTGTCCATCGCCTTTCTTTGGCTTGTAGCCACCTGGACTGACAATTTGTCTGTGTCTGCAATAATGCAGATAGCTTCTGCAACAGGTTCGTCTAAAACAGGATGCTGCAATACCAAAGTGGAAAAGGGTTATATCAGCAATTAAACAGTTTTTCCATAATGCACAACTTTTAAAAATCCTTTAAATAATTCAAGCCATTCAGAATACTGGCAATAACACAAACCCCATGCTTCCAATCTGGGCACTTCAATCATCTTCCTTTTTGATTAGTCACTTGAGCACGAGCCGAAATGGAAGATCAGCAGGAAATGGAACTGGCAGAATTTCATTTCTGTACTGAATTGCATGCTCTGCAATATAGATCTGCTGGCTGTGAACTCACACAAGGAGAGTTATTCCAGCCCTTTGACATGCAGCTGGCTATAAAGACTCTCAGGACAACAAAATTCCCTATCGATGGAAAAAAAAAAATACCATCATCCCAATAACAGCAAGAACTAAAGGCAGCATATGCTCAGATCTAAGAGGCTTCCCAGAACTAGTTTTTTTGTTTTAAAACAAGATGTTTGACTTGCACTTTCACACATGGGACACATTTGATAACTGGAAGATGCAAGTTTTGAAGTAACATTTTAGTTGCTCTAGCAACCGTTGATGCAGCTGCCGAGAAGGAATGACTATTTAATATCAGTGATAGATGTGGATGGCTCCATTCAATTTGGGCCTATAATTAGCCTGTCACAGTGCAAGATTACTCCAATTTGTATTTATGTCAGTGACATTTCTTTCTGACTTTTGAATTGAGCTTTGGCCCCGTTACCATTGCTGATCCATTCTTTTTATTCAAGGTGGACAAAGGTAGACAAAAATGCTGGAGAAACTTAGCGGGTGAGGCAGCATCTATGGAGCGAAGGAATAGGTGATGTTTCGGGTCGAGACCCTTCTTCAGACCCTTTTCAGTCTTTACATTAATTAGACTTTACTTTAGACTTTAGAGATGTAGCGTGGAAACAGGCCCTTCGGCCCACTGAGCCGCACCGACCAGCAATCACCCAAGCACTATCCTACATACTGGGCACAATTTACAAAGCCAATTAACCTACAAACCTGCACTTCTTTGGAGTGTGGGGGGAACCCGGAGAAAACCCATGCAGTCACAGGAAGAACGCACAAACTCCGTTCAGATAGCACCCGTAGAGAGTATCGAACTCAGGTCTCTCGCGCTGTAAGGCTGCAATATTGCTGCACTAGTGTGCCACCCATGAGTGAAGAACATGGCCAACATTTCATAACCTCTACAATTTATTTTCAGTCACTTCCGTACTTAGATTAAAGCCAAGTTCCCTCTTCAATAATGATCCATGTAGCCTTTTGGTGCATTATACCAGTCTTACTTTCACTCTGATTTCTAGCTTTCCTCATTTTTTAGGAAACAACCTTGCCACAAAATGGTGGCAGATGATAGCAAGTGACATGCAACCCATTACTGACCTGCACAGCACGAATCAAATCTGCCATTAAACAATGCTTCAGATTTTCATCTGAACTAATTCCATGCAAGACAAAATCTGGGACATACTGTGAACAGTAGTCACCAAACAAGGATCTTCCAAAATTATGGAGGCTTGGCTTGCTGTTCATTTTGATGCTGTAACATAACCACATGGGAAAGGTATACTTTGAAAAAAATGTTTTGTGTACACACGCCAGACACATATTTTACACTTTTATTCAAAGACTTAGTCAACATTTAAATACATTATTTTGCAACAGCCATTTTTTTTTCTTAAAGAATACAAGATCAAGTCCATCAGAGCCCAGAGATCTGTCTCTTTGTGAACTGCCACTGCATGGGCAGATCAGATGTGCTTGGCCAGAGGGCCATGGAAGCTGAGAGGAGCTGAAGAAGACTGTGTGTGTGTAGCTGTGTTTTCTATCAAAGCTTTGCCAGTAGATCCTTGATCAAGACATCAGATAAAATGGCTAGAGAAGTGGTTTAATTGAACACTAAGATAATTGGGAGAAGCAGTCGTCAGGAAAAGAACCTTTAATGTATTCAAAATAATTTAGTGTAATAAAATATGTTAAAACAAACATGATTTTCAGTTGGGTTGAGAAGATGGTGGGGGTGGGGTCGAGTAAGGTGGGTGATGGAAGAGAATCAGTTAATAGTATGAGTACATTTTTCTGATTATAACCATTAAATGATTGAATTCACAATTGTGGCTGAAAATGAGTAAAGGTTAGCACCTAAGAATCTAGATTAAGTTAAGATAATTTATTTAGAACTAACGGGATTTCACAGCACTTTCTGGAAATCCATCTCTCAGAGGTATCAAATTCAGAACTTCCACTGCTATTTTTGAATTATTCTTCAAAGAAGTCGTGGGTAGTACAGTAGTGCAGCTCAGAGCAGTTGCTCACTTCCCAAGTGACCTACATTCAATGTGACATCCGGTGTTGTGTTTGTGGAGTTTGCAGGATCTCCCCAGATCCATGGATTTGCCCAGGTGCTCGGATAATCTCCAATCGCTTAAAGACGTGCAGAATCATAGGTCAATTGACCAATGTAAAATGCCTCCAGCGTGAACATTGGTGGGGTAGAATTGAAGGGGGGGGGGGGGGAAGAAGAAGAAGAGCTGATGGGAATGCAAGGAGGATAAAATGGGATGACTATCGTAATAATGTAAATAAGTGCATCATATTGAATTAGGGATGAGGATGCATCACGATTAATAAGTAAATCAATTACATTTAAAAAGTAATTAAAATGGGAAATCTGCAGGGCCAGAAGGTTTTCATCGTAGGGATTTAAAGAATTACATAGAATATTATTTCACAGTGACTCACTGATACCTTAGTCGCTGAGATAGCTGCAAGTAATTAAACCGAGAAGTCAAAATAAACTTTGGTCAGAGTTTGGTGGTAACATGTAATATGGGGTAGTTGATAAACTAAAATTAGTGCAGTTGAAAATGGCTTGATTAGGTCATCAGTGAGAAAGAATAGAGGGTTATGTTGACAAAAGTTTGAGGAACTTCAGATGAATGCTTGATTGACATAAAATCTAGCATAGACAGGTTGGGTTCAACAGCCAGTCTTGAACTAAGTGTTTAAAGCAAGTGAAAGTGCTGAACAGTTGTAAATTAATTTCAGCATGGGCTAGAGGGAGGTTATCTATTTAGAGCCCAAAGGAATGCCTTGGAATATTATCTAAATAATCAAAAGTTACATGTTAGGATCCAAAAATATTTCAGTCCATACACACGAGTCATTAAAATGCTATGAATGGCAATAAAATATATTCTGAAATGTAATAAAAATGTGGCTCCAATAGTCAGGAGATCAGAATAAAAGTAGATAGAATTGATGTTACAGCAGAATGAAATCCTTGCAGAGGAACACTAGGAGTCTGCATTCAGTTCTCATCACAACATTTAAGAATTACAGAATTATGCAGCACAGAAATAAGATCTTCAGCCCCATAGTCTATGCCAAATATTAATCATGCATTTTGCTTTTCCCAAACTCCATTATGAATGATATATTCGCCTGAAGGGAATGAAATTTAGTTTAATGAAAGCATGGAATCCCAAGGGTTATATTCCCAGGAATTTGAAAATGTTAGTGATGTTATCAAGTATCTCAACATTTTAAAGGGGAATTGTTAACTGATGAAAATCTACAGCTGGAGGGGAAGTTTGGAACCAATTCTCTTTAACAAAGAGCTATTGTTGATATGAGATTATAAATCGTTAATCTGAGATCAGTGAATGTCTTGTTAAACAATAGTACAAAAGAGCATGTGGAAAGAGCAGGTATACATTTAATTCAGATTATCAATTGTCATGTGTACAGAGAAACAGTGAAATACAAGGCTTGGTGACAGAAATGACAAATTCATTGATGGGCTCAAGATGCTGAATACCCTAACAATGTTTCTGATTCTCAGTGCTTTCCCATTGCTGAATAAGGTGTGGTTTTCTGAAACGGAGTGCACCACAGTTTACCATTCTTCAGTCTATGCAATATGGACAGTGTCATTACTTTGGGGATGAGCAACTTAGAAGTCATATCACAAGCAATCTCAATGAGACAGAAAAAAAGAGGAAAAAAAACTGAAAAGTGCTGGAAATTTCAGGAGAACAATGCTGGAGACATTCAGTAGGGTCTTGATCTTTGAATATCTTTGGTCTTGCTCAAATTCATTGCAATCTCACTCCAGACCACGAAGCATTGCAGGATAAATAGCTATGTTGCACAAACAGAACTCCTATTCATAATCATTTCAAAAAACAAATTAATGGTCTATTTTGATGATATTTCCCCTCTCCCATTCAGAGCTTTCCTATTCATCAATTATCTTACCTTGGTAATGGAAGTTCAACCTCTGCCATCCCAGTTTGTCTCTCATTACAATATTCAAATCCTTGTTTAGATGAATCGTGGGATATGTCTTCATCGTCACTCTCTCCAAGAGCACTGTCAGCACTTTCATTTCTGGGAATGTCAGCATCTATCCGGAGAGTATCTTTCTTCCCAGAAGACTTATTTTCCCCATGGGGGATGTCAAAAGTGACTGGACAGTCCTGATCACCAGAACTAGCGTTAATGGTAACAGAAGACACGGTTTCAATGTTCTGACAAGTCCTCATTGCTTCAGCAATCTCCGTGTTATTTTGTTCATTTGATTCAGCCTCTTCATGGTGAATGCAAGTAACCTGGGTGGGTATTTCTCCCAATGAATTTCTCTCAATGCCTTTGTCCTCACGACCACATTTCAAGACATTGGTACTCTTTTCATGAGAAGGGATTCTTAAAGCACAATGCTGTTCCTTTGCCTTCACCCTTTCTATGACTTTAGCTTCTTCGAGCTGGTCCATAACAGGCTGATGTAGTGCATCAGTTCCTGAGAAGGCAACATCGTTTGACGTTTGAGCATCATTGTTGTTTTCTGCACCTCGACGTTCTAGATTTTGTTCCATTAGTTTTCTTCTTGATTCAATATCTGAATCAGGTGAAAACGAGCAGCCAATCTGAAACATCACTCTGCTTTGGAGGTGTGGACTCCTGTGATGGGGTCTTTCTGGACAATTTATGCCCACACTAGAAGTGGAGCCTAGAGGCTTCTTCATTGGAACCAACTTAACTGCAGCAGATGCCCCAAAATCAGAAGAGCTTTCAGCCAACCCAACTGGTTCATTTCCAAACGTGTGCATCTCAGCTTGACACACAGTGGCACCTTTCACAGTCAAGGAAGAGTGTGCCTTCATTTCCTGAACAGGTACCGTGACCTCTCTTAAACTGTCAGCACCGACAAATTTGGGTTCATTCACAGTAGAAGGAATTTGCCAGCACTCTCCAGAGGCCCGCCCATCACGAGTGTCAAATTGAGCACTTTCACAGTTGCTAGCTTTGAGTGCTAAATCTACACTAATGTGCTTGCCTTTCATTGTGGTGCTTCTTTTCCCCGTATTTGTCATAGATTGAATGGAAGTGTTGAAACCAGGGTCATCCTTATGGACAGTGACCACGATGTATTCAGATTCTTCCACTTCTCCTTTCTCGAGTACTGTGCTGATCTTAGTTCCTGATTGGACATTCTCAGTTTCTTGAAGCTTACCTTCCCACTGCATCTCATTTTCCTGAAGATCCGAGCACCGTATGAAGTAACTGAGGACATAAAGTAATCGTTGAACTAGTTCTTTACGCTTCCCAACCACCACAGTCCTGGTGAGCCTTACAGGTGAGCCAATTGCTCCGTACAAATCACCTGAAAAAAGGAAAAAAAAGAATTAGGGACAATTTTAAAAGTATGTATTCTTAAATATTTCAAAATGTCAATACATCTTAAAAAAACAAAAACAAACATGCTTCCAGGCACCAAATTGCACAAATAAGATCCCAGTGTTGTGGCCAACACATATCCCTCAACTGAACGGATTATCCTTTCATTTATCTTAAAGTATTTGATGCTTAGAAGCCTGCATAACTAGGTGACAATTTGCTGGCGATGTATTGCAATAGGATATTGTAAGCTGTGAAAAGCATTAGGGTAAATGCAAGTTCTTTATGGTCATGGGGAAGCATTGGATGAATGAACCTTTAAGATTCTGGGCAATGCTTATTCTCTAAAGGGCCTGTCCCACGAGCATGCGACCTGCACGCGGCAAGCGCGACCAATCCGGAAGCGGGGGCCGCGCGGAGGTCGAGTGATTCCCCGTACAGGGCCGGTTCCACCAGCATGCGGTGAGCGCGACCAAACCGGAAGCGAAGATGCGCGGAGGTCGAGTGAGTGACGTGAAGTTTGAGCGAAGTCCGCGGGAAGTTCGCGCGTGACGTACGGCGTCAATAAGCTGCGTACAGCGTCAAGAAGCTGCATATGCCCGTCGAGGCGGTGCGTACGGCGTCGAGGCGGCTGCGGGCCGGTAGGCCGTTGCCTCGCGGAATTTTTGAACACGGACAGTTTTTCGGAGCCCCGCGCGATGTCGGGACCAGCTCCGCACAACTGCATACGGCTCCGGCGATCGAAGTGGGACCGGCCTCGCGAGGCCGTACAGCTCAAGCGACCACGTTAGGTCGCGCTTGCCGCATGGAGTTGCATGCTCGTGAGACAGGCCCTTTCATCAATTTGAAAATTAAGTTCCTGAACACAGGCCACCATTCTGGCTCTGATCCCATTTAATTCACAACCAGTGTTACTTTCACAGAAGAAACCTCCATGGTACACCAGACAATGCATTATTGGCTATACTCTTAAACAATTTTGTCTATTGCACAAATCTATGTGGGGTGGGGAGGGAGGAAAGTAACGTGTACTGGATCCCACATTTTATAACTCAATCCCTCAATTTAACCTCTACAGGTGTATAATAGAGAGCACACTGACTGGTCGCATGACATCCAGGAACAAATGAGGCTGAGGAAGTGGAAGACATTGCCTGATCCATCATACGTATGGATCTCTCCACCATTGACAGGATCTACAGAAGGCACTGCTTCAGAAAGGCAGCCAATATCAAAGACCCACATCACTCTGGCCACATTCTCATATCGCAACTATCATTGGGAAGTAGTTGAAGGAACCTGTAAACCATGACCTGCAGGTTCAAGTACAGCTTCCTCTTAGCAGATATCAATGTGCAGCACTATCCATTACCTCAGCAACTATGGACTTTGTTTGGATTGTATTATGGACTTTGGTTTTGCACTGGTTACCTAGTATTACTGATTAATAATTTATTCTATATTTATTTGCGTTTTACTGCATTATTGGTCATGTTAAGTTACACCAATTAAGAATGTCATTGTTCCATTGCTGGTACACAAGTCAATTGCTGGTACACATGCCAATTAAATACTAGACCCTGACCCACATGACTCGGACTTGAATGGAACTGGAATCTAATCATATAACCATATAACAATTACAGCACGGAAACAGGCCATCTCGACCCTTCTAGTCCGTGCCGAACAGTCATAATCCTTATGACAGCACCCATTACAGGGGGGTTCCAAAAGCTTTCGCGAGGGAAAGGTTTCATAGAATATCTTCTGCGAGAGACTTCAAATGTTAATAGGTTGAAGATGATACTGTTTTTATCAAAGCAGAGTAGGTAGAAACATTCAAAATCCTGAAGAGTCTGGACAAGTGGATAGCTATAAACCTTTTTTTCACTGACAGTGGAGTGAAAAAGCAAATATGACAAATTTGAATTGGGGGAAAAAAAGCCAAAAATAATATACAAGGCAGAACGTTCTCATGGAGCAAGTTATTGTGATCTGGAATTCAGGCCAAATAAATGGTGGGAGATGGATTAATTGTTGTTCAAAAAAGGGAATGAAATAGGCATGAGGAAGACAAACTTGAGAACTATTGGAAAAGTCAGGGAATAGGACCAAATCTGGATGGAACTGAATTGATAGGTTATCGACTACATTGTATGGATACTGTGGTTTTGCATGCCTTCAGGATTTAATCCATTTGAGCCAACACCATCTATTCCTAGATTTATTCCTAGTTAGCTTTAAGATTGAAAGAGGGTGGGGAGAAATGGGTAGGACAAAGGCAATATTCTCTGAGAAGCAAATCACACTCACCAAGCTGTGCCCAGAGAGGATTATATGGATGCGATTTACCCAATGAATCTACGTTCTGTGATGCATGTTTCTCACAAAAGGTCTTTCTAGGTGGATGGTCATTTGGCATAACTGTGGGTACCCAGGCCAGGTGATACGTGAGCACAGCCGTTAGCAAAGCAGAAAGGAACCTAAAATTGGAGGGAAAGTAGTTTAACCAACAGTTTCAACGTCACAACAAATAAGCCTTCATAAATATCTATGAAGCAACCGCAATGTCACAAAGGCTGTCCTACTCATTCAGTTTGTTCTTTTTAAATGTTTTTTTTTTTAATTACAAGTGACTATCAGGCCAAATCCACTGGTGTTGCAAGTGGTTGGATGGACCAGCACCCAACATAGTCATTCCTGGTTGAACATAGCAAAGTACAGGCCTGGAAAATCAGGAATAAATTGCCTTTTACAGAGCGACATTTGGCCATTCATAGGTAATGAATAGCCCAACTGAGAAGAAATAAGTACCAGAGCAATTTTATGTTGTTGTGGTCAGAAGCATGATAAACCACTCTCATAATGGAAATCCCAGTAAGACCATAATACACAGAAAACCTGTACATATTTGGAGAGTATGGACTAATTATTCTCAGAAGGCCCAAAATGCACACAATTTAAAAAAAAACAATAATATTAAATGACAGTGAACACATGTGACCTGTTCTAGATATCCAATATGATGGGATAGTCAGTACTAGCCAATTGCCCCATTCTTCCGCAAATTTCGATCATGGCAAATGCATAGCACCTGTCATAGTTCATGAAAATCAAAAAGCTTTGAATGTATAGCTGGTGTTTCAACAAGCACAAGACAATCAATTAATATTTTGGATTAAACCACTAGCGTGTGACCAATTAAGCAAAGTAGTCAAAAATGAAGAGGTAGATGACAACAGACCACCTTGTTTGATCCTGGGCAAGTATTCTCTGTGGCCACACTGATCTTTCTTGCCCTCCTCTACCAATATTGCCAGGCAAACCAGGCAACCAGATCCTGGTGTGGGGATCCTGAGGAATAGCCCCTGGACTGTTATAACTTTCTGCCTTTGATAATCAATCACAAATTATAGAAGTTAAATTGAGAAACAAAATACAATACAGGCAAACCTCTCACCTGCAGTGGCGAGGGACCAGATGCATCAAGCAAGTGACCTCCAGCTTGTCTCAGACTTCCATGCCTGTTTAGGGAAACACAGAAGACAGAGACAAGCCTATCTGTGAGGACGCCTCTGCTAAAGGTTCTCTGTGAAACCAGTGGCATAAAAATATATTTAAGAGCAGTGGGTTAGTGTACACACCCAAAGACCAGAGACCAGTTTGACGAGTCTCGACCCGAAACACCACCCATTCCTTCACTCCAGAGACGTTGCCTGTCCCTTTGAGTTACTCCAGTATTGTTTGTCTATCCAGAGATAATGCAGGTTTCTAATATTGTACAACTGATCTTTTTTATACTTTGACATCACGAGGTAAAAGTTGACTTAAAAACTGAAGATAATGTATACATACTGATTCTTAGATAATTGTTCGATCAGCAAGGTGAAGTCTCTGACAAAGCGATGGCATAATGTTTTCTCATCTGATGCATTAAACATCATGGTAAGCCATGCAGGCTCAGCAATCCTTGGGGCAGAGTAAAGATTGTATATTGTGGTCCTGAAATGCAGAAACATTTTACTAACATCTGTAGTTTCTTGTCACAAAACATTACATGTCAAGCTATCCTTAGCCATATTGACTATGTCATATGTTCTATCCTTAGCCAAGGTCCCGACCATGGGGGGGGGGGGGGGGGGGGGGGGGGGGGGGGGGGGGAATGGAGGAGGACTGACCACATTTTTGTGCCTTCCACCACAGTGATGAATGGATGGTGGATGGTGGATGTTTGTGTTACATTTTATAGCGTGCTTTTGTGTGTTCTTTATCATTGTACAGCTGCTGACAAATTCATTTCACTTGCACTTTATGTGCAATGTGACGAATAAAACCGTATTGTATTGTATGTGCTATGTTTACATATTCTGTTGTGCTGCAGCAAGTAAGAATTTAATTGTCCTCTCTGGGACATCTGACAATAAAACGCTATTGCCTAAATGCATGTTAGCTTACACATTGTTTTAAAAAGATAAGTTATTTGCTCTGCGCTTGAACATTTGTACTCAGTACAATCATTTCAGTAATGTAATAAGCTCAAATAGAAAACGACTCCAGGATCAAGCAAAGTGGCCCATTTATTTTTATAGTGATAGCTCTTCTGAAATTGAGGAAGGTTGATAGATAGCAAGAGCGCTGATGATTAGAGGAAGGAGGTGTCAAGATAAAAGATTAACCACAATATTATTGAACGGCCAGGGTGGGATGGAGGAAGCAATTATCGATGTCTTCTCTCACATTTAATCACCATAGCTTTTAATGATAAAGTATAAAGAATTATTTATGGTATTCAAGAGCTGAAGAAGGTATCATTGCCTACTTAAGGTGGATAATTACTCTATGTAAAGCCCTGCATTGAACACGATTAAGGATAACCATTGAATTGTTAACACTGTGTCAAAATAAAGTATTTGGTTGTGGGAAGAACATGGTGGGGGTAATATTTGCTTTACTCTGTCAAGATGCTATTGGATTGGAAGTTGTCACTTGAAATATTGCACCAAAGCAAATTTGGAGTTATTTCCAAGGCCACCAGAGCTCACTATATTCTACAGACTCATGGTTATTATGCCTGTAACACTAACTACCAACCATCGGTGATCCAACAGTTTGTCAATATTGTATGTAAACAATATCAGAGAGTGGGTGCAGAAGAGATGTGTGTGTGACATCGTGGAGGAGAGTTGTGATACACAGATTTTCTGAATAGCTAATAGAAAACTCTAAATTTACAATAGGGCTTTAATGATAGATTTGGATTAAATGTTGCTGCCTATCAGCGGGGGGGCACGGTGGCGCACTGGTAGAGTTGCTGCCTTACAACGCCAGAGATCCTGGTACACTCCCGACTCTGGGTGCTGTCTGCACAGCATTTGTACATTCTCCTCGTGACCGCGTGGGCTTTCTTTGAGATCTTCAGTTTCCCCGCACACTTCAAAGACAGACAGGTTTGTAGGTTAATTGGCTTGGTATAATTCTAAATCGTCTCTCGTGTATGTAGGAAGTGTTAATGTACGGGGATCACTGGTCGGTGCGGACTCAGTGGGCCGAAGGGCCAGTTTCCGTGCTGTATCTCTAAACTAGATTACTAAATTGAGGAAGGATTGAAAATGCAATAGGCAAAGTAGAATTTCACAATGTATAAATGTGCCATTGGCTTAACAGATCCATGGTAGTGCCAATTATGTGTAATCCTCCTATCCCTTTCTCCCTCAGTTATCTAATACCTCAAATCCTCATTGCTTCATCATCACTAAGTATTGGCAGGTTCCAAATTATCTCTGCCAAGTAGGTTAATATTTATTTATTAGTTACCACGTTATCTAAAAAAGGTTACCAGAACATAGAAATCCCTGTCAGAAACAATTAAACATGAACGGCATTATGAAAATAGACTAATATCTGAAAAAGACAAGGTTCTTGCATGCAAACTCAGATTCAACTAACTGAATGAGCCGATCTGTCATTTTAAATGGCGATGAAGGATCAAACCAACTCACTGTAAATTCCAACGGGATCCCACTACTGGCCACATCATCCCATCCCCACCCCTTTCTGCTTTCCACAGAGACCGTTCCCTCCGCAGCACCCTGGTCAACTCGTCCCTTCCATCCCAAACCACCCCCTCCCCAGGTACTTTTCCCTGCAACTGCAGGAGATGCAACACCTGTCCCTTTATCTCCCCCCTTGATTCCATCCAAGGACCCCGACAGTCTTTTCAGTTGAGGCAGAGGTTCACTTGCACCTCCTCCAACCTCATCTACTGTATCCGCTGTTCCAGATTTCAACTCCTGTACATCGGCGAGACCAAGCGCAGGCTCGGCGATCGTTTCACTGAACACCTCCGCTCAGTCCGCCTTAACCTACCTGATCTCCTGGTTGCTCAGCACTTTAACTCCCCCTCCCATTCCCAATCTGACCTTTCTGTCCTGGGCCTCCACCATTGTCAGAGTGAAGCCCAGCGCAAATTGGAGGAGCAGCACCTCATATTTCGCTTGGGTAGCTTACACCCCAGCGGTATGAACATTGACTTCTTTAACTTCAAATAGCCATTGCTTTACCTCTATCTCCATCACCTCCCTAATTCTCCCACCAGTCTTACTGTCTCCAACTACATCTCTGTCCCACCCACTCCTCTGGCATCAGTCTGAGGAAGGCTCTCGACCCGAAACGTCACCCATTCCCTCTCTCGAGAGATGCTGCCGGTCCCACTGAGTTACTCTAGCATTTTGTGTCTACCACTGTAAATCTTGTGTTTTCAATTACAGTGCCGTGTTCAAGACTTCCTCCCTGTTCATCAGTCCTGAACTATGACTATGTATTCATATGATTCATATTAAGCGTCTTAGAAATAAAATAAGTTAGTAGTAATTTTTGCCACCTCTCATATCCTGATTTCAAAAGACATAGACAATAGGTGCAGGAGTAGGCCATTCGGCCCTTCGAGCCTGCACTGCCATTCAATGTGATCATGGCTGATCATCCCCAATCAATACCCCGTTCCTGCCTTCTCCCCATATCCCCTGACTCCGCTATCTATAAGAATAGACAATAGGTGCAGGAGTCGGCCATTCGGTTCTTCGAAATAAAGAAATCTTACGTTACAATTTTTAATAAATTGCATAACCTCCCTTTGATTTGGGTCAGGAAATACCAATTTTGTCATCTACTGACCTCAAACCGCTATTTGTAGATTACAATGTCAATGACCAAATATTTACTGTAATTCTAGTAATCAATCAGTACACGCGTGAAATAATACAGAATCAATAACTTTAGGTCTAGATTTAAACTATGGTGTGTTTTTTGGAGGGTGTTCGGTGACGTGAATGTGGCAGCATACTACCCATTAACAAAACTATACAACCACTTCAAATCTTACCTGAATTCTCCCAATCCCTCCATGACCCGGCTGATGTAAGCTTGTACTCTCTGGGTAGATTCTACAATCTTTCTGGAGGAAATCATTGCCTAACAAAAATAATTAAATGATGCACATTTAAAAGACGCAAGACTCAATATGCATTGTCTATAACCTGAACATTCCTGACCACTTGTTACTCTAATTACCGTGACACAAACAGAGCGACAATTCAAGCTACAGAAAGATGCTCTAATGATAGAGCAAAGGGACAGTTTCTATGCTGTACGACTGCATGGCTTGTGGGAGATATCTGGACTTTGCAACAGGACATGCATAATTGAGTACGTGGGAAAAGTTTGCAAATGGAAATTTAACATAGGAAAGTGCAAAGTCATTCAGTTTGGTAAGATGAAACAAAAGGCAGACTGTTATATAAATGGAGAGGGGCTGCAACTAATTGTGTTCTTGTGCATGAAACCAAAATGACCATGTAGCGCAGCAAGTAATTGAAATGGTATATTGGCCTTGATTACTTGGAGGTTGGAGTTTAAAAATGCAGGGTGTTGGTGAGGTTACATGCAGAACAGTGCAGAGTTTTGTTTCCCTTATTTAGATATATTAGCCCTGGAGGCTGTTCACAAGAGATTCACAGAGATAAGTCCCAGGAAGTGTGGGATGTCTTAACTGAAAATGGTAGCATTAGATTTGTATTATTGGAGTATGGCAGAATTAAGGGTTATGTTATTGAAACACAAGATCCTAAGAGGGGTGATATGGTAAACTTTGAGATGTTTCCACTCTACAAGTTAAGGGAATAGTCATTTAAAGCTATGGTTCAAGGCAATTTCTTCCTACTTGGTGGTTCTCTGGAATTATCTGTCCCAGAGGGTTGTGGAGACTAGATTACTAAGTATTTAAACAATTTCAAGAGATCAGGAAATTGAGGGCTATGGGGAAATGCATGGAAAAGGAGGTGGTGACTAGAAGAGGTCAACAATGATTTTGAATGGCATGGTATGCTTGCAGGACCAAGTACCCTGTTCTTGCTCCTAATTTCTTCTACTATGATGTCCTTTAGGAACTCCTGAATAAATTCAATAAAGGTTATTGTCAATACGTGCAAAATAATGTCGCTCTGCTAAAAATAGATTTGTTGTTAGTCTATTAATAGGGGAAATAAAATGAGGTGCATTCTCATCAATAAAATTAAGAGAAAAATTATGAGTGAAAGAATAACTTCGTACCTTCTCAATTGCACTCTTCAGCTTGTTGAGGTGAGCCTCAAAGAGGGGGAAATGGGAGAAAAAGAACTCCTGAAAAGTTCTGTTCTCCTCTTCCTTCTCGGGCAAAGAGAAAACGACACTGACTGCAATCTTCTTGCGCCGGACCATCTGTGGGTTGGAAGTGTAGCTCTCATCTGCCATCATAAATGTCTCCTCAGCCGACCTTGTAATAAAGTACACATTCAGCAGAAACAACAACAACATTTTTTTATAGAAACATGAACATGAAAATATTCATTTCTGCATCAAGGAGAACGGACAGGCACGGCAATCACAAATGGTTCAGAACCAAACAAACAAGAATTCTCATCCCCAACATGTCTTCAAAACTACTGGAACCCATGTAACCAATAGTGAGAAGGTAATCCCACACTACAATCTATTCATCCATGCTTTACTATTGACATTCAATACATTTTTTCAAGTACTGCAGATTCTGGTTTACCAAAAAAGATAGTGTTGGAGTAACTTAGCGGGTCAGGCAGCATCTTTGGAGAACATGAATAAATGATGGTCGGGTCAAGACCTTCTTCAGGCAGATTGAGGGTGGAGGAGGGGGGAGAGGAAAGAAAGATGGAAGACAGGCGAGGCAGGATGAAGCTTGACAATGTTAACATGGTTTGATCAGCAGATGATTGGACAAAGGCCAGAGAAGAAAAGGGAGAAGATACGAGGCAAAGGGATTGAAGAATTGCGAAATTAGAGGAAGGAATGTAGAGGGGGTGTGGAGAAATAGGTTGATCCCAGGTGAGACATGTGGTGGGGTTGTCGTGTAACTACCTACATTCGATGTTCATACCCTTTGGGTTGTAAGCTACCCAAGTGGGATATTTTCAGGTGATACTTTGAGATCCATACGATAATTTATATATGGCTTTCCATAGCCTTTGAGGTGGGAGAGATCATGGGTTTTGTGGGTGGGGGGTGGTGCAGAAATTACAGATCTGCACACACCCAGGCAAGCAGAGAGCACATAATCACAGCAGTTGTTCTTGATAATAATCCCATTAATATAGCACCTTTAAGGGCCTGTCCCACTTAGGCAATTTTTTAGGCGACTTCAGGCGACTGCCGAAAATTTTCAACGTGTTGAAAATTTTTCGCCGACAGTGGTGACAATTTGGGCTGTCGTGGCCTGTTGTAGGTTGTTGCTGGTGCTGACTTCGGTGAATTCCATTGTCTTGGTCGCTGGCAGTCGCCTAAATTTAAAAAATCGCCTAAGTGGGACAGGACCTGTAAAATTGTGACTTAACCCAAGAAGCATTATACGAATGGTAAATAGTCATGATATGCTACATATGGCCTTTAGTTCACAAAGTATTTTAATGACACAAAGTTAACAGCTTCTTCCTTCCGAGTGTTTTCAACCAAGGATGGTTACATTGCAAACATTACACCTACCATCTGGGAAGAATGCCATTTTCAAGGCTGGTGGTCTGACTGCGCAGCCAGCGGCGCTGAAAACTACTGGCACGATTACTGGAAAATGAAGAGTTTGGAGAAGGGAATGGTGTAATTAAGAGACTGCTCAGGGAAGCTGCAAGGTAGAACAACAAAACAAAAGCACTTAATTAGTTAGAAACTTCAACTATAGAATGCTTCAAAGAGAATCAGATCAGAGATTTTCCCCTGGCACCCATTTAGCTTCTGAAGAAAAATGATTTCATGGATATGGAGGATTAAAAATCCACCTCAAAATCCAGAAAGAAGAAAGTGCTTAATCTATTATTTAACTTTTTTTACATTGGATTTTGAATTTCACAAGCATATACAGAGTAAATAATTTGTTGCTTTTTTTCTTAAAACCAATGAACTACCAATGCTGTAGTTTTAAGTAGGTCTTTAGAACTTGCATTCATTTGGTCACAAGAAATAAGATACCAGTAATTAAAAATATCTCTACCTGACCGTGCTATGCCACTGTCTCCATCTTCATTTGGACCTCGGCTTGGCATATCAACTGGTGTACTGTGAGCTGAAGACAAAATGTTTAATTAGGACCTTCAGAATTAAAAAAAACTCCGATCATAGTTAACTTCTATTCTCAGATGAGCAGCTTTGAGAAAGAGCAGTTAGTAAAAATGGAAAATATTTTGACATTAAAGACACGTTAACATCAATGGGCCAGATGATGCATGACCCAGCCTGCATCTCACATTCACCTCCCACAGGATTTTTGCAACCACATTCAACTTTTGCAGCTGCATGGCTCTCCAGGCAAGCTGGGTGGAGAGGAGATCTTAGGCACCATCAGCGCACAAAGTACAAACGTTCAAAACTTCATTGTGGAGGTTCCGCACAGAACAATCATTGCTGACCACGTACAGCAATCTCTACTAACATGGCGATAAATGAACAAGTAAAAGGATTTAAATTTAACACTCATATTTCGCTAAACGTTGTGTCATTTTACTCCTAATTTGCTTTGGTGTCAAGGAATAAAAAATATAAATGACCTCTGATTTAGAAAATAAAATGGAATACATAAATTTTAATATCCAAACATTAAAAAATGAGAAAATACATATACAACCAATTTAAAACCTAAGCACACTATTACATCCATGACATCAGTGTGGTTTCACATATTCATAGAATATAAATTTATTCTATTTATTCGAAATAGAAACAAATTTGTTCTACTACATTTAGAATTGAACTACATTCTATTTAGGTTTAAATAGATTTAGGTTTAAATAGAATTGAAAATCAATTTAATCAATTTAAAACGTATTTCCTCAAAACAAACTGCATGTCTCCACTTTTTGTATCTTCTGTCTGAGCATAGAGTCATAGAGTGATACAGTGTGGAAACAGGCCCTTCGACCCAACTTGCCCACACCGGACATGTCCCAGCTACACTAGTCCCACTTGCCTGCATTTGGTCTATATCCCTCCAAACCTGTCCTATCCATGTACCTGTCAGACCACCATCCAGATTCCAACAGATAGAATCATGGAAAATAGGTGCAGGAGTAGGCCATTCGGCTATAATGGCTGATTATCCAAAATCAGTAGCCTGTTCCTGCTTTCCCCTCATATCCCTTGATTCCGTTAGACCCAAGAGCTGTATCTAGCTCTCTTGAAAACATCTAGTGAATTGGGCTCCACTGCCTTCTGTAGCAGAGAATTCCACAGATTCACAACTCTCTGGGTGAAAAGGTTTTTCCTCATCTCAGTCCTAAATGGCCTACCCCTTATTCTTAAACTGTGACCCCTGGTTCTGGACTCCCCCAACATTGTGAAAAATTTTTCCTGCATCCAGCCTGTCCAATCCCTTAAGAATGTTATATGTTTCTATAAGATATCCCTCATCCTTCTAAATTCCAGTGAATAAAACCACAGTCGATCCATTCTTTCATCATATGTCAATTCTGCCATCCCGGGAATTAACCTGGTGAACCTACGCTGCACTCCCTCAATAGCAAAGGATGTACTTCCTCAAATTAGGAGACCGTTAAGCATCATTACAGGGTCCAGGTTGCAAATTCCTAACACTGAGATGAAAACTCTTCAACAAAGAGCAGCAATGAAGTGAGAATGCATATAGCAGAGCTACCAAATATTGGATTATATTCACCAAAATATACTGGATGAAGGGGAATGTAATACTTTCAACATTTACGAAAGCCTTTTATTATAAAGAATGAAATTATTTCCATTGACTCAGAATTCCACAAATACGTAGGAAGGAATAAGATCATAACCGAGAGGAGTAGAATTAGGCCATTCGGCCCATCAAGTCTACTCCGCCATTCAATCATGGCTGATCCATCTCTCCCTCCTAACCCTTTTCTCCTGCCTCCTTCCCTTAGATTTGAAATTTGATTTGAATACATTTGAAAGGAAATACTTTCACACGGGTAAATACAATTTGCACAAAACCATGCCCACTGAAATGATCCAAATTTGAGAAATGTTATGAACAGGTGAAAGAGACAAGAAATAACATGGAAAATAGAGCAATACTAATAAACCCAATTATTCAGAATACTAATACAATACTAATAGAACCAATTATTCAGAAATCCTGACATTTGGCTCACCAGGTGCCGATAGCTGTGCTCCTTTTCGCACACCACGAACTGGGTCTGGCATTCCATGGAAACGTACCTGGCCTCTGTTTACCCACACTCCCTTTAAACTTACTTAGTTCACTGGAAGATTATATTATTCCACTGCTTAACCCCATGAAAAAGTGTTGGACTATTGGCAATAACATCCTATAGTCTGGAAAATCTGCTTATATCCACCAAATCTCAAAGCATGCTGGATTAATTGATATCTCCATTTGGAGCATGTTTGGGTACAAAAATCCTATGGTACAATTTTAGAAATGCAATCTTCCACTTTGTGTAGTCAAATTAAGCTGACAAATTACAATCAACATGCAGAACCATGCAATTTCTAAAACGGCTAAATCTTTTACAAATTCAGTGTCGTTAGTAAATTCAAATCTAAGCAGTCAATTGGCTCGTAAGAATTATTTTCATTTCATGTCCCATACACAGTGCATTCAGACAGTATTCAGACCCCTTCACTTTGTTACACAACAGCCTTATTTTAAAATTGATTAAATTCATTTTTTAATATCATCAATCTACACACAATACTCCAGAATGAAGAAGCAAAAGCAGGTGTTTAGAAATTTTGGTCAAGTAATTAAAAATAAATAACTGAAATATCACATTTACATAAATGTTCAGACCATTTACTCAGTACTTTGTTGAGGCACCTTTGGCAGTGATCACAGCCTCAAGTCTTCTTGGGTATGACATTACAAGCTTGGCACTCCTGTATTTGGGTAATTTCTCCCATTCTTCTCTGCAGATCCTCTCAAGCTCTGTCATGTTGGATGGGGAGCATCGTTGCACAGCTATTTTCAGATCCCTCCAGAGATGTTCGATTGGGTTCAAGTCCGGGCTCTGGCTGGGCCACTCAAGGCCATTCACAGACTTGAAGCCACTCCTGCGAGGTCTTGGCTGTGTGCTTAGGGTCGTTGTCCTGTTGGAAGGTGAATCCCCCCCCCCCCAGTCTGGTCCAGAAAGCTCTGGAGCAGATTTTCATTAAGGATCTCTCTAACTTTGCTCCGTTCATCTTTCCCTTGATCCTGACTAGTCTCCCAGTTCCTGCCCCTGAAAAACATCCCCACAGCATGATGCTGCCACCACCATGGTATGTATGGCATGGGCCAGGTGATGAGCCCTGCCTGGTTTCCTCCAGACGTGACACTTGGCATCCATACCAAGGAGTTTAATCTTGGTTTCATCAGACCAGAGTATCTTGTTTCTCATGCCTTTGGGCAAACTCCAAGCGGGCTGTCATGTGCCTTTTACTGAGGAGTGGCTTCCGTCTGGCCACTCTGCCATAAAGGCCCGATTGGTGGAGTGCTGCAGATATAGTTGTCCTTCTGGAAGGTTCTCCCATCTCCACACAGGAACTCTGGAGCTCTGTCAGAGTGACCATTGGGTACTTGGTCACCTCCCTGACCAATGCCCTTCTCCCCCGATTGATCAGTTTGGCCGGGCGGCCAGCTCTATGAAGAGTCCTGGTGGTTCCAAAGTTCTTCCATTTAAGAATGACGGAGGCCACTGTGCTCTTCGGGACCTGCAATGCTGCAGAGATTGTTTTATATCCTTCCCCAGATCTCTGTCTTGACATAACCCTGTCTCGAAGGTCTACTGACAATTCCTTCGTATTCATGGCTTGGTTTTTGCTCTGACATGCACTATGAACTGTGGGACCTTATATAGACAAGCGTGTGCCTTTCCAAATACTGTCCAATCAATTTAATTTACCACGGGTGGACTCCAGTCAAGTTGTAGAAACATCAAGGACAATCAATTGAAACAGGATGAACCTGAGCTCCACACCTGTTTTCACTTCTTCATTCTGGGGTATTGTGCGTAGATTGATGATTAAAAAAAAAGAATTTAATCCATTTTAAAATAAGGCTGTAACATAACAAAATGCGGAAAAAGTGAAGGGGTCCGAATAATTTCTGAATGCACTGTATACACAAACAAAATACAAACTGGTATTCTTCAAATTAGTTAAGCACACAACCAAACATTGCACAATTAAAGATGAGACAAAACAGTGGTGGAAAACATTGTCATTTGGAAGCAAAAACTGAAAACAGCATCCGTGTATCAATCAATCCACTGCTGTTGAATGCATAGGCAGAATTCATTAACAAGAAATTATCTATTTCTTCAACTATGCAAATCGCATTTACAAAAGCACCTTTTTTGGTGATGAATTTTGCATTAAAATTTGGGGACATACACTTCTGAATCAGGTTTATTAAATGCATTTATAACCTTTCTGCCTTTGTATTCTGCTATGCATCTCAACACGACGAGATAATCAGCATGCTCATTGTGTGTGCCACACTCTGCTCAGCATTCCACAGAACCTGCAAAGAAAGAAGCGCTTCGGATGAGACGGAGGGCCCCCTGATCTGCGGGACACAGTAACAGTTTGCTGCCACAAACCACCAAACGACCTGTCGATATAAAACAAAGGGTAAAGCAAGAATGACCACACAAGTAAAAATAGAAGTTATAAATTATTAAAACATTGAAGACCATCCTTACCCAGATTATTGCAAGCATGGAAATTGCTGCCACCATTCTGACCAGGACAAGGATTTCCAGCAGTGCTTTCCTGGTTGATACATTCAAAGCTGTCATGTAGCCTGGAAAACATTGGTCCAACGCATGAAAGCATACAAACCCTATATTTATCAACTAGATAAATTATTTTTAAAAAAGCTAATAGGATATACATCTGGATATACCTGCAAACTGCAACATTAGAAGTGCTAGCTGTGATCAACAGTTGTACTCTATTTATAAATACCCTCTTTAAAATGTATGAAAATATCTAAGAAGGTTGTTGTTACGAGATACTTGAATAATATCAACATATTATTTTATCCAATTGAAAGGAAGCATTTTAACATTGGCATAACACCAGATTTGTTTCACTCCTTGCCCAGGGCTAAGGAAATCTGATTAAATACTCTATTTTTAAAAAAATCACATTGTCTCAAAGAAGCTTGGTTGCAAGGATGTAACTTGATCCAAAAAAATCTTTACCTAAAACAATCCTCGTCCTTATGTCAGTTAAGCTAACCCATTGAAGACATCGAACACTGATGTATCATGGTTGAGTCAAACACAAGGGAGAGACACAGAATCATACACATTGTTTTACAGACACAGGAAGCCATACATCCCATTGTCTCACTGAGTTGTTCAACTTTCAGGCTAATAACTTCCTTAAGGGCCTGTCCCACGAGCATGCGACCTGCATGCGACAAGCGCGACCAAACTGGAAGCGGGGGCCGCGCGGAGGTCGAGTGAGTGACGTGACGTTCGAGCGAAGTCCACGCGTGACGTACGGCGTCAAGACGCTGCGTATGCCCGTCGAGGCAGTGCGTACAGCGTCGAGATGGCTGCGGGCCAGCAGGCCGTTGCCGTGCGGAATTTTTTAACACGGTCAGTTTTCGGAGCCTCGCGCGATGTTGGGACCAGCTCCGCACAACTCCATACGGTTCCGGCGATCGAAGTGGGACCGGCCCCACGAGGCCGTACGGCTCAAGCGACCATGTTAGGTCGCGCTTGCTGCATAGAGTCGCATGCTCGTGGGACAGGACCTTAATAGCTCAACGCGAAACATTAAATGTGTTTCTCTCTCCATAGACATCATCCCACTGCTGAATTTTTCTACCATTTTCTGTTCATATGTCACAGATTTCCAGTTTCCGCACTATTATGCCAACACGTGATATTCACCTTTGACTATTGCATCATTCAGCGGAAATGCAGCAAGACTTTCTATGCTTAAAAAACACTTGGATAGAAAGATAGTAAATATTGGATCTTACGCTCATTGAATCATACAGCATGGAAACAGGACCTTCCGCCCAACTTGCCCCATCTACATTAGTGCGACCTGCCCGATTTTGGCCCATATCATTCTAAACCTGCCCTATACATGCACCTTTCTAATTGTTTCTTAAACGTTGCAATAGTCCCTGCTTAAACTACCACATCTGGCAGCTCGTTCCATACACCCACCACTCTTTATGTGAAAAATGTTACCCCTCAAGTTCTGATTAGATATCTCCCTTCCCCGCCCCCCCTTTAACCTTCAACCTATATCTTCTGACTTTTGATTCCCCTACTCCGGGCAAGAGACTGTGCGTCTACCCGATCTATTCCTCTCATGCTGCTCAACAAATTCAATGACCTTAGTATAATGTAATACATAATACTTGACTTACAAAAATGTTTCACAAAAGGGCAACTAAATATAACAGAGGACTGTGGAATAGGAACAAACAACAAGCCAGTAAATTACATTGCCACGGAAATCAATAATTAATTGCAATTGCCTTGTAGTGATACCAACAATGAATATCCTCAGGAATAAGAGTTAGAATTGCAGTTCTTAGTTTTCACTACACTAGTTTTTGCACCTATATCTATCATCTAACATTTTATCATATATAAATCTATAGCCAGTATCTGAAGAGATGTTTTATATATTTAATCATACATTTTCATACCAGAGATATAAAAACATTTTCAATCAAGTATGAATTATATATTTCACTGCAAGTAGTTACATTAGTGGAATCTTACATGTTTGAACTTCCTCCAGCAGAGCCCATCCTAGCAGAGAAAACCTTACTGATCATCAGCTGAGGGGGAGATCTGAATAGAAAAATGCAAAAATACTTCAATAATAAGTATAATACATCAAAGGCAATATTACCATTCTGCTGAAATTCAGATTAGGAAACACATCAGTGGTGGTTTGCAGCTATGATTCTTACACATCATTAATTTGTGAGGGCGAAGGGTAGATCGGAGGTGTCAGTGTTGCATTTGAATAAAGGGGAATATGGGGCCATGAGGGAGGAGCTGGCCAAAGTTGACTGGAAAGATACTCTAGCAGGGATGACAGTGGAACAAAAATGGCAGGTATTTCTAGGAATAATACAGAAGGTGCAGGATCAGTTAATTCCTAGGAGGAAGAAAGATTCCAAGTGGAGAAAGGGACGACCATGGCTGACAAGGGATGTCAGGGACAGTATAAAAATTAAAGTGAAGAAGTACAATGTAGCAAAGATGAGCAGGAAGCAAGAGGATTGGGTAATGTTTAAAGAACACCAGAAGATAACCAAAAAGACAATATGGGAAGAAAAGATGAGATATGAAGGTAAGCTGGCCAAGAATATAAAGCAGGATAGTAAAAGCTTCTTTAGGTATGTGAAGAGGAAAAAATTAGTTAAGACCAAAGTTGGACCCTTGAAGACTGAAAAAGGTGAATTTATTATGGGGAACAAGGAAGTGGCAGATGAGTTGAACAGGTAATTTGGATCTGTCTTCACTAAGGAGGACACAAACAATCATCCTGATATAGTAGTGGCCAGAGGATTAGGCAGGAAATGGTGTTGGATAGACTGATGGGACTGAAGGCTGATAAATCCCCAGGGCCTGATGGTCTGCATCCCAGGGTACTTAAGGAAGTGGCTCTAGAAATCATGGATGCATTGGTGATAATTTTCCAATGTTCTATAGACTCAGGATCAGTTCCTGTGGATTGGAGGGTAGCTAATGTTATCCCACATTTTAAGAAAGGCGGGAGAGAGAAAACTGGGAATTATAGACCAGTTAGCCTGACATCGGTGGTGGGGAAGATGCTGGAGTCAATTATAAAAGAAGAGATAGCCGAACATTTGGATAGCAGTAAAAGGATCGGTCCGAGTCAGCATGGAATTACGAAGGGGAAATCATGCTTGATTAATCTTCTGGAATTTTTTGAAGATGTAACTAGGAAAATGGACAAGGGAGAGCCAGTGGATGTAGTATACCTGGACTTTCAGAAAGCATTTGATAAGGTTCCACATAAGAGATTCGTGGGCAAAATTAGGGCACATGGTATTGGGGGTTGAGTGCTGACATGGATAGAGAAGTGGTTGGCAGACAGGAAACAAAGAGTAGGGATTAACGGGTCCCTTTCAGAATGGCAGGCAGTGACTAGTGGGGTACCGCAAGGCTCGGTGCTGGGACCGCAGCTATTTACAATAATCATCAATGATTTGGATGAAGGGATACAAAGTAACATGAACAAATTTGCAGATGACACCAAGGTGGGTGACAGTGTGAACTGTGAGGAGGATGCTATGAGAATGTAGGGTGACTTGGACGGGTTGGGGGAGTGGGCAGATGCGTGGCAGATAAATGTGAGGTTATCCACTTTGGTAGTAAAAACAGGAAGGCAGATTACTATCTAAATGGCGTCAAGTTGGGAAAAGGGGAAGTACAACGGGATCTGAGGGTCCTTGTACATCAGTCTATGAAAGTAAGCATGCAGGTACAGCAGGCAGTGAAGAAAGCGAATGGCATGTTGGCCTTTATAATAAGAGGAATCGAATATAGGAGCAAAGAGGTCCTTCTGCAGTTGTACAGAGCCCTAGTGAGACCACGCCTGGAGTATTGTACGCAGTTTTGGTCCCCTAATTTGAGGAAGTACATACTTGCTATTGAGGGAGTGCAGCGTAGGTTTACAAGGTTAATTCCCGGGATGGCGGGACTGTCATATGCTGAGAGAATGGAGCAGCTGGGCTTGTACACTCTGGCGTTTAGAAGGGTGAGAGGGCATCTCATTGAAACGCTAGAGGCAGGAAACGTGTTCCTGATGTTGGGGGAGTCCAGAACCAGGGGGCCACAGTTTAAGAATAAGGAGTAAGCCATTTAGAACAGAGACGAGGAAACACTTTTTCTCACAGAGAGTGGTGAGTCTGTGGAATTCTCTGCCTCAGAAGGCAGTGGAGGCAGGTTCTCTGGGTGCTTTCAAGAGAGAGCTAGATAGGGCTCTTAAAAATAGCGGAGTCAGGGGACATGGGGAGAAGGAACGGGGTACTGATTGGGGATGATCAGCCATGATCACATTGGATGGTGGTGCTGGCTCGAAGGACCGAATGGCCTACTCCTGCACCTATTGTATTCAACTCAATTATCTACAATATATTGCTAATTTATCAGAAATGTCACACTGTTGTGACAAATGATCCTACCTTCTCCATTATCTTACATTATAGAGCAAGCTCTAGTTTATTAGTGCAATTTCTATGGAATAATTTCCCATGGACTCCACCGAAAGCAACTGAGCAAAATCATAGTGTAGCAAAATATTTTTTTTAATATTTGCAAGGACATGGAAGACTTCAATGCAATTGTTATTTCAATACGTCAAACTAAATTAATTTCAGCACATATAAATGTAAATGCATGGAACATAAGGTGACCTCTGATACATTGCTTACCGTATGTGATGTATTTTCAGTGTAGAGCCTTTGTAACTCATTGCAACAGAGCCAAACATCATTTCTCCAAGCATATTGACATCAGATGCAGGTCGCGAATACTGCAAACAAGAGCTCATGTGGATAATAGTCATACAGGTCAACAAATAGAGAAAAATCCCCCCTTTCTTTTTAAAACAACTATAATCCAGGAGTAAAGAACCTATCTTTGGTGTTCAAGTGAAGTCATGTTTGAAACATTATTGCAATCCAAAGTAAAATGCCAGTTTCTCACAAAGGCAGCCGTATTGTATGAGGATTAATTAAGGCTCGAGTCTTCCTGTTTTTAACCGTTAATCAAGGACACCTCAAAAGATGAACTTTAAAGAAAAACAAAAATAGAATTATAATATTTTATTCGAAACAAAGTTTAATTTCTGGAATTTTCATTTGGGGTCTTTTAATGTGAAGATCTCATGCACTGGCTACATAATGCAAATAAACATTTAATCATTCACTTTTTTTTTGATAATGACTATAACCAAGTGAGGTTTTTTGGTCAATGAGTAGCAAAATGGGAACTGAAATAAATTGGCTTATTGAGACAAATATTTAGGTGCGGAATTTTAGTAAACCAATCACCAAAGTAAAGGAGTGTTGGCACGCAAGACCCCAAGCAGACTGGGATATGGAGACAAAACACCGTATTACTTGTAGTTAAAACGTGAATGAACTATTGTAGATCACAGCAATTCATAAAGTCGCAAATCTTGCTTAAAGTTCCACTCACATGAATATTAAAACTCTAAATTAAAATACTCAATGTACGTCACTCCAGCAGATGTGCTTATTTGGTACAAAAACACTTTTCATCAAATATACCAGCATCACTAGGATTTCATGTTAAAATTTAGTCTGTCTACCATAATAGACTTGATTTGCACTTTGTCAACTTACCTGATACCTAGGCATGTGCTCCTTTGTGTTTGAGGCATTGGATGATGAATGCTGGGTGCAGTTGCCACTGCTGTTTGTAGGGCAACATTTTTGTTGCAATTTGGATGGATCATCGGAAGTTTTCTAGGAAACGAAGGTCAATTTCAGGATTTTTTTTGCGCGGCTTATGTACAATCTTTAACTTGATAACCTAGTATATTCATTGTGACTCCACCTTTGACATACTTCTTAATTTACGGTGCACAGAATTAGATACAATATTAGATCTAACCAGTGTGTTATCATTGGTTTAATACCCAAATTCATTACTTTTATACTCCACATCTGCAGTTTTAAAGTAAGTTTACATATACTTCAATTTTATTCTGACATCGCAATGGTGCTTTTATTGTCACGTGTGCAAATAGTGAAATTATTTTCTAACAAAATCCAGTAAAGTATTGCAATACGCAAGCACACCCCCGATTAACAAAGTGTAGATTTGAAACCTAAGACTGTGATCCTGCAACCTCGAAATTTGTACTATTTTCATTGCCATTTTCATTCTTCCATTAAAAATGTATTTTGAGTCCACTCGTTTCTTCAATCCTTCTTGCTCCGCTTAAGACTGTTTTTATTTTCCTCATTGTGTACTGGATTCTCAAATTGCATCAGCTGCAGAATTCATTATAGCCTTTATACCCATTGAAGGTCAACTAACGTAGGTTTGGCTGGAAGGTTAGATCACGTGGAATCCATGGCGAGCCAGACAATTGGATTCAAAATTGGCTGAGAGGAAGGGGTCAAGGAATACTTGTGGAGGGTTGTTTTTCTGATTGGAGGCCTATGACCACTGGAGCACCCGTGGTGTCAGTGCTGAGTCAGTTGCTGTCTGTTATACGCATTGACAATTTGGATGACAATGTAATTGTTAGTAAATTTGCAGATGACACAAAGATAGGTGGTGCAGTGGACACTGAGGAAGGTTATCCAAATTTACAACAAGATATATATCAGTTTAGTAGGTAAGCCAAGGAATGGCAAATGGAATTTAACTCTGAAAGGTGAGAGATATTGCTTTTTTGTACGTAAAATCAAGACTCAACTTACGCAGTAAATGATAGAGCCTGGAGAGTTATAGAACAAAGAGATCTGAAAGTACCTGTGCAGAAAGGATACGGGTTTACACTGAAGATAGACACAAAATGCTGGAGTAACACATTTTGTCTGACTGAAGGTGGTTCTCGACCCGAAACGTCACCCATTCCTTCTACCCAGAAATGCTGCCTGGTCCGCTGAGTTACTCCAGCATTTTGTGTCATCTTGGGAGTATATGTGAATGGTTCCCTGAATGTGGACAGGGTAGTGAAGAGGTTTGACATATTTGCCTTCCTTCGGAAGGGACGGAGAGTAAAAAAGGTTGGTACATCAGCTGTATAAGGCACTGCAGAGGCAAAACCTGGAATGGTGTGCGCAGTTCTGGTCACCCAGTTATAGGATGGATGTCATTAAGTTAGAAAGAGTGCAAAAACGATTAACCAGGATGTTACCTAGATGTGAGGGCTCGAGGTATAGGGAGAGGCTGGATAGACTGTGACTTTTCTCTTTGCCGTGTAGGAGACTGAATGGTGAAGTCATTGAAGTGCACAAAATCATGGATAAAATGAATGCTCAGCCTTTTCTTCCAGGATAGAGGATTCTAAAGAAGGCAATGTGAGTGAGGAGTGATGCAAGGATATCAGCGGCAATTTTTCCCCCCAGAGGGTAATCAGTATCTAGAATGAGATATGCCAGAAGAAAGAGGTGGATACAATTAATACTTTTATATGGTATATATGGATAGGAATGGTTTGTAGGAATATGGAGCAAATGGGACTAGACCCATTTACCCATTTGGTCAGCATAAACAAGGTGGACGCAAGGGGCCTGTTTCCACATTGTACCTCTCTATGAGTCCAATGACAAAAAACTGAATGAATAATGAAGGGTTTCAGCCCGAAACGTTGCCTATTTCCTTCGCTCCATAGATGCTGCTGCACCCGCTGAGTTTCTCCAGCACTTTTGTCTATCGTAAATGTATAATTAGGGGAACAGACACGGAGATCTCTTGCAACAAAAGTAATATAGTCTGAATGAGGGACAGGGTTCAATTTGGAGGTTTTAGAATAAAAATCAAAGCGTGGCAGGAAGAGGCATAACTATCAGTGAAACTGTGCAGCAGATATTGGAACCAGAGGAACTAACAACTGCACCAAGTCAAAGTTCAAGCCTCTATCTGAATACATGCAATATTTAATAGGGGTGAAGGATGGCCTGGACTGGGAACACAACATTCCAGGTTATTAGATGTTCCACAAGAATAAGCAAAAATGAAACTAGAGGGCCACAGAAGTGTTGTTTACTAAGGAAGAAATCACTGGTGAGTTCGTAGTGATATACATGCAATGAATTAGACTGTGGAAATTAAGAAATACAAGAGGATGGCAGCATTGATGTATGTGGTCTGTCGACACCCAAACTGTTGTCATGGTAGGACAAAGCAAAGATGGAGAAATATTGAAGGCTTGCAAGAAGGAAAGTGCAGTTATCATGAGAGATTTTAATGAGCTTATCAATTTGACTAATCAAACCAGCGCAGTATCAAGAAAGAGGGATTTGTGGAGTGCACCAGGAATCATTGCTCAGAGAATTATGCTACAGAAGCTATCCAGAAACTGGCTATTTTAGATTTGGTCATGTCATAGATAAGGGTCCTCTTGTGACTAGTGATCACAACATTCTGGAATTAGATACTCACAAGATCAGGCAGGAGAACAATTAGGCCATTCGGACCATCGAGTCTACTCCACCAATCGATAATGGCTGATCTATTTATGCCCCCCCAACTCGATTTTCATGCCTTCACCCCATAAAATTTGATGTCCATTCCAATGAAGAACCTATCAATCTCCTCATTAAACAGACCAAATTACTTGGCTTCCACAACTTCCTGTGGCAATGAATTGCACAGAATTAGCTCTCTCTTTCTCTCTCTCTCTCTCAACTTTTCCATTGTCATTTTCGAGTGCTCCAACATCCACTCCTGCCTCTCTTTTACTCTTTACATATCTGAAGAAACTTTTGGTGTCCTCTTATATTATTGACTAGCTTACCTTCATATTTCACCTTTTTTCCTCGTATTGCTTTTTCAGTTGCCTTCTGTTGGTTTTTAAACGCTTCCCAATCCTCTAGCTTCCCACCAATCTTTGCCATATTTTATGCCTTCTTGTTATGCTATCTTTGACTTCTTTTGTCAGCCATGGTCACTCCTTCTCACCTTAGTATGTTTCTTCCTCTTGGAGATGAAAAGTTTTTTCATCTTCTGAATTGCTCCCAGAAACTCCTGTCATTGATGTTCCATTCCCGCTAGGGTTCCCGTCTAATGAGCTATAGCCAGCTCCTTCCTCATGCCTCTGTTGTTATCTTTGTTCAACAGTAATATTAATGCATCTGTTTTCGGCTTTTCCCTCTCAAACTGCAGGTTGAATTCTATCACGTATGATCAATGCCATGGGGTTCCTTCACCTTAAGCTCCCTAATCAAATCTGGTTCATTACACAACAACAAATCCAGAACTGCTTTCCCCCCACTGTGGACTCGACCACAAGCTGCTCTAAAAAGCAATCTCATTGGCATTCTACAAATTTCTTCTCTTGGGACCCAGTACCGATCTGATTCTCCCAGTCTATCAGCATCTTGAAATTCCCCATGACCACACTAACATTGCCTTTCTTACATGCCTTTTTGATCACCTGACATAATTTGTATCCTACCTCCTGGCTACTATTTGAAGGCTTAATAATTACTTCCATCAGGATCTTTTTACCCTCGCAGTTTTTCCAAACTCTACCCCCAAGGATTCTACATATTCTGTTCATATGTAGTTTCTTGTTAAGGATCAGATTTCATTCCTCACCAACAGAGCCACCCCACCACCTCTGCCCACATGCCTGTCTTTTCAATAGGACGTGTGTGCTTGGATGTTCAGTTCCCAGCTCTGATCCAGAGAGGAGAACTAACGCCTTGGTTCCTCAAAACCAGTGCCCTCAACTCAAATAAGGGAAAGTACAAAGGTATGAAGGAAGAAATGACTGGTAAAAATAAATTAACAGTTAATAAATGAATAGAGGCATTAATAAATGAATAGCAATTATTTTAGCAACAACTTCAATGTGCTCATGGGAAATTTAACCCAATCAGAAAGAGAGACTCAATGATAAAGATGAATAGTCCATGATTAACAAAAGGAAATCAAGGACCAAAAACTAGAGCAAAGTGCCAAAAACTATTGGTAGACCAGAGGAATGGGAAATTTTCTGAAACCAGCTGTTGAGGGCGAAGAACCTCAAAGGAGGAAGAGAATGGAATGAGTAAACTGGCAAGTAATAATCAAACTGCAAGAGTTTCCATTATTGTACAAGGTATACAACATCTAATATACATATAAAGCTAAAATATATCCACAGTTTGCAGATGATATAAAAGTGGGTGGTATTGTGTGAAGATAGTTGTCAAAAATTGCAGCAGGATCTTGGTCATTTGGCCAGGTGGGCTGAGGAATGGTTGATGGAATCAACATTGAATACAGAGAAATGTGAGGCATTGTATTATGGAAAGTCTAACATGGGCAGGACCTGCACTGTAAATTGTAGGCCTCTGGGAAGTATTGTTGAGCAAAGGGATCTAGGAGTGCAGGTACATTGTTCCTCGAAGGTGGCGTCACAGGTAGATGGGGTGGTAAAAAGGGCTTTTGGCACATTCAGTATTGAGTATAGAAGTTGGGAGGTCATGTTGCAGTTATATGACTTTGGTGAGGCCACATTTAGAGTATTGTGTTCAGTTCTGGGCACCATGTTATTAGAAACATGCTGTTAAGTTGGAAAGGATGCAGAGGAGATTTACCAGAATGTTGCCAGGACTTGAGGGTCTGAGCAAAAGGGAGAGGTTGAGCAGGCTGGGACTCCATTTCCTTGAACACAGGAGGATAAGGGGTGTAAGGGCTGATCTTATAGAGGTGTATAAAATCATGAGAGGAATAGATAGGTGGACACACGAAGTTTCTTGTCCAGAGTGGGGGGGAAATAGAGAACCAGAGGGCTTAGATTTAAGGTGAAAGGGGAAAGATTTCATAGGAATCTGAGGGGCAACTTTTTCACGCAAAGGATGGTGAGTTTATGGAACAAGCTGGCGGAGGAGGCAGTTGAGGGAGGGACTATCGCAATTAGAAAGCACATGGATAAGACAGGTTTATATAGGCTAAACTCAGGCAAGAGGGACTAGTATAAATGGGACATGTTGGTTGGTGTGGGCTGAACGGCCTGTTTCCACACGGTATGACTATGACACTGTGGAAGAGGCAGCCATGATTACAAGTTATGTGGGCAGTCATTTAAAACAAAGATACACAGGAATTTCTCCGTACAGAATCTCAAATTCTCTATCTCAGAGGGGTGTAGTGTGGAAGCAAGGTCAATCGACGTATTTAAAGATTTAATGACGCAGATACATTTTAGAAAAATTAGGGTGATCACTAGAATATGGCGATTACAAAAGAAACAAAAGGGCTTAAAACTAAAACAGATGTAAAGAGTGGATATGAAAGGAAATTAGTTATCAGCACTATAGCAATTCAGACGTCTTTTGACATATCAGTGGTAAAGAGGTGGTACATGAAGCAATGGGGCATATCAAAGGCAGAATTGGAACTTGCACATGGATGCTGAAGTCAGTGTTAATATACTAAATGACTATATATCTATCTTGAAGGATAATTGCGAATTCAAAGTAATAGTGAAGGAGGTGGAGACAGTTGAGATGCTACATATGCTCAAAATTAATAGCAAAAAGACATTGGGAAAGTTGACTGAAATTAAAAATATGAGGATGCAACCTATTCAGTCCTGACAACTTAACAATTAAGAGAAATGCAAGGGTAATATCCAAAGATTATGGTTATGTGGTTGATTCCAAAGGACATTTACTAGAGATGATGTTATTCCATTGTTCATCAAAGGGAGTCAAGATAATTCCAGCCACAATGAGCTAGTCAGGTTAACCTGCGATGGAAAGCTTCTGAAAGCATTGATTCAGGGCAGGATTAAGTTATTTGGATGAAAATAGATTAATTAAGACAAAACAGTCACGTTTTGTTAAAAGGAAATTATGTTCAATCAATTGAGAGAAATTTCAGTTGGTATGGGTAGACTGAATGAGAATATTGTAGTTGACGTGGCATTCATGGTCTTCCAGAAAGCTTTTGATAAGATGTTACAAAAGTTGAAGCACACAGCATAAAAGGAGCATTGAGAGCAAAGAAACATGGTTGACTGAGTAACAGGCTACAAAGTGTCATGGCAATTGGTTTTCAGATTGGAGGAAGCTTTCCACAGGGATTGAAATAGCCCCAAGAACTATATATAACACTTAAAATATATTTAATGATTTGGCTTAAACTACTTTTAATAGAGAATGTTGTAGGTTTTTATGAGATCCTCCAACTCTCTTCACTCTAGCGAACTGATGCTGTCTTTCTCCGTGCCAGTCCTGTCATTTCAGGAATCAGTGTAGCAACTATTCACAATCAATAGGAAAATACATTTCCGATTACGGGGTCACGTAAACTTTGCCTGATTGGTCTGGAGAATGAGGAAACTTTCAGAGTTTTGTTTTCCACAAATTGGCATTGTTTTCTTCTTTGGCTCGGGTGATTTCATAGCACCCGACTACATCAAACAGCGTCAAGTCATCAGCTATCAGAAAGTTACCAGGATCCATCACCTTAAATAGAATGACTGAGAATCTAAAGTAGTATTATCTTGCGAGAAAGAACAATCATAGATTCATGTCTAGCAGTGGAAAGTTTGAGCAAGGTTTGGTGGGCATTTAGAAGATATTTTGTCATGTTTCGACAGAATGGGACAAGTTGTCTACCTCAATATTTACAATATATAATAATGGGTTTGGTGAAGGAATGAAGAATTGAGTATTGTATCCATGTTTGAAGAAGTAGACAAGTAGAGATGAAAGTAGACAAGTAGAGATGAAAGGGGAAGTTAGGAAAGGGAGACACACAGATTAGTCAGTGGAGGTGTAGGTCAATCTTTGGTAGCATTAACTTATTTCAATACGTTGGGAATGGGAGACTTACTGAGCCACTTTAGAGTGTAATTTAGTCAACTGCATTAGTGGGTCTGAAGTCATACATGGGTGGTGATAACAGAATTCATTCCCTAAAGTACATTAGAAAGGGTTTTTGCAATTATCCAGCAGTTATCATTGCTGTGACTTTTGGTTCTTTTTCCAGATTATTATTCAAATTTAAATTCCACAGCTGCCATGTAGGATTTCAACTCGTGTCGGGCAAGGACAACTGCCACCAATCCTTATTTTAACATTCTATTTTTAACGACAGGCTACTCAGTTTACTAAGCCTTGGGAACCCTGTAGCAGAGAGCGACAAGAATAGAAGAATCCAAGCAGCAAGTGCCTTTTTGGAACGGTTTTGAGATCAAGCAAAGCTTTCATCCAGATTTACCATTCCTCATCTCTAACATTTCTCATTTGCTTCATTCGTCTGTTACTACAGTCGTCTGTCTTTTTTTATTTTTGTCTTGTTAAATGTATGTCTTGAGTTAGTTTTTATTATTTTTTTTAGCTGTGTGTATGTGGGGGGTGGTGGGGGGGGCTGTGGGAGAAACCGTTTTAAATCTCTTCCCTGTGCAGAGACCCGACTATTCCCTGTCGGGTCTCGGGTGTCGTTGGGCTTAACATCGTGGAGCCGATGGCGACCTCCGGCCCGGACTAACCTGAGGGCTCCAGTTGCAGAGCCTGCGGAACTGACATCGCGGAGCTGGCCAACTTCGGAGCGGGAAGAGCTGTGGTGGTGCGCGGCTGCGACCCGACTTTTGGAGTTCAGAGGCACCGGCCGCAGACCCGGTGGACGGGAACATCGGGAGCTCGCAGGTCCCTGGTGGGAGACCGCTTTTCCGAGCTCCGCAACGGCGACTTCTCCCGCTGGAATCGCGGGTTTAAGGACATGGAGCCGGGGCCTAACATCACCCGGCGTGGCTTAAACGGCCTCAGGACTTACCATCGCCCGCCGGGGGCTTTAACATCGGAGCCCCAGTTCGAACAAAGGGAAGAGATAAAGACTTTGCCTTCCATCACAGTGAGGAGATGTTGGAGACTCACTGTGATGGATGTTTATGTAAACTGTGTTAAGTGTGGGTCTTGGATTGTTTTGTAATCTAAAAAACTGTAGAAATGATATTTCGTTCAAACCTAGGTTTGAATGACAATAAATTGCATTCTATTCTATTCTATTCTATTTCAAAGAATCTGGACGCTTTCAGTTTCTGCCTATTGATCCTTGGGATCTATTCACTCCACCACCAGTGACTTTGCTAAAACTATCATCCGTCTCCCCCTCTCCCCTGTCCCCCCCACCTAAATCTTTCCACCTCTTTATTACTTTTGGGACACTGCTTAAAACCACGGTTTAACCAAACGTTTAATCATCTGCCCCAGTGGCTCTTTGACATCAGGCTTGATCATGGGAGCTAATGTTATGATAAGGGCATAAACTAAATTTACATTGCCATTTTTCCCCAATTATCATTTATAAACTGTAAATTGGGTTACATAATTCCAGTACATGACAGTAGACTGCTGATATATTTTTGAACTCACTATTTTCTTCAATAAAATTAGGCCAATTATACCATACTCTTATCACAAGCGTGGTGAGATATACTACAACCATCATATCTTTTGCAAAGAATATCTCCCATCCAAATGTCTTTATCTTTAAACAGTGCATTCATGTAGTCAAAATCTTTCCAAACCATTGTTAGTTACCTGCACTTTGGCACCTTCAACTTTGCGCACTGCTTTAGAATCAAAAAGAACATGTCTGCCTCTCCTTTCACAATCCTGGTAAACAATCAGTCGAATCTGGTCAAGTTGAAACTCTACAAGTCTCCAGCTGTAAAAGGAAGATATTATGAATTAGAGTAGTCTTTGATGCGTTTCTGCAATGTTAAACTGTTTGCTCAACAGAACAAATTAAATGTGGCAGAATGAATAAAAGCAAATGTATTGCAAGAAACTTACCCACAGGAAATAAATTGAACAAGTTCATATAATTATGAATACAAGTATACCTTTAAGGGATAGTACAAATTAGTTTTATGCTTGCCTGGGCTCACTTCCTAAGAGGTGAGAATGTCAAGGATTACTGAGAGCAGTAGTCAGAGACTTGCATGGAGAGTTAAGCGACTTCTTGTATTTTTCCTCAGGTAAGTTTCTCTACATGTAGACTTATTATGCCACATGCACACAAATCTTGTCAACCCTAACCAATCTACATTACACGTAATGTGTATGAAGGAACTGCAGATGCTGGTTTAAATCCAAGAAATACACAAAATGCTGGAGTAACTCAGCGGGACAGGCAGTGTCTCTGGAGAGAAGAAATGGGTGAAGTTTCAGGTCGAGACTCTTCTTCAGACTGACATGCAGTGGATGCAAACATATTTTTCAAGATGTACTGGATAAATCATCAATACAGACAACCTTGTACTCGGCTTGTACTCGCTAGAATTTAGAAGATTGAAGGGGGGGATCTTATTGAAACGTACAAAATTCTTAAGGGGTTGGACAGGCCAGATGCAGGAAGATTGTTCCCGATGTTGGGGAAGTCCAGAACAAGGGGTCACAGTTTAAGGATAAGGGGGAAATCTTTTAGGACCGAGATGAGGAAAACATTTTTCACACAGAGAGTGGTGAATCTCTGGAATTCTCTGCCACAGAAGGTAGTTGAGGCCAGTTCATTGGCTATATTTAAGAGGGAGTTAGATGTGGCCCTTGTGGTTAAAGGGATCAGGGGGTATGGAGAGAAGGCCCCTAAGGATACTGAGTTGGATGATCAGCCATGATCATATTGAATGGCGGTGCAGGCTCGAAGGGCCGAATGGCCTACTCCTGCACCTATTTTCTATGTTTCTATGTTTCTAACCTAGATTATGTAACTTTTTTTTTGTTCGATACCCGAGAAGCTATCAATACAAAACTATAGTAAATCACATTATCAATGGCTAATAAAATGAATTAATATTTATTCTACACTGGTCACAAGTGTGGAACACATAGTGTCAGCATATTGAAATTGTCTGGGAAAAAATGCCTAACATTTCTTTCAGCTACTTGATTTTCAATTTCATGGGACCTTTACGATATCTCTCTGGGATTGCTTTTAAAATTTAATCTTTTGTTGCAATTTTACCCAACATCTAAAACAACAGTAGTTATCAAAAATTCCCAAATATTTCACTGCAGAAATAACTTGCGACTAAATTGATTGGATTTTCCCTTCCAATGCTACCCCAATATCATGCAATTTGCGCTTACACACATTGTTGATGTGGTTTTAATGCAAAATTGGGGATTGCAGATCACTACACTGAAGAAGGTGACTGACTGAGTAGATACCAAGAGACCATTTCCACCAGCTGGAGACCAAAAATTGAGGGAAAATTTGTATATCTTAGCTGTCAATGTTCATTTGGATATATTCAGATTGATGCCGAGGAACTGCCTAAGATGTAGATTGAACAATGCAATTTAGGGCACTACTGGATAAAGTTTCAAAATCCTGATACAAAACTATATACAAATACAAATTACACATTATCATCTTGACTCTACTCCTGGTATACGCAGAGATTTTGTTTTGGGTTTGGAAGTACGTCAGTAATCTGCACAAGTATGGACTTCTCTGTATTAGAAATAGCCGTCATCTGCAGCTAAACATTGCTTTTTCCTGATGTGCTCAAACAATCTGCCACAGAGCTCGCCCAATACTGTTAATACATAACATACAAATATAATGGCTCAAATTATTAATCCTGACACATTCCCTTAAATAATACTCAATTTTTCTGCAATAATCAGATTAAATCTTCAAGTGCAGAATAAAAATGATCTGTTTGTATAGATGTTGATCTTTACATTACCCATTGAGAATTTCCTCATTCAACTCATTATTGCTGAGGCACTTACTACTGTACTGGTTTCAAGGCTCCCGACAAATTAAAAACAAAACTGCAGGTGTCAGAATTTTGGATTGAAATATTAACTATTTCTCTACCACAGAAGGTTACCTGATCTTCTCAGTAATTCAAATACTTTGTTTTTGTTAAAGCACATGTTCATTCTTCAAAGGACTGAAATGCCACAAGTCCCAATTAAGTTCCTCAGTAAATATGCCAACTGGCATGATCACAGTGAAGTGATGATATATTTACAGGATTTCCTTGTGAGCTTGGAAGACCCAGCCAATAAACACGCTACTATAACATAATAAATTCGAAACCAGTTTATAAGCACCAAACCAACGTTGTTGATAAACATAGAATATCTCAGTGGGTCTAGGCAGCATCTGGAGAAAATGGATAGATGATGTCTCGGGTTGGGACTCTTCTTCAGACTGATTATAGTGGAGGAGGTGGGAAGAACTGGAGAAGGGGAGGGGGGGGGGGGGCGAAAACGGTGGGAGAACGAGGAAGGAGGCATTTGTAGTTATCTAACATTGGAGAATTCTACCTTCATACCGCTGGGTTGTAAGCTATCCAAGCGAAATATGAGGTACCATTCCTCAAATTTGTGTGTGGCCTCACTCTGGCAATGGAGGAGGCCCAGCACAGAAAGATCAGCATGGGAATGGGAAGTGGAGTTAAAGTGGTTAGCAACCAGGAGATCCAGCAGCCCCTGGTGGACCGAGCGTAAGTGTACAGCAAAACGGTCACAGAGTTTACAGTTTGTGTTGCCAATGTACAGAAGCCCACATCGGGAATGCTGGATGCAGTAGATGAGGTTAGAGGAGGTGCATGTGAACCGCTGTCTCACCTGGAAGGTCTGTCAGGGTCCCTGGGCGGATTTGAGGGAGGAGGTACAAGTTATCTCCTGCAGTTGCAGGAGAAAGTGCTTGAAGAGGGGGTGGATTGTGTGGGAATGGATGAGTGAACCAACGAGCTGCAAAGGGAACGGTCTTCGCTGAAGGTAGATGTGAAGATGTGATAAGTGGTGGGATCAAGTTGGAGGTGATGGAAATGTTGGAGAATAATGAATTGCATGCGGAGGCTGGTAGCGTGAAAGACGAGGACCAAGGAAACCGTGTCATTGTTGTGTCTGGGGAGGGAGTGAGGGCCACGTTCACTAATGAAGGCCTCAGAAGAATTGAGAGTAGGTGATGGCATCTTTGAAAGATGCAGGGAGGGAGAAAGTGCAGTCAAGATAACTGCGAGAGTCAGAAGGTTTGTATTGACGTCAGTCTGTCCAGAGATACAGCCTGACCTGCTGAGTTACGAAAGTATTCTGTGTCCAATTGCACTTGCTGCCAGGACTTTAAAAAATAATCTAATTGCACTTCCCCTGCCTCCCCCAGCACTTCGTCCCCTCCTGTTCAGCCTCCCTGTTTTTAAAGTTAAAAAACCTCCTGGCAGGACTTAAGCGGCCTTTTCACGGGGCGAGTTGACGCAAGATGTCACCAGAGTGAAGAGGTCGTGGTCCAGCACGAGTCTCGCACGATATAACGGCAGTAGATAAAGAGTTCCCACGGTACTCGGCATTTCTGCTATTTGTGCGAGTGAACTTGTCCGTTTCCCGAGCTTTCCCGTTAAATCTTGAATGAACATCGTGAACTACACGTGACACAAATGATGTAACTTTTTTTTTCACACACTATATATATCCTCCCTTGGTTGAATTGGCTCATTTGGAGACATATTTTACTGTGTATGTGGGAGACACAGATGGACTGAGCACAGTACCTCGGTCTTACTGTGTGTGGGAGAGGGGGAGAAAGAGACGTACACTCACAGAGGCAGAGTCTCTCAGCCTGTGTAAGAGGGAGGGAGAGAGAGAGAGAGGCACACACAAGGTGGATGTGAAATCTCACCTGCCTGTTTCAGTGACAGACACCCGCCGTCAGTAAATGAAGACACCCCCATCTGTCTCCCCCTCCTCTCCCTCGACTCCCCCACCTTTCTCTCCCAACTCCAGTCCCGTCCCGACCCCCTGGGAAACTGAATAGAGCAACAGTCAACTGCTGCCTGTGCGCTGATATGACAATAAAGGCTACTTTACTTTACTGAGTTAAAGAGTTCCCACGGTAGACTGTAAAACTGGGACCCTGGTTCTGGACTCCCCCAACACCGGAACCCTTCTTCAGACAGCCTAATCGGAATTGAGTCTGAAGATGTGTCTCGTCCCGAAACATCAGCTTTTTTTCTCCAGAGATGCTGCTTGACTCGCTGAGTTAATATGCACAGAAGGACACAAAATGTTGGTGTAACTCAGCAGGTAAGTCAGATCTGGGAAGAAAAGCATAAAAAGCTGGAGTAAGTCAGCGGGTCAGGCATCATCTCTGGAGAAAAAGAATAGGTGACGATTCGAATCGGAGCCCTTCTTCAGACATCCTAATCGGAATTGAGTCTGAAGATGTGTCTCGTCCCGAAACATCAGCTTTTTTTCTCCAGAGATGCTGCTTGACTCGCTGAGTTACTCCAGCTTTTTGTGTCTGTCTTCGGTTTAAACCAGCATGTGCAGTTCACTCCTTACACGGGTCTCTGCACAACATTGATTGGTAGCGTTCCGGACCCCTGGACCCGAGGACTCCGACCTGTATCTCTCAAAGAAGTACATGTGAAAAATATCTCACGGACCATAAAAATGCGTAACCTTTCAGTAAAGTCCCTTTTAAAGTCCCTTTTAAAGATTATAGTTATTTTCTTGAATCTCATTAACATAACTCATGAATAAGTTGATGTCCATATGCGGATGTAAATCTTTATTTTTATTTATTTTTTAAATTCAATCCCACTGAAGATAATTTTTAATCACCTTCTGTCCCCTCTGTCCAGCTTCCGGGTTCACCGTTCGCAGGAGTTCCCACGGTACCCGCAAGAGTTATTACGGATATCGCACGGATATCGCACTGGCCACTACGTTCATATAATGTTGCAATACTCAACCACAAGTGTACAAGTCACTCTTGGAGAAATTCAAACTTTCTTGAATTTTCTCCCGAGTGACCAAGTTACACGATGACCTGCCGTTAGCGCCACGGTGGTCCACGAATGCCGTACTGTTATCGCACGAGGTTCCCACGATGTTGAACTCTGGTTAACTCTTGCGTCAAGTCGCCCCCGTGAAAAAGCCGCATTAGTGTTCTGGGATTGCAACATTGTTGCGGGGAGGGCCAGCAAGGATTTGGATCCCATTGTGACATCATAGCTGTAACTGCCAGAGTGCAGATGGAAGAATCTTTTCTCAAACTGGGATTTGGTAAAGTTAAAAATGTGAATAACTTGTAAAATATGACATCAATCTGAACAAAACTTGTTGAAAATACACCACAGGACAATTGTAAGGTGGTGCAAAAATTGTAGCGCCATCGTGTACCGTTTTGGCGTAGTTCCGGGATCTTCCGGGGTCTCCGGGTTTGTTTGTGATTCTCACGCAGAATCACAAACAAACAAGATGAGGGTTTTAGACCAAGTGGGACCCGTTGGGTCCCTGTCCCATGGGAGGGCTGGTCCCCCAATGCAACCGTTCCCCCAAAGCAATATTCCACCACTAACCCATAGCCTCATCGGGAGGTGTGGTCTCCCAATGCAATCTGTTCCTAACGCAAATTTCCACCACTTACCCGTTCCCCCAACGCAATATTTCACCACTCACCCATAGCTCCCAACTGCGCAGGAGCGGGTCATTTCCCCTTATTCCCCTCCCATTATCTATATCTATATCTGTATCTATATCATTACTAAAAGTCTCATCTTGACAATTCCTGTCTACGTTGTAAATAAATTTTAGAAAAATAGTTACCCTATATCGCCATGATTTTTTCGCCATCTTACTCACCGTCCTCCTCTCCTCCAACTGCCCGGAGATATTTTTCCAATCGGTGAAGTATTAAAAAAGTTATGAATGTTTAAAAAAATCGTGAGATCAGCAGATTGATCTTCTCATCTGTCAGTCACCATGATGAAGGTAACGCCCCTTCCAGGGGCCAGAAGAATAAAGCAACGGAGGCCGGACATGAGCCAGTCACTCCGGAAGACCGTGAGTAAGAGCTGAGTCCAGAATTGTTAGTCTACGCCATGAGTGAACTGAACTGTGAGTCTGCACTGTGCGTGAAGTGAATTGTTGGTCTGCCCTGTGCTGCTTGAACTCAATTGAATGGAAGGATTGCAGGGCTCGAAAATAACGGTTACCCAGGTGCCAATGGCCATCTAAAGTCCCGCCGGGCAACCTAAAAGCGGTGCCATTTTGCCCGACTTGGCAAGCACCCGGGACACCCGCCGTTCAACTCTGAGCGGGCCACCCTCTATCTCTCTCTCTCCGTCTCCACCCGCCATCCGTGTCCGGGCCACCAGGTCTCCACTCTCCGGCAGCCTTGCACATGCGCACTGCCACGGCCTGCACATGCGCACAACCACGGCCAGCACATTATCGGCCGCCCTGCACATACACTGCCATGGCAACTGGTCGGCGCCGGGCACTTTCTCCCTCCCTTTGCATTGTGGGAGATCTGGCCGCCATTGCTGTCCGGTCACCGCCTCGCTGCAACCACTGAAAACCAACGCAGAATCACTCCCTGGAGCTGGAGTAACTCTTACTTCTTGGTTTCCTGGTCCTCCAAAAATATTCCAAATGGAATTTAAACTGGAGGTGTTGGAGGGTCCATCAGCAAACTCCAAACCCTGTACTTTATCTGTTTATTTATTGTGTATATATATATATATTGTCTATGGTATATAGACACACTGAACTTTTATCTCCTGTTCTGTATTATGTTTACATATTCTGTTGTGCTGCAGCAAGCAAGAATTTCATTGTCCTATCTGGGACACATGACAATAAAACTCTTGACTTGGACTGAAGCAAATAAGGGTTCTTGGGAAATAAGAGCTACCTTAAATTTAGTTGCGTCTGGTTGGGTAACTATGGCAGGGTGAAGACTATTCCATGCTTTAATTGTGCGTGGGAACTCCATGGAGCAGCCATCATCTCTGGATAGAAGAAATTGGGTGATGTTTCGCGTAGAGACCCTTCTTTAGACTCCCTCTGGTTTTAATGTTTTTAGTTTAATTTAAAGATACAGTGTGGAAACAGGCCCTTCGGCCCACTGAGTCCACGCCGACCACCGATTACCCGTACACTAGTTCTATCCCACATTAGCGACGCAAGTCAAGAGTGTTTTATTCTCTCACGTCCCAGTTAGAACAATGTAATCCTTACTTACAGCAGCACAACAGAATATGTAAACAGAGTACTCTGTAAACAATGTTATTAACGAGAAAGCAAAACAGCGCGTGTGTGTGTGTGAGATACACACACAATTTTCCTCCTGGGATTAATAAAGTTCTATCGTATATTGTCGTGTGTGTGTAGGAAGGAACTGCAGATGCTGGTTTAAACTAAAGATAAGACACAAAAAGCTGGAGTAACTCAACAGGTCAGACAGAATCTTTGGACAAAAGGAAAATATTACGTTTTGGGTTGTGTCTGAAAAAGGTTCCTGCACACCTTCGGAATGTGGAAGGAAACAAGAGCACCCAGAGAAAACCCATGCGAGCAAAGGGAAAAGGAGCCAACTCCATACAGACAGCACCCATATTCAGGATCAATTCCGGGTCTCTGGCACTTTTATGCAGCAACTTTATGGCCAATGTACTGCCCCTTAGTCTTGAACTTAACTAAAACATACAGTAGCTGTAAAGGGGGACATAGCGTCACTTAGAGATTTAAGACTGAAAATGGATAGTTTATTTATTTTTTTTAGTAACCAAAGTTATCAACATATAATTTTGTGTGTGTTGGAAAACAAACTATAGTGGCACAGCTGGTAGACTTGCTGCCTCACACGCCAGAGATCTGTGTTCAATCCTGTCCTCGGGAACTGTCTGTGTTGAATTTGCACATTCTCCCTGCAAGCGTGTGGGTTTCCTCCCACATCCCAAAGACGCATCGGCTTTGTAGGTTAACTTGTCTCTGTAAAATTGCCCCTAATGTGTAGGGAGCGGGTGAGGAAAATGGGATAACAGAACTTGTGTGAACGGATGGTAGACAAAAAAGCTGGAGAAAATCAGCGGGTGAGGCAGCATCTATGGAGTGAAGGAATAGGCCATGATTTTGCTGCATGTCATTGTGGTATGTGTCATGTCTTGATTGGTGAATGTGACTTTATTTGAAGCAGAAATAATACGTGAATGCTTCATTGAGCATAATTCCGACTGGAAACTACGCACTTCGTCCGAGCAAATTATCGCATGCGTCATGCAAGCTGTCTTAAATGACCACCTAAACTGTCATTTGGCAACCTAAAAAGGTGCCTAGGTTGCCTGGCTGGCAACAGCGAAAAAAAGTTAAGTGAGAGCCCTGGTGTTGCAGAGACAAAGCGACAGCGCCGTAAGGAGAGAGAGATGAGGGCTCGACGACTACCAACCACCACCAGTCTCAATTGCCCACGTTGCACCAAGGTGTGTGGATCGCGGATCGGCCTCTACAAACATCTGCAGACCCACAAGTAGATGACCCTATGGAGAGGACAGTCATACTGGATTCGAGTAACTGCCAATGAGGTCAAGACATTGAGTACAGGAATGGCAATGTTTAGTTTAGAGATACAGTGTAGAAACAGGCCCTTCGGCTCACCAAGTCCATGCCGACCACAATCACCCTACACTAGTTCCATCTTTCACAGTAGGGACAACTTAGAGAATCCTATTAACCTACACACCTGCACATCTTTGAAATATGGGATGAACCAGTGCACTTGGAGAAAACCCATGTGGTCACAGGGAGAATGTACAAACTTCGCACAACTGCCCCCATAAATCGGGATCAAATGTGAGGCAGCAACTCTAAGGCTGTGCCACCCAAATGCCATGTTGCAGTTGTACAAAACATGGTTAACGGTGTAGAATTCTGGTTGCGCACTATTGGAAGGAAGAGTGCCGAAGGGATTCACCAGGATGTTTTATACCAGGCTAATCTTAGAAGGAAAAATTGGAGAGATCAGGTTTATTCAGATTCAATGGAGGAAACTGTGAGCTGACACTTGAGATTTATAAAATTAGGAGAGGCAGAGATAAGGCAAAATTTACAACAAACACACAAATTACCCTTTTGTAAAATCTTTACTGACTACAGTAGGCAGATTACCCACACAAAAAAAAAACAGCATTCATGACCACTTAGTTGTTATGTTGGAGCCCAAATGTTCATCTCATCCATATATAGAGCCATAGAGCCACACAGCATAGAAACAGGCCCTTCGGGCCAACTTGCCCACACCAACCAAATTGCCTTCTTCACTGGTCTACACCATATCTACACCAGTTCCACCTGCCTGCATTTGGCCCATATCCTTCTAAAGAACAATAGCCTTACATCAATAGACAAGGCATGTTTAATTAACATCAGCCAAACTGCTTCATCCGCTTCCATGCCTCTGTTGTCTCCAGTTCAAGCTATTCCATACTCTCATCCCACTTTTCATGAAACTGAGGTTATTAAAATTATTGCTACCCATGTCTGACTCTGCAGCTTGGGTCCCCCCCTTTCCTAAATGCTTCATGACCTAACCCACCCATTACCCAAATCTCTAGAATTCCCTCCAGCCCCAACACCCTGGCCTCATGATAAATAGCAAATATGATTGCTCCATCCTCAACTGCTCAGGTTTAAATTATGGAACGTCCTCTCTTCCTCCTTAAGAGTTAATTTAAAAATATATAATGTATTTACATTTTCACAAGGAGTAAAAATTCATCGATAAAGACACACCTTTTTTTCCCCAGTTCTAAGAAGCAAATATCAAATTCTGACTCGGGCACAAGTAAAGAGGAGCCGGAGTAAAGCCCCTGTCCCACTTTCCCGAGTTACTCACGAACTCTCCCGAGTTTTCCCCTTGATTCGAACTCGGAGAATTACGGTAATAGCCGGTCGTAGGTACTCGGGGCTATTTTAACTCGTGAACATTTTTCAACGTGCTGAAAAAGCGTCCTGACTTACCTGCTGCCCCGAGTTCCTACGGCTGGCATTACGAGCCGCTATGAAACATCCATGGACTCGCTAGGAACATTCCCAGAGTTCGAATCAAGGGGAAAACTCAGGTGTTCGTGAGTAACTCGGGAAAGCGGGACAGGGCCTTAAGCCACCAGCCCCCTCAAGTCTGCTCTGCTATTTAATAGGATCATGATCTATGCTGCCCTCACCGCCTCTTCTGTACCCATTCTCTATAATCCTCAATTTCCCTATCTTCATAGTTTTTTTAAAACAAATTTCTGGTCTCCATATCTTAAATGATCTTGTCTCCAGTACGTTTGGGAAGTCGTGTCCCAAAGATTCACTACCTGCAGACATGAGATCTCTACTAACCTCAGTTTTAATAAAATGAGCCCCTTACTTTGTATCTTTAGTCACCTTGTGTATGCCTTCCACCCCCCCTCCACCCCCACCCCATTTAAAACACCCCCACATCTACCCTATGAAGCCCCCTTGGGATCTTACTTGGCTGAATGAGGTTGTCTCTCCTCATTGTGAACCCCAAGGATGCAGACTCAAACAGACCTCTAAATGGAATACAATCCTAAAATGTTGGTTCCACAGATGCTGCCCGATTTGCTGAGAATTTCTGATCCCATTTAATTTGAAATTTCTAGTCTCTGCAATTTTTATTTTCAAATTTTGAATTGCATTCCAACCCCAAAATCATAATTTCTGTCTGATAAAATGAAGCATGTTCTCCAAAAAAGCCACGTTTCAGCTCAGGAAACTTGTGGTTTTAGCAATACTTTTTTTGAAATGCAGAATCTGTTACCTTAATAAAAATTCAAAAGCTGCAACTACAATTTGTATTGTTGCTGATTACCATAGAAAGAAAGCATGTCACATTTTTAACCAAGCATTTCATTAGTTAAATCAAAGCATCACACTGTTGTATCATGAGTTAATAGCTTATCACAGCTTCACATGATAAAACCTTGTGCAGCTCCTCCAGACACAAGGTTTTACGAACTGACTCTGCAAGGTTGTTCAAACATTGGCTGCAATAGTCTCCAACTGCTGTCATGTGAGTGGCTGTCATCTGACAGCTCCTAGCAACTTGTGATCTCAGCAGGTCACACAGAATACAAATGTATGAAAGATGTTCAAAGTAAAATCTGCAGTTCAACATGCATGAAACTGCTAAAATCGATTATAGTCACGGGAATCGCGCTTTTATAAGCAAATACGACTAAAAACAACCTTATGATAGCTTGAAAATTGAACACAATGCATGTCTTTCCTGTTCACCATAGGCATCTGTAGTTTCTGTACTTCAGCCAGTTTCCAGATACATCTGCTATGCACAAGTAAATCTTCTCATTCTAGCTCTCATAGCGAAATAATCACAAGCACTATGGATGATGAAGTTAGGTACACAGCTGTAAGGATCTTTTGCATCAGTCCATAATTTAACAAATTGGAATTTGGCCTCCAAACAAGCATTTGGGAAAGCCATTCACACACTCCAGCTCGAAGACCAAAACTAGGATGACCCTAAAAAAGGATCACCTTAAAGCCCAAGATTATCTTCCACTCTGTGAACAGCTGCACCAAACTGTGCCATCCACAAACCCACTAATCATGCCTCATACAGCCACATCCAAGTTATTCACTTACTACAAACAGAAAAACTACAAGCTTAATCCCTTTGAAACACCGCTAGTCACAGGCATCCAACCACAAACATACTCCTGTACCACCACATTCCATCTCCACCCACTAAACCAAATCCGTTTTTTTAAATAATTTTTCGTGAGCCCTGTTTTTTGTTTGTAGGGGATATGGTCTTTTTAATGTGGGGGGTAGGTGTAAACTTTATTTCTAGGTCCCTATCTGGTCGGTGTGGCAGCCTTTTCTCCGGGCTGCCCGTTGACCCGTCCTCGTGGCCTACCTGCGGGCTTGGAGCGCTGTTTCCTGGCGGGGACCGCCCAGCACCTCGGCCTCGGCGGCGGCACAGCATTGGAGCGGATCGGAGTGGAGCGGGCGATGCCTTGCCTGGGTCGCCTCGCTGGAGCGACGCGCTGGAGCTCTGGCGAGCTGGACCGCCGAGAGCAACATCTCCGGGCTGCGGGTCTGCGGAGCGGAGAGGCGGCGTGCGGAGAGGCTGCAGTGCGGAGAGGCTGCAGTGCGGAGAGGCGGCAGTGCGGAGAGGCGGCGCCGACTTTTTCATCGGGAGCCTGGGAGCTCCAAATCGGCGCGGCCTTGTCGGCTTTGGCAGCTGCGGGATCCAGCCAGGAAGCGGTCGTTCCAGGTGGCCCAGCCGCCGAAAGGACTCTCCCGACGCCGGGGCAAGACCACCCGGTGAGAACGGCCAGGGACATCGGGCCTCCGTAGAGGCAATTGCGGTGGCCTCAATAGGCCTGACTTTGGGGTGAACATGGGGTTGGGGACTGGACATTGTGCCTTCCTCCACAGTGCTATCCACTGTGGGGGGATGATTTTTTTTGTCTAATTGTAGTCCTGTAGGTCTGTGTCCAAGATGGCTGCCGTGAAGAGAGAGTGGACGCTGGCACGCTTTGGCTGCCGCTGCTCTCTCTTCACACTGTGTTTTTGATTTTCTGTTTTTGGATTGAATTCTGTTTTTAATTTGTGTCTCTGTGATGTCTTTATTACTTGTTATATTCCGATTATATGTTCCGATTACTATGTAAGGTGTCCTTGAGATGTCTGAAAGGCGCCCATTAAATAAAATTTATTAATATTATTATTAAACCAATTTTAGATCTAACTAGACCAAGGGAAGACCCGTTGTGCCTGCTCCCCCAAACCAAGACTCACCCATTCCCCCAATGCAATATTGCACCACTCGCGCATAGCCCCCAATTGCGCAGGCGCTGCTCATTTCTCCTCATCCCCCAGCAGGGAGGGGGGGGTGCGGGGAGAGGGAGGGAGGGAGGGGGAGGCGCAGAGAGGGAGGGAGGGGGCGCAGAGAGGGAGGGAGGGAGGGGGCGCAGAGAGGGAGGGAGGGAGGGGGCGCAGAGAGGGGGGGAGGGAGGGGGGCGCAGGGGGGGAGCGCAGGGGGGGGAGGGAGGGGGGCGCAGGGGGGGGAGGGGGACGCAGGGAGGGGGGGGAGGGGGGCGCAGGGGGAGGGGAGGGGAGGGGGGGCGCAGGGGGGGGAGGGGGGGCGCGGGGGGGGGGGGGGGCAGGGGGGGGGGGGGGAGGCGCAGAGAGGGAGGGAGGGAGGGGGGGAGGCGCAGAGAGGGAGGGAGGGGGGGGCGCAGAGAGGGAGGGAGGGATGGAGGCGCAGAGAGGGAGGGAGGGAGGGAGGGAGGGAGGGAGGCGCAGAGAGGGAGGGAGGGAGGGGGGGAGGCGCAGAGAGGGAGGGAGGGGGGGGGGCGCAGAGAGGGAGGGAGGGATGGAGGCGCAGAGAGGGAGGGAGGGAGGGGGGCGCAGAGAGGGAGGGAGGGAGGGAGGCGCAGAGAGGGAGGGAGGGAGGGAGGGAGGGGGGGAGGGAGGGAGGGAGGGAGGGAGGGAGGGAGGGAGGGAGGGAGGGAGGGAGGGAGGGAGGGAGGGAGGGAGGGAGGGAGGGAGGGAGGGAGGGAGGGGGGCGCAGAGAGGGAGGGGGGGGCGCAGAGAGGGAGGGAGGGATGGAGGCGCAGAGAGGGAGGGAGGGAGGGAGGGAGGGAGGCGCAGAGAGGGAGGGAGGGAGGGAGGGAGGGAGGGGGGCGCAGAGAGGGAGGGAGGGAGGGAGGGAGGGAGGCGCAGAGAGGGAGGGAGGGAGGCGCAGAGAGGGAGGGAGGGAGGCGCAGAGAGGGAGGGAGGGAGGCGCAGAGAGGGAGGGAGGGAGGTGGGCGCGGAGAGGGAGGGAGGGAGGGAGGGGGGCGCAGGGAGGGAGGGAGGGAGGGAGGGGGGGCGCAGAGAGGGAGGGAGGGAGGGAGGGGGGGCGCAGAGAGGGAGGGAGGGAGGGAGGGGGGGCACAGAGAGGGAGGGAGGGAGGGAGGGAGGGGGGGCGCAGAGAGGGAGGGAGGGGGCGCAGAGAGGGAGGGAGGGGGCGCAGAGAGGGAGGGAGGGGGCGCAGAGAGGGAGGGAGGGAGGGGGCGCAGAGAGGGAGGGAGGGAGGGGGCGCAGAGAGGGAGGGAGGGGGGAGGGGAAGGGAGGATGGATAGGGAGGGGCCATCTCCCTCCTCCACACCCCCCTCCCCCACCATCTTCCTCTACCACCCCACACCCCTCCTCCCCATTTCCCTCATCATTTCACTCCCATTCCCTGCCCCTGGACCTACCCTGGGCGTAGATCAGGGCCTGGAACTCGGCCTGGTCCTCGTACTCGACCTAGCTCTCGTACTCGACCTAGCCCTGGCTGTAGACTCCATCCGTCAGCCACCTCCTGGGCTCCAGTGCAAGCCCCAACTTCATCTCCGGGCTTGTCCCCGACTCCGGACCCAGGCTCGCCCTTGGTTCCAGTGGCGGCTTCTTTCTCGGCCCCAGTCTCCCGGGCTCAACTCCTACTCCAGCTTGAGCACCAGGCTTGGTTCCAGCCAGGGCCCACGGCCCCCTACTCGCCACCAGGTGGTCAGGAGCCGCCACCACCACTCCTTGTTCATCGCGAGCGGTGGAGTGTCCCGTTCTGCCTTGCGAGTGCATTGTGACGAAACTCTGGGGGGTTTTTCCCCGAAATGGGTGAGTTTCCGGGCTGTTTTTAAAATTTAAAGGATTAATATCATCGGAAATATAGGTGGCAATGCGACGGGAAGATGTTTATAGCCACAACAGGAAAAATGTGAGTAGGATATGTGAAAATGGGAAGTCTGTGGCCGAGCATTTGGAAGAAGATAGGAAAAGCAGATTGACACATCGTCGGCACAAACACAAAAATAGGAAGTGTTTTAGTATTATAGAGATTAGTTAACTTACCCTGGGTCCCATGGGCCCCGAGATATTTGTAGCCACTTCCACTGCATTGCCCTCATCATTACACTTTGTTACCACAAAAACTCCAGATTGGCCAGAGAAGAACTGCCCTTGACAAGGCAAATCTTTGATTAGTCCCTGCATTACCAAGTAATCCTTAATTGTATGCCTCAATCTTTGTTCAATAACCAATATTAGGTACACAGGTCTGCAATTGCCCAGCTGTTTCCCCATTGCCCTCCTGGAAGGAGGGGGGGGGGGGGGGGGGGTGGAGGGGTAAAGAGAAGAGGGTGAAGCATATTTGCCTTCCCCCAGTCACCTGGTATCTAATTTATGGTCAGCAAAGTCTTAGCCAGAGCTGCAGCAATAGCAATCTCTTCTCTTCTTTTTCTTCTCTTCTCTTGCTTCATTCCTTAAGGACGTCACCTATATATCTTCCAGCTTATGATATGGTGCGATTGATGGCAAAAGAAGAGTAGACAAGGGAGTTGCAAAAGCTGAAGGGGCAAAAAGATGCATCTGGTAATGGAATCTTGCTGGCGCTAGCAGAAATAGTCAGTCATCTGCTATTTTGGCTCAGTTTCGCTCTTTCCTTCAATGTAGCTTAGCCAACAGCTCTGCTATTATCAACACATAACAAAGATGCAGCATAATGGCTTTTAACTGTTACACTCAGTGCAACAGGCAGCGTCTCTGGAGAGAAGGAATGGTGACGTTTCAGGTCAAGACCCTTCTTCTGATTATAAAGATTTCCTGATTACAAATACATGTACATAGTTAGTCACCACATTCAAGTGTCACGAGTTGTTAAGAATGTCAAAGCTCATGGCTTAACAGCAGTATTTTGTCAGTCCCCGTCTTGCAATAGTTTCATCTACCACTCTTAATTTCATCTAAAAATAAAATGTCCTTGTTTCTTTCCATATGGTATGTGTATTTTTAATTGTACTCTTTGAAACTCAAAACTATAACAAAACAAATACAGTAAGTCGGCTCATAAATCAACACTCATGCTTTCAACTGCCCCCACTGTGCAAAGTCGTCTATTGAACCTATAAGCAAACACATGATGCTCCACACCCAAGCACAGCTCAAATCAGTAGACAACTGTTGAACACAAAACTATGCAAGTATCACAGGTCACATTTGCGGTTTAATGGGTTTGGCAATGGATAAATGTTCCCAGTGAAAGGCTTAAACATGTTGCAACAAACACTGCAAAAATAAGTTATTTAACATACAAATTATGAACACAAGATGGAATTAAAGCAATTGAAATACATTCAAGGTCTTTCTCAAGTAATCATTCGTGACAATGTTTTGGATCAAACTGACAAATGTAAATAAATGTGCAAAATTCCTCAGTGCCTAGTAGGCCATTAATCTAAATATAAATACAGCAAACCCTAGCTTTTAACAGACCTCTTTATAATGGATTTTGTCTCTCTGGGCTGAGCTACTGAGCTTCACTGCCAGGCTGACTGCCAACACCATCCTGGCCCGTGCTGCCTCTCCGGCCAACCCTGCCGCTGCAGTCACCGCAGTCCCTGCTGCCGCCACCGCTTACCTGCACTCCGGTCACCCACGGGCCATGACCAATGACTGCACGGACCCTCGTCTCTTCTCCGGCCATCAACTCACCTGGATCCCGGGTCCAGTTCCAGACAGGTAGCCAGAAGAAAGGTCTGGACCTGAGACGTCACCTATCCATGTCCTCCAGAGATGCTGCCAGACCCGCCGAGTTACCTCAGCTCTGTGTCCTTTTGTGTATTAACCAGCAACCATAGTTGTTTGTTTCTACTATTTACACAACGATAACTCCTTACCCAGTTATAGTGAATAATCGACAACAACGGACAATACACCCCCCTCCCCCATGGTCAGTTATCATGTTATACTGAATTATTTCCAATTTTGACCATCAATATTTGAAGAAAATATATAACCAAAGAAATATTGACAAACAAGAGCAAAAGACAAGGCAAGAAAAGCATTCAATGGATTCACAATATATTGCGAATCTTGCCAGTTTTATACAATGCCAGACTATTCCCACCACATGCCACCATCTTCACAGCCCAGCCCCCAGGGACTGTGCAATTGCATGGGCTCCAAATAAATCCACAAGTTGCGAGGCCATACGATCTTGGCTTCTCATATTCTAGGAAAACAATTGAAATCGCTCTCTGAAGCCTATATTTAACCATCAGATTTACCATTTCAAGAATGATAAAGAGCACAAGAATGTACAATCATGACAAATGCACCAAAACAAATGCAAACAAGGAGTTTGAAGAATCCATCAGCAAGAGGCCTCTACAAATTAAGACATAAGATGTTGGATTCTTAAGCAAAAAGCAAAGAATTGGAGGAACCAGAAGTTAGGCAATAACTGTGGAGAGAAAGAGACAGGCAATGTTTTGGGATGGAACCCTTCTTCCAACCCAAAACATCATCTGTCCACTTCCCTCTCCGGATGCTGCCTGTTCCGCTGAGTTCCTCCAGCACTGTTTTTTGCTTTATAAATGGCAAATACAAAACTGAAAAGGTAAATACAGAAAGCCACACAACCATCACCACCCTCAACCAACATTCCAATAAGGGTTTCATGAAGGGAGGAAAACATGGCTTTGGGAACTTGCTGCGGAGGGGGAAAAAGGTAATTGCAGATGGCTAATTTTCAGCTGAACTGATTAGTTTTGAGACAGAGAAAATGAGCTACTTAAAATATTTGAATGTCAAGGTGAGTCTGAAATGCTCCAAGTTCCCCAACCGAAGATGACGTGCTGTTCCGCTGGCTCCAATAAGGTCTCGCAAGAACCAAGCAGATCTGAGCAGGCATGGGATGGAGAACCAACATAGACAGATCGAACTGTAATAACTGAAGGGTCTTGAGCCGAAACATCACCTATTCCTTCGCTCCATAGATGCTGCCTCACCCGCTGAGTTTCTCCAGCATTTTTGTCTACCTTTGATTTTTCTAGCATCTGCAGTTCTTTCTTAAACAACTGAACTGTAATAATAATTTTGTTTTTCTATTTCTGATGATAACCTCTGATGATCTGTTGGGCATTTCCTAAAACTGTAAACTCGTATTGCAGCTCTTATGTGCCCCTTTGTTTTCCCCACTGCCTTCATTCATCAACCAGATGGCTTTATCACAGATTATTTTACCATATCAACCCCGGCCTCAAGTTAAATGTATTACCTTTGTCCTATTCCTACCTCTGCCATTCAATTTGCAACTTCAACTAACTTATTTTCTTACTTTCCCAATTTTGACAAATGGTCTTCAACCTGAAACATTGAAGGGTTTCGGCCCGAAACGTCGCCTATTTCCTTCGCTCCATAGATGCTGCTGCACCCGCTGAGTTTCCCCAGCAATTTTGTGTAACCTGAAACATTAACAGTTTATCTTTCTACAGATATTGCCCGATCTGCTGAGAGTTTCATGTGTTTGTGTTACGTTGCCATAGAAAGTACTTAATGGGTTCAACTCTAACTTCAGATTCACGCATAAAACTTCCTATTGACACATCTTTACAGCACTGAAAGGTGGATTGAACTAGATTTTCAAATAGACGAAAAACCAAATGTAGAAGCCATTTGGCCTCTCAAATATTTTCTTACAGATGATCAAACATGCAGGATGTCAAATGATAGAGATTTTAATACACATCAGGCATTGGCTTCACAACATTGAAAAACATGATATGCAAGCATATAAAATACATATGGGGAAGGAAACGTATTTAGAATAAAATAATAATAATAAATTTTATTTATGGGCGCCTTTCAAGAGTCTCAAGGACACCTTACAAAAATTTAGCAGGTAGAGGAAAAACATGTAAGGGGAATGAAATAAATAGTAGAGACATGACTAGCACACAAAGTAAAGACAGAATACAATTCAAAACACAATATGAGGCAATTAATGCACAGATGAAAAGGGAGGGGGACGTGGGGCTAAGGATAGGCAGACGTGAAGAGATGGGTCTTGAGGCGGGACTGGAAGATGGTGAGGGACACGGAATTGCGGATCAGTTGGGGGAGGGAGTTCCAGAGCCTGGGAGCTGCTCTGGAGAAGGCTCTGTCCCCAAAACTGCGGAGGTTGGACTTGTGGATGGAGAGGAGACCGGCTGATGTGGATCTGAGGGACCGTGAGGGTTGGTAGGGGGAGAGGAGGTCAGTGAGATATGGGGGGGCCAGATGGTGGAGGGCTTTGTAGGTGAGGATCAGGATTTTGTAGGTGATCCGGTGGGAGATGGGAAGCCAGTGAAGTTGTTTGAAGACTGGAGTGATGTGATGCCAGGATTTGGTGTGGGTGATGAGTCGGGCGGCTGGACCAGTTGGAGTCGGTTGATGTAGGTGGAGCTGATGCCAAGGAGAAGTGAGTTGCAATAGTCCAGTCGGGAGGAGATGAAGGCATGGATGAGTCTTTCAGCAGCGGGAGGTGTGAGAGAGGGTCTGAGTTTGGCGATGTTGCGGAGATGAAAGAAATGTGTTCATGTCTACTCTTCTTTCACCTGTCAAACATTTCAGTACACTTGTACATGCTTAAAATTAAACTGTGCTGCAAAGTAATGTTGGCACAGAAGTGTAACATTTCTCCCGAGAGCCAGCCGCTCCAATCAATCTGCACATGTAAATCTGTGTATCGAGCCTAGATTGTGATTTCAACTCCCCATCCATGCATACACTCTCACTCTTCCTTTGTTTGGGAAGCAGCTTAATTACTTCCACCCAAACTATCTGCCCTCTTATTGCTAAACAAACTTTATACTCTCATACTGGTTGTCCATGCACGAGTTATCATCCAGTGCCTGTTCAGGTCAAATGAGGTCAGAGGCAAGAGGAATTTTGTGCAGATCACACAAGAATAACTGATAGAAAGGTTGAAGGATCTCGACCCAAAACGTCACCCATTCCTTCTCTCCAGAGATGCTGCCTATCCCGCTGAATTACCCCAGCATTTGTGTCTGCCTAAGAATAACTCATATCTGGAACAGGCAGATTGTCTTACAAGGTTAGCTAGGCTAGTCTTAAAGCTGCTGGAATTTGAGAATAAAGAGTGACTGAAACATACAAGGGTCTTCAACTTCTAAGTTTATAATACAAAGTCCTCTGCTTCAAGAGGGTCTAATTACAGTTAGACGCACTCAGCAGTTTTTGTTTCTAAAAGAAAATAGATGACAGGAAGCGAATACAAACACATAGGGGAAGAAAAACATGATTTACACTATGGTAGAATATGTGGATATGGCGTGGGGTGTTGGGATTTGGATGAAGTGAAGAGCAAAGCTGGTCTCGGGAATTGCAGGAAACTTAACTGTCACCATCAACTTCCCGGCAACTCACCTCCATTCTAAATGCCATTGTTGATTAATTTTCTTGCCCCGTGACTTGTTTCTTATCAAAAAAAAAGCAACAAACAAAAGATAAAAGCAAAGAGCAAACAAGAAAAATTGCTACAGGTGCACAACCTTTTATCCGAAATTCCAAATAACGAAAAGCTCCGAATAGCTGACATTTTTTTGGTCCTTGAAGAAAGGTCCTTGAAGACGTTCACCGAGGGCGGCCCGCAGAGGTGACAGCGGAACCTCCGGTCAGTCCTCGAAGAAAGGGGAACTAAATCCCCATTCATAAAAGAGAAGGTGAGGGTATATTGCGCGGGAGGGTTAATAATTGACAATCTGCTGCTGCCTGCCCGCTGAGTTAAAAAGTTCCCACGGTAGACTTACGATACACAGTGTATCGTGAGTCTTGCGTGGGAACTTTTTATCTCAGCGGGCAGGCAGCAGCAGATTGTCGCTCCCTTCAGTTTCACCCTACCTACTTCCCGGCCATGTGTGTGACCCCTTCCCTCCCCTCTCCAGCTCCCTGCCCATTGCACCGGCGCAGGGGCTTTGCACTGTCTTCACGTCGGCGATGCCAGCAGGTCAGTGCCAGTCACCGGAGACGTCAGGACCAACGGGACACCGACCCCCAGGCCCACTGCAAGCACGGAGATCCCAGAGACCCATAGCCAGCAGCAGCCCAGCCCCGTTCCAACTCCAGAGGAACACGCTCCCCGTCGGGACAGAAGCTGATGGTGTGCAAGGTACGTCTTGTTCTTGGGGTTGCGGATGAGGGGGCGCAGCTCGGGCTGTGATGTCTCCGGCCACCCCCCTGTACAGGAGCTGAGACGTCCTGTCAGCTCCTGTCCAGGGGGGTGGCCGGAGACATCAGGACCAACGGGACACCGACTGCAAGCACAGAGATCCCAGAGACTCACAGCCAGCAGCAAATGTAGCCCAGCCCCTTTCCAACTCCAGAGGAACCCGGTTGCGGATGAGGGGGTGCAGCTCGGGCTGTGGGCGAACTGCCACTTGTCGCTGTAGCGGCCCATCGGGGAGCGGGTTCCTGTTGGTCCTGACGTCTCCGGCCACCCCCCTGGACAGGAAAGACGTCAGGACCACCAGAAGCCGCTCCCCGATGGGCCGCTACGGCGACAAGTGGCAGTTCGCCCACAGCCCGAGCTGCGCCCCCTCATCGGGACACCGATCCCCAGGCCCACTGCAAGCACGGAGATCCCAGATCAGCAACTCCAGCCCAGCCCCGCTCCAACTCCAGAGGAACACGCTCCCCGTAGAGGCAGAAGCTGATGGTGTGCAAGGTACGTCTTGTTCTTGGGGTGGCGCAGCTCGGGCTGTGGGCGAACTGCCACTTGTCGCCGTAGCGGCCCATCGGGGAGCGGGTTCCTCTGGAGTTGGAGGGGGAGGGGGGTATTGTGCTGTTTGATCGCCCCCTGCTATCCCAGGGACAGGGAGACACAGCGGCTTTTGAGAATGGTGGGCAATCACTTCCAAAGTTCTGCCCACACAGTCAGTACACCTCTCCTACACTTGTCTCCCGCACTAAGATCATCTCGCAGAGAATGATCCCAGCCTAACCCTCCCTATTCTCTCCTATTCTGCAATAAAAAACTACATTGAAGACTCAAACTCGCGATCGAGTAACTGCCGGGATCGAGGCGCAAACTCGCGACCTTGCGGATATGAGCCGAGCACTCTACCACTGAGCCAGCCGTTAAAATCTACGCTAAAAATCTTCCATTCCGAAAGCCGAAAAATTTCCGAATTACGAAAAGTGTCTGGTCCCAAGGCTTTTGGATAAAAGGTTGTGCACCTGTATCAGAAATGTATACAGTTTCTAGCTGACCTTCAATAGTACTGATGCATGTCAGAGAGTATAGTTATCTTAATTTGTCTCCAGAGGTTTCATTATGGTATTTCTCCCATCCCTACTCGATCCCATATTCCCTTGCCCAACCATTGCTTTCATGCAGCCAATTTCTAGAAGTAGGCACGGGACTTTCAAAGGCATCTTGCGGCACAAAAGAACCAATTACGGTTGTATCTGCAGCAGCTTGGATAGGTCAAATGTCAATTTCCAAAATTCACCAGGGATTCCATCACCCTACTTTGTGCCAAGTTCACTCGACCATGCATCATCTTAGGCAATGCTGTATAGCATCAGCTGAAGTAAAAACATTTCTGTGGCAACATTTGACTGCTACATGTAAGAAGAGATCAGTGAAGCAGTTGAGACACATAAACCCATATGACCGAGCATTTTCAAAGTCACTCAATCCCACACCCCCTCCCCCATCCCCATCCCCATCCCATGGAGTTTAAAAAAAAGAAAATAGTATTGCACTTGGCATTATTTGGGGATTATAAAAAGAACACAATTTCATGATTATAAACAGAGGTAGTAATGACATTTTAATCTCTCAAAAAAAGATTCACTAAAACATTTAGGATCTTTTGGTCGAGACCATACCATCCTCACATTCCCTTCATTCCACCTTGTGGAAGCATGTGATGTGATTTAATCCAAGCAACAGCTAAATAAAACAGCGAAGTTACCAGGCATGTCATGGGTCCTTTTGCAGTGCACAACGTTGAGAACAATTACCAATTACCACAGTCCAATGGTAAACGTGGCATGAAATGTGTTTTTGATGTAGCTTCAAAATAACAAAGTTAAAGATTTAAAGCAGTAAATAATTTCACTTATGAAATACAGGTTCACCACCACATGGTTGTCTGGCACCTCCTATAATCTGGACAGAGTTTACTTGAAATCCCCCCCTGGTAGTCCCGCCGAAAATGCAGGTCAGGTGAGGAGGCCAATCACCGGGACTTCCGTGGCCGATCAAATTTACCTCCTGCGATCGGGTCTCTGGAACCTCAACCCAGCCGGAGTTGACCCATGTGCCCATTGCCAACTTCTGAGGCTGACTCTCTGAAATTTATGATCTCTTCCACCCATAATTTTAAAAAAGCAATAGGTACATGGACCAGTTTCTGCTCAGTGCAGACCATTTGAGTCAAATCATCTGCACTTCCTTCATTGTCACTTAGCTAAAATTGGAGAACTACTTCCCTACCACCACATACACAAGAATAACTTGAGCCACATGTTCCTAGTGGATCAAAATCATGGCTATTCCCTCTCAATGGCCATTAGAGACATTGGAAAAAAGCTGGTCTTGTCACACGCCATGAATGAATCAACAGCCCAAAATCTAATGGTCTTTATTGATCAGCATTCCCTGAAAATCCACAGTTTAAAAAAAAATAATTAATGACATTCCAAAGACATACAAGACAAATAAATTGAAGAATCTTTCATGTCCACAATGCAGACACAAAATCTAAAAGGTGCAGTTCAAACGAACCATGCCATACAACATAGTGGCACAATAAATTGAACAGTCCAGTTACTTTATAATTCCTCAAATGGTAGAATGTCATGCTGAACTTCTGTACAGCTCTACACCAACAAGTATAACCTACTGTTGAGAAATTTAAAAGAACATCAGAAGGGAATCAATCATTTCATGAATATGTGTAGAAAAGCCAAATATAGAAATAAGTGATTTATCAGAAGTTGAGGAAAGCTGCTACAGACCAAGAGAAAAATAAAAGCGAGAACAGATTTATACTGACAATACATCCCTAAGTAATGCATCCAATTGGTCCCATTTTTTTTGAGGAAAAAACAAAAAGAAATTACAATCATATAGTGCAATTTACAACCCAAGGAAACCGTAACCAATAAGATATTTCATTTATTTTGTGTGGCACCTATTCTGGGCACAGTGAAACCTCAAAACCCAATGTGATAATAACCAGAAAATCTGTGTTGGGTGAGATAAATATTCATCAAGACATTAGGGGTGTTTCGTCTAATTTCGATATTTCTGTGAAGCAGAACTTTTGAGTGGTCAGAAAAAAGTTACTTCCTCTAGTTATTTTGTTACACCCCAACAATTTATTTCCCTACATTTTCCCACCCCAATTCAAATGTCAGTTGAATCTGAGACACAAGCTCAGCTGTCCTGCAAACTACAACCAAGCTATACTAAAAGTGGGTTCATGTTGCTGTTAGTCATACTGAGATAGCATTTTGTAACCCTAATCTGTGCAAAACTATTTGTCATGATACTACTCCACCAGCATGTGCAGTAAAATGCAAGGCAAAATATGTTCTTATACATTAAATGAAGTAATGCCAGGAGAAAAGTAAAAAAACGTTGCTCATTCAGCTCTTCGATTTATCATGCCCATTATTTCTACATCATTAGCAGAACATAAAACCTCTTAAATTGAATCTTAAATGCAGGTGTCTTTACTACGTTGAAAAACACATTGCAGTGAAAATATATATAATCTAACAGCACTATTTGTACCAGAAATGATTTAATGTTACAATTGGCAATGAAGGCACTAAACTATGGCGGTTTCTAGAGGGATGCTGACTTCATCACTATAGTTTTCCATCATTTCACTTTCTCCAAGTTATCAGACTACCTATCTGATGAACAGAAATTTCTTTCAACTAAATAATGAGAAGTCTTTGGTCACCATGAAATTTCCTATCCACATACTTCATACCTCACCCTGGAAAATGCCCAGAATGTCTGAACCAGACTGCTTTAAATGTCATTGCCATAGTCAACCCCCAGATGTTCCACTCTGTAAACTTTGGATCAACAAAAACTCTACAATACGCTTCTCAACTTTCATACTTTCGACCATTACCCTAAGCTCCCAGTTAAATGTATTATTGTTCTCAGTCCAGTTGCCCAACTCTCATTCCAAAACCAGACGTAGTTAAGATAAGACACAAAATTCTGGATAACTCAGTCAGAAGAAGGGCCTCAACCTGAAACACCACCCATTCCTTCTCTCCAGAGATGCTGCCTGACCCGCCGAGCTACTCCAACATTTTGTGTCTATCTTCGGTGTAAACCAGCATCTGCAGTTCATTCTTACACCTCAGATGTATCTCTGCTTCTCAATTAAATTCAATTGTTCATCCCCAAATTTAAATGTGGCACTTCTGACAGCTGTGCTTTCAAATACTAGAGACAATATCTGGAATTCACCCCTTTCTTTCTTTCTTTAGAAGAGAATTCTGTTAACCTTTAGTCATCTCCCCAATGAGGGCATTTCTATAATGATTACGTGAACTGCATTGGGACACTATGTTACATTCAAAATGTTGCACAGGGTGTATTCGTTTAAAATCCCAAAACTCAGGTTAGGAAAACAAAAAGGGAAAATTGCCACCTTCTAACTAATTGACAATAGAAGCCACCTCATGGAACAATTGTTACAGTTGCAACCAAAGTCAATGTTCAATGGATAATTTTGAAAAACTCTCTCATTTGTCACAATAAATAAATAAAAATAACAGATTTCCAATTAATAACAGCTGCTGAATTTTCAACCCAATTTGATTCAGTGAAAAACACAAGAGGTTAATAATAACAATCAATTAAATTGAGGGACAAACAGATTAAGTGTGCTTGGATATAACTAGCTATCATACAGGCATTAAGCAAAGCCATGACTCACTTCAGACAAACTTACATCAAGTTCATATTTGAAAGCTGACCACATGACCAGAAGAGAAGAGAGATTTAAAAAAACTACCCTCCCAACGCACAAAGAAAAGCAACATTTGGTTGTGAAAGGCCAATCTCTAGAGATTTAAAATGAACTTTTAATAAGGCTAGGAGTAAAATTATTCAGAGTTCCCTTGAACTAAAATTAAGATTCATGCCAGTAGACAAAACTGATGTCATGGAAACATAGAAAATAGGTGCAGGAGTAGGCCATTCAGCCCTTCGAGCCTGCACCGCCATTCAATATGTATCATGGCTGATCATCCAACTTAGATTAGATTAGATTCCTTTATTTGTCATTCAGACCTTTTGGGCTGAACAAAATTCCGTTGCCTGCAGTCATACATATAATAATAAACACCAAAACACACAATAAACACAAATTAACATCCACCACAGTGAGTTCACCAGGCACCTCCTCACTGTGATGGAGGCAAAAGTCTTAAAGTCACTGTCTCTTCCCCTCCTTATTCTCCCTCTGTGCTGAGGCGATCCAGGCCTTTGATATTGTTATCCCACCGGGCGATGGTAAGTCAGTCCCGCGGCTCAACCGAGCTCCGCGAACGGGCCGGTTCAAGCTCCGCGGCCCGGGGTGGTCGAAGCTGCCGAAGATGACCCCCTCCAGTCCAGCGGACGCAGCTGTTGCCGCGGGAGCTCCGTAAATACAGGTCACCAACCTGTGACCTGCGAGCTCCCGACGATGTCGTCCACTGGCCCGCGGTCGAGCCCCGGATTCAGGTCGCCGCCACCGGAATGCCGCCTCAGCCACCGGAGCACTGCCTCAGCCCCGAGTCGGGCCGCCGCCACCGGAGAACCGTCTCAGCCCCGAGTCCTGACTTGGTAAGTCCTGGCTGGCTCTGCTTCCGGAGCCTCGAGGGCGGTCGCAGATAGAGGCCGCCAGCTCCGCCATTATGCCTCAGCGCAGACGGAGGCAGAGAAGGGGGGGGGGGGATACGACAGAAAGAGTCGCATTCGGTCCTAAAAGACTTCCCCATCCTTAATCTGTGACCCCTTGTTCTGGACTTCCCCAACATAGGGAACTATCTTCCTGCATCTAGGTTGTCCAACCCCTTAAGAATTTTGTGTGTTTCGATAAGATCCCCCCTCAATCTTCTAAATTCTAGCGCGTACAAGCCGAATCTATCCAGTCTTTCTTCATATGGAAGTCCTGCCATCCCAGGAATCAGTCTGGTGAACCTTCTCTGTACTCCCTCTATGGCAAGAATGTCTTTCCTCAGATTAGGAGACCAGAACTGGATGCAATACTCCAGGTGTGGTCTCACCAAGGCCCTGTACAACTGCAGTAGAACCTCCCTGCTCCTATACTCAAATCCTTTTGCTATGAATGCTAACATACCATTTGCTTTCTTCACTGCCTGCTGCACCTGCATGCCTACTTTCAATGACTGGTGTACCATGACACCCAGGTCTCGTTGCATCTCCCCTTTTCCTAATCGGCCACCATTCAGATAATAGTCTACTTTCCTGTTCTTGCCACCAAAGTGGATAACCTCACATTTATCCACATTATACTGCATCTGCCATGCATTTGCCCACTCACCCAGCCTATCCAAGTCACCTTGAAGCCTCCTAGAATCCTCCTCAATGTGGCTTTTGGCACATTGGCCTTCAGTCAAGAAATTAAATATAGAAGTTGGGACATTAGGTTGCAGTTGAACAAGATGTTGGTGAGATCGCCCTTGAAGTATTATGTTCAGTTTTGGGCATCCTGCTGTAGGAAAGGGTGCAGAGAAGATCGAGAGAATTTCCCACAATGTGAACATTAATTTCCCATTGAATTACAGACTTTAATTGGTCCCAATTAGCTATTTTTCATTCAAATTAAGTCATTTTATTGGAAGTGACAAAGTGACCCACTACCACTATTCAACAGCCAAAGCCAACAGTAGATTTGAGGATGGACAAGGTTCCTGGATGATGAAAAGATTCAGGATGTGGAGACATCAGGAAAAAGGGATGGGATTTAAGGATTTGCATTCTTGGGAGATAGGTAGCGTAGGAGTTGTTCAGGGAGATAATGGGTTAAGGCATATTGACTTGGTGGAAGTAGCATGAAGGCTTTGGGATTACTTTAAAAAGCCAGTATAAGGAATGAACATGGTTACTGCAACTCCCAACAATGCAACGGGTCAGAGAAAATGCGTTGCAAATTAAGAACACGGCAGCACCACACTCACTTCACAATGTCCATGGCATAGTAAACGAGGTACTCGGCTCTGACTGCCAACTTAAATGATGCAGTGACATCCTATCCAGATCATTAGGTCTCTACGTGCAGAAGACATCTACATTCCTGCCTCCATCTTTTCTCAATTTATATATAGTTACCATCAAGTATTTCCCAGATGAAGATAACTTCAGAACAGTACACAACATTTACTATTACCTGTTTACATGTTTTAATAAAGTAGTTGAAGTATTCACAAACTCAAATTATTTAATATCCTTACAACATTACAAATATTTTTTAAATCATGTTTACTAGGTAATGAACTGAACAATATTATTTTAGAATAATTGTTCCCCTTTAAAGGATTACTGGATTGTTTGTTTAGTAAAGAAAGTTGAAGAAGGTTTAACAAATAAACAGATATTTTAGTTTTAGAAAATTTAAGAGATGAGCCCCAAAGTCAGACATGTTATGACGGTTACATTATTTTCCAACTTAATTAAAAACATTAAGGTTAACACCTAAATAAGCAACATTATACTAATAACAAAATGGTATTTAATTTGAGTGCAATGAAGAACAACAAAGTAATAGGAATGGGTGCTCTGTCATTCACTAAAATAATTGTAACCTTTTACACCATTGTCATTTTCCAGCATTAAGCCCAATTTCCTCTATTCACTCAATGTGTTAAAAAAAAAGTCAAACACGATCAAAATATTTAATAACGAAGCTTCCACAGCTCGTGTGTTTAAAATAAAATGGTGACACACGATAATTTGGGTGAAGAAATCGTTTTCTCATCTTTGCAAACCTTCACAACTTTACTTAGCCTTACTTTGACATTCTGAACCCTGGTTCTAGACACCAGGGTATCTGCAAAAATAAATAATTGCAATTACTATTTGTCATGGCATGAAAGCCATTTGAGCCCTTTAAGTCAATACCAATTCCAAAAACAATCTTCATCCCCCACTGACTTCAGTGGGATATGGGCCAAATGTGAGCAAATGGAACTGGCGTAGATGGAGCATTTTGGCCAGCATTTTCCAATCTAGTGGAAGGGCCTTTTCCCCTGCTTTATGACTGCATGACCCCACCCTAGTTCTCCTACCTACAAGTATCACTTATTGTTGCTGATAACCTACCAACCAATAAGTCTTTGGGATGTTGGAGGAAAGCCAAGCAGGCAGAGGAAACCCAATCACAGGGAAAACAAGCTAATTCCAGACAGCTCAAGTCAGTTAAACTAGGGCTGCTGGAGGCATCAACACTTTCTGCAGAATCATTGTTACCCTATACCACTGTGTCACCCTTGTCTTAGTTCAATTCAATAATTAAGGTACAAACACAGAACTAAAACAAGTTATCAATAAAAACGTGCACTTGATTACAAACCGTTAATATTCCTCGTAAAACAATTTAACTTTTCAGCTTCATATTTCAAGTGCGTTCTATCAGCATTATTATATTTGCTCACGAAAATTAGTCAGAACATTGATGTAAAGGCAACAACACAGGGTTAACTATCAACCAAAAGTAATTTTGCGATCTCAAGAAATTTTCAAACGATTAAAACAATTGCTGGAGAGCGTGCACAATAGTGAATGTTAAGTGTTTCGCTGCCCTTTGAGCAACCCATGGCTCACCCCAGAACCAAAGACCCAGACCCAGAGCAAACTGCACCAGAGCCACTGCCCCAGACCCGCTGTCCTAGAACCAGTGCCCCAGAGCCTGATCCACTGTCCCAGACCCACTGCCCCAGAACTATTGCCCCAGCCAGAACTACTGTCCCAGAGCCTGTGCCCCAGAGCCAGACCCACTGTCCCAGAGCCTGTGCCCCAGAGCCAGACCCACTGTCCCAGAGCCACTGTCCCAGAGCCTGTGCCCCAGAGCCAGACCCACTGTCCCAGACCCACTGTCCCAGAGCCACTACCCCAGAGCCTTGAATCACTATCCAAGAACCAGTGCCCCAGAGCCAGACCCACTGTCCCCAGTACAACTGTCCCAGAACCAGTCCCACAGCCACTGTCCCACAGCCCCCTCACTGCACACCAGGCGTTTCACTCGACATTACCTTATCTCCGAACCCTCCTTGGAATTTTTCGAAGGCGTCGCCGCATTTGCCCTTTTATTAAACAGCTTCTGCAACAGGGTTGGAGCCATTTCGTACCATTTTACTGGTAAAAAACGGGATCATTCGGCAGCATTGCGAGTGAAAGTTGGACAACTCCATTGAGCTCGCCGCTGTCATGTGACCTCCGCCGCCCCATTGGCTGCCGCTGCCACTGCCAGCGACCTTCCCATTGGCCGCCACAGCCAGCGACCCCCCCATTGGCCGCCACTGCCAGCGACCCTCCCATTGGCCGCCACAACCAGCGACCCTCCCATTGGTCGCCACTGCCAGCGACCCTCCCATTGGCCGCCACAACCAGCGACCCTCCCATTGGCCGCCACAACCAGCGACCCTCCCATTGGCCGCCACAACCAGCGACCCTCCCATTGGCCGCCACAACCAGCGACCTTCCCATTGGCCGCCACTGCCAGCGACCCTCCCATTGGCCGCCACAACCAGCGACCCTCCCATTGGCCGCCGCCTCTGCCAGCGACCATCCCATTGGCCGCCACAACCAGCGACCCTCCCATTGGCCGCCGCCACTGCCAGCGACCCTCCCATTGGCCGCCACAACCAGCGACCCTCCCATTGGCCACCGCCACTGCCAGCGACCCTCCCATTGGCTGCCGCCGCCACTGGTGATTGGTCCGGGCCGGACAAATGGGCGCGCTGTGATTGGAGGGACCGCGCCTCCGCCAATCAGAGAGAGCAGGCGGTGAGGCCCCGCCTACCACCTGTAACTGTAGCCGCCTCCAGCGCCCCCTGTAGGAGGGAAGCTCAACGTCACTCCCAGCAGCAATGTTACAAAATTTTGAGATTTAAAAAATCAAGTCTGCAATTTATCCCATCAGATAAAGCATAAAAATAAGTTTAATTTGACACCTAATTCACGTTCATATCTTCAGTATTAAAAATGTTATGTCCATTTACATACTCGGAAATTAGTATCTTGTTCCCTATTGCTTTTCCATTGACTTAACACAAAAGCTGTGATCGAGGACAGTCAAAAGCCCATAACTTTCTTAAAAATTAAGAGAACTGAATGAAATTTTCAGTTATTATAGATTGAAGCATTCTGAAAGAAATATGAAACAATCTTACTTAGATGACCTGAAATTAAAGCATATAATTAGTTAGTTACCTAATTGTAGCTAATTACAAAATTCAATTACTAGATCTAAACATCTATCCATTTCTTAAGAAAAGGTTAACATTTTTAAATAGCCTAAGTGTCAAAATAACATTCACACAAGAATTTGCAATATAACATGAGTTTTAAATCTCATTGTCATGAACTTATAGGCCAAATGGAAGGAATTTAGTGTTTAATTCCAGTAAATTAATGGGCATTTAAATCATCTTGCGAGTGAGATTTTGTGGGACGCGATCGTTTGGAACGTTGCGGTTGTGGTGATTTTGAACCTCATATCGGCAGGAAAAACACTGCCAGTTCGTATGGGGCCTTAATCACATTTTCGCCAATGAAATTTGGATTAAAGTAATCCTGAGAAGAAAGTTTATATGTAAAATAGACGACTTACCTTATGTTTTTGTCCCCTACGTGAGATCCGTCCTGTTGTTGGTGTTGTAGGCGTTAGAAGTAGCTTTTTTATTTTACTCCAGGGATTAAATTGTCCCGCGATTTTTTTTTTAAACTGCCGAGAACGCAAGTCGGATCGATTATTCTTCAGCAGCTTTACAGCCTGAGAAAGAGCGACTCCGACAGGCAGGAGAAAACGGCATTTTAATCCCCCCCCTCCCCCAAAGGCGGCAAAGTCGTGCACGGCCAGTGGCAGAACTGCAGCGCCGCTGAAGGTAAGTTGTGTAACATACCTACTCCCAGCACCAAAGGGACTTCTCCCCAAATAGACTCTCCCTCAATAATACTGGAGTAACTCAGTGGGTCAGGCTGCATCTATGGAGAGAGGGAATGGATGACATTTCGGGTGGAGACCCTTCTACAGACTGAGAGTCCTGGGAGAAGGGAACACAGAGATATGGAAGGGTAAGGTGTGAAAACGACAGATCAAAACAGACGATTGATCAAGGAAATTTATAGGAAGAAACTGCAGATGCTGGTTTACACCGAAGATAGACACAAAATGCCGGAGTAACTCAATAGGACAGGTAGCATCTCAGGAAAGAAAGAGTGGGTGATGTTTCGGGTCGAGACCCTTCTTCAAACTAAAGAATCTGAGTCTCAAGAAGGGTCTCAACCCAAAACGTCACCCATTCCTCTCCAGAGATGTTGCCTGATCTGCTGAGTTACGCCAGCATTCTGTGTCTATCTTTGGTTTATACCAGCATCTGCAGTTCCTTCCTACACTAGTCAGAGAGAGGAGAACTTCTTCAAAGTAGGCACACTTGAGGAGATTTCACAGTGGAGCAGACAAAATGTGTAGGAAGGAACTGCAGATGTTGGTTTACACCAAAGACAGGCACAAAATGCTGGAGTACCTCAGCAAGACAGGCTGCATCTCTAGAGAGAAGGAATGGGTGATGTTTTGGGTTGACGATGATCAAAGAAATGTAGAATGGTATATTGTTAGCTGATGGGAAGGCGACAACAAGGCATACGATTAGTAAAATTAATCAGGAGGGCAGTGAAATTAAGTGGAGTACTATGGTGGGGGAGGGACGTGGAGGTAGAGGGACAGCAAGCATTACTTGAAGTTAGAGAAGTCTATTTTCTTATCACTGGGTTGTAAGCTGCCCAAGAGAAATATGAGGTGCTGTTCCTCCAATTTGCATTGTGCCTCACTCTTGACAGTGGAGGTGGCCCAGGACAGAAAGGTCAGAATGGGAATGGAAGGAGTTAAAGTGTTTGGCAACTTGGAGATTGCATACTCTTGGAGGACTGAGTGAAGGTGTTCAGCGAAATGATCGCTGAGCCAATGCTTCTCCCTGTAGGTTTGCTCCTGGGCTTGGCCAAGATGGCCTTTCGCTGGTCCAAGCAGCGGGCAGTCGAGGGCTCTGCCAGAGTCGACTGCCCCTCTTCTGGACCTATGCCCGTGTGTCGCTGGTTTCGGAAGCACGCGGTCTCTGGAGACCCGGACCGCTGGTCACCGCGGAGGGGGAGCGGGGTTAAGTGCACTGTAGATAAGGTTTGTCAAGGAGGACTCTCTCTAACTTCTACAGGTGCACAGTAGAGAGTATGCTGACTGGTTGCATCGTGGCTTGGTTCGGCAACTTGAGCGCCCTGGAAAGGAAAAGACTACAAAAAGTAGTAAACACTGCCCAGTCCATCATCGGCTCTGACCTTCCTTCCATCGAAGGGATTTATCGCAGTCGCTGCCTCAAAAAGGCTGGTAGTATCATCAAAGACCCATAACATCCTGGCCACACACTCATCTCCCTGCTACCTTCAGGTAGAAGGTACAGGAGCCTGAAGACTGCAACAACCAGGTTCAGGAATAGCTACTTCCTCACAGCCATCAGGCTATTAAACCTGGCTCGGACAAAACTTTGATTATTAATAACCAATTATCTGTTATTTGCACTTGATCATTTTATTTATTCATGTGTGTATATATTTATATTATAGTATAAGGCCACATTGATCTGTTTTGTAGTAAATGCCTACTATGTTTTGTGTGCTGAAGCAAAGCAAGAATTTCATTGCCCGATCAGGGACACATGACTATAAACTCACTTGAACTTGAACTTGAACTTGTAATTTTATATCTGTGTGATTGTTATTTGCAAACTGCCAATGGCAGTCTTGATATTTTAAATTACTCTCTATTTCTGATTAATTGAATAAAAGATCCTTGTTAAGGAAAAGAAAAAGGAGCAAAGGAAGCATGATATGCACAGCAAATAACTGCCAGTCAAGCCCACCATGCCTAGAAATGACAAAGAGTACTGAAAGGATTTGCCCTTCAGTGAGTTGAAACAAGAGGCGATCCTGTTGAGGATGGAGGAACTCAAAGCTGTTTAAATGCAAAACAGAGATTCCAACAAGTGTACCTGTTAAAACTGTTACAAAAAAGGTTTTCGAGATCAATATGTCGATGAACTAATGGGGACATTCAGATTTTATTGTTGAAAGAGAAAAGGATAATTTAAAAAATATTCATATTAAGGGATGTTTAGGGAAAATAGTCATAACATGATAGAATTTTATGGAAGGTTCAATCTGAAACCAAGGTTTTATAGCAATCTGTGAAGGTATGAGCCGCAGTTTGGCTATGATAGAAACAACATCAACAATAGGAAAGGCAATAGAAATCTGATGGGAAATTGACAGGCTAGATGCTGACAGGATGTTTTTTCCAATTGGGTAAAATATAACCAGGGAGGGGGCATAGCTTCAGAGAACGAGGAGGAATTTCTTCTTGAGGAAGATATTAAATATTTAGAATTCTCATCCCCAGAGACCTGTGGAAGCAGAGCCACTAAAAATATTCAAGGTGATGATTGATACACATCAACGGAAACGGAAGGAGTGCGACAATATTTTTGAACCATAGATTGGATGGCAGAGCAAATCAGTGCCTGTTTCTTATGAAAGGATGGGAAATACAAATAAATTAATGATTTTAAAAGTATCTCCTCATTCTTGATTCTTTCATAAGAGAAAATATCTTCTTCACAACTACCTTGAAAGGACGCTTCAGAGTCTTGCATTTCAACTGGATCTTTCTCATTATTTTAAATGCCATTGGTTTCCAGGGAAATTGCGAAGAAGACACAAGGCAAAAGTGGGATAACCTAGAACTGGTGTGAATGGTTGGCATGGACTCGGTTGGTGGAAGGGCCTTTTTCCATGTTGTATCTTTCAAATCAATCAATTGGAAAATCCTACCCACAACAATGTAGTTGCACGATTATTCAAATGACTACAATGGTTTAAAAGTGACTCAACAAACCCTCCCAAGTGCAATAAAAGATGAGCAATACATGCTCAAGTCAAGTCAAGAGAGTTTATTGTCATGTGTCCCAGATAGGACAATTAAATTCTTGCTTGCTGCAGCACAACAGTATATAGTAAGCATAAATACAGAACAGTTTGGTGTGTCTACATAGCATAGGCCATATATACACACACATAAATAAACAGATAAAGTGCAATAGGTTGTTATAGTTCAGAGTTTGTTTGATGGCGAGTTTAATAGCCTGATGGCTGTGGGGAAGAAGCTGTTGCTGAACCTGGATGTACCAGATTTCAGGCTCCTGTACCTTCTACCTGATGGCAGCGGAGAGATGAGTGTGTGGCTAGGATGGTGTGGGTCCTTGATGATGTTGGCAGTCTTTTTGAGGCAGCGACTGCGATAGGTCCCCTCGATGGTGGGGAGGTTGGAGCCGATGACGGACTGGGCAGTGTTTACAATTTCTTGTAGTCTTTTCCATTCCTGGACGCTCAAGTTGCCGAATCAAGCCATGATGCAACCAGTCATTATGCTCTCTACTGTGCACCTGTAGAAGTTTGAGAGAATCCTCTTTGACATACCGACTCTCCATAACCTTTTCAGGAAGTAGAGGCGCTAATGTGCTTTCTTTAAAATTGCATCAGTGTTCTGGGAACAGGAAACATCTTCGGAAATATGCATGCCCAGGAATTTGAACTTCTTGACACTTTCCACCATCGTCCCGTTGATATATACGGGATTGTGGGTCCCTATCCCACCCCTTCCAAAGTCCACAATCGGTCCCTTGGTTTTGCTGGTGTTGAGAGCCAGGTTATTGTGCTGGCACCATTTGGTCAATCGGTCGATCTCACTTCTATACTCTGACTCGTCACCATCAGTGATTCGTCCCACAACAGTGGTGTTGTCGGCAAACTTGATGATGGAGTTCGCACTATGTCCGGCTACGCAGTCATGAGTATAGAGTGAGTAAAGCAGGGGGCTGAGCACGCAGCCTTGAGGTGCTCCCGTGCTGATTGTAATCGAGGATGACACATTTCCACCAATATGGACAGATTGTGGTCTGTGAATGAGGAAGTCGAGGATCGAATTGCAGAGGGATGTGCAGAGACCCAGATCTGAGAACTTGGTAACCAGCTTGGAGGGGATGATGGTATTAAATGCCAAGCTGTAGTCAATGAATAACAGCCTGTCATATGCGTTTTTGTTGTCCAAGTAGTCCAGAATGGAGAGACAATGAGATCACATCCACCGTTGATCTGTTGTGGCGGTAAACGAACTGCAGTAGGTCGTTCTTGTCGAGGTAGGAGTTGATTTGCGCCATAATCAACCTCTCAAAGCACTTCAGCACCATGGACGTTAGTGCCATTGGTCGATAGTCATTGAGGCACGTCTTGGGCACCGGTATTATTGCTCTTCTTGGGCACCGGTATTATTGATGCCCTTTTAAAGCAGATGGGAATCTCAGACCTCAGAAGTGAGAGGTTGAAAATGTCCGTAAAAACCCCAGCCAGTTGGTCTGCATAGGTTTTTAGAACACGACCGGGTAGGCTATCAGGTCCAGGCATTTTCCGAGGGTTCACCCCTCTGAAGGATCTTCTGCCTCTGTGACTGTGACTGAAATACCATCACGGCGAATGGGGGCTCGCTTATCAGTGTTCTCCCTATCAAAGCATGCGTAAATGCATTGAGCTCGTCAGGGAGTGATGCTTCACTGACAATTGTGCTGCCTCCTGATTTCGTTTTTGTAGGAGGTGATGGCATTCAAGCCCTGCCACAGTTGCCGAACATCCGTCTCATCTTCCAGCTTGGAGCAGGTCCCTTTTGGCCTTTTTGATGTTCTTACCAAGGTCGTATCTGTGATACTTGTAGACCTCTGTATCTTAACAATGATCTAAGCAAAGCAATCAGAACAGGGATAACCCAGTAATTCTACTCATACTTCCAAGTGGGCTTGATGCCCACTTAAATGCCAATTTGATATTCTTCATATTATATCTGCATCTGCGTCGGGCGGCGCTGGATTTAAAACACCGCGGAGCCTGGGATCCGAGATCGCCAGAGTCGGAGCTCCAACCAGAGCGGCCTGAGGACTTCGGGTGCCGCGGTCTCTGGGGAGGGAGCGGCCGCTCCAGACATTTCCCAGCCGCTGAGGAGTGTTCACCCGACGCCGGAGTTCCATCTTCGCGGCAAGAGGGCCTGAAAACATCAGACTGGCTGTGGAGGCCACAATAGGCCCGACTATCGGTGAACAGGGGATGGGACTGGACTTTGCTGCCTTCCCCCACAGTGTGGGGGGATGTTTTTATGTTTATTGTTAAATTCTTTAATGTTGTGTCTTATCTTTATTTGTGTGCTGCAATGTCAAGTCAAATTTAACTACACCAATTGGTGTATGTGATAATAAATGTCCTTTGTTGTATTGTATCTATTCTGCGCTCTCTTCTTCCTGGAGAAATAACCTTATTAGAAGAACGGGTGGTAATTTCCATTTCCTTAGCTGTTTAAACACAATTTTTTGAACAAGTAGAATGTTGTAAAATAGGCTACTTACTGCAAGTCATACGATCTGTCCTATCTTCAACACATTGGCTGATCCAGTAATATCAACAAATACTTTTGAAATAGTAATAATGAAAGACATCCCATATCAACAGTCATATGTCATATGTTGAAAGAATGGAGCGACTGGGTTTGTATGCACTGGAATTTAGAAGGATGGGAGGGGATCTTATTGAAACATAAGATCATTAAAGGTTTGGACATGTTAGAGCCAGGAAACATGTTCCTGATTTTAGGGGAGTCCAGAACCAGGGGCCACCATTTAAGAATAAGGGGTAAGGCATTTAGAACAGAGATGAGGAAAAAAAATTCACACAGAGAGTTGTGAATCTGTGGAATTCTCTGCCTCAGAAGGCAGTGGAGGCCAATTCTCTGGATGCTTTCAAGAGAGAGTTAGATAGAGCTCTTAAAGATAGGGGACTCAAGGTATATGAGGAGAAGGCAGGAATGGAGTACTGATTGTGGATGATCAGCCATATCACAGTGAATGGCAATGCTGGCTCGAAGGGCCATATGGCCTACTCCTGCACCTATTGTCTGTTGTCATTCATTCTCTCCAGAGATGCTGCCCGTCCAGCTGAGTTACTAGAACATTTTGTGTCTGTCTTCAGTGTAAACCAGCATCTGCAGTTCCATCCTGCACAGTAGCAATCATCCCCACATCCCTTTCTGCCGTTCTTGACACAAATAATAGTGAAGCAGAAGGATGTGAAAATAATCTTTTGCTAAATGTTGAAGATGTGCTTTTTCACTTCTGGGAGACGGAATTTTATTTCTGAAATTCGTTTTATATTTTTTCATAAGAAGTCTTATACAGTTATTTTCCAGGGGAATGCCACATTCCTGCACCAATCTTGATTCCCTTAACATCAAGAAACTATTGCTATTTGCCTTGAATATATAGAGCAGCTGATCATCCACAGTCCTCTGGCAGAAAATTCCAGACCCATTATCCTCTGTCTTAAGATTTGTTTTCATCTGCCCTGAATGGCCGGCACCTTATTTTGAGATTGTGTCCTCTTGACACTGGGAACTTCACCCTGGAGATGTATTATCTCTGCATTTACAGTTACAAGTATCAGAAGAAGTTTGCGTTCCAATGAGATCACTCCTCATTACTCCAAACATAAGGCAGGTAACCCGCTGAGTTGCTCCAGCATTTTGTGTCGATCTTCAGTGAAAACCAGCATCTGCAGTTCCTTCCTACACAAGACAGGATAGGCATAGTCCAAAAATATCAAACCCACTATTTCACAAATGTAGCTGGAAAACTGTTGCTGATCCTCACCCCATCCCACTATTGAAAATATATCCTCCTTCGGGAGATCAGGCCCACATACAATATTACAAATTGGGTATTCCTACAGACTTAGAAAACTGAAGGCAAAATATCCGTTCCTGTGCTCAAGTTCTCTTGCAATCGAAGCCAACAAACCATTTGTTTTCCGAAGTGCTTGCTCAAGCTGTACGGTAATGCTCGCTTATTGATACACAACGACACCCAGCATCTCTGAATACCAATCACTTTTAATCTCGTTCAGTGCAACAACAAAAAAAACACCTCCGCGTTTAGTTTAAACACGTTCAGTTGTTCTGCGGTTTGACTTTATTCCTAAAACAGACGATTAATGTTTTGGACACACAAGAGACTGTAGATGCTGGAATCTTCAGCAAAAAAAAGATAAACTGTGGTTGAAACTCAATATGTCGGTGGAGGGAGAGAGACGGGTGGTTTGAGAGGGACGGATGATGGGAGGGGGACGGGTGGGAGAGGAGGATTCGTGTTGGGAACCTCCTTCAACGCTGGGGTTGCAGCGGATGTGTGGTGGATAGGAGGCGGAAGCTTTGTGTGCGCTTGCTCTGCCTGTGTGTGTGTGTGTGTGGAGACGTGCAGAATGGCTCATCCTTCTCCCCAATGCAAGCCCGCAAACCCCTCCAACCCGCGGATCTTCCTGGACGTGAGCGTGGGGGGCGAGTTAGGTAAGGAGGGTGAAGAGAGGCGCTTGTTCCCAAACATCATTGCTTGCTCCTTGCTTGCTTGCTCCTTGGTGGTGAGCCGGGGTCCCCAACAGTCAGTCCTTTGAGCAAATCTGATGTCGGTTTGCAAAAATAGACACAAATTGCTGGAGTAACTCAGCGCGTCGGGCATGGGAACTAATCATTGTTGCTTTGATCTCATGCTAAAGAATATGTATGGGCCCTGGGGGTATTAAGCACAAATTAAGACTCGTTAAGAGCTGGAGTAACTCAGCAGGTCCCGGCCCGAAACGTCGTGGATCCACGTCCTCCAGTAATGCTGCTTCCTGACCCGCTGAGTTAAACTAGCATGGGTCTTGTTATTTGTAAAGCGGCATCTGTAGTTGTCCATATTCCGTATCTCCATTATTCTTAAGCATGGACTGTTCCGCAAAGGTCGGGTTGGTTGCAGAAGACGCTTTAAAAATTTCAGCAAGTCAGGCAGCACACGTGGAGAGAGACGGTCGGTTCATGTTTCAGGACATCTGAATTGACAAAATAGAGTTCTGTAAGTTCCAAGATGCAGGGAAAGAGGAGGAAAAATGAATGGGAAAAAATATGTTCAAGGGTAGATTGCAGAAGCAGTTAATATCACAAAGCCATGATAGTGAAAATAAGTTGAAAGAAGGGGCAATGGGGCAAAAAAGAAAAATCAGTGTGGGTGTAAAGTAGGTCGAGTTAGAAGATGAAATGCAGTTTTCTGAGCGGACGTTGAGCAATTGGACCGGGAAAAAATAAATTCAGGATAGAGAATTAGAGTGAGCTATCGCAAAACAGGATCACGTTTGAGTAGAATGGAAGATGTTCAGCAAATTGGTCACCTGATATATTTTAGATAGGTCTGCCCAATGTTAAGGTGGTAATGACAAACAGTGGGTATGGCTTGAAAGATGTATTAAAAAATCACTGCTTGTGGCTTTGGACTATGGGAAAGGAGGAGGTGAAAGGACAAGTCTTGGGCAGTTGCATGGAACCTGTTATTTAGATGAATTCTGCTTTTTGAGGTTTAATCATTTAAACTACATATTCAAAGTATGGGAAATTAGAAATGAACTATTTCTAAGATGCTATATTCATGGCTTGAGTTACAGCAGTTGTTAGATAGAAAAAATAATCTGCCAATTGTCCGTGGTCATTCTCTGGAATAGTTAAACTTACAAATATTCAAGATAAGTGGAAGCGTGCAGTTTTTTTATACGAACAAAACTGCTTCAAAGAGCTATTTTTTGTTTACGTATTTTAAATGGGAAAGTTATATGTATCCATAATCTTAATGTTCCCGAGTACTGACGAATAAAACCGTATTGTATTGTATACTGCTTAAAAGTACATGTTGTACTGTCATCATTGTTTAAGATGAATAATAACAGATTGCATTGTATTAGAAAATGATAACCAGTCAAATCATTGAAGACTGAGTGAATATATTTGAGTTGCCCGTGTAAAAAGCAGGATTGTGCTTGCATTAGTACAAGAACCATTGTCTCACTGAATGCTGGAATAATCTTGATAGCCCAAAAGCCCTATTGATCGTTGCATTTCTTAAGTCTCATGTGCCTCTTCTGTGCAGAAAAATGGGGGTGGTGCAGCGGTAGAGTTGCTGCCTAATGCCCCTGTCCAACTTAGGAAACCTGAACGGAAACCTCTGGAGACTTTGCGCGCCACCCAAGGTTTCCGTGCGGTTCCCGTAGGTTCCCAGAGCATTTTGTCAGTCTCCCTACCTGCTTCCACTTACTGCAACCTCCGGCAACCACCTGCAACCTCCGGGAACCGCACGGAAACCTTGGTTGGGGCGCAAAGTCTCCAGAGGTTTCCGTTCAGGTTTCCTAAGTGGGACAGGGGCATTACAGTGCAGAGACCCATATTTGATCCTGACTATGGTTGCTGTCTGTACGGAGTTTATATATTCTCCCTATAACCGTGTGAGTTTTCTTCGGGTGCTGTAGTTTCCTCCCATACCCCAAAGACGCCCAGGCTTGTCGGTTAATCCACTTCCGTAAAAAAATTGGAAATTGTCCCATGTGTAGGAAAGTGCTAGCATACGGGGTAATCACTGGTCGGCACGGACTCGGTCGGCAGAAGGGCCTGTTTGCGCGCTGTATCTCTAAAGTCTAAGTCTCACTGTTGTTGAATCCTTTTTAAGGCGAGCAATTTTACTGGAAGGGAACCATTTTTATTTAAAGAGAGGCACAAAATGCTGGAGAAGAGGAAGAGGTGATGTTTCGGGTCGAGACCCTTCTTCAGACTGAGAGGGAGAGGGAAACTAGAAATATGAAAAGGGACAGAACAAATCGGAGGCGGCACCGATGGCCAAGGAGCCAACAATGGTCTATTGTTGACTGTGGAGGTGGAGGTAACGAAGGGATATGAACAGTGCAACGAGCAGGATGATCAGGGTGGGGAGTGAAAGGGTGAAAGGGTGGGAATGCAAGGGTTACTTGAAATTAGAGAAATCAGTATTCATACCGCTGGGTTGCAAGCACCCAAGCAAAATATGAGGTGCTGTTCCTCCAATTTACATGTGACCTCAGTGGAGGAGGACCAGGACAGAAAGGCCATTATGGGAATGGATAGGGAAGTTAAAAATGTCAGCTGTGATTTGTTCTGTAACTTTTCTTACCTCAAGTTTCCATCTCCCCTGACTCACGATCTGAAGAAGGATCTTGGCCCAAAACGCACTTTATCTCCAGAGATGCTGCCTGACCTGCTGAGTTACTCCAGCATTTTGTGTCTGTGTTTGACGTAAGCCAGCATCGGCAGTTTCTTCCTAACCATTTTTATTTAGTTCTGTTTGACTCGTATTTCGTACTTTTTGAAAGAAAGACTGGCGTTTTCAAGATTTAAAAAATATGATTTCAGAATTATATTCAGCCACACAGCGTTAGCGATTCTGATGGTGGCAATCTTGCTCAAACCCATTTAAGGGGTTGGGCATAAATCTAGACTGACATTCCATAAATGTAGCGATATTTCAGATGAGATATTGTGTGCACCCTAAGTGGCACAGCTGATAAAGCTGCTGCCTTGGTGCCAGAGAACCGTGTTCATTCCTGGTGCTGTCTTTTATAGTCTCTCCTTGTGACAACGTGGATTTCCTCTGGGTCTGAAGAAGGATCTCGTACCGAGACATCACCCATTCCTTCTATACAGGGATGTTGCCTGTCCTGCTGAGTTACTCCAGCATTTGGTGTCTATCTTCGGTGTAAACCAGCATCTGTAGTTCCTTCCTACACATTTCCCCTGGGTGCACTGGTTTCCTCTCACATTCCAAAGATGTCTGGGTTGGTAGGTTAATTGCAGGGCTGTCAACTCTCACGCATTGAGCGTGAGTCTCACGCATTTGACGAAATTCTCACGCTGATGACAGAAGTTCTCACGCTCAAAAATATACTTAAAAAATAAAAAAATAAATAACTAAAGCCACACTCCTCCACACTCACCAACGAGAATAGTTTTCTGTCGGCGGGTTTCCTGTAAAGAACGAGCATTTAATTGGCCTAAGCCCATCGCACACTATTTAAAATGGCAATGTAGACAGAAAATGCTGGAGAAACTCAGCGGGTGAGGCAGCTAGAAACATAGAAAATAGGTGCAGGAGGAGGCCATTCAGCCCTTCGAGCCAGCACCGCCATTCATTGTGATCATGGCTGATCGTCCCCAATCAATAACCCGTGCCTGTCTTCTCCCCATATCCCTTGACTCCACTAGCCCGTAGTGCTCTATCTAACTTAAATCCATCCAGTGACTGGGCCTCCACTGCCCTCTGTGGCAGGGAATTCCATAAATTCACAACTCTCTGGGTGAAAAAGTTTTTTCTCACCTCAGTCTTAAATGACCTCCCCTTTATTCTAAGACTGTGGTTCTGGACTCGCCCAACATTGGGAAATTTTTTCCTGCATCTAGCTTGTCCAGTCCTTTTATAATTTTATATGTTTCTATAAGATCTCCCCTCATCCTTCTAAACTCCAGTGAATACAAGCCTAGTCTTTTCCATCTTTCCTCATTTGACAGTCCCACCATCCCAGGGATCAATCTTGTGAACCTTCTCAGCACTGCTTCAATCACAAGGATGTCCTTCCTCAAATTAGACCAAAACTAGACACAATACTCCAGATGTGGTCTCACCAGAGCCCTATACAACTGCAGAAGAACCTCTTTACTTCTATACTGAAATCCTCTTGTTATGAAATCCTCTTGTTATCTATGACTGAGTTTGACCCTTCTTCAGACTCAAGCATTTCTCCAGCATTTTTGTCTCGCTCTATAGATGTTGCCTCACCCGCATGCACATTCCCATGCAGATGGTGTGATCGGTGAGACACGGCAGTGGTCCCAGCACCGGCCCCCCACCCCCACCCCCCGAGGCACCACTCACACCTCCCACCCTCACCTCCGGCGGCCACTCTGTCCACACCGCATGGAGTTTTAACCCAGGCCTGGAGCCAGGAGCGGTCCGGGTGAGCTGGGGCGTCGATGCCGCCTCCGGAGCCGCGGGGATGAATCTCGGGCGATAGCTTCGCTCCGATGCCTGACCCCGGGTCACTGACCCTCACCTCCCCCGGACCTCCGGGACACTGACCCTCACCTCCCCCGGACCCCGGGGTCACTGACCCTCACCTCCCCCGGACCCCCGGGTCACTGACCTTGACCTCCCCGGACCCCCGGGTCACTGACCTTCACCTCCCCGGACCCCCGGGTCACTGACCTTCACCTCCCCGGACCCCAGCTGGACACAGGACACCTGGTCCGGCCCGCATTCCCGGGGATGGGGGGAGAGAGGGAAATGCTGCCCGGACATCGCCAAGTCTCCGCTCACTCCGGGTGTTGTCGCCGCTTCACTGACACACACTCTCACACACAACCTAACACACACACACAAGGTTTAAAGGGATATGGGCCGAATGCTGATAAATGGGACTAGTTTAGATGGGGCATCTTGATCTACATGGCCAAATTGGGATGAAGGGCCTGTTTCCATGCTGTAAGACTATGACACACTGTAGAAAGGGTGCAATAGCCCTGGAGAGGATCCAGGGGTGATTTATGAACATATTGGCAGGACTGGAATTTGTTTTTCACTTTGAAGAAAGATTTGATAACTGGGATTGTATTCTCTGCAGCAACGGAGGTGAAGAAAATACTTAGTTGAGGTGAATAATATTATGAGAATAGGACCTGTGTGAGTGTAGGAAGGAACTGCAGATGGTGATTTAAACTGAAGATAGACACTAAAAGCTGGAATGACTCAGCAGGACAGGCAGCATCTCTGGAGAGAAAGAATAGGTGATGTTTTGGGTCGAGACCTTCAGACTGAAGAGGTTGAAAACCAGCCATAAAACACAATGACTGGAGATGTGTGTTATCCAACTAAGGGCAGAAATCAGAATCATTTGTTCATCTTTATTGACCATAATAAATATATTACAGAAAAAATAATTTAATGGGGTGGCACGGTGGCGCTGCGGTAGAGTTGCAGCACCACAGACCCAGATTGGATCCTGACCACGGGTGCTGTCAGTACAGTATTTGTACATTCTTCTTATGACCACATGGTTTTCTCTGGATATTCCGGTTTCTCCCACAACTGAAAGAAGTGCAGGTTTGTAGGTTAATTGGCTTCCGTAAATTGGCCCTGGCGTGTAGGATACAACTGGTGTATGGTAGATTGCTGGTCGGTGTAGACTTGGTGGGCCGAAGGGCCTGTTTCCATATATATGTTATACATATATATCTTAATTTCATTGAACCATATACGGTTGAATATGGCATTATTTTCGTCTTATTTCTTCAGTCAATGGGTAAGGTTGATTGATTTTTTTGTGCAGAACAGCGATGGAAGTCTGACTCCTCTTGCCTTGTTTCTATGTTTTTGTTTCTCTATATATATATGCATAACAGCATGAATTATTATCTATTGTGCTGCACCTGTTGATTAGAGCCTGGCTCTACTGTGGAATGTAATTAGGAATGTAATTTAGCCTAACCTTCATACCTAATCCAATTTGAAGCATAAATGTTGCATTCAAGTGTAAGTTAAAACTCACTACAGTATGCACCAGATTGCACAATTTCAAGCTGAAAAATGGAAAAGCTCACTACCATGGGAGGGGGGACTCTTCCTCCCTCCCCCTCCCCCCTCCTCCCCACTGGTTCCCCCCCTCTCCACCCACCTTCCCCCCTCCCCCCCCCCCCCCCCCCCCCCCCCCGCCTCGGTCACTTCGCACCCTCGGAATTTCTCACTCTCAACTCACCCAAAGTTGGAAGCCCTGTAATTGACCTCTATAAAATTGTCCCTATTGTGTGGGGAGTGGATGAGAAAGTGAGATAAACGTAAAACCTGTGTGAACAGGCGATTGATGACGAGCAATGGGCCCAAGGCCCTAGTTTCATGCTAAACTAAACTACAAATAAAACATCTTGACAATGACAAAAGTGCCAACAAAATGTCATGCTTTATATTTGATCCTTAGGCAGCATCATATAAAAATGAATTTCCTATATATTAATGATAGGTAGTTAGTCATCTGTCCATCAGGGTTGCTCTACTATTCATTAAGATCACAGATTTCCTGCACTATCCTTGTATCCCTGGACCACCTTAATATCAGAAATCTATCAATTTCTGTTTGGAAAAAATAGAAAACTGATCTTCCACGACTTCTCGGGTGAAAATTCCAAAGATCTGGTACTATCTGAGTGAAGGAATTCCTCCTCATCTCAGTATTAAGAAGCTTACCTCATGCTGAGATTGTGATTCTTCAGCTAGGAATAGCAATCTACTGAGCATCCATCCTGTATCGTTTCAAAAGACAATAAGTGCAGGAGTAGGCCATTCAGCCCTTTGAGCCAGCACCGCCATTCACTGTGATCATGGCTGATCACCAACAATCAGTACCCCGTTCTTGCCTTCTCCACATAACCCTTGACCCCGCTATCTTTAAGAGCTCTATCAAACTCTCTCTTGAAAGCATCCAGAGAATTGGCCTCCATTGCCTTCTGAGGCAGAGAATTCCACAAATTCCCAACTCTCTGTGTGAAAACGTTTTTCCACATCTCCGTTCTAAATGGCCAACCCCTTATTTTTAAACTGTGGCCCCTGGTTCTGGACTCCCCCAACATCGGGAACATGTTTCCTGCCTCTAGCGTGTCCAATCCCTTAATAATCTTATGTTTCAATAAGATCACCTCTCATCCTTCTAAATTCCAGAGTTTAGCCCAATCGCTCCATTCTATCAACATATGACAGTCCCGCCATCACAGAAATTAACCTCGTAAACCTATGCTGCACTCCCTCAACAGCAAGAATGTCCTTCCTCAAATTTGGAGACCAAAACTGCACACAATACCCCAGGTGTGGTCTCACTAGGGTCCTGTACAACTGTACACAACCTTAAAAACAGACAACTCACAAAAAGGTTAGGTAAACCAACTCAAGCTTTACTGATCATCAGCCGGCGGAAGTGACATGGGTACACCAGTCAAGTAAGCTTGACTTCACCACGCCACCACTTCAATGAACAAAGAATTGCACAGTGTTTTATACTGTGTGTCACTTAATCACATTCCAAAGATGTTAGTCATGGTCACAAGATGCAGCCAATATACATCACTACAGGACGAGTCTGAGATTGTCTCTCTTATCAATTGGTAGACACATTTCAACGGCACCGGTCATTGTCTCAATATACATCAACCTGAGACAAGCCCGGGCCTGTCTCTCTCTCCCACCAACTAGCACTCTTCCACTGGAGAAAGCCTGCTTGAGAAGGAATACAAGCCACAACCTAATTAAGCATTCCACCATGTATCCTTCATACATTTAAAAGCATTTAACCGTTTCACCTCTTTGCTCCTATACTCAACTACTCTTGTTATGAAGGCCAACATGCCATTAGCTTTCTTCACTGTCTGCTGTACCTGCATGCTTACTTTCAGTGATTGATGAACAAGGACCCCCAGATCTCGTTGTACTTCCCCTTTTTACCAATTTGACACCATTCAGATGATAATCTGCCTTCCTGTTTTTGCCACCAAAGTGGATAACCTCACATTTATCCACATTAAACTGCATCTGCCCACTCGCCCAATCTGTCCAAGTTATCCTGCATCCTCAAAGCATCCTCCTCACATTTCACACTGCCACCCAGCTTTGTGTCATCTGCAAATTTGCTAATGTTACTTTTAATCCCTTCATCTAAATCATTAATGTATATTGTAAATAGCTGCGGTCCCAGCACCGAGCCTTGCAGTACCCCACTAGTCACTGCCTGCCATTCTGAAAGGGACCCGTTAATCCCTACTTTGTTTCCTGTCTGTTTTCAATTTTCTATCCATGTCAGTACCCTACCCCTGATACCATGTGCTCTAATTTTGCCCACTAATCTATGTGGGACCTTATCAAAGGATTTTTGAAAATCCAGGTACACTACAATCACTGGCTCTCCCTTGTTCATTTTCCTTGTTACATCCTCAAAAAATTCCAGAAGATTAGTCAGGCATGATTTCCCCTTCGGAAAGCCATGCTGACTCGGACCGATCCTGTTAATGTTATCCAAATGTGCCGCTATTTCATCTTTTATAATTGACTCCAGCATCTTCCCCACCACCAATGTCAGGCTAACTGATCTATAGTTCCCTGTTTTCTCTCTCCCGCCTTTCTTAAAAAGTGGGATAACATTAGCTACCCTCCAATCCACAGGAACTGATCCTGAATGTATAGAACATTGGAAAATGATCACCAATGCATCCATGATGTCCACAAAGGGTGCAGGAAAAGTATACCTATAGGTAAAGAATTTGCAGGGTAAAGGGGAATGGACGAATTGGCCACTGAATTACATAGCATGGAAATAAACGTTTCTGCTCACTATGTCCATGCCTGCCATCAAAGACCTATCTGTACAAATCCTTTTTTCCATCACTTGGCTTGTAATCACATAAAAAAAGCTTTTAAATGCCATGAGAATACCAGTCTCCTCTGCCTCCTTGGGCAATGCATCCCAGATTTGAACTGGTTGGGGGGAAAAAAATCCTCAAAACCTGCCTTTACCCATTACCTTAAACCTGTGCCTTCTGGATATAACATCTGCAAAGGAGAACTGGCTTGAAGAAGGGTCCTGACTCAAAACCTCACCTGTCTGCTCCCTTTGGGAAAGCTGACTTTTGACTGTTGTAGCTTTAGCCATGGTTTAACACAATAATTTGTAGGGGGCATAAGTGGAATAGGTTGTGGATACCACGGTAAAAGCTTTGATATGTAACAATTAAACTGGCATAAACTTCAGTTTGTGCTATGTACAAGAATCAAATTTGTAATGTCCTGCAATTCCACCTTAAACATGAGATAATAGAAGGAATCCACTCTGACCATTGAGTTTTCACCCTTGCAGATTGATGTAATCATTAATAAGGAGGACATTGTGTTTTGAGTTAACTAACATGGTTGGATGGCTATCATTTTTGATGACAATATTTAGAGAAAGCTAGCAGGGCAAGTCAAGTCAAGTCAAGTTTATTTGTCACATACACATACGAGATGTGCAGTGAAATGAAAGTGGCAATGCTCGCGGACTTTTGTGCAAAAGACAAACAACCAAACAACCAAACAAACTATAAACACAATCATAACACACATATTCTTTTACATAATAAATAATGGAAGGAAAAACGTTCAGTAGAGTTAGTCCCTGGTGAGATAGGCGTTTACAGTCCGAATGGGTGAACTGCTGTTTGTAGACAGCTGCAGCGTTTGTTTTCATGATAATTTCAATGCAAAACATGTTTTAAACAGCACGTGTTCATTTAACTGAAATCTTCAGTATCTTTATTCTCGCAGTTGGACGGATAGTTCTGGAGCTATTTGCAGATGTTTGTCCTAAAACAGCTGAGAACTTCCGTGCATTGTGTACCGGAGAGAAGGGAATTGGACCAACTACCGGAAAACCTCTCCATTTCAAAGGCTGCCCCTTCCACAGGAGTAAGTCAATGGTTCTGCTTGTCCACTGTGAATTGATGTGATCATCTTTACTTTTAACTTTGAATAAAATATATATTTTTTTTAATAACCAAATAATGAATGAAAACATTTGAGTAATTATTTGTAATCTTTTCAGTTATAAAGAAGTTCATGATTCAGGGAGGAGATTTTTCCAATCAAAATGGAACTGGAGGTGAAAGCATCTACGGCGAGAAATTTGAAGATGAAAACTTTAAATACCAGGTTAAACAAAAAAATAAGTGTGTTGTGAATATATCTAGTGGCTGGATGTAAATGGTCTATTATCAGCAGGATTTTCCCAGACTATGCAAAATGTGATGTTTTTAGCCTCTGAACGACATTGTTGGACAGAGTTGAGGAAACTTTACTGCATAGAAACATAGAAAACAGGCGTAGAAGTGGGCCACTGGGCCCTTTGTGCCTGCACTGCCATTCAATGTGATCATAGCTGATCATCCAAAGTCAATACCCCGTTCCTGCCTTTTCCCCATATCCCTTGATTCCGTTAGCCCAAAGAGCAAAATCTAACTCTCTCTTGAAAACATCTAGTGAATTGGCCTCCACTGCCTTCTGCGGCAGAGAATTCTCCTCAACTCAGTCCTAACTGCACTTGTTAACCACGCTTGCATAATTGTACATGATGTGACAATGTCCCATTTTTTAGCACCGATATTGAGTACAAAGCTCTGCAAGACTTTTTGCTCTTTTATGTTACTAATTAGTGGCATATAACTGCATTGATATAATAAAAAGAGCTCTCAATAGCTATTTTTGCAAGTGAATATATATTTTACTCTCTTTAATGAATAGTGCTTCGGGAAGCGTATTACCAAGTAAAGATAACATAAACAAATTTACAAAAACTAAAGGCAAAATATACTAGCTCTGTACTCTGCTTCCGTGGTGTATGCACCCTCTGTAGCAAATGTAAAGTTACAATTTGTATGGTTTTCTTGTATCTTAGTTGTGCCTTCAGTGAAGGTGGTGATATTTGTGTTGCAAGCAATTCATTTATCCTTTCACTACTGCAGCATGATCAAATAGGACTGCTCAGCATGGCCAATGCTGGAGCAAACACCAATGGTTCGCAGTTTTTCATCATTACTGTGCCTACTCCTCATCTGGACTACAAACATGTGGTTTTTGGTCGGACCCTGAAAGGATTGGGAGTGATAAAGATGCTGGAAGACGCTGAAGTGAAAGATGAAAAGCCCGTAAAGGTGAGAAGAAATAAGATCATCAAAAAAATAGAATGGGTCCAGATATATCTTTTGCGCTATTTGTTGACTGATATTTTATGTAAGTTTTAGAATAAGTGTTTTAGTTTGCTTTTTGATCGTTTCACATTTAACCAATAACTTTGAGCAGAATGCTTTTGATTAGGGCTGACTAGGGAGGTGGGTCACGCAGATCTGCAGCCCGATCCGGCACCGGGGACAGCTGCAGCCACTCTGGCATTGGGGAAATCATCCCGCGGGTTGCACTGGCCCCTTCGAGGGCCGGATGCGGCCTGCGGGCCGGTAGTTTGACACCCCTGGTCTAGTTTATCACTATTTCTCGTGGAACCTCTAGCGACCTCTTGCGGAACCCTGACGTTCTGGGGAACCCCGGTTGAGAAACGCTGGAATAGAGAGTGCATCTGTTTTGAAGAGGTAATGGGGTTGCCTGCACTCCTTGTCTATTTCCCTTCCTCGAGGTCAATCACCTTTTCTCTTCCTGGATTTTCGGTGTGACAACCTTGCCATCGGCGCTGTCTAAGAAGCTCTCATTTTCCCAAATGGTCCTGAGGTCACCCAGCTGCTGCTCCAGTTCCTTGATGCGATTTTTAAGGAGCTGCACCTGGACACATTTCCCACATGTCTGGCCATCAGGGGCACCAGCAGTTTCCCTGGTTTCCCACATCCCACAGGAGGAGCACTGCAACAACTTCCCTGCCATACCACTGTAGCTAAAACAACAGTTTCACGAGCATAGACACTAAAAAGCTGGAGTAACTTAGAGGGATAGACAGCATCTCTGGAGAGAAGGAATGGGTGACGTTTCGGGTCCAGACCCTTCTTCAGATGAGCACACTGAATCTTATCTGCCTCTCAACCTCCTTGTCTTAAGCCGAAGACTCACACTTTAACCAACACACAGCGCTTCTCCCAAACACGGCCACTCCATCAAGCCTTGCCTTATTTTTATTTGTTACCCAAATCCCAGTCCAAATTGTCTTGCCTCTGACCTTGGGAAGAAGGCAGGAGAATGGGGTTGAGAGGGAAAGATAGATCTGCCATGATTGCAGGGTCAACTTGATGGGCCGGATGGCCTAATTCTCCTCCTATCACTTATGAATGTAACTGTCCTCAACTGACTTAATTGCTCTGTTTTCCAAGTCTCCCGCTCTTTTTAAACTGAAGGGCAAAAGACTGTAGCTCCTTACTGTTAAGTGCTTGTGCTCTTGTCCCTCATCTTATCTGTCTTCTAATGACTTCACTAATGGCTCTGGTTTCCAAATCTCACTCTCTTTTCAAATTAAAGACCACTGTGATGCTCTCCTTAATCAGTAAAGCAATCCCCACCCCCTCCTCTTTTGCACCAAACTATTTCTCACCTGCACCTGGGAACTTTACATTGCCATGTCCTGTTCCTCCCTTATCCAGGTTTCCGGAATGGCAATAACATTTCAGTCGCACATTCTTGTCAGCACCTAGATTTTGTCTGCCTTGCCTGACAGGTGCTGACTCGAAGGGCCGAACGGCCTACTCCTGCACCTTTTTCCCCCTATGTTTCACCTGACAACCCATCCTCACAACCCTGGTCCAATCTATCACGGATATCCCATTCGGCTTCTGTGCCCATTTTTTCTTCAGCATAAAACCATTTTTTTTCTTTCCCAGTTGTGACAAAGGGTCTTTGACCCAAAACTTTAACCCTGTTTCAATTTCCACAACGCTGCCTGAGTTTCTGAGTGTTTCCAGAATGTTCTGTTTCCAAATTGTGCGGGATGTTAGTACAACTTCCCATTTGATGGATATGGAGAGGGGGGGGGGGGGGGGGGGGGGGGGAGGGGGGGAGGGGTATGGATCATAGAAACATAGATACATAGAAAATAGGTGCAGGAGTAGGCCATTCGGCCCTTCGAGCCTGCACCGCCATTCAATATGATCATGGCTGATCATCCAACTCAGTATCCTGTACCTGCCTTCTCTCCATACCCCCTGATCCCTTTAGCCACAAGGGCCACATCTAACTCCCTCTTAAATATAGCCAATGAACTGGCCTCAACTACCTTCTGTGGCAGAGAATTCCACAGATTCACCACTCTCTGTGTGAAAAATGTTTTCCTCATCTCGGTCCTAAAAGATTTCCCCCTTAACCTTAAACTGTGACCCCTTGTTCTGGACTTCCCCAACATCGGGAATTTTGTAAGTTTCTATAAGATCCCCCCTCAATCTTCTAAATTCTAGCGAGTACAAACCGAGTCTATCCAATCTTTAGAATCATGTGCAGGCAGGAGAGATTAGTTTAACTTGGGGTCATATTCAGCACAGACATTATGGGCTGAAGCGCCCACTTCTGTGCTCTTCTTATTGAGTCCACACACAAGATTAGAAGTTGTTCAGCCAGAGCTGAGCACACTTCTCGGCATCTGCACAATAGTGTCTGTCCTGCGCTTCTTGTGCGTGGTGGTGGAAGGATTGGTGGAAACAGGGCTGTGACGTGAACGCTCTTTCCTTGACCCCACTCTGTGCTGCAATGCTCCCATGTTCTATGCTCTATTTGACTGTTTCACAGTGAGCAGCACAAGCCTGTGCATAGACAAGTCAGATAGTTGGGTGCTTTGTGACAGCACAAAGTGTGGACTCGTACCTAGGTGTAGTGTGAATGAGTGCAGCACTTGTGGATGGGCCATCTGTTGGGAGTGATATGAAACCTGGATCCTATTTGAAAAGGATGTAGAAGGCACATGAGATTATTTCGAAACAGAGACTTGACCAATATTTATCCCTCAGTCAGAATAACTAAAATAGATGATCTAATCATTATCAAGTTACTCTCTGTGGGCAGTTACTATGTGCATTTAACTGCCGTGTGTCCCACATGACAACTTGAATGCAGTTCAAGTGTGTTTTATCAACTATAACACGATGACATGCTGAGGTCACAAAAGACACAAGGAAATGCAAGTTTTTTTTTCTTTTTTAAATTCATCATTCTTTTGGTGTGCTTGCACTCATATCAGCAGAAGGAAACGATAACCATGTTAGGACTTTAAAAAAAGGGAGAGTAAAAAAAGATATTGATTTTCCACACCTCAAAATAAAATAGCATGTGACTTTTCTTATTCCTCCCAAAACTGATCTTGTGTCAGTGGTGATGTGCAATTACTTGCAATATATCCAAGTTTGCATGTGCAATTACTTGCAATATAATCAATGTTTTCCTCGGCCTTCTGTACCTTATAACCCCCGATTGAATGTCATCTGAAAATTGAAAATTGTTTTCAAATCCTAATTTATATGTGGACCAAAATCAGTCCATGCACTGATCCCTGAGAGGGGGGGGGGGGGGGGGGGGGGGGCAACAGTTCCTTGATTTACCAATATGAGTCCTGAACACTTACTTTCACTCTTGTGTTGGAGCCAGTTGATTAGGGGGAAAAGCAGGAGTTACAGGTTGTCCATTGAGCAGTCTGAATGTGAGGAGAGGGATGGGAAGGAATTTCTCGATGATGCAAAGCAAACAGACAAATTTCTTGTTCCAAAAGAAATAAACAATTTTTTTAAGTGGTAGAAGATGGAAGCTACATGAAGAGTAGCTTAATTTTATCTAGCATGGATAAAGGACAGGTCAAGACATTTGGGCAGAATGGCCATGCTTCTTAATCATTTCCTATTATGTTGGGGTTTACATACTGGATGTGTCTTCTATCGCTTTTTACCAGGGCACAATTTTTTCACTTTAATCATTTGAAAGGAATAATAGCTGTGTAATGGATAGAAGTTCCTGGGGCCTTCAATTTGTTTTTTATAAAACTGTTATTAATTTTCCATAGATAAGAATCAGCTTTCGACTTATTAGGTTACTGAAATGTGGTTTGTCTCAATTTACTGAATCAGAGTATGTTAGACATAATTTCCACGTATTATAACCTTTCAAGATGTTATAATAAACTGGCCTTACTTCGTAACGATCTGCAGGAAACCAAACACCAATTAAGGCTGTTATAAAAGTTAATGTTTTCATTTGCTGAATATTCTTAATATGGTAAACTTATAACCATATAACCATATAACAATTACAGCACGGAAACAGGCCATCTCGGCTCTACAAGTCCGTGCCGAACAATTATTTTCCCTTAGTCCCACCTGCCTGCACTCATACCATAACCCTCCATTCCCTTCTCATCCATATGCCTATCCAATTTATTTTTAAATGATACCAACGAACCTGCCTCCACCACTTCCACTGGAAGCTCATTCCACACCGCTACCACTCTCTGAGTAAAGAAGTTCCCCCTCATGTTACCCCTAAACTTCTGTCCCTTAATTCTGAAGTCATGTCCTCTTGTTTGAATCTTCCCTATTCTCAAAGGGAAAAGCTTGTCCACATCAACTCTGTCTATCCCTCTCATCATTTTAAAGACCTCTATCAAGTCCCCCCTTAACCTTCTGCGCTCCAGAGAATAAAGACCTAACTTATTCAACCTTTCTCTGTAACTTAGTTGTTGAAACCCAGGCAACATTCTAGTAAATCTCCTCTGTACTCTCTCTATTTTGTTGACATCCTTCCTATAATTGGGCGACCAAAATTGTACACCATGCTCCAGATTTGGTCTCACCAATGCCTTGTACAATTTTAACATTACATCCCAGCTTCTATACTCAATGCTCTGATTTATAAAGGCTAGCATACCAAAAGCTTTCTTTACCACCCTATCTATATGAGATTCCACCTTCAAGGAACTATGCACGGTTATTCCCAGATCCCTCTGTTCAACTGCATTCTTCAATTCCCTACCATTTACCATGTACGTCCTATTTTGATTTGTCCTGCCAAGGTGTAGCACCTCACATTTATCAGCATTAAACTCCATCTGCCATCTTTCAGCCCATTCTTCCAAATGGCCTAAATCACTCTGTAGACTTTGGAAATCCTCTTCATTATCCACAACACCCCCTATCTTGGTATCATCTGCATACTTACTAATCCAATTTACCACATCTTCATCCAGATCATTGATGTACATGACAAACAACAAAGGACCCAACACAGATCCCTGAGGCATCCCACTAGTCACCTGCCTCCAACCCGACAAACAGCCATCCACCATTACCCTCTGGCGTCTCCCATTCAGCCACTGTTGAATCCATCTTGCTACTCCTGTATTTATACCCAACAGTTGAACCTTCTTAACCAACCTTCCATGAGGAACCTTGTCAAAGGCCTTACTAAAGTCCATATAGACAACATCCACTGCTTTACCCTCGTCAATTTCCCTTGTAACCTCTTCAAAAAATTCAAGACGATTAGTCAAACATGACCTTCCAGGCACAAATCCATGTTGACTGTTCCTAATCAGACCCTGTTTATCCAGATGCTTATATATATTATCTCTAAGTATCTTTTCCATTAATTTGCCCACTTTTACTCTGTGCAAGATTTCTTTGCTTACTGTTTACTGAAGGTGTATTTACATTACTGCAGCAATGTATTATAGAAAACTGTGGAGAACTTAAAGAAGGAGATGATTTGGGTCTAGCTCCTGCTGATGGATCAGGGGATGCATATCCAGATTTCCCCAAGGATATTGATGGAGATTTAAGTGATGTAAGTAATGTTGAGTTCTTTCCAAGTAGATTTGTTGGGAGATTTGTTGTATGTCTTTACTTTTTTATTTTAATGTCCCCTGCTCCTACCTAAAAGCACTTTGGAATTTTGTTCCATGGGTGGTTCCTCTTCCCACCGATCTCACCTCCAGATATTTTCATGTGCAAGTCTAGCCCAGAAGAAAATGTCAACGTTAAAACCAATCCGGTTGTCCTCTCGTTCAGTATTGAGTGGGGGGATCACCAGCTGACAGTTGTGAATGGTAGCCTTAACTCCCCACCTAAATCAAAAGTCATTAGTTAAATGTTCCCATTATACCTTGTGTGAAAAATCAGTAATTGAGCAGACTCAGAATTATACCATGTAGCTCAGTTGAATTACATTTAGCCTGCTGAGATTATGAGCATTCTCACAGTTTTGGTGCTTAAAACCAATTTCATAAGTGATAGGAGCAGAATTAGGCCATTCGGCCCATCAAGTCTACTCTGCCATTCAATCACGGCTGATCTATCTCTCCCTCCTAACCCCATTCTCCTGCCTGCTCCCCATAACCTCTGACACCGCTGATCCATTTCATCTGACATTTAAGTAGCATGATGGTGCACGACTTTAGAGGTTAAATGGTTTGTCTTCAGCAACATTGTGGATGCTCCTCTGAACCTGTGCATCCTAAATATGAGGAAAATGAAATTGTAGAACTGCTTGACCTCAAACAACCCGATACTTGATGACGACATGGGCCGGGTGACTGTTGATTTTGGCTCTCCGCACACATCAGTGGGCCAGCTGCAGTGTGCTGTTGAAAGGAAGATACCCTTTGGCTTTTAGCTGACATAGCTGTGTGTTTGAAACATAACTAGAAACGCCACTCGATCACAGGGCTAAGCATGATAAAAAACAAAGTTGCCAGTTTAGACTTTGAGGACTCTTGCAAATGCTGAAGCAAATTGATAGTTTTGTCCATTTGCAGAACACATTTGTTGTACACAGTAATCACACAGAAACTGTGGAACCATTTTGACAACAATCTAGCAAGGAGGTTTACTTTGTAATCAGGGAACAAAGTATAAAATAACTATTTAAAGTCTGACAATACAATGTTCAGTTTCAATGTAGCTAAGAATTTAGTTGATTTTTGGAAGGGGACAGAGTAGAATTGATTTGAAAGATTTTTGCTGAAATGAGCAACAATTTTGAAAATTCAAGCTTTTTTAATATCTATTTTTTTTAAATTACAAGAATCATTGCAGTGTTTATTACATCTTGTCTTGTTTGACTTTAGAGGTATAGTGCAAAAACAGAGCCTTATGCCCCTGTCCCACTTAGGAAACCTGAACGGAAACCTCTGGAGACTTTGCGCCCCACCCAAGGTTTTGTGCGGTTCCCGGAGGTTGCAGGTGGTTGCTGGAGGTTGCAGGTAGTGGAAGCAGGTAGGGAGACTGACAAAAACCTCTGGGTGTCATGGTACACCAGTCATTGAAAGTGGGCATGCAGGTGCAGCAGGCAGTGAAGAAAGCGAATGGTATGTTAGCTTTCATAGCAAAAGGATTTGAGTATAGGAGCAGGGAGGTTCTACTGCAGTTGTACAGGGTCTTGGTGAGACCACACCTGGAGTATTGCATACAGTTTTGGTCTCCAAATCTGAGGAAGGACATTATTGCCATAGAGGGAGTGCAGAGAAGGTTCACCAGACTGATTCCTGGGATGTCAGGACTGTCTTAAGAAGAAAGACTGGATAGACTTGGTTTATACTCTCTAGAATTTAGGAGATTGAGAGGGGATCTTATAGAAACTTACAAAATTCTTAAGGGGTTGGACAGGCTAGATGCAGGAAGATTGCTCCCGATGTTGGGGAAGTCCAGGACAAGGGGTCACAGCTTAAGGATAAGGGGGAAATCCTTTAAAACCGAGATGAGAAGAACTTTTTTCACACAGAGAGTGGTGAATCTCTGGAACTCCCTGCCACAGAAGGTAGTCGAGGCCAGTTCATTGGCTATATTTAAGAGGGAGTTAGATGTGGCCCTTGTGGCTAAGGGGATCAGAGGGTATGGAGAGAAGGCAGGTACGGGATACTGAGTGGATGATCAGCCATGATCATATTGAATGGTGGTGTAGGCTCGAAGGGCCGAATGGCCTACTCCTGCACCTAATTTCTATGTTTCTATGTTTCTATGAACCGCACGGAAACCTTGGGTGGGGCGCAAAGTCTCCAGAGGTTTCCGTTCAGGTTTCCTAAGTGGGACAGGGGCATTAGATCTACAGAGTTGGCTCCGAGCAGTGATCACCCCAGACACCAGCACTATCCTATACATTAGGGCAGGGGTTCCCAACCTTTTTTGTCCCGTTTACCTCCTGGCAACTATTCAAAAGTAAATTTACCTCCACCCTGTTTTGTTCAGTAATTCGATTATTAATAAAACAATCGACAAAGGGGACATATTAAAATAGTTTTTAACAAATCCAGAACCAACAAATTTACCCCCCTGGGGGTAAATTTACCCCAGGTTGGGAACTCTTGCACTAGGGCCAATTAACCTATAAAGCTGTACATCTTTGGAGTGCGTGGAAACTGGAGCACCCGGAGAAAACCCACGCAGTCACAGGTAGAACGTACAAAGTCTGTATAAACATCACCTGTCATCAGGATTGAACCCGGGTCTCTGGCACTGTAAGGCAGCAGCTCTCCCGCCCCTAAATTGATCAGTACGATCAATGATCAATCGATAAATGATCAGCTTGATCAGTATTTTGGGGATTGCCAATCCTATTAACTGCATCTTTGGAGCAGCGTGCAAAACTTTAGATGCACAGATACCGAGAAATAAGCAGCATGTGTCGACTACAATTTGGACAACGAGTTCTGCAATTGTGTTGATTTCTGTGCTTTTGATTTTCCCGCAATTTATACTGCGGCAGACAGACAAAAAAAAAAGATATTGACGCCTCAGGCTCTCCGGGAAAAGTGAGCCAAGAACTGCAGGTGGCGTTTAACTATTTTCTGTCGAAGTTGACTGCTGAAAGTCAAGTGGGACTGCTAGGTGCCCTGTTCAAGGGCAGGCTTCACCCTGTTGATGAGATAACCCAGCAATTTATAAGTACTGTAAGAGAAGGAAAGCGGGAACATAACCAAAGCAATCATTTCAAATCCATTAGGGTACAATTTGTGGTTCCCTCCACAGAAGGCTGTGGAGGTCAAGTCGGTGGATATTTTTAATGCAGAGATAGATAGATTCTTGATTAGTACGGGTGTTAGGGGTTATGGGGAGAAGGCAGGAGAATGGGGTTAGGAGGAAGAGATAGATAAGGCCATGAGGAGTCTCTGATGGATGTTTATGTTAAAATGTGTTTTGTATGTTCCGTTGCTTTTTATTTGTATGACTGACTTGGCGAATGAAATTCCTCGTATGTTGCAAAGCATACTTGGCTAATAAAGTATTATTGTGACTGAATGGCAGACTAGACTTGATGGGTCAAATGGCCTAATTCTGCTTCTATCCCTTATGACCTTCCAGGGTTCCACATTAAATCCTTTACCAGTATATTGTTTTTGTTTCATTGCATTTTCTTGTAATGATCAAGCATTTTCAAAATGATTAATTTAACAGGTTGATACTATTTTTCGGATCGCAGAAGACTTAAAGAATCTTGGAAATAACTTCTTTAAATCCCAGAACTGGATCTTGGCAGACAGCAAATACACCAAGGCGTTAAGGTAGTTATATTGAGCTAGAACGTGCTGGTAGACTTAATTGTACTTGGGGTTAATTGCACTTGCCATTGGCCAAGATCGTGTTTTATCTGGCCCATTGACTGGAATCTGCTTGCAGTCCTCACTCACCTGCACTTACCTGAGCGAGACATGGAAAGCTGGTCTTGCTGCTCCTCAGGCCTGGGAATCACATGGACCTTGCACAGTGAGTCTTGAGGTCCAACTTCCAGAACTTCTTGATAGTCTGTGAGAGGAGGCAAAGCTGGGAGACTTTTGTTTGCAAGCCTAATGCACTTTCACTGGTTTGCTAAGGGTTGTTAACTGGGAATATTCTCCATGGCACTGATAATGAACTGTTACAACAGTGGCTTCATTCTTCAGGTTATGAATATTATAAAGATTTTAAACATATTTTGTCATATTTTAAGCTTGGGTTACATTGTTTTCCTTTTTCCTCCCCTCAATTCAATTTTTATTTTTCTTCATGGTCCACATTGACTTGATCTAACTTCAACGCTGCTTCTCCGTCTTAATTTTACAATCCAACAACATTAAAAAAAAAAATCATAAATGGGATGGGTGTTATTAGGAAACTGTTGTTTAATGCCTATCCTAATTTCCATTGAGATAATGGTGAGGAGTCTCTACAGCTGCTACACTGTGTGGTTTAAACATTGTCACAATGCTGTTGACACGTCCAGGAATTTGGCCCTCTGATGCAGTGACAAATGGGTATTCCCAGTTAGAAAGGTGTTTTGTTGGAGGTTGTGATGGAATGGGATGCCAAATGGACCAGTGCTTTGTTGTGTATAATGCTGAGATGGTTACTGGAGCTGCTCACTGTTCACTTGTGCCCCCAGATGTGCTGTTTCCTTGCCTGCAACAAACTTTTGGTCAAAACCATTTGCGCCTAAAACTGTAGGAAAGAGGCTAATTGACAGCGCTATCTAGCTAATTATACTTTAAACCAACTGTACGAAGGGAAAAACATGCTTCTATTGACCAATCGATTATGAACAGCAGAGTCTTTGAATTTCAGATATGATCATAGTTTAGCGACACTGCCAAAATGGATTCAAAAATTCCTTGAATTCTTTTTGTCCATTCTCATTCTCCATAGATAAAAGATTGGGTTTTTGTGACTAAAGGCACATACAATAGTGTTTACTTGTAGGATTATAATTTGCATCTTGTAACAATAGTTACACAGGGGATGCTCCATTTCATACTCCTGGGCTGGACATAAGATATGTTAGTGATCATAAGGTCATAAGTGATAGGAGCAGAATTAGGCCATTCGGCCCATTAAGTCTACTCCACCATTCAGTCATGGCTGATCTATCTCTCGCTCCTTATCCCATTCTCCTGCCTTCACCCCATAACCCTGACACCCGCACTAATCAAGAATCTATCTGTCTCTGCCTTCAATGTCTTTCAGGGAAGGGAATTTGCCATTTTTACATGGTACTGGCCTACAGATGACATTAATCTTATTAACGTGGTGGAGTTTTAACTGTCCTCTAATATGGGAGACCACGGCATTCAGGGAAAACTTGGGATGGGTAATAAATGCTAATGATGCCCATATCCCATGACCATATACAAGTATAATCTTCACCTCAAAAGCTCTATGACTATTAGTGTAAGGGAGCACACGCTTCCCACAGAGTTCACCAACCTGGCTGTGATACAAGATCATCCCTTTGCCTGTAAAACATCACACGCCAAATATCAGTGGTAAACTCGACATAATGTTCCGTCATTGTGCTGAGTGCAACCATGTTGGACATTGTATATGCCTAACATTGTTCCTCTCTGGTTCAGAAAATAACATCGAAAAATTAAGATGCCATTTAAACCAGAAGCAACAGTGGGACTCACGGCACTTTGAATGAATATAGATGTCCTTCCTGTACTCTCTGGCTTTAACCAGGTGATCTAAGGTGATTCTGCCGAATCTTCTGACCCCCTTCCTCACCGTCTGCAACTCCTCCAATTTTGGTGTTGTCAGCAAACATACTCACCAACACATCTACATTTACATCCAGGTCATTTATGCATATCACAGGGTCTCAACCTGAAACGTCACCCATTCCTTCTCTCCGGAGATGCTGCCTGTCCCGCTGAGTTACTCCATCATGTTGGGTCTATCTTTGAGGTCACAGTAAAGATTCCTGCGAACTCTACTGGTCACAGACCTCCAGCCAGAATATCTTCCTTCCTCCGTCACCTTCATTGTTTGAATAAGCTGGTTCTGAATCCACACGGCCAAGTCACCAGTGAATTTGGTGCATCATAATCTTCTGATCATCTTACTATGATCTTTATCAAAATCCCTACTAAAATCCATGTATGTAATATCACCACTATATCTTCATCAATCTCCTTTGTCACCTCCTCAAAAGCTCAATCAAGTTAGTAAGACACGAACTGCCGCGTACAATGCTGTGATGGCTATGCCTAATTAGCCCATTCGCTTCCGAATGGGAGTAAACCCTATTTCAAAGGATTATCTGCTATAGTTTCAGTACCACTAACCTGAGGCTCACAAGCCGATAGTTCCGTGGATTCTCTTTACATCCCTTTCTAAATCCTGCTGTGTTAGATCACTGCAGCGAATAATCCCATCCCCACACAGGGAAAGTGATAGAAAATGAGTTAAGTTTAAGAAAGAACTGCAGATGCTGGAAAAATCGAAGGTAGATAAAAATGCTGGAGAAACTCAGCGGGTGAGGCAGCATCTGTGAAGCGAAGGAATAGGCGACGTTTCGTGTCAAGACCCTTCTTCAGACTGAAGAAGCAACATGACATAAGGTCAGAACATGAGTTAAGGTGTGTCGAGTTAAATCTGTACTCTGTCTCTACAGAACAATCCATCATAAGATGGACATCTCAAACAGCATCGCATGTGAATGATGGGTCTACCATAGTGTGATGCATAGATACGAAACCTGTAGCTTTTGCACATGGAAGTTGTACATTGAGCAAAAATACTGTGTTTAAGCAGTTACTATGTGATAATGTATAAAAGGAGAAGACAGATTTCCTGTTAGTTCAGCTGTTATGCACAATCTGGGGGGTCTTAAGTTTGGTGCTCACTCTCAGCTGAGTTTTCCTAATAGCCCTGTCCCATGGTACGAGTTCATTCCAAGAGCTCTCCCGAGTTTAAAAAAAATCAAACTCGTGGTAAGCACGGAGAATGAACGTAGCGGGAACGTCGGAGCTCGGGGGCGTCTCTTTGCGCTAACGGCAGGTACTCGGGAAGACTCCCTAACGGCAGGTAAGCACGGGAAGACTCGTGAAGATTTTTCAACATGTTGTAAAATGTCCACGAGAGCCCTGAGTACCGACGAGTGGCCATTACCGTAAATCTCCGAGTTCGAATCAGGGCAAACTCGGGAGAGCTCTTGGAATGAACTCGTACCGTGGGACAGGGCTTTTAGTTTGTAATTGGGAATTGATGAAGATCAGAGTTTTTCTCTTCTCCCTTCCCAGGACCGCAGTTTGAAAATTGCATGTATGAATGTGTGGGTGAGTGCAGGATCAAGTTTGGTTATGATAGCCCTTTGGTTGAATACTTTCTTGATAGCAGGTAAAAGGTCCCAGTTGTTTTATCGTGCCATGGTTTTCATGTAACTGTCTCTCTGCTGAAGGGAGAGGGAGCAGATTTTCAGAATTGTGGTGGATGGAAGGCATACTACAGAAAACGGGTTAAACAGAAACTGGTATGGGGTAATGGTGAAAATTGCAAACAACTGGCAGATTACTGTGAGAATAAGGGGAATGGCAATGTAAATGTTTCTGAAAGGTCCCCTATTTTAAATTTGTCTGAATTTTGCAAAATTACTGTGATTTTGAACTTCAGATGTTTTCCTTTAAGATATATAGGTGCACTAAGAAATGGAATGAATCAAGAACCAGAAGAGAAGGCAGTTAAAAATCTGGACGGCGTTGCACTGAGCTGTCACCTGAACATTGCTGCATGCAAGTTGAAACTATGTGACTGGGATGGTGCCATTCAACGCTGTGATGAGGTTTGTGTTCACATATTTATCCTTTATCCTTGCGTGATGGTTTTGTTGTGAAGTTAATCTCACATTTACAAGGGGACGTTTCCTACTGGATGGAGTTTTTTTTCAAATTTGAACTTTAGAATAAAATATTTTAAAAATGTGCTGGAAAAATTAAAAAGGATCCATGGAGAAACTTCAGTGATCAATGATTTTGCGTGCAAATGTTCAGCACAATTGAAGAATGTTAAAGTTAGCAATGTTTAATTAGGTGCTGAACAAAAAGAACCTTTTGGCAGGTGCTCAGTCCCTCATGCTTACTCTGCATTCAGTTGGATTATGGTTAATCTTTTAAAGTCGCCATCTTCTTGCCACTGACTCCGCATATAGAGTCACATGGTATGAAAACAGGCTTCAAGATGGCGCCCAACCCAGGCCACTCCTTGTGTGCTAGTCACAGAAGCAGATCTGCCATCGCACATTACAATCACTCCGCGCTTTTAAATTTAAAGTAAAGTAAAGTATCTTTTATTGTCATTCAGACTTTTCAGTCTGAAAGAAATTTCATAACATAGAATAAAATAACAAAACACACAAATAAACACAGATTTAACATCCACCACAGTGAGTCCACCAGGCACCTCCTCACTGTGATGGAAGGCAAACGTCTTAAAGTCCTTGTCTCTTCCCTCCTTGTCCTCCCTCTGCGTTGAGGCGATCCAGGCTTCTGATGTTGTGACCCCGCCGGGTGATGGAAAGTAAGTCCTGCAGCTGAATCTGAGCTCCGCGAACGGGCCGGTTCGAACTCCGCGGCCCGGGGCGGTCGAAGCTGCCGAAGCTGCCACCCTCCAGTCCAGCGGACGAAGCTGTTGTTGCGGGAGCTCCGGAGAACCGGTCACCAACCTGGGACCTGCGAGCTCCCGACGTTGTCGTCCACTGGGCCCGCGGCCGAGTCCACTGGGCCCGCGGCTGAGGCTCCGAAGTCGGGTCGCCGCCACCGCAACGCCATCGCAGCCCCGAAGTCGGCCAGCCTCGCGTTGTTAAGTCCTGGCTCTGCCTCCGGAGCCTCGAGGTCGGTCCCAATTGGAGGCCGCAAGCTCCGCCATTAGGCCTCAGCGCAGACGGAGACGGGGGATACGATAAGAAAAGGTTGCATCGCCCCGAAGGAAGAGTCTAAAAACAAGTTTCTCCCAACCCCCCCCCACACATACACAACTAAAATAACCTGAAACAACAGGACAAAAGAAAACAAAAAAAGAAAAGACAAACGGACTGCAGGCGAGCCGCAGCTGCAAGGCAGCGCCGCCACTTCCGGATCTCTACTCTCTACTCCTACAGAAACATTTCTTACTTTAACTATGATCACTAAACGTTATTCCCTTAGCATGTATCTATACACTGTGAATGGCTCAATTGTAATCATATATTGTTTTTCCGCTGACTGGTCAGCACCCAGCAAAAGCTTTACCTTGGTGAATGTGGCAATAACCTAAAACTGAACTGACCCAGCTTGCCGTTGCTGACCAAGGTGCCCCGTCTACACTTGTCTCACCTGCCAGTGTTTGACCCATCTCTCTCTCTCTAAACCTTTCCTGTCCAAGTACCTGTCCACATGTCTTTTAAATGTTGTTATAGTTTCTGCCTCAGCTACCTCATCTGGCAGCTCATTCCATGTACCCATCACCCTGTGAAATGTTGCCCTTCAGATTCCTCTTTCCCCTCTCAACTTAAACCTATATCCTCTCTGTGCACCTCTATATTTACCTCAGGATCTTGGAAACTCTATAAGATCATCTCTCATCCTACGATGATCCAATGAATAAAGTCCTGGCCAGCACAACCTCTCCATGTGGCTCGGGCCCTCAACTCCTGGCAATGTCCTCAAAACTTCTCTGCGCTCTTTCCAACTTAGCAACATCTTTCCCAAACTGAATACAATACTCCAACTGTGGCCTCACCACACCTTGTATAGCTGTAACATAACATCCCAACTTGTATACTCAATACCCTGACTGACGAAGGCCAATGTGCCGAGAGCCTTCTTGACCACCTTATCTACCTGTGCCGCCACTTTCAACACACTTTCTACGACACTCCCCAGAGCCCTGCCATTTACTGTGAAAATCCTGCCCTGGTTAGACTTCCCAAAATGGAATGCTTCTTTATCAACATAAAACTGCATTAACCATTCCACTGCCCACTTGCCCAACTGATCAAGCTCCTGCTGTAACCTTTGATAACTATCTTCACTATCTACAATACCACCAACTTTAATGTCTTCTGCAAACTTATGTTCTCATCCAAATCATTGATGTAAACGATTATATCTCATTCCTTTAATATCCAAAATGTAACAAACTCTTGATACAGTCTATGAAAGGATGCACGAGCAAGGTAAAGGGCCAGTCCCACGAGCATGCGCCTGCATGCGGCGAGTGCGACCAAACCAGAAGCGGGGGTCGCGCGGAGGTCGAGTGAGTGACGTGAAGTTCGAGCGAAGTCCGCGGGGAGTTTGCGCGTGACGTACGGCGTCGAGGCAGTGCGCACGGCGTTGAGGCAGCTGCGGGCCGCAGGCCGTTGCCGCGTGGAATTTTTGAACACGGTCAGTTTTTCGGAGCCCCGCGCGATGTCGGGACCAGCTCCGCTCAACTCCATACGGCTCCGGCGATCGAAATGGGACCGGCCCTGCGAGGCCGTGCGGCTCAAGCGACCACGTTAGGTCGCGCTTGCCACATGGAGTCGCATGCTCGTGGGACAGGCCCTTAAGCTGTAGTTTAGTTTTGTTGGGGGTGACAAACGATTTTATAGCTGAAAGAATATATTATGGTAGGAAGAAACAAAAGGCAATCGCGGATGGATAATGTAAGGTGCCACTCTGAACTTGCAGTCCTAAGGAAAGGTCTCCCACTGGCTATAACTAAATGAGGTAACCCTCACCTCAAGAAATATTCTTAAAATATGGTGATAAATATTCTGATAGTGTGCTCTTTCTCCCCTTCTACCTTCTGAGCCTTTCCCAACTTCTCAGCTCAAATTCTCTGCTCTTTGGTTTGAGGTACTAGTAAGTCGAACACAATTACATAGCCTTTTCTTGTCTTTCTCCATGTCCTGGTAAAAGTATCTTCATGGAAAATTCCTAAGTCAGCAAGAATGCTGAGGAAAGGTGGGAAATGGGAGGGTACCTTCCACACATCTTATGTCCTGGTGCTTGGGAGAATTTTCATTTAATGGACATGAACACACATATCGGAAGCTTCCGCACGACAGAGGTGACTTCAAAAGGCACATAGAACTTTGATAACTCGGCGGACAATCATTCGCATGTTCAGGGAGGCGTTCGGGGAGCTGTTTACCTGGAATTTAGATCAGATATGGCATTTCACTGTAAGCACTCCAAAATCGAAGTAACCTGGAGGAAGGAACTGCAAGTGCTGGTTTACACCGAAGATAGACACAAAAGTTGGAGTAACTCAGCGGGTCAGGCAGCATCTCTGGAGAAAAGGAATAGATGTCATTTCGGGTCAAGAACCTTCTTCAGACCTTCTTCAGATGTAACCTGTAAAAATTAATGAAAGTACTCGTTTCTGATGGCAATGCAAAGTGTTGGAATAACTCAGCACGTCAGGCAGCAGCTGTGGAGGGAGTGGATAGGCTTTCGGGTCTGATTGGGGAAGAGGAGAGGAAGCTGGAAAAGAGATGTAGGGGTGGGACAAAGCCTGGCAAGTGATGGGATACAGGTGATGGAGGGTTTAATTGGAAGGTAGATGAAGTAAGTGACAAAGATTAGAGATGAAAAGTAGACAAAAGGGTGTCAGATAAGCAGAGGAGAGGAGTGGAGGTCGGAGGCGGTCGATGAGTTGCGCGGGATTACCGAGCTCGCTCTTTCCGCCGCCGCTGCACTAGGTGAACGTCGCGATAGGTCCGGTAAACGGTGCTCTGGCACTATTCCCTGCTGTTACAAAATGATAGGAGAGCAGGGAGAGAGTGGGTCTAGTGGTATGGAGGCCAGTGGAAGAGAGGATAACGAAGAACGTGTTGAGAAGGAGTGGGAAACCGTGGGAGCACGGGGTAGTCCCAGGAAGAGCAGCCGTAAAAGAAGGAAAAACAATACTGGTGGATCGGAGAGTGAAGACAAGGAACCAGAAAAGGAAATTTTGTTAAATGTAGTGGTGAGGTTTGAAGGAGAAGGAGGAGTAAAGAAGATAGATCCATTGAAGCTGACAAAAGTAGTCAGGGCCCAGGTTGGGGAAGTAAAGTATGCAAGAGTGCTGGAGGATGGAAACATGCTAATAGGGTGCAACAGTGAGGCTCAAGTTGAAAAGGCAATGAAAATGGACAAGATTGACAAAACCAAAATAATCAAAGTAGTGAGAGTGGGAGAACGGAGGAGGGCAGGGTGTAAAGGGGTTATCTATGGAATCCCTCTCAAAGTTAATATGAGTGAACTGGTTCAGGAACTCAGGAAGAGATGTGAATTAATTATGAGTGCCAAAAGAATGACCAAAGGAGCAAAGAAAGAGGAAACTGAGTCAGTCCTGGTCGAATTCAAGACAGAATCCCTTCCAAAAGTGGTCCATTTTGGATTCATGCGATATAGTGTAAGAGAGTACATACCCAAACCAATGAGGTGCTTCAAATGTCAGAAATTTGGGCATATAGCTAAAATGTGCAAGGGGGCGAGGAAATGCGCAAGGTGTAGTGGGGACCATGAATATGGTCAGTGTGGAGAGGGGGTCAGACCAAAGTGCTGTAATTGTGGAGGAGAGCATAGTGTGGCTTACTGGGGCTGTGAGGTGATGAAACGCGAAGCTGAAGTACAAAACATAAGAGTGAAGGAAAAGGTCTCCTATGCAGAGGCAGCAAAGAGGGCTGACCCTACAAAACAGATGAATGAAAGAAGGATCAGGAGGGAGCAAGATGTGGGCATAATGGAGACAATAAAAGAAAAAGAAAAGAGTATATGGAAAGAAAAGAAAAACCTGGTTATATTTATAGCAGGAGTAATAAATGCGACAGCAGAAGTAAAATCCAAAACAGAAAGGATCCAAATCATTGTAAAGGCTGCAGTCCACCACTTGGGCATGGCAGGATTGAAGTGGGAGGAAATACATGATGGTCTCAGTATCCAGGCAAGCCAAGAGTCAACATGTGTGGGTTAATAATATTAATGTGAATCCTACAATGGAATGCAAGAAGCTTGTTAGCCAATGGGCAAGACTTTAAGCAATTCATAGACAGTAGGAAGGAAAAACCAGATGTCGTATGTATCCAGGAAACCTGGTTGAAACCAAGTTTAGATTTTGTTCTATATGATTATGTTGCAGTGAGATGTGATAGGGGAAATGGGGGAGGAGGGGGTTGCGCCACTTTCATTAAAAAAGGGATACCATACAGGGTATTAGGAATTGGGCAGGAACAGGAATATGTGGTAATAGAAGTGTGGTCTGAGAGGAGGAAAATAGTGGTAATAAATTACTATAATCCATGTAAGCGATTAGAGGTCAATAAGTTACAGGAAGTAGAAGGCCAGAGCAAATCTAATGTTATTTGGTGTGGGGACTTTAACGCACATAATACATTATGGGGCAGTGGAAAGTCAGATAATAATGGGCAGGTAATTGAGGAATTATTAAATGATGGTAATCTAGTATGTCTAAATGATGGAAAGAAGACCAGGGTAGATGTTAGGACAGGGAAGGAGTCTGTGTTGGACCTTACACTTGTTTCTAATAGGATTGCTGCTAAGTGTGACTGGGAAGTATATGAAAAGGGTACCATAGGAAGTGATCATCATCCTGTGCTATGCAAAATAAATGTTACTTTAATTATGAGTAAAGAAAACAGAAGTGGACGATGGGTTTTTGGAAAGGCTAATTGGGAGAAATTTAAGGAAGAAAGTGATAGATATGTAAAACCGATACAAGAGGAGATAGATATAGAAAGCTTTGAGAATAAATTGTCAGAAGGTATCAAAAGAGCAGCATTAGTTTCCATACCTAAAAGTAAAGGAAGATCAAAAAGGAAAGCTGTGCCGTGGTGGGACAATAAGTGTAAAGAGGTGGTGGTGAATAGAAACAGAGCATTCAGATTATTAAAAAGAACTCATAACTACCAACACATGATTAATTACAAACAGGCTCAGGCAATTGTAAGGAGGACTATAAGACAAACAAAAAGAGCATATTGGAGGAAGTATTGTGATTCAATTGGAAGCACAACACAGGTAGGGGAGATATGGGGGATGATTTAAAAAATGTAAGGTGATAAAAGGGAGTGGAGTTATCCTATCCTAACAAATGGAGATCAAACTGTAGTCTCAAATAAAGACAAAGCAGAACTAATGGTTAACACTTTTAGTAGGGTTCACAGCTCCCACAACTTATCAGATGAAGGAAGAAGAGGTAGGGAAAGAACAAGAGAGGAAAATGTTGAGGCCTTACAAAGGAAAGGTATCACAGAGGACAAGTACAATATTCCATTTAATTTGGGGGAGCTAAAGAGAGCTCTGGCCAAGTGTAAGAACTCAGCCCTAGGGAAGGATGATATTTGTTACATAATGATAAAGCATCTAAGTGAGGAGGGACTCCAAAAGATACTTGCACTATATAACAAGGTGTGGGAAGAAGGGCGAATACCAGAGAGGTGGAAGGAAGCGATCATTGTGCCTATTAGGAAACCAGGGAAAGATGCAAGTAATCCAGTAAATTATAGACCTATAGCTTTAACAGCACACATGTGTAAACTGATGGAAAGAATGGTAAATGAAAGATTAATGCATCTAATGGAAGAAAAAGGTATAGTGGCTAATTATCAGAGTGGCTTTAGAAAAGGGAGAGGTACTAATGATCCAGTTCTGTGCTTGGAAGATGATATAAGGAAAGCACAAGTCAAAAAATAATCTGTAGTTACCATATTTTTTGATGTAGAGAAGGCTTATGATATGTTGTGGAGAGAAGGTCTTCTAATAAAGCTGCATTTAATGGGAGTAGGAAGAAATATTTTTAACTGGATAATGGATTTTCTCAACGGTAGAAGTATCCAAGTTAAAATAGGGTCAGACATCTCTAGTAAATGTGTAGTCGAGAATGGAACTCCCCAGGGAAATGCGATAAGCCCGATCCTATTCTCAGTCATAATCAATGATATATTTGCAAACATTCAACCAGAGATGGGGTGTTCGCTCTTTGCAGATGATGGCAGCCTATGGAGAAGGGGGAGGAATATAGATTTTATCGTGGAAAAAGTACAGCAAGGGATAGCCCAGGTGGAAGAGTGGGGAGGGAAATGGGGTTTTAAATTCTCTATAGAGAAGACAAAGACAATGGTTTTCACAAGGAAGAAAATTAAAGAGGATGTCCAGTTAAAACTATACGGCAACAATTTGGAAAGAGTAAAAGATTTCCGTTTCCTGGGGGTTCATTTTGACTCCAGATTAACATGGAGGGTCCACATTACAAAAATAATTGAAAAATGCAAAAAAGCCATCAATGTAATGAGATGCTTGGCAGGTTTAGAATGGGGAGCAGATGTATTATCTCTTAAACGTATTTATGTATCACTGATCAGATCCAGACTAGAGTATGGCAGTATAGCTTATGGGTCAGCATCTAAGTCAGTGTTGTCCGAGTTGGACAAAGTCCAAGCGGAAGCTCTAAGAGTCTGTATAGGAGGTGTGCGGACGTCACCTGTATGTGCACTACAGGTGGAAACTGGGGAGATGCCGTTGAGACTGCGCCGCAGACAATTAATGGCTAATTACTGGCTAAGCCTTAAGGGTCATGGAGAGAACCACCCAACAAAACAGGCAGTACAGGAGTGCTGGGAGAGAGGGGTGGCTCAGTCTGGAAGCTTCGACTGGGTTGGAGCAGTTGTGGCAAGGGACATGGGAGTAGAGGACAAAGAGTTCTGCCCTGCAGTATTGTGGCCATCTGTCCCAATATGGTTACTGAACATCCCAAAAGTTGATCTGGAGACATGGGAGGCAAAAAGGAGGAACAAAAATTCAGACCTAAAGACAGAATATCATAGCCATATAGATAATAGATACAGGGAACACCTCTTAATTTTCACAGATGGATCAAAGGATCCAGTAGCTGAAACAACAGGGGCAGCTGTGGTAGTCCAGGGGATGAATGTTGAGCTTTACAAAAGAACAAACAACTATTTGACAGTATATACAGTGGAACTGTACGCTATTTTGATGGCAGTTCGGTGGATGGAACAGATGCAACCATGTAAAGTAGTAATATGTAGCGACTCATTATCTGCAATCCAGAGTATTGGGTCTGGTGCATCCCATAGGCGGCCTGACTTAGTTTATGAAATCCTGCTACTATTAAGCCAAGTGACAAGGAGGGGCAGTGACGTGACTTTGTTGTGGGTCCCAGCACACATTGGTGTTCTAGGGAATGAAAAGGTGGATAAATTGGCAAAGGAGGCTGTAAAAAAAAGAAACATAGAGGTAAACTTACAACTATCCAAATCCGAAGGAAAACACATTGTGTGGAAGAAAATAAATCAGGAATGGCAACAATACTGGGAACAGGAGACAAAGGGGAGACACCTCTATTCGCCACAAAACAGAGTGGGCATTACAGCAAGAAGAGTGGGGAACAGGAGGGAACAGGTAGTATTAACAAGGTTGCGGATAGGACACACTCACCTGAACAGCACATTAAAAATATTGGGAAAACACCCTACTGGGCTGTGTGAGGAATGCCATCAACCAGAAACAGTTCAGCATGCCCTAGTTGCACGTAGGAGATATGAGACAGAAAGAGGATTTATGATCATTGAAATTAGGAAAATTGGGTTGACAGAAATATCAGTAAAGAACATTCTAGAGTGTGGAGGGAAAGGAAAAGGAATAAAGTTGTTGTTTGATTTCTTGAGGGCCTCTGGGCTTATAAAAAGGATCTAATATAAAGACATGAGTACTGTGGAATGAAGCCAGAAGGTGGCAGCAATGCAACATTGCGGATACCGACTGCCGTAAAACTCCAAAGAAGAAGAAGAAGAAGAGGAGAGGAGTGAATTGTAAAACCAGAGGGAGGAATATAGGTGGAGGGCTGGTGGTGTTGGTGGGGGGGAGATGGGTGGATATGGGTGCACACTGGGGTGGGTGGGGTATTATAGTTGGAGAATTCAATGTTCATACCTGTGTTTTAACCTACACCCAAGCAAAATATAAGATGCTGTTCCTCCAATTTTCTTGTGGCCTGATTCTGGCAATGGAGGAGGCCCAAGATAGAAAATATTAGCACGGAAAGGGAATTAAAACGGTTGGCAATCGGAAGACCCAGCAAGTCTTGGCAGACGGAGCGTGTTAGGGGAAGTGGCCGCCCAGTCTACGTTAGATTTCACCGATGTAAAAGAGGCCACATTGAGAATTCCAAATGTAGTTGAAAAAGTGCATGTGAACCTGTAAAGGCTACTGGTGTTTCTGGATGGACGTCAGGAAGAAGGTGTAGAGACAGTGTTATATCTCCTGTGCTTTCAAGAAAAAGTACCTCAGGAGTGGAGGGGGGTGGAGCATGGTGTGCATGGGAAGGAATGAGTGAGACGATGAGTTGAGGAGGGTAGAAACAAGGAACTGCAAATGTTGTTTTCCACAGGCAGTGCTGATGTAACTCAGTGGGTCAGTTGAGGAGGGAGTGGTCATAGAAACATAGAAAATAGGTGCAGGAGTAGGCCATTCGGCCCTTCGAGCCTACACCACCATTCAATATGATCATGGCTGATCATCCAACTCAGTGTCCCATCCCTGCCTTCTCTCCATACCCCCTGATCCCTTTAGCCACAAGGGCCACATCTAACTCCCTCTTAAATATAGCCAATGAACTGGCCTCAACTACCTTCTGTGGCAGAGAATTCCACAGATTCACCACTCTCTGTGTAAAAAATGATTTTCTCATCTCGGTCCTAAAAGACTTCCCTTTTATCCTTAAACTGTGACCCCTAGTTCTGGACTTCCCCAACATTGGGAACAATCTTCCTGCATCTAGCCTGTCCAACCCCTTAAGAATTTTGTAAGTTTCTATAAGATTCCCCCTCAATCTTCTAAATTCTAGCGTGTACAAGCCGAGTCTATCCAGTCTTTCTTCATATGAAAGTCCTGCCATCCCAGGAATCAATCTGGTGAACCTTCTCTGTACTCCCTCTATGGCAAGAATGTCTCCTCAGATTAGGAGACCAAAACTGCACGCAATACTCCAGGTGTGTTCTCACCAAGACCCTGTACAACTGCAAAGATCGTGAAGGGACGGAGATGGAAATACATGACTACTGGTGGGATCACGTAACGGTGGCAGAAATGTCGGAGCATATGTTGGATGCTGGTGTGGGGTGAAAGATGAGGACCTGTGGAAATGTATCCTTGTTCTGTGTGGGGGGGGGGGAGGGAGAGCGAGAGCAGAACTGTGGGACTCGAGGAGACGCAGGCGAAGGATGCATCCACAACATCAGGGAAAACCATGTTTACGGCAGAAAAAGAACATCTCGGATTTCCTAGAATGGAAAGCCTCATCTTGGAAGCAGATACACCGCAGATGGAGAAACTGAGAGTAAGGAATGACATCCTTGCAAGAGGTAGGGTGGGTGGAGGTGTAGTCAAGGGGCCAGGGTAACTTGAAGTTTCTGATTAAAGTCTTGTTCATCTTGAACTGCACACTTCCAGTCGGTATCCACACTGCAGGGCGGCACGGTGGTGGGTTCCATCCTGACTACGGGTGCTTGTCTGTACGGAGTTTGTACGTTCTCCCCGTGACCTGCGTGGGTTTCTCTGGGATCTATAGTTTCCTCCCACACTCCGAAGACGTAGAGGTTTGAAGGTTAATTGGCTTGTTATAAATGTAAAATTGCCCCTAATGTGCGTGGGGTAGTGTTCGCATGCGGGGATCGCTGGTTGGTGCGGACCCGGTGGGCTGAATGGCCCGTTTCCGTGCTGTATCTCTAAACTAAACTAAACGAAACTTTCTGATGATTACGCAGTGTTGGCTCACGATAATAACCTTGGTTGTCGTACGATACACATTGGTTGTAAGTCCAGAAAAGAAAGGTTACTTGGCAGTCATGAAAAGATCAACGATTACTAATGGTTGAATTCTATTTTTACCAGGCTGATTTCACACCGACCTTGAGTGCTCAGCCTGTAGTCAGTTTGAGAAAAGGCACTTTTTGGAGATCTTAACCCCAGAAATACATATTCAGTGGATGCCATAGTGATCCCCTAACTTTCCTTCTGTAGTGATCCCCTAACTTTCCTTCTGTAGTGATCCCCTAACTTTCCTTCATCTTGGGATCTATTTCACCCCCTCCACCTCCCACCCTCACCCTCACAGCAAAGTAGCATCAACTATGATGGATTGGAAGTTCTTCCTCCAGGATCCAGGTTGATTGGAATTCCGATCAACCTGGATCCTGGAGGAAGATCTTCCAATCCATCATAGCTGATGCTACTTTGCTGTGCAGCAGAGTTGAAGGCCAACCCTCAAAGGCACATTTATCAAAAAGCCAAACTCTGACAAGATGGATGATGACTGCTATGTGGAGGGCTGGAGGGAGCATGGTGAGTGGATTAAGGTCCACCGTGAGAAAGATTGTAGTCGTGAATGAATCAAGGAGGAGAGATTAAAAAAAATCAATCCTAGAAAAGGTATCATGACCTCTAAATATACCAAGATGGCACCTACAGCACAATAAACAACCGCATTTGGAGTGTTGTGAGCAGCTTTGGGCCCCATATCTGAGGAAGAATGTACTGGCACTGGAGAGGGTCCAGAGGAGGTTTACGAGAGTGATCCCAGGAATGAGTGGGTTAACATATGATGAACATTTGTCAGCACTGGGTCTCTACTCGCTGGAGTATAGAAGGATGAGGGGGCCCCATTGACACGTACAGAATAGTGAAAGGCTTGGATAGAGTGGACGTGAAGAGGATGTTTCCACTAGTGGGAGAGTCTCGGACCAGAGGTCATAGTCTGAGAATTAAAGGACGTTCCTATAGGAAGGAGATGAGGAGGAATTTCTTTAGTCAGAGGGTGGTGAATCTGTGGAATTCATTGCCACAGAAGGCTGTGGATAAAGGATATTTTTAAGGCAGAGACAGATAGATTCTTGATTAGTACGGGTGTCGGGGTTATAGTATTACAGAAATGACCATTGATGTGAAACCTAGGTGTAACATGGCCTGTATGGCAATCATGGAAGATAAATAGGAAAATGGACATCTCTTAGTGTTATGGACAATAGACAATAGGTGCAGGAGTAGGCCATTCGGCCCTTCGAGCCAGCACTGCCAATCAATGTGATCATGGCTGATCATCCCAAATCAGTACCCCGTTCCTGCCTTCTCCCCATATCCCCTGACTCCGCTATCTTTAAGAGCCTTATCTAGCTCTCTCTTGAAAGCATCCAGATAAACAGCCTCCTGAGGCAGAAAATTCCACAGACTTACAACTCTGTATTATTGGTTTTGCTCAAATACTGCACACAAATTATGAAATTTTAGGCCATTAATCTAATTCAGTAAGAAACAATATCATTATAAGGATCTTGGAAAGACTGAAAGAAAACTGTAATTCTGTGGTATATAATTGCTTGTTAGAAAATATACTGAAGTTTTCATTGATGGAGGAATCCAACTTTTCATTGCTTTTAAATTTAAATGCCTAATCAGTGGATTTGATGCATTTTTCTCTGAGAATTTGAATGTTCTCCGCCTGACCGCGTGGGTTTTCTCCGAGATCTTCGGTATCCTCCCACACTCCAAAGACGTACAGGTTTGTAGGTTAATTGGCCTGGTATAAGTGTAAATTGTCCCTAATGTGTGTTGGATAGTGTTAATGTGTGGGGCTTGCTGGTCGGTGTGGGCTTGGTGGGCCGAAGGGCCTGTTTCTGTGCTTTTTCTCTAAACTAAACTAAACCATTTCCTTTAAAAGGCTCTGGCAATTAATCAATCAAACACAAAGGCACTTTACAGAAGGGCTCAGGCTTGGCAAGCAAAGAAGGATTACGATCAGGCACTGGTACAGTAGCACATTATTAATTTCTTAATCTCTTGAACACAAAGTTTGACAAAGAATTGAATGGAATATATTGAAAAGAGAACTCAAAAGTACCAGCATAACATTGGAGTCACATATTTTTTTGTTGTTGTCTAGGATGATCTTAAGAAGGCTCTGGATATAACACCCGATGACAAAGGCAAGTTGTAAAAATCATTGACAGACACAAAATACTGCAGTAACGTAGTGTGACAGGGCAGCATCTCTGGAGAGAAGGAATGGGTGACATTTCGGGTCGAGACCCTTCAGACTAGAGTCGGGGGAAAGGGAAACGAGAGATATAGACAGTAATGTAGGGAGATATAGAACAAATGAATGAAAGATATGTAAAAAAATAATGATGATAAAGGAAACAAGCTATTGTTAGCTGTTTGTTGGGTGAGAATGAGAAGCTGGTGCGACTTGCGTGGGGGAGGGATGGAGAGAGAGGGAGTGCTGGGATTACTTGGTTAGAGAAACCATTATTCACACCACTGGGCTGTCATCTGCCCAAGCCAAATATTAGATAGTGTTCCTCCAATTTGCGTTTAGCCTCACTCTGACAATGGAGGAGGCCTCGGACAGAAAGGTCTGTGTAGGAATTGGAAGGGGGATTTAAGTGTTTGGCTGGTACTGGTACCTTCACATGCATATGAAAATAATTTGCTGTTTTCTGTGGCTCTCATATTAACTTTGCCTTCTTGTTACATTTTTGCAGCTGTAAACAATGAAATACTCAGAGTGAAGCAAAAGAAAAAGGAACTAAAAGAGAAGGAAAAAGCAACTTATGCAAAAATGTTTGCTTAATAATCGAATTTTTGTTTACAGTCCTGAACAGCCCCGGGTTTATTTTGGGAATAATTTTGAGGGCATTGATGTGTGAGTCTGTAGCTTGTTTGTCGGATAATATCTATTGTCGAAAAAAACAATAGAGTTTAGATGGTGGGTAAACATTTGGATTTAGCTGCACTACTTGCAATAGAATTGTTAAAAATATTAAAATAAATATCGAAAACAAAGGTCTGAACTGTTTCTCCTGCCGTAGAGGATGATGTTTCTGTTTACGACTCTTCACAGTAATTACATCAGAGAAGTCAAATCTGGAAGAACGCTTATGCCTTTAAATTACTATTTCCATTTGAAAGAGATTAGTGAATTCTTTATACTTTATTGTCACATGTGACAAGTCACAGTGAAATTCTTTGCTTGGGTATGCAATAGTCACCACATAAAGGACGGTGAAAAAGTTACAAAGTATCCCACCTTTGTTCTCCCACTCCCTCACGGCGGTCTCCCCACGGGTCCTCCTTTGTTGTTCCTCCCGGCGGCAGCGTCTTCACTCCGACATGGTCCATCGGTCGGTGACATTAATGTATGCCAAGTTGCCTAACCAAGGTTGTTTCACTTGCCTGCATCTGGCTCAAATTCCTCTAAAAACGATTGTTTTCTGTGCACCTGTGTCTTTCAAATGTTGTAATTGTATTTGCTTCAACCACTTCCTCCGGCAGCTCATTCCATGTACGCGCATCCCTGAGTGTGAAAAATTGCCCCTCTTGTCCCTTTTAAATCTTTCCCCTCTCACCTCAAACCTATGTCTTCTGGTTTTAGACTCCCCTTCCCTGGGGAAGATGACTATTCAACTTATCTCTGGCCCTCATGGCTTTATATACCTCAACTGTTACCCCTCAACCTCCTCTGCTCCAGGGAATGAAGGGCCAGCCCCTCTACACAACTTTTCTTACATTCTTTACAGTTTAATGAGATGCTTTCTTTAGTATTTAATATTGTGAGCAATTTTGGGCACCATATCTGAGATACGATGTGCTGGCCCTGGAGAGGGTTCAGAGGTGGTTTACAAGAATGATCCCAGGAATGAGTGGGTTAACTTGTGATGAGCGTTTGATGGCACTTGGCCTGTACTCTCTGGAGTTTAGAAGAATGAAGGGGGGACCTCATTGAAATGTACCGAATAGTGAAAGGCTTGGGTAGAGTGGATGTGGAGAGAATGTTTCCACTTATGGGCGTCTAGGACTAGGGGTCATAGCCTCAGAATTAAAGGACGTTCCTTTAGGAAGGAGATGAGGAGGAATTTCTTTAGTCAGAGGGTGGTGAATCTGTGGAATTCTTTGCCACACAATTGATATTTTTAAGGCAGATATAGTTTCTTGATTAGTATGGGTATCAAGGGTTAGTGGGGGAAGGCAGGAAAATGGGGTTATGGGGGAGAGATAGATCAGTCATGATTAAATGGCGGAGCAGACTTGATGGGCCGAATGGCCTAATTCTGCTCCTATCACTTATGACCTTACGATCCCATCGTAATCATAGAAACCCTTAATTGAGCCATTGTCGAACCTGGAACATTGAGCTGTCAAATTCGGTTTCCAAAGCTTACTTACTGCCACAGCCAGAGCATGTTCTGTTCATCCGATTCTTGAGGTCAACATTTAAAAGTTATGAACAGAATATTTTTACATTGTGGCCCGGAATTTCTTTGAGTTCATTTCACCCAGCTTAATTATAAATTGAAAATTAATGACGAATGGCAATTCAAATGCAACATTCTATTTATACTTGAGGCACAAAATGGGTGATCTACCCTTTTTATTTGAAAAACTGACCACATTAAGCTCTGGCAAATTTTCATCTGTCAACTGTACTGTCCTTGAAAATGGCATTTTGTGGGACATTGTCCCAGTTGTTACCGGATTTCTGTAACTTTTCACTTTTCTTTTCCTCTGCAAAAAGCACATAATGATACAAACAAATTATAATAATCGCAGTGATACAAGAAACAATTGTACCCCTCAACGTTTCAATGGGGTTTAATGAGGAATTAAACCATTCATTATTCATTGGTGCTCCAATATTACACTTCTGACAAATGATGGCTAAAGAGCCTGTCCCACGTTCATGCGACTGCATGCGGCAAGCGCGACCAAACCGGAAGCGGGGGCCGCAAGGAGGTCGAGTGATCCCCGTACAGGGCTGTCACACCAGCATGCGGCGAGCGCGACCAAACAAGAAGCGGGGGCCGCGCGGAGGTTGAGTGATCCCGTACGAGTTGACATGAAGTTCGAGCGAAGTCCGCAGGATGTTCGCGCTAGGCGTACGCCGTCAAGACGCTGCGTAAGGCATCGAGACGGTGCGTACGGCCTCAATGCGGCTGGGGGCTGGCAGGCCGTGGCCGCGCGAAATTTTTGAACAGTCAGTATTTCGAAGCCCCGCGCGATGTCGGGACCAGTTCCGCACAACTCCATACGGCTCCGGCGATCAAAATGGGACCGGCCCTGCGAGGTCGTACGGCTCAAGCGACAACGTTAGGTCGCGCTTGTCGCATGCTCGTGGGACAGGCCCTTTAGTCTATATCCCTCTTGCAGGCTGGTATTCTGACCATCAGTATTTAAGTCCATTGATAAATTTGTCAAATTCCAAATTAATTGTATTTTGCGAAATATATCGGAGGCATAAGTTGGATATTTTTTGTGGTTTGTCTTCTGGTCAGAGGTTTGTCAGTTATTAAAGTTGAAATGTAAATGTGTACTATTAGCAGCAAATGGTAGTATCTGAATTCATTCGATAATAGCCTTCCAATGTATCTGTTAAGAAACTATTAAATTTTGTCTTTAAATATAAAACTTATTGCATTATCATTATTAACGTTGGTTCGAATACTCCAAGGAAGTAATTTGATATTTGCCTAAATTTGTGCACGTTAACTTGAAATCTGCACTCATTGAGGTTCTTTACTCATGTCCAGTGAAAGATATTCTCTCAACAATACAACGCACAACAGGATGATTTGACAGTGAAATTGATACCAGGCTAAAGAATATTAGGAGTGGTACTTAAATGCTCAACCAAGAACAATAAAACTGGTGTCTTATAGCACCACCTATTGGGTTTGAACAAAAAAAAACACTTTTTTTTTTTAACAGGCACTACGTTTTATTTTTTCCTTTTCCCACACTTTTCATACAGTCTTAGTGTGGAAACAGGCCATTCAGCCCAACCTGCCCACACCGGCTAACACGTCCCATCTACATATGTCCCGCCTACTTCACTTGGTCCATATCCCTATAAACCTGTCTTATCCATGTACCTGTCTAAATGTTTCTTAAACCTTGCGATAGTACCTGCCTCAACTACCTCCTCCGGCAGCTTGTTTCATACACCTACCATTCTCTGTGTGAAAAAGTTACCTCTCAGGTTCCTATTAAATCTTTTCCCCTTCACCTTTAATCTATGGCCTTCTGGTTCACGATTCCCCTACTCTGGGCAAGAGTCATTGTGCGACTACCCGATCTATTCCTCTTAAGATTTTGCACACCCCTATCTTCTCTGCACCCTTTCCAGCATGATATGGGAAAATACCTAGGGAGGTGGTGGTTTGTTGTGGGAAGGGAAGAATTAACCAGTGAGTTGCGGAGGGAACGGTTTCTGCGGTAAATGGAAAGGGGCAGAAATGGGAAGATGTGGCTGGTGGGATCCCGTTGGAGGTGGCAAAAATGTTGGTGGATTATGTGCTGTATGTGACGGCTGATGGGGTGCAAGGTTTGTTCCTGTTGCAACTAGGGAAGGGGTAGCGGAGCTGTGGGATACCGAGGAGGCCATTGTGAGGGCCTCATCTATAATGGAAGAGGGGAACCCCCGTTCCCTAAACAATGAAGACATCTCAGATGTCCTAGTATGAAACACCTCATCGTGAACGCAGATGCGAGGTAGACAGAGGAATTGGGAGCAGGGAATAGAGTCTGCAGGAGGTAGTGTGGGAAGAAGTGTAGTCTAGGTAGCTGTGGGAGTCGGTAGGCAGTCGATAGTCTATCTCCTGTGATAGAGATGGACAGATCAAGAAATGGTAGAGGGATATGGAAGATGGTCCAAGTGAATTTGAGTGCAGGATGGAAATTTGTGGTGAAGTTGATGAAGCCCATGAGTTCTGCGTGGGTGTAGGAGGTAGCCCTGATGCAGTTGTCAATGTAGCGGAGATGGAGTTCGGGGATAGAGCTAGTGTACGACTGGAACAAGGATTGTTCGACGTACCCTACAAAGAGGCAGGCATGGCTGGGGCCCAAATTGCTGGATTTCAATTTAAGATAATGGAGCAGTATAGTCACTGGCACTAATTCCTCAATAGGGGAGAAAAAGAGAATGACCAATGCAAGTTGCAACAAGGATTACGCTTGTATTTACATGAATCAACATGCGCTTTGGCCAGCATTTTAGGGCTGCTGATGGCAAATCACTAACCTATTTTGCTGTACATTAAATGTTCACATTTTTTTATGGAAATGGGAGTAATGTGCTGAATAAAATGATGTTGAGATCACCTTTTGCCCAGTTAGCTTCACTAACAACAGAAACATTTTTTTAGTCTTTGGGACTGACAGCTAATATTGCTCTTTTATCATCAATACTTATGGAATAAATCCTTACCTTGACTCTAATACTTAAGTATTCATCTTTTCTTGAAATCAATATAGCTGATATAGATTGTTATTTAAATGGACCAGCTTGCGACTAATGTTATTCCATCAATTTTGGTGGCACGTCCCAGATCACAACACTCTCTAGATGCATAGGTTCTTCCTCGGATCGCCTTCAATCCTTTTACCCCTGATCCTAAATCTCTGCTCCCTAGTTTCATACTGTCTACATTCCCTCAAATTGTTGCATATAGATATCATTGCCTCCTCGGCCTCTTCCACAGCAAGGAAAACAATTCCCGGCCCATCCAATCTTTCCTCATAACTGAAATGCTCCAATTCAGGCAACATCCTGGAGAATATCCAATGCACCCTCTCCAGTCCAATCATGCCCATCTTTTAATGCAAAGACCAGAACTATACATCGTATTCCAGCGATGTCCAAACCAATGTTTTATAAATGTAGCATAACTTCCCTGATCTTATTATTCTGTGCTCTGGTTGATAAAACCAAGTATCCTGTATTCCTTCTTCACCACCTTATGTATTTCACTGCCATCTCAGAGGAAGGTTGTGTGCGAAAGATTTGTCCGAGATTCTAATAGTTAGGGGACAGATGTTTCTGATGACTTGATTCCAGATGCTATGATTTTATCTATCAATGAGCAGCTACAGAAAGTCCTGGAGGGAAAAGATGAACAGCCATATCTGTATCACAACATGGATTCGATAGAGTCGAGTGGTGGCGCCATAGAGTGTGGCAGCCTCGCCTGCAGCTGTTTGTTCTTCACCCTTTTTTTAGTTTGTTAAAAAGTTTTGTTCTGGAGGCCTTTTAGTCTTTTTATGTGGGGGAAGGGGGAAACCGTTTTTTCCAGTCCCTACCTGGGTGAGGATGCGTCCTTCCTCCGAGCCGCATCTTCGCCCCCTCCTCGCGGCCTACCATTTGGATTGGCACGGTCTTTCCTGTCAGAGTTGCAGCTTCAGCACTGAGGTACCATCGCGGAGCGGGACGATGCCTTACCCGGGTCGCCGTGTTGGAGCTCCGGAGTGCTGGCCCTGCGGACTTCAACATCGTGGAGCTGTGGTCTGCGGAACTTCCAGCCACGGCAACGCTGACTTTATCAACGCGGAACTTGGGATCTCTCGCCGAGGTCGGACGGTGGACTGTGGGAGCCACGGTCTCCGGGAGCGGCCGTTTCGGAACTCCAAACCGCTGAGTGTTCTTCTGTTCCGACGCCGGAGTTCCATCATCCTGGCGAGAGGGTCTGAAACATCGGGCTGCCGTAATGGCGACTGCAAAGGCCTCAATAGGCCCCGACCACGGGTGAACATCGAAGAAGTGGACTGAACTTTGCTGCCTTCCCTCACAGTGGGAAACGTTGATCCCGCTGTGGGGGGATGTTTTTTACGTTTAATGTTAAATTCTATAAAGTTGTGTTTATTTTATTTGTGTGCTGCAATGGCAACTCAAATTTTACTGCACCAATTGGTGTACATGACAATAAATGTCCTTTGTACTTTGTCAGGAGTGTTTTATTGTCATATGTCCGAGAGAGAACAATGAAATTCTTACTTGGATAACTTAAAGGACAAGGTCTTGCAGGCAGATGCAGGGAAGAAGCAGAGTTAGTAATCCCGTGTCATGCGCCAACAATCATCAGTATAGTTGAACAAAAGAAGAAAGGGGCAATCAGTGTGGGTAGTGCAGAGTGGCTCTCCAAACACAAGCTGGCAGTGAAGTGGGAGATTTATATTATCCTTATATTAAGAGATACAGTCAATATGAAAGGGAACGGGATTGCTAAATTGTGTTCAGAATAATATTAGTCAGTATATAGCAAGAAAAACAAGGAGTGCAAGTTTGTATTTAGTTTTAGGGAATGAAGCTGAACTGATGGAAGAAGTTTCAGTGGAGGAGCCAATTTTGGGACGAAGAATCCCATTACTGTTATGGAAAACAACAAAGACAAAATAGGAAGTAACTGCTCTGAGGTGAATTTTAATAATTCAGTAAATATGCAATGGAAATAGCTGGAAAATTAGGAAAGCAAAGGGAGGACATCAAATATTGGAATTGAAATCCAAATATATTTTATAAACATAACAAGCATGAGGTAATTAAGGGTAGGGCATATTGGGGAGGGGAAGATCGTCTGGGTACAAGTGAGGGTGTGGAGGCAGTGTGTGATTCTTAACAAATATTTTGTTACCACCTCATAAAAGGGGGAGATTATGTATATGATGTAGTTAAGGTGAATGGCATGAAATGGGATGTTAGTAAGTGTAGAGAAGCTTAGCTACACTAATTGGAGAAAGCAATAGCAGGAGAGACATAAATAATAGGATATGAACAAAATTCAATGGATTAGATATAAAAAATGATAAACAATCCATCACGCTAATAGATCGCTAAGCAGTGGAAGAGAACTGTAATACAAGAAACTTACAACATTCTTAAGGGGTTGTAGATGCAGGAAGATTGTTCCCGATGTTGGGGAAGTCCAGAACAAGGGGTCACAACTTAAGGATAAAGGGGAAATCTTTTAGGACCGAGATGAGAAAAACATTTTTCACACAGAGTAGGGAATCTCTGGAATTCTCTGCCACAGAATGTAGCTGAGGCCAGTTCATTGGCTATATTTAAGAGGCAGTTGGATGTGGCCCTTGTGGCTAAAGGGATCAGGGGGTATGGAGAGAAGGCAGGTACAGGATACTGAGTTGGAAGATCAGCCATGATCATATTGAATGGTGATGCAGGCTCGAAGGGCCGAATGGCCTACTCCTGCACCTATTTTCTATGTTTCTATGTGTACACAGATAAATAAGTAAAGGACTGACGATAAATATACTGGTGTCAGGAAACAAGCTTCAGGATCGCAACCCATAATTAAAGGCTGCTTAAGGTGTAGGCTTTGAGCTCAAATCCCATTTTATGTTTTCAACAATCAACTGGCTGATGTGGCACAATTGTAATAATTCACCAAACCCAACATCTGTGACTGTGAGGCTTGAACTTTTGATCTTACCGCTGCTGAAAGTGCAAGTCATGTGGACTCGATGACAGGGTGGTGAAGAAGGCCATTTGGTACGCTTGTCTTCATTGATAAAGGGATTTGAGAACAAAGGGTGGCACATCGTGATGGAGCTGCAAGCCATTGGTGAGACCACATTTGGAGTATTGTGTGCAGTTCTGGTCACCCGGCTGTAGGGAGGATGTCATTCATTTTGAACGGGTACAACAAAAATTCACCAGGATGTTACCTGGGTTTGAGCTCCAGGGAGAGGCTGGATAGTTGAGACTTTTTTCTCTGGAATGCAGGAAACCTGCAAACCTGTCCTATCGGGTGGCGCGGCAGCCTCGTAGCAGTCTGTCCGTCCTTTCACCCTTTTTGTTATTTTTAGCCTGTTTAACAGTATGATCCTGGAGGTTTCTTTATCGTTTTTATGTGGGGAGGTGGGGAGGGGAAGGGGGAAACCATTTCCCAGTCACTTCCTGGTTGGGATGCTTCCATTCTCCGAGTCGCATCTTCGCCCCCACCCCTCGCGGCCTACCATCTGGATTGGCGCAGCCTTTCCTACCAGTGACCAACCAGAGCTCCAGCGGCGGCGCAGCACTGAATTAACATCGCGGAGCCGGCGATGCCTTACCAGGGATCGCCGTGTGGAGCTCTGGGGTGTTGGGCCAGCTGACGTGGAGCTGTGGTTTGCGGAGCTTCCAGCCGCGGGCGGCACTGACTTTGCGGAGTCCTGGGATCCTTTGCCGGGGATCGCCAGTGTTGGAGCTTCTTCCAGCTTGGCCTGTGAACTTCAGGAGCTGCGGTCTCCGGTAGGGAGCGGCCAATTCGGAAACGCCAAGCTGCTGAGAGGGTTCTTCCGTTCCGACATCGGAATTCCGTCATCCCAGCGAGAGGGCCTGAACATCGGGCCGCCATAGCGGCGACTGCGGAGGGCTCAAAGGCCCCGACCACGGGTGAACAAGAGGAAGATGACTGAACTTTATTGCCTTCCCTCCCAGTGGGAAACGTTGATTCCGCTGTGGGGGATGTTTATGTTAAACTCTATCGTGTATTGTGTTCTTTTTATTGTATGGCTGTATGCTAGCTCAAATCTCACTTGAACTTGAAGAACTGAAGAAAGACCATGTCAAGATGTACAAGATCACAAGTGGCATGGATAACGTGAACTCTGTCTTTTTTCCAGAATACAGGATTCTAAAATTAGAGGCTATAGCCTTAAGGTGAGAGGGGAGAGATTTAAGAGAGACCTCATGGACAGCTTTTGACACTCGGAGGGTAGTCTGTAACTGGAATGAGGAACCTACAAAAACGATACGATTCCGACTTTCTAAAAACATTTGACAGATGATTAGGAGCTAAGAGGGATATGAGCCAAGTACATGCAAATGGGACTATCACAGAATGCATACTTGGTCAGCATGGATAAGTTGGGCCGAAGGACCCGTTTCCATGCTATATTGCTATTCTATATAACCCCTCTAACTGATCGTCTTGCAGAGAAACCTATATTTCAAAGGAGGGAATTTTCACTTTGAGCAAAAGGGCCAATCTAGAAAATAGATAATCCCAAAAATCTTGAACAGATGATTTTATTAGAAACTGAATATTTACAAGTTCATATTTACATTCTGATAACACAATACATATTTAACTCATTTGAATGGTGCAGTCAGCACAAAAAACTGCTATTATAATTACACTGGAGCAAATTTTATAATTAAAACATGTCTAATTATTATCTCCCCATACTATTAAAATGTTTGCATTGGTGTAAGTTGATATTCAGTCACATTTTACGAAAGCTCATTTTAAATAAAAATATTTTTGCTAAACAATATCGGTTTGTAATATATGAACGTAACAATCAGTTTGTCAAAGTTACTGACCATATTTGAAAGGTAACACTTTGGATATAAGGCACAATGGAACTGTTTTCTAGTTGTATTCCTTTTTTCCTTGATTGCAGTACTTAGTGTTGAAGTAGTTTTATGGTAGCATTTATTTTACAAGAATTATTTCTCGTATTAAACTAAATGACATCAAACAACTGCACAAAGCAATTTCAGCCAACACACTGCCAAAATTAAATCCAATGCGAAGCCAATTAATAATAAAAATAATTTTCACTCAATTACATTTGTGGATTAACTAAAATTAAAGGCTTCTCATTTTGAGGTAATGATTAATTGCCATCTGATGATGTTGATAAAAACAATCTAGCAAGGTTACAGAATAAATACTGGCCACTCTTTTATTTGTATCTGCTCGACTGACATTTCTCCCGAATGAAACCAGAATGAAGCATATATTAATTAGAAAAATGTAATTCTTCCATTTTTAATTTACATTTGAACAATTAATATGAACATTGAGTTCAGACCTAACAATTCCAGTAATATACAATAAGCCAGAACACAATACTGTAGCTAGGCTGTTGGATCAGGTTGAGTGTTTACATTCCATTATAAGCAGGGCCACCACCTCCTTCAGGCACCACCCAGTTGATATTTTGGCTGGGATCCTTAATATCACACGTCTTGCAGTGAACACAATTCTGAGCATTAATCTGCAATCTCATTCCGTTATCATTTTCCAAAGGAACATACTCATAAACACCTATGGGTGGGGAAAGAAATGATTCATGTAGTAAAGTATACGCAGGAACGAACATATGAAAGATAAATAGTAAAACTCATAGGCACCAAAATGCAAAGAAATCTCCAGAACTGACTGAACTGATCAGTAGAAGCAATTGGGAAGATAAATGATGGTGATGGGATTCACTCATGGAATCCTACATGCATTCCTTTCTATTGCTGAGAATGGGTGCACACAAAAATCAAATACAAATCAAATGTCCGTCTTCAAGAACACAGATGAATAGGTCAGAGAGAAGCGATTTTGACTAATGGTCATTGTGTAGACATAGTTGTATAGCACCTGAAGGAGAACCATGAAAACTATTCTCTTGTGCATAGATTGTTCCAATTGGAAAATGGATGTTGATTTGACCATCTTCCATTCAGATGCCCTATTCAATAGGGCCTCTGTCGAGCTGTGTTCTATCACAGTTTCTCCTCTCCTCGTGTCAGCAGTTTTCTGGAAATGGTGAGCTGTTAGTAAGACCCTGGAATCAGAGGAGGGAGCTCCATGTCTCTGTGTTCAAAAAGGAACTGCAGATGCTGGAAGATCTAAGGTACACAAAATTGCTGGAGAAACTCAGCGGGTGCAGCAGCATCTATGGAGCGAAGGAAATAGGCGACGTTTCGGGCCGAAACCCTTCTTCAGACATGTCTCTACCTGGTTTAAGGGGTCGGGGGAGCGGATATGTTGGAGAATACGTACGCAGGGGCAGTCAACCGGAATATTTGAACGCAAATGACTGAAAATAAGTCATGGAAATATACAAATGGAAATTGGACCTACATCTATAACTAGCGGGCATCCATCAGTATTAATCCCATCTTTCAGTACTTGGCTGATAGCCTTATATGCCGAGTTAAATGCTCGTTTTACATGCCGTCAGACACTCTTTTTCCAGCACAATCACCAGCAGAGCATTCCAGTTACTCACCACACTCTGGGTGAAAACTTCTGCGCACAGATCCCTATTCTTAGCTATGTGAAAACATTTAATGAATTTATTTGAAAATTATTTCATATATTTCAACTCAACGGACATCAAATATCTAATTGGCTGAAGCAGCATCATTTTACACACTTAGGACAAGTTTTAGAACTATCTGAGCAACCTCTGAAATGGAATACAAATTCACAGCCTTCAAACACAATAGAACAATTAATTGCATTTTACTGAAATGCAGGAGGAGGAGAGTGGAGATATTGTAGAGGCTACAGTACAGAACCAAATATCATGGTAGTTTGAGATTTTGAATGAGTCTTTAAAAGCTGAAAACAGCAGGCTGGTTTCAGTGAAAGTGATCGTGAAGCCGGTTCGCTAATGTTTATTTGGGAAGGTAAACTGCCGTGTTAACCTGGTCTGAGTCAATATGTGATTCAATATGCTGATGAGATTTACCAATTTCACAACTTGCTGTAAATAGATCTTTAAACAATCAGAAAATAAGTTTATTTGTCTGTACATGGGCAGAAATTGATAGACGGACTGGCCACCAATGGTCACCACCACAGCTGGGAGCTTTTGTAAACAATTAGGGGCAGCACGGTGGCGCAGCGGTAGAGTTGCTGCCTTATAGCACTAGCAGCACCAGAGACCCGTGTTCGATCCCGACTACGAGTGCTGTCTGTATGCTGTGCGTACGTTCTCCCTGTGACCGTGTGGGTTTTCTCCGAGATCTTCGCTTTCCTCCCACATTCCAAAGACGTACAGGTTTGTAGGTTAATTGGCTTGGTGTAATTATAAATTGTTCCTAGTGTGTGTAGAATGGTGTTAGTGTGTGGGGATCGCCGGACAGTGCGGACTCAGTGGGCCAAAGGACCTGTTTCCACGCTGTATCTCTAAACTAAATTAAAATATGTCGATATTAAATGTCTGGTTGCTCAAAAAGACAAATTATACTAAAAAAAAAAGTACTTGTGCTATAACTCCAGGATAAGCGATCAACTAAGAAAACCAGGCCAAAAGCCAGAATATTATCTAACTATCTAACTGAATATACCAACTTATGCAAAGGACAATAAATATCTCCGAAAGCAAAAAACAGCTACCTACATGTTAACTAGCTCTTTAAAAAAACTGATCATATAGATGCAAGTATATCATTGGGGTTATCAAGTGGGCACCTCCCTTCACTGGTGTTTCGTTGAGTTAGACCCACGACACCTCGAGAAGGCTCAACAGTTGGTTCTAGTGTCCCAGAACAAACCTCCTCAATACCTGCTCTCAACACCTATGTTACCAGTATCTACTAAATAAAGGAAGCACCAGCCAATTAGCTTACTCTAACAAATGCTAAATACCTGCATCTTATCTTCCATTAACCCTAGCTCATCATTAAACTTGTGACACCACAAATGTCACCTTTGCATCAGCCACTTCCCCAGACTACAATCACAAATAAATACACTTACTGCATGTCATTCGTTTTCTTTCTGTCCCCAACTGACACTATTTTTTCTCCACCAAATCCACCCACTGCCTTGCTCTGCTGCCTCTGACATCTGCTTTACGGCCTGATGTAAACTCTGTCCACATATTCCGAGCTCTCCAAATAGCTGTGAAACCTCTACAACCCACCTTTTGCTTACTCTTGCTCTTCATCCTCACTGCACAACTTCTGCCGCCACGTCTACATATCTAAAACCTTTTCCTTTCATAAGCCTCGTCCTCTAAGTTCTCCCAAGGCACCATCAGTTCTGTAAATATACTATCTGCTGACTAACTGACCATAACACTGCCTCAAACTAGTACTAATTATTTCCTATGGAACAACAAGCTTTCCTCCCAAATCTAGCTGCATCTCCCAAGCATTGGCTCCCCGTAACTGGCCTGACTCATACCTGCCCGAAAACTTTCCTCCTCTACTTTTCTCTCCCTCACGGACAAAATGAATCGCTGCACTCTCAGTCCTGATGTCTACTGAATTCACCTGTGCTCTCCTCCTCTCAACTGTTGCAGCTATGCACTACAAGATCTGGTTATGCTACCAAGTATAACCCTGAGAAAGATTAGTCCTACATCCTGACAAAATATGCCTTAATGTTGCCACCTCTGAACACAAGGGACATGCCGGGTCCCCACCTACCTATTGTTTGAGGTTTTGTGGTGATGGCAGCACATCATGAACAGCCCTTATAAGGAAACTTATTTGACCCTCCTCCATACACCACAGATCCCTCCAGCTAAACCTCCTCTGTTGTAAACTTTCCCAGTTCATCCACTGTCCTTGCTTTACCTGAGCTACTGCCCTTGTACATCTCACTGCTTCCTCCTGACACCATACCTGCTCTTCAACCAATTTCCTCCTCTCTGTTGGACCTGCCGTACTCCACACTGGTTTCCCTGTGCTGAGCCCTAAGCCTTAATTATGATTTGGATTACATTTCCTTTTTATTGGTTGTATTATTATTTTATGCTTAAATCAATCTAATAGAGGTGTGCTTTATCTACGGGCTAACCATTGTACTTCCTTTTATCAATGGACAATCCCTGCTCATATCAAACCTTTCACAACCTCAGGTTATTCAAAAGAGCTTAAGAGCTAATGAAATATTATTTGTGGTGCAGTCAAGTCCGGAAACAGAGGGCTTCAGATTGCACCTGAACTGGAACCAGTTTGGGAGGTTTGCAAGTGCTGATAAGAGAAGACTTGGTTTATTATTGTCATGTTTCAAGGTTTTAAGGTCAGTTTATTGTCACAAGTACCAATTAAGGTACAGTGAAAAACTTTGCTTTGCAAGCTGTCCAGGCAAATCAAAATGCTTATGAGTATAATCAAACTATACTTCAGTACACCAGGTAATACAGAACATTGCAAAGGGTAGGGGCTAGTTAAATACAGAAGGAAAACAAAGTTTGTCCAGTACAGATTGCAACTATTTTAATGCAAGATGCCATTGGACCTTGGGCAGATGAAGTGAGAATATTGATCAGCACAAAAGAGAATGATATTGTTGCTGTCACAGAGAAAAAGGGGCAGGAGTGGTAACTCAATGTTCCAGGGGAGAGAATTAGGGGAAAGAACTAGAAGGGGAGGAGGCATTCTAATACTGTTTCAGGGGTTCATCGCTGCAGCAATGAAGGAGGATCTCATAGAAATCTCTTCCTATGGAGCCATAATTATAGACCTTGGAAATAAAAGGGTGATTAATTTACTGGGGATTAACTACATTCCTCCTAACAGTCATTACAAAATACAGAGGCAGGAATGTAGGCAAACACTATGATAGTGTTTGAATAATATTAAAGTAGCATTGGATTTCGACTTACATATCATTAAGTAGAATCACCTCAGTATGAAAGCCTTAGAAGGGGTGTAATTTAAAAAAAAAAGTGTAATCATGAGAGCTTTATGAGCCAGTACATAGTTCTACTAAATAAGGCGCAGTAATATACCTGTTAATAGGGAATGCAGCCATACAAAAGGATGGAATGAATACAAAATGCTGGAGTAACTCAGCAGGTCACGGAGCATATCTGGAGAAAAGGAATAGGTGACGGTTCGGGTCGAAACCCTTCTTCATAAATTTATTTTTAGAATTAGAGATACAGCACGGAAGCAGGCCCTTCAACCCACCGATTCTGCACCGACCCCAGCAATCCTCGTACACTAGCACTAATACCTGCAGCATTATATGCAATTATGGTCTCCTAAGTTGAGGAAAGACATTATTGCTATTGAGGGAGTGCAGCGTAGGTTCACCAGGTTAATTCCCGGAATGGTAGAACTGACATAAGATGAAAGAATTGGTTGACTTATATTCACTGGAATTTAGATGGTTAAGAAGGGATCTTATAGAAACTTATAAAGGATTGGACAGGCTAGATGCAGGAAAAATGTTCCCGATGTTGGGGGAGTCCAGAACCAGGGGTCACAGTGTAAGAATAAGGGGTAGGCCATTTAGGATGGATGAGGAAAAGATTTTTCACTCAGAGAGTTGTGAATCTGTGGAATTCTCTGCCACAGAAGGCAATTCGCTGGATGTTTTCAAGAGAGTTAGATTTAGCTCTCTGGGCTAAAAGAATCAAGAGATATGGGGCAAAAGCCAGAACAGGATACTGATTTTAGATGATCAGACATGATCATATTGAATGGCAGTGCTGGCTCGAAGGGCCGAAAGGCCTACTCCTGCACTTATTTTTTTATGTTTCTATGTTGTTGAATGCTAAAGACTTATCAGGAATTGCCATGACGATATTAACCAAATAAAATTTAATTGCATAAATTAATTGCATAAACTCGTTAAGTGATGCAATCACCAAAAACCACAAGATTTTTGCTGTACCTGGCTCGAAGGGCCGAATGGCCTCCTCCTGCACCTATTTTCTATGTTTCTATGATTGAGTTCAATTTTGCTTGAGCTTGAGCTTTAGCATCTCTATCAGCCCTTGATTCCCAAAAAGGTAGGACAAATATACTTTAAAATATTAAGTGAACAGCACTGCAAAAAAAAATCTATAATAGTTTGTTTTTCAATGCATGTCAACTACATGAAATATAATTACTCCAAGTCATTGAGATTATGTTGCAAGGATTTACGCCACGACCTCATGTCTGAAAAGATGACGATAAAATATATTAGTTAAAAATACCTGCAGGACAGAATCTTTGTTCTGGTCCATCATACACAGCCAAGTTCCTCTTTACCGGTACACTGTCATCCAGAAGTGTTAAATGTGTTGGCTGATTATCTGCGTGATTGGTTCCACTAAGGGCCACAGAGGACAGAAGGTCAAAGCTGATATTTCCATCTGGCTTGGGGTATTCAATTGGCGTGCAGTCCTTGGCTGGCTTTAATTGAGAAAAATCTGCACCTGCAATTTGACAGATATGATTTTAGTCAAACCAGTGCAACATCAGCCGCTTGTCCCATTGAGAGTCAGAACTCTGGAATAATGAAGAACTATCAGTTATTCATCTGCTGAAGTATTTTCTTGGAATTGAATTCCTGGCTTAGAATGGGCGAGAATTAGTGCAAATTTATAAGCATCTAGTGGCTAAATAAAGATTATTTTAACCAGTGGCAGAGCAACTAAGATGGTTTGCTGGAGACACAAGAGACTGCAGATGCTGGAATCTTGAGTAACGCACACAGCGCTGTTCCTAAGTTATAGGAGCAGAATTAGACCATTCAGTCCGTTAAGTCTACTCTGCCATTCAATCATGGCTGATCTATCTTTCCCTCTCAACCCCATTCTCCTGTCTTCCACTCATAACCCCTGACACCCTCACCAATCAAGAATCTGTCAACCTCCATCTTAAAAATATCCATTGATTTGGCCTCTACAGCCTTCTGTGGCAATGAATTCCACAGACTCACCACCCTCTGACTAAAGAAATTCATCATCTACGTTGTAAAGATACATCCTTTTATTCTGACACTATGGCCTCTGGTCCCAGAGACAGCCAATATCCATGCAGGAAATGCATAGGTGATGTTTCATACCCAAGAACACAGTTTGCGTCTGTGGGGTTGGAGAAAAACTGAGTTAACCTTATAGGTTGATGATCCTACATCAGAACTGGTCAATCTTTATGTAATTTAAAATCTTGGTTATCTAAAAATGTTGAACTCTATGTTGAGTCTCGAGTGTTGTACTGTGCTTGGTTGGGATAGTCATGAAGAGATGCAGCACAAAATTAGGCCCTTTGATTGTAGTCCACTATCAACCACCAATCCTACATTAATTTTTTTAAATTCTCTCCACATTCTCATCAATTGCCACAGATTCTACAACTCACCTACACAAAAGAGGCATTTTACGGTGACCAATTAACCCACTAATTTGCATGCACTTGGTAAGTGTGAGGAAGCTAGCGCAGCTGGAGGAAGCCTCTGCTGTCAGAGAGAAACAAGCAAACTCTATGCAAGGTCAGGATTGAATATGGGACTCTGGCGCTGCAAAACAGCAGCTCCTCTAGCCCTATCATTATGTTACCCTAGACAAATGTGTCATTAATTGTCCATCTTATATTATATTTGGTCGTAAAAGACCATTGCTTGCATTTCAGTTCTCACACCTCTCCTCCTACCCAGAAGCAGGGGAGAATACCCCTTGTCCTTCCCTTCTGCCACATTAGCGGCTACACCCTTCATAATATCTGCTGCCTTCAACAAGATACTGCCACCAGGCACATCTATCCTGCCTTTTCCACATTCTGAATGGGCTTTTCCCCCATGATCATTTATGTTCACTAATCTCTTTCCCCTGGCACCTTCGCATACAACCACAGGAGATACAACATCTGCCTTTTTATGTCTTCCCTTCCTAATATCCAGGAATTCAAACATCCTTTCTAAGTGAAGACACAATTCATTTCTACAATATAGTATCATCTACACTGGCAAAGTCAATTGCAGATTAGGGGAAAGTTTTGCTGTATAACTGTGCTGTTTGCAAAAGTAACCTTGTACTTCCAGTTGCCTGTCTCTTTAATACTCTAGCTCACTCGGTCTTTGGCGTTTTACACTGTTCCAAAAGTCCCAGTGTAAACACGAGGAACAAACTCTCATCTTCTGACCACGCTCATGGCTTTGCAGCGCCACAGTCCTCAGGAGAGATTTGGATCCAACAGTTACAGATGACCAGTTTGTGCAAAACTGGCCCATTCTGATGAAGTGTTATTAACTTGCAATGTTGACTCCTGTACAAAGGAAGCTCAACCTGCTGGGCAGTTCCAGCATTCCCTTTCATTTGGCATTTCCAGCAACTGCGGTGCTCTATATATCATAGTTCCAGCACTGTTTTCTCCGCTGTCCTCTTCCCACCCCCTCAATTTACACTGCATCCAGTAGCTCAGCAGAGATTAACAAACCAGACTATCCTCTCGCTGTAAGCGGCAGCACAATGTACATCATTTAATCTCTCAGTCTCTACCTGATCACACACCTCTCTTCATTCTCTCCGTTCCTCCCCCTTCATTGCTACTTACGGCCTTAATTTACTAATTTTTCTCGCTTTGATAGAAGGACATGTATCCAAAGGATTAAGTATATCTCTTTACAATTGTCTGATTAATTGAACTTTCCGACGTTTGGTCTGAGCAATCATGGCTCATTTTCAGTTATTGATGTTAAAGCAATTGTACAGGAATCAAAATTGTCATTTATTTTAAAGAAAATCCAAACTAAAAACTACATGTGCTGGATCTTTGAAGTAAAAATGCTAAAAAGTCAGCATGTCGGGCAGCATCTACGGAAAGAGAAACAGTTAACATTTTTTCTGGTATTGATTTTCTAGATGTATTAATCACTACCTTTAAAAAAAAATCACGGTTTCTGCTCCAATTCATGGGGTCTTTATCCTGAAGAGATAAAATGACATTTCCCAAGTTAAATGTCACACTTCCGTTTCATCTTCACCATTTCTACTCAAATATCCCTATTGTTTATTTCACATTCTAACTCAGCGCTAAATCACCTTTGTGTTTCAGTGTCCAAGGTTCGAATCCTCGAAAGATCCAATAAAATATCCCAGTATAAATCATTCCTCCATAAACACCTAAAGGTCCATGGCAAGAGGGTCGGATATTCCTCACAGAATAAAGTTCTTTCCAAATCCAGGAGTTTCTTAGGTCCACATCGTACTCTGGTACATGAAGGCCTAAGTTCAGGTGAAAACAATATTTTACTTTTGGAAAAGGAAACAATTTCCCAATAAACAATGACTTAAAAATTATTAACAATGTGCGAAGAAGTTGGAATAAAAATCTAAAAATCAACATTACATGCCTTGGACCGCGAACTTTGAAGGATTGTTATCAGGAAAGTTTAATCAAAGGTTTCCAAATCCGTACCTTGAGTTACAGGTTTGTGATCATTTTGAAATAATTTCTTAAAGACAACATCTGCAGCAATCATGCCACTCTTCATCGCAGTATGTGTTCCTTTAATTTTTGGGACATTCATCAATCCCGGACTGCAGCCAACTAGCAGTCCTCCAGGGAAGGAGAGTCTAGGTACAGACTACAAGATAATATTGCTTAGGTTTCTTAAGTAATACATTATCCTGACAGATCTGTGACAGCATTCACTTTGCCAATGATTCTAAAACAATCAATATTGTTCAATCTAGCAGCTTTATAAAAGGTAAAAAAAAATCTCTAAAGGTTTTCATCATAACCAAAATACACATATTTAAATGATTTATGTTTCTTCATCATTTTCCATAGTCTGGCAGTGTTAGGGCAATGGGAGTACATAAAAACAGTGGAAAGGGTTTATTGTGAACTTAACTATGATTTGAATTTATTAATTTTGTATTGAGATAATTTAATTTAATGGAAGAGGCAGGCAGAGTAAAGGATTAGCTAAAGCCATTACTATAAGTAGCATTAGAAACAAATGACTAATAGGAACAACAAATTTCTATCTCTTCAGAAAAGTATCTGCATAGGCTAATATTGCACATAATCCAGGCACTGAACTGGCATTTTACCATACCTGCAAACCACCTTCATTTAATGCACGGGCTCCATAGGCGATCCTTTTGCCTCCTTCCAGAGTTGGTGCTATTGAAGGATGATGTTTCCACCGCTGGAATTCTTTAAATGGATTCAGATATGGATTTTGATAATCTAAACCTACCTAAGAGCAAAACAAACAACAAATATAAACTCCGATTTTGTAATCGAGAGAAGGAAAAAAATGAAATGCGAAATCACCAAGATATTGTGTGCCAACAATACTGAAGATGACAATGAAATAAACTTCACTACCAAAAAGAGTTTTCTTTTTGCTTTCTTGAACAAGGATTGCATTATAATCAGTCAGTACATGTAACAATACAAACATCATAGATTGACACCAAATGCTCGAATAACTCAGCAGGTCAGGCAGTATTTCTGGAGAACATGGATAGGTGACATTTCGGGTCGGGACCCAATAAAAACATCATGGTTGACCAGTTAACTGTATGAAATAATGTATCTTTGAGTTTTGAAGTATGACACACAAATTTTATTGACCAAATCAATTGTTTAAGAAAAACACATAGAGCTCTGAAAGTTTCCATCTTAATCAATATTTCATAAATAATCTGTGGGGTCTTGGTCATGGGGTAGGTATGAGGTGTCCGACAGCTGGCACCTGCCTGCCTCAGAATGATAGAGGTCAGTCTGCCAGATACATGAAGGAATTAAAAAACAGAAGGTGAGATGTTTTCATTTGGGGCTTTGCAGATCAACAATGGGGAATGGATGAACAGCATTAAAGAGGATAAAGAGAGCAGACATTTTGATTGGATCTATTTATGGGGTGTGGGCCAAGACTGCATGGTACCATTTAAGTAACACAACTTTCGATAACTTCAGCAGCAAAGAAACAGAGGCAGGGTATGAGACATGCAATATTACAGAGACTGGAGGGCTGGAAGCTCAAGAGAAGTTCAGATCAAATGCTCTATGAGTGACCTAACTGATTCATGTGTGCTTATACTTGTGAAACTTGTGATATTTGTGTCAAGGATAGGTATAGTCAGCTACAGAAAGAAATGTAACTATAGATGACACACTCCTCACTCCAAACATTACAACATCAAACCCGCACCATCATCTCCCACAGATGGACGTATGGCAACAAATCACACTTGTGAAACTATCCCACCATTTCACCAATTTGCTGAGATTTATTTTCCGGAAAAATATAGTAAAGCACTTGGAATAAACTAAGGTAGACACAGACTGCTGGAGTAACTCAGCGGGACAGCGGGACAAACGAAGACCATTTTATTCAGCCTATACAACAAATAAGTCAGCAAACAGTGATAGAAGTGCAGCAGTAATTAATACACTTACCACAAATCCTAAAGCCACCAAGGGTTCCCCTTCATTTAAATGATAGAGGAATGACCCACCATATGTGTGTCTGTCCAGGGGCCACCCCACAGTGTGCTCCACTCTACCAGGTCTCCATTTTGCTTCATCAATTACCCAAATCTGCCAGTAAAATGCAAATAAGAAATGCATTAAATATTACCGCAACGACTGCTTTAGCTGGGAGTTACAGTTGTATCCAAAAAATGAGACTTGATGAGTACTGTAAAACTAAAATTAAGAGTTAATCTGGCTTAAATCATTAAAATTGTTTAAAAAATTGCTAATATTTGCTAAATTAAATAAATGGCTTTTTGTGATTGCGAATGGGAAAAACTTCAGGAAGAGTTGGATAAATATGGCGAAAAAATAAAACATTTTTTGCCTCAAAGGTATATATAAAACTGAAATTAAACAAGTATAGGGGAAAATATTTAAAATAAAATACAGGTTGTTTAGTTTAGTTTAGAGATACAGCGCGGAAACAGGCCCTTCGGCCAACCAGGTTGGCATCGACCAGTAATCCCCGCACATTAACACACGAGGGGCAATTTACATTTATACCAAGCCAGTTAACTACAAACCTATAAGTCTTTGGAGTGTGGGAGAAAATCGAAGATCTCAGAGAAAACCCACGCGGTCACGGGGAGAACAAACAAACTCCGTACAGACAGCACCCGTAGTCAGGATTGAACCTGGGTCTCTGGCGCTGCAAGCTGTAAGGCAGCAACTCTGTTGCGCCACCATGCCGCTCAGGTCCACAGTATAAAATTGTGTAGCGAAACTTTGGCTATAAAAAGGTTCAACATGAATGGATCAGCAATTAAAACAATAAACATTTGGAATTATGCCCAGAGCCTTAAAATACAATAGCAAGGTGATGATGTTTAAATGTGCATGACGTTAGTTAATGTGCAATTAGGACTATCATATCTGGTTCTGAAACACCTATTGAAGGAGACCTATGATACAAGTAGAAATGATTTTGGTACAGATGATTTGGTATCAATTTTTGGTTATTCAAAGAGTTCAAACATTTTTTCCAATAAAACATGCTGGTGATCCATCTTCTTGAACTGTTGCATTTTTTTGATGATGGCATTCATATATTTTCAGGAAACTGGGACTTCCAGAATTCAATGTTAGCGACAATGAGGAAACAACAATAAATTTTCACATTTTATTCTGGGACAGAATTAATTGACACTTAACAGTCTGTTAAAGGAAAGTTATTTTTGACTAGATTGTTCTTTAAATAGTAGGTAGATAAATGAAATAGAGTTGATATAGTGAATGCTGATGTTCGAAGAGCTTTTGATAAAGTGTTACATAATAAACATTCGTGGAACTGAAGTCCTCAGAATTAAAAAGGCAGTGACTGCATGGAGTAATCAACCATGTTTTCTTCCGACTGGGTAGAAGTGTGAAATTATATTTGGGGGTAGGGGAAGAATGGTCAATAGTGGGATTATTTAACCTTTTCATGAATATTAGCAATATGGACTTTTATTATTTCCAACTCAATGTAAATGACATAAAACTCGGAAACATAATAAACAATTAGACGAATAAGACTGCAGAGTAGGGAGGCTGACGAAATAGGCAGACATAGCAGGTAAAAATTAATGCAGAGAATTGCAAATCAATTTGTTTTTATAGGATGAAAGAGGCAATAGAAACACAAGGGTATAACCTTAGATAGACACAAAATGCTGGAGTAACTCAGCGGGACAGGCAGCATCTCTGGAGAGAAGGACTGGGTGTCGTAATCTTATGGTGGACCCAGGAACAGAGAGATTTTGGAGATGTATTTGTGGAAGACTTATAAGATTTGATGCTGTTGCTCACATTTTATGCATCTCAGATTTTTACTGCAAGTAATCCTTTTAACATTGTTGTTTTTAAATATTGTTTCTCGTACTCAAATATACCCCATGTATTCAAATCCTTTCCACCTTTGTAACTTGCCTATGACACAATATGCTTCTAAGATTTCCATTATGTCCCCCCACCCCAACTCTGCTAAAAGATGGGACAGTGCAAAAGACCATCCTTCCATTTTGTCAGCTGTTTTCACATGGCCAGGCCACAAGTGGAGTTTTCCTGAATTCCCTCTCGACATCTCCCTGCCTCCCTTTCCTCCTCCAAGCCTATGAACATCTATGCTTAAAACGCCCAAATCAGGCTTTGCTCCACAATTCTCTAACCAAACCTTTTTATTAACATTAAGAAATATGCTTCTTTACTACACTTAATTTAAATACTTGTGATTCCACTTTGTGTTAATCAATATCTCATCATAATCCAAGTTGAAGCCATGATATGAATATACAAAGTGGCCAAAAATGCAATGGGAGAGGAATGCAAACCACATTTACCTCTTTCAAACCTATACCATAGGTCTGTGGTTCACAGGTCTCCCTTAGATTGAAATGTTTATACAATTGCTTAGCAAGGTGTCCATGGCAACCTTCACCAAATATTGTCACTTTAGCATGTAGTTCCATTCCTCTTTCAAATGTGTCCTTCAGAAAAAGCGTATAGAAAAGTATTTCTATTACTATAGGGAAAATCAGAATGCAGTTTTCAATTCAATTAATAAATGCCCACTTTACAACACAATTTACAACATCTATAACTCTACTTGATTTTAGCTAAATTATCTCCATACTATTTGAAAAAAATATATATTTAAAGACGAAAATTAATATAATGGGATAACAAAAAATTATCTTATTTACAAAATCACACAAAATGTAAATAAAGCTCAAATTTTAAGCGATATGTCTCCAGTTGCTGCTTTGGCAATATTTTCAAAGGAGCTTTATAATGTCACAACAAAGGAGAAAAATGGTTATCATGTTAAAAAAACATAAAAAACAATTCCAAATTGTACCCAGTGCTATTTTGTTGAAAGGGCCTCCAGAAGCTTCCAACCTTATTCAATTCTTTAATGGTCCTGTCCCACTTAGGCGACTCTATAGGCGACTGCCAGGGACTAGTTTTAATGGAATTGACCTACGACACCTGGCGGCAATCTATGACAGCACCTACGACAACACCTACGTCAACCTACGACAGAAAAAATCGTCACCACTGTCGCCAAAAAATGTTCAATGTGTTGAAAATGTTGTGGCAGTCGCCTGTGGTTGCCCCAAAAATCACCTAAGTGGAACAGGCCCATTATAGTGCAGCATGTAACCTGAAAATGAAATGACACTGAATACCTTTTATCCCCCTGTGATTACATGTTTCTAGTGTCATAGAGTGATACAGTGTGGAAACAGGCCCTTCTGCCCAACTTGCCCACACCGGCCAACATGTCCCAGCTACACTAGTTCATTCCATTCTCAACTGATCCTATTATGGTATCATACCCCATGACCTGGGCAATGCTCAAATATGAGCTATCAACCACTTTGTACTGATCATCTCCATTTAAGTAAGATCTATCAAATTAGGAGGTTTTGTTGAAATGTAATCAAAACACTTCTCACACGATACCGGATGAGTATTTCTAGTTCTCCGTTTGCAGGACCTTAAAAATACCTTTGTATTTCCCTTATAAAAAAGGGGTAAAAGCATATACGGAGATCTCAACAAAGGAACCAAAGAAACAGTGGAGAGTGTAGAAAAGGTTATTTCTCACATCTCAAATTCTCCCAATATTCTAAAAATCTTAAACCAGGAATAATATTGCTGGACTATTTGCATGGATAAATGCAGCTGCAAAAACTCCCATTGAGGCAACCTGTTGAGTGGCACCTCTGCTGCTGATCCCCAACATCAATTTCCTCTATCAATGATGCACTCTTTCTGCCATATGCCCAAATTACCAGTTGAAATGCAGCAACTCACATTGCTTACTTCCACAGCACATCTCAAACCCACAACTTTATCAAAAGATGAGCAACAAAACAATGGAAACACCCATCAACCCTTTATTACAACCTTCTAGCACTAGACATGTGACAAGTTAAATTTTGTTTGGTTAAAAACGTGGTAGGGCCTAACTAACACTTATCATAAGGACTACAGTGGCACACGTTGTTTGCTGCTGGCTTCCAAGGACAACTAGCAGCAGGCATTAAAGAAAATGGTGTTCTGTACATTCCAAGAAAACCTTTTTTTTGCAAAAGTTGTAAAAGAGAATGAAAATAAATATTTTGGAATAAAAAAGGAAACATTTCTTCTTGCAAAAAAATATATAAACTGGAATATTTTGTCCTTTTGAACAGTAGCATGATTTAATATATGATTTAGTAACCCTACCTTTGGTGAACCATCCTTATGAATACCAACATCATTGGTAGAAATTCCTTTTATACTCCCATCATCATGGAATAATAACTAGATTTAAAAAAAAAAAACTTTTAATAATGCAATCGTTTAAATCATAATCGATGAAACAAGAAATAAAGTAGGTCTGGTCACCATTTATTGTGATCATATAACCATATAACCATATAACAATTACAGCACGGAAACAGGCCATCTCGGCCCTACAAGTCCGTGCCGAACAATTTTTTTCCCTTAGTCCCACCTGCCTGCACTCATACCATAACCCTCCATTCCCTTCTCATCCATATGCCTATCCAATTTATTCTTAAATGATACCAACGAACCTGCCGCCACCACTTCCACTGGAAGCTCATTCCACACCGCTACCACTCTCTGAGTAAAGAAGTTCCCCCTCATGTTACCCCTAAACTTCTGTCCCTTAATTCTGAAGTCATGTCCTCTTGTTTGAATCTTCCCTATTCTCAAAGGGAAAAGCTTGATCACATCAACTCTGTCTATCCCTCTCATCATTTTAAAGACCTCTATCAAGTCCCCCCTTAACCTTCTGCGCTCCAGAGAATAAAGACCTAACTTATTCAACCTATCTCTGTAACTTAGTTGTTGAAATCCAGGCAACATTCTAGTAAATCTCCTCTGTACTCTCTCTATTTTGTTGACATCCTTCCTATAATTGGGCGACCAAAATTGTACACCATACTCCAGATTTGGTCTCACCAATGCCTTGTACAATTTTAACATTACATCCCAGCTTCTATACTCAATGCTCTGATTTATAAAGGCTAGCATACCAAAAGCTTTCTTTACCACCCTATCTATATGAGATTCCACCTTCAAGGAACTATGCACGGTTATTCCCAGATCCCTCTGTTCAACTGTATTCTTCAATTCCCTGCCATTTATCATGTACGTCCTATTTTGATTTGTCCTGCCAAGGTGTAACACCTCACATTTATCAGCATTAAACTCCATCTGCCATCTTTCAGCCCATTTTTCCCAAATGGCCTAAATCACTCTGTAGACTTTGGAAATCCTCTTCATTATCCACAACACCCCCTATCTTGGTATCATCTGCATACTTACTAATCCAATTTACCACCCCTTCATCCAGATCATTGATGTACATGACAAACAACAAAGGACCCAACACAGATCCCTGAGGCACCCCACTAGTCACCTGCCTCCAACCCGACAAACAGCCATCCACCATTACCCTCTGGCTTCTCCCATTCAGCCACTGCTGAATCCATCTTGCTATTCCTGCATTTATACCCAACAGTTTAACCTTCTTAACCAACCTTCCATGAGGAACCTTGTCAAAAGCCTTACTAAAGTCCATATAGACAACATCCACTGCTTTACCCTCGTCAATTTCTCTAGTAACCTCTTCAAAAAATTCAAGAAGATTAGTCAAACATGACCTTCCAGGCACAAATCCATGTTGACTGTTCCTAATCAGACCCTGTTTATCCAGATGCTTATATGCTTCACTATGAAGTTCCACATCAACTCCACACCCTAACCTACAATTCCCTAGATTCCTTGACTATTCGTAAAATCTACTGATGCAAATTGAAATATACCCAATGATTGAGTTAATATAGTCATTACCTTGTTCTGAGAACATGCCCTTTGGTCCTTGACTCTCCCATGAAAGGACACATCCTCTCAGTTCCTTCCTACACCTCGCTACCCCATACCCCTCCCTCCACGAAATCTACATGTTTCAACCTTTTAAATACCAACGAGTAGAAGCCCAACTTGTTTAACGTTTCCTTGTAGGGCAACCATCTATAACCATAGATCATTCTAGTGAACCTTCGCTGAACTGCCTCCAATCTAACAATCTCTGTTTCTAGGGGGACCAAAATTGTTCAAAGTACTCTTTATCTAGTCTTATTATTGCTTAGTTGTAACAGTTGCAGTGAGGCTTCTCTACTTTTATTTTCAAATCCCATGAAAAAAGGCCCAAAATGTCATTAGCTTTCCGTAAACTAGGTACTAGGGGTGAATAGAATGTTGATCCTTATTTCTCTCCCAGATTTCCATGCTCTGTACACAAGGACCACCAAATCTGTTTTCTGCAGTTATTCTCCATTTACATAATATTTTGCAATTCGCCTTTCCATTGATCCTTGTGTTATCCACAAATTTGTCTAACGTACATTTGTTCGTTCTTCCAAGTTGTTAATCTATATTATTAAATCTCTGATCTTGGCTGCTTTTGGCCGACTATGCTGCGATTTCCGAGAGAACGCTGCCACCTACGGCCGTCATTCTTGGCCACCTCGCTCAGAGCCCCCCTCCGCCGTATGAGTGCGGAGGATATTTTCCGTCGATGAAAAATGAGAGATATATTAATGTTTTTACAAAATTCCCCATTCTCTCTGCTGCCCCCACTGGCGGCAGGGGGAGGGACTATAAAACCAGGAAGTGTCGTGTCTCACTCAGTCTCTGCCAGAACCAGGAAGCGAGAGGGTCACGGCTCACGGCTCTCTGAGCTGCGAATAACACTGAAGGCACGTCTACTCCACGGTGAGTCCCCTCGATGCGGCTGTAAAGTGGTTGCAGCCCTTTTTAAAAAGTTTGTGTTCACAAAGTGAATTTTGGTTGTCGGATGTCTGCAGCCCAATTGTTTGCCTCGCCTTTTTTTTAACAGGTTTGTGTTCACAAAGTGAATTTTGGTTGTCGGGTGTCTGCAGCCCAATTGTTTGACTCGCCTTTTTTTTTTTAACAACTTTGTGTTCACAAAGTGAATTTTGGTTGTCGGGTGGCTGCAGCCCAATTGTTTGCCTTGGCTTGGCTTTTAAAATCGTTGCAACAGTTGGATGCCTGCCCAAGCATCCATACGGCCCACAATGTCTATACTAGCCCTCTGGAAACCAGTACCTTCGGCCCGCAACACCCATACTAGCGCAACAGACAGCCCAGCCCCCCCCTCCCCACTGGCTAACAGTATTGGTGACCAGCCCTCCCGTGTGATGCTGGGACCCAACGGGTCCCACTTAGTCTAGTATATACTGTAAACAGTTGTGATTCCAGTGTTGATTCCTGTGATATACCTCTGGTCATCAGTAACCATCCAGAAAATCACCTCTCGCCCCCTCTTGCCGCTACCTGTCTTCTCTTAACGAATCCTAAAACCATGTCAGTACAACAGCTCCAGCAGCATGAAATCTTATGGATTAATCATTTTTTTGAGGCACTTAGTTAAATAGTTTAGACTTAATAAACTAGTTTAAGGCATAAACTATGTTCTTACAATCCACTCTGGTTGAGACATCGTGAAAATATTCTAATAAATTAATTAGACATGATTTCCCCTTTATGAAGGCTCTGCTTGATTATATTATATTTTCAAAATGTGCCTCTATTACTTTCTTAATTATTAATTCTGACATTTGGGCAGTCTAATTCTGGCAGTCATGGTGGCACAGCGGTAGAGTTGCTGCCTTACAGCAAAAATGCAGTGCCAGAGACCCGGGTTAGATCCCGACTACGGGTGCTGTCTGTATGGAGTTTGCACGTTCTCCCCCTGATCTGCGTGGGTTTTCTCCGAGAACTTCGGTTTCCTCCCACACTCCAAAGGACAATTTAACATTGGCTCCAAATTGGCTTGATAAAATGTTAAATTGTCCAAGTTGGCGATATGCCTAGAGTACTGCCCTGCCGACTACAAAATTCAGAAGGTACAGAAGGTTTTTCCAAACAGTAGACTTTAGGCTAATTGGCCTAATAATATCAGTATAATATTTAGAGTACTATTACTGCGACTAACCATGAAAATAAAGCACCCGTGTACATTGGCCCATTGCTACCTCAGACTGGACTTCGACACAAATCAAATTAGAGAAATGAACCTTCGGTATGCTGTCTAATTCCATAAAATATTTTGGACAGTTCAAGTAGTCCATCAGGAAAACACATCAACAATTCAGTTTCGTTTTTTTAAAGTTTAAAGATACAGCGCGGAAACAGCCCTTCAGCCCACTGAGTCCGTACCAGCAATCCCTTAACATTAACACTACCCTACACACTAGGGACAATTTACACTTATACCAAGCCAATTAACCTACAAACTTGTACATCTTTGTAGTGTAGGAGGAAACCGAAAAGTTTGGTGAAAACCCACGCAGGTCACGGGGAGAACGTGCAAGTTCTGTACAGACAGCACCCGTGGTCAGGATTGGACAGGGGACCCATGTTTCTGGCGCTGTAAGGCAGCAACTCTGCCACTGCGCCAGTGTGCCTCCCCCCACCCCCAGTTATATTGTAAAACACCTTAGGGCATCCAAATCCTAATGTAGCATGATACTAAACAATACGTATTATTACATAAAATATGTTCACAATATATTTTTAATAAGTACATATTTTAAACTTTAATTGCTACTCACCTCAGAAGCTGCATATCCTGGATATAATTCCACACCAAGTTCTTCTGCTTGCTCTCCTAACCATCTGACCATGTGACCCAAACGGACAATATAATTTCCATGATTCCTCATGGGAAGACCTACAAGAATTGGGAGACAAATCAATATTTTAACCAAAGAAAGTTATTTTCAAATGCATACATTGCGAGGTGGTGCAGGAAGGAACATTTGAGATGTACAATATCTGACCAATAAATACATGCTTCCAGATTTACAAACAATATGAAATATTTTAAAAACCCTTGTTCCACTCTGCAAATTGACGTAAAAAGGTTACAAACGTTTACTATACCTGGTAGCAATGGAACAGGAATTCTGTATTTTTCTGTCAAAATACCAAATACATCCTCCTTTACTGGAGTGTTCAGAGGGGCCTGTTAGGTGCATGCACATTAAAAAATCAATATGTTTCATTATAAATCTAAAGATATAACCTTTAAATAACAATTATGATTCTTAGGTATTTCTGAGCTGAATAACAATGATAATATTGATTTTGAGATTTCAAAACCAGCAGCAAGATATGCTCAAATATTTTTTCATAAATCATATTCAATTTAACTTACTGGTGATTGTTGTTAAGGAATTAAAACATTTTATTGACCCAACCAAACTTTATGGGGGAAAGAGTGTAGAAAATTAATAATTACAAAAAATTCTGGTTGGCCACAACAAATCAGCATGTTCAGAAAGTTAACTTCATTTGCTATCACTACTCAGCATTACCAAATCATGTTAATCTCTACAGAGAGAAAATGTTCCTACATGATTTGCAGCATTACCGTCTGTGTACAAAAATGTGCTCTTCAGATTCCCATTAAATCTTTCCCCTCCTATGTTAAACCCATGTCCACTGGTTCTTGATTCCCCATTACAGATTAAAAGACTCTGTACATTTACCCCGTCTATTCCCCTCATGATTTTATAGACTTCTAGAAGATCACCTCTCATCCACTTCCAGCGCTCCAAGTCCTTGCCCACCCAATCTCTCCCTATATATATCTCAGGCCCACAAATCCTGGCAATATCCCTGCAATGTCCACCGGCTGGCACCAGTAATGTCTGCCACGCCAACTGTCTGACCTTTCCTTCTTTGTGTCTGTTTTGATGTGCTAAATGTATGTTTTTTAGTATTCTTTAGCTTGTTTTATGTGGGGGGTAGGGGAGGGGGAGTTGGAGGAAACTTTTTCTCATTGTTTACCTCGACGGAGATGCGATTTATTCCGTATCGTATCTCCGTCCTCACTGCAGCCTAACATTGAGGAGTTGGAGGCCTTTGCTGGAGATTGACCGAGAGCTCCATCACGGGATCCTGCGGACTTACAATCACGAAGTTCTAACTACTGAGTTGCCTCAAAATTGCAGTACCAAAATCAAATATATTATCTGTCATATTATACCATATAGAAACTGTACCCAACCGCTCTATTACAAGTAAACCTTTGATATTTTCCACATCAAATCGATTAGTATTGCAGCATAATCTAGAAATTGTAATTTTTCAATAAGCCAATAAAAAACTTGCAATAAATATAAACAATTTCCTCACCCCTCTGTCCCTCCAATCAGGGAACAACTCGTCCAGAGCTTTTGGATCCAGACATGCACCTGAAAGGATATGTTCACCAAGCTGTGCAGACTTCTCCACCACACACACTCGTATTTCCTTGCCATGTTTGTCAGCCAGCTGCTTCAGGTGGATTGCTGCAGATAGGCCAGCGGGACCTCCACCAATTATTACTACATCAGCTTCATCAGCGAATCGCTCCATGCTGACCCCTTAGAAAAAAGATGCAATACTAGAATAAGAAATATGAAATCATCCTTATTTTGAATATTTGCAAAAATATGACGAAACAAACATGGCAAAAAAAAAGATAGATACAATAGACTATCAACTCTGTAGAGAAGGAATGGTCGATGTTTTGGGTCGAGATCCGGGTCGGGTCATTCCTTCTCTCCAGAAATGCTGTGTGTTCAGCTGAGTTACTCCAGCATTTTGTGTCTATCTTCAGAGTAAACCAACATCTGAATTTCTTCCTACACTGACTGCTGTCTTTGTTAAATATTGTTTCTCTCTACGGGATGCAGCTTATCTCTATTACTAAAAGACTGATCTTGACCGCTTTTGGCTCGCTGTGGTGTGATTTCCGAGAGAACGCTGCCATTTTTGGCCACAACGCTCACAGCCCCCCTCCGCCTTCTGGGACTGGAGGATTTTTCCCATCGATGAAAAATCAGAGAGATATTAATGTTTAAAAAAAACTCCCCATTCTCTCTGCTGCCCTTGCTGGCGGCAGGGGGGCGGGACTACAAAACCCGGAAGTGTAGTCCCTCATTCAGTCTCTGCCAGACCCAGGAAGCGAGAGGGTCACGGATCTCTGAGCTGCGAATAACACTGAACGCAAGTCTACTCCACGGTGAGTCCCCTCGATGCAGCTGTAAGGTGCCTGCTGCCCGATTGTTTGCCTCGTCTTTTTAACAAGTTTGTGTTCACAAAATGAATTTTGGTTGTCGGGTGGCTGCTGCCCAATTGTTTGCCTCGCCTTTTTAACAAGTTTGTGTTCACAAAATTAATTTTGGTTGTCGGGTGGCTGCAGCCAAATTGTTTGCCTTGGCTTGGGTTTAAAATCGCTGCAACAGTTGGCTGCCAGCCCAAGAATCCATTCGGCCCACAATGTCTATACTAGCCCTCTGGAAAAACCAGTACCTTCGGCCCACAACACCCATACTAGCGCAACAGACAGCCCCCCCCCACACTGGCGAGTAATATTGGAATTGGTGGAGAGGTGGAATATTGCGTTGTTGACCAGCCCTCCCGTGTGATGCTGGTACCCAACGGGTCCCACTTAGTCTAGTACTTATTAAATATGTTCTGCTGATAAACAATCAAGCTATAGCTATTATTGTTTCTGCATTCATGAAAGAATCTTCTCAGTTAAATAAAAAGTTGAATATTGAAAGTAAATTAGAATTAGCAGAATTTTGTAACTGCAACCAAATGAGATCTCATTAAAGAAAAATAAACTTGCCATTACATTTTCTTATGACATAGAAGGCTCTTCAGCCTAAGGAGTCTATGCTGGCTCATAAAGCAATTCCCTTCCCACATTAATTTTCCCTGTAACCTATTCTCCCAATGTATCCCCCTAATTACACGCCCCCCCCCCCCCCCTCCCAACTTGAAAATAATCCTATCACTCAACTACACACTAGGGATCCTCAACAGGTTTGCCCCAGTCGCTGAACCAACCATCATCCCTCAACAAGCTGGATTCCGACCTGGCAAATCGACAACAAGTCAACTTCTGAATCTCACACAGCACATTGAAGACGGGTTCCAGAAAGGACTGGTGACAGGAGCCGTCTTTGTTGATCTGTCTGCCGCGTATGACACTGTGAACCACCGCCTCCTCCTAAAAAAGATCTTGGAGAATACCAAAGACCTGGCACTCACGGACCTCATCGGAGCCCTCCTGAAAGATAGGCGCTTCTATGTTGTCCTTAACAACAAGCAAAGTCGCTGGCGACGACAACGGAATGGCTTGCCTCAAGGTAGTGTGCTGGCTCCACTACTATATAACATCTACACCAATGACCAGCCAATGGACCAGAACACTGAGCGGTTCAGCTACGCCGACGACCTCTGTGTAACATCCCAAGAGAGTACGTTTGAAGCTGTAGAAGCGAATCTCACCTCAGCCCTAGATGAGCTACACCTCTACTACGAGCGCAACCACCTACACGCAAACCCTGCGAAGACCCAAGCCTGCTCGTTCCATCTCAGGAACTGGGAAGCAAACAGACCCCTTAACATCACATGGTCTGGAACACCTCTTGGGCACTGCACCAACCCTGTCTACCTCGGTGTAACACTGGATCGCACTCTCTCCTATAAAGAACACGTCAAAAACACCAAACTGAAAGTTAACTCCCGAAATAACATCCTCCGGAAGCTGACCAACTCCAAATGGGGAGCCACAGCACACACATTAAGATCTACTGCTCTGGCCCTGTGCTACTCCTCTGCGGAGTATGCGTGTCCTGTTTGGGAGAGATCATCCCATACCAAGAAATTAGACCCAGCGTTGAATAACACCTGCCGCTCAATCACTGGCTGCTTGAAGCCCACCAACATAAACAACCTGCACCTCCTCGCTGGCATTGCCCCTGCTGATGTGAGACGGGAAGTCGCCAGCCGAGTAGAGATGACCAAGGCCACCAGTGATGAACGCCACCTCCTCTACGGACGTGTACCCCCGGCCCAACGGCTGAAGTCCAGGAGAAGCTTTCTCAGCCATGTCCAGCCCCTAATAACATCACGGGAAGAAACCAGATTCCAACTATGGACAAAAAGGCTTGAGGACGACCCCCCTCCTACTGACATGGGTATCCCTCCTTCTGAAGCCCTCCCTCCGGGCTCAGAAGCACCATGGGTCCAGTGGAAGACGCTCAACCACCTGAGAACAGGAACAGGGCGATCAAAAGCTGCCATGGCCAGATGGGGCTATGAAACTGGCCAAACCACCTGTGAATGTGGAGAAGAGGACCATACAATGCAGCACTGCCTTGTCTGCCCCCTACTACCCAACCAGTGCAGCTCAAAGGATCTTGCAGTGTTCAACAAAAACGCAAAGGACTGTGTAAAGGAATGGGAAACTGTCATATAGTCAACCAGCTTCAAAGACACGAAAAGAAGAAGACTAGGGATAATTTACATTGGTCAATTGATCTGCTAACCAGCCCACCCCTTGATATGGAGAAGATGTGACGGGTGGGGTGCCGCCAGGTTCGGTGCTGGGACCCCAGTTATTTAGAATATATATTAACGATTTAGACGAGGGAATTAAATGTAACATCTCCAGGTTTGCGGGTGACACAAAGCTGCATGGCAGTGTAAGCTGCGAGACGAATGCTATGAAGCTGCAGGGAATCTTGGATAGGTTGGGTGAGTGGGCAGATGCAGTATAATGTGGATAAATGTGAGGCTACCCACTTTGGTGGCAAGTAGGAAACGATTTAGACGAGGGAATTAAATATAACATCTTTATGTTTGCGGATGGCACAAAGCTGGGTGGCAGTGTGAGCTGCAAGGAAGATGCTATGAGGCTGCAGGGTGACTTGGATAGGTTGCGTGATTTGGCTGATGCAGTATAATGTGGATAAATGTGAGGTTATCCACTTTGGTGGCAAGAATAGGAAAGGCAGATTATTATCTGAATGGTGTCAGATAAGGAAAAGGGGAGGCGCAATGAGACCTGGGTGTGCTTGTACATCAGTCACTGAAAGTAAGCATGCAGGTACAGCAGGCATTTAAGAAAGCTAATGGCATGTTGGCCTTCATTGCGAGAGGATTTGAGTTGAGGAGCAAGGAAGTCCTACTGCAGTTGTACAGGGCCCTGGTGAGACTGCACCTGGAGTATTATACACAATTATGGTCTCCTAATTTGAGGAAAGACATTACTGCTTTTGAGGGAGTGCAGCATAGATTCACCAGGTTAATTCCCGGTGATTTTAGATGATCAACCATAATCATATTGAATTACAGTGCTGGCTCAAAGGGCTGAATGGCCTACTCCAGCACTCACTTTTCTATGTTTCAATGTTTCTATGTGAGACTCAGAGGAAAATCACCCAGAGAGAACACATAAATTCCACACAGGTGGCACCCAAGGTCAGGATTGAATCCAGATTACTGGCATTGTGAAACAGGAGCTCGACTATCCAAGCCATTGTTAACCAATCAACATAGGGTGCAAGTCACAGACAGTTGAGACTGGCTTGGCTTCACAGAATCAAGAAAGCAAATTCTCTGGTGAACACAGATCATGGCCATCGCATTGGATGATTCAGTGAAGTTAGAAAAACTTTACAATGTCCCCAAAATGGGGTTGATCATGGGCAGTCTCGTGTTATTATTCAGAGGTAAAAGATTCAGCACAGAATGAAGCAACATGGAGTTATTGTATCAGTGATCATGAGGTATCCTGGTGATGATTACGGGCAGGAAATTAAAAATCACTAGGTTTATGGATTACCATATTGCTTACCTTCATGTTATGTGTTGCCTTCAATACTGCTGTCATTTTCCAGGAATTTAAAAATATGATATATAAATTTAAAAGGAACCAGGCAGAAATGTGGGGTAAAGAATGCCTGTTTGGTGATGAAAGAAGCTGTCAAGCAAACTTAACAAGTGGACCACTCATTATACATCTTTTAGGATTTTAAAGTTATATTTAAGTTGTAGAAACAATAGTAGCAGCGACAGCAATAAAAATGACTCCATCTGGGCACTGAAGATGTGGGAGATGTTATGCACGACCCAGGAGGGTGTCCTCATCAGAAGTTGGAAGATTGACCTCAATTATATAAATAATAATAAAAACTAATTGACGTAGTAGCATTAATGTTCTAGATTCCTAGAAAGGTGTATTGGTGTGAATAAGGGTCCTGACCCAAAACATCACATCCATATTCTCCAGGAACGCTGCCTCAACTGCTGAGTCACTGCAGCACTTTGTGTCCTTTTGTGTAAACCAGCATCTCAGTTCCTTGTTTCTACAAGGTGTATTGGACTGTTTGCTTAGGCAATACTTGGGTATAAGCACATTAAAAAGTTTGCATGTGTGTTCTATATTAAATCACCATTATGCTGACAGCTGAATGCTATTAATACCTAGCCGTCTTTCTGTTGTATGAGATTCATTTCTGTTTCTCATATCGTGTTCCTCTCACCTTAAACAAATATTGTTTGGTTTTTGATTCGCCTATCCCGGGTAAGACTATGCATTTACCCCATCTAATCCCCTCATGGTATCTTGTTTACAAATAAATCTAAAGGAATAAAGATTAAGTGAGGATGCACTCATCTGCCCTTTTGACAAATAATCTCTCAAAAACACATTATTTCAGCTGGAATTAAAAGCAGCTACAACACGTTGATGTAAGATGCAAAATCTAAAGTGTCAATGTTAAGGAGGAAATACTGCATTGCTTCCTTCGAAAGCTGTGACCATTATGGTTATTGGATATACAATTAAATTTCGATACGTTGTATTTTGACAACCAAAACCGGTCATAGGATGGAAAACTCTTCCGGCAATTGCTACACATAAACAACCGTACAAATGTAAAATGCCACAGTCTAAAACTGAACTACTCATTACCCGAGAACCTTAATTAATTAAAGACATGTCTCCCAATAACATGACCACACTGTAGACTAAGGGAGTTCTATTAAACTAAATACAACTCTAGAAATAGCTGGCATACTGGTGGGACAGAAGGTTAAATATAAAATATACGTTGCATTTTAGAATAATTTACACAAATTGGATATAAACCCATTTATTTGTTTTAAGCTCCTGATGTGCCAAACAAAGCTCAATTATATTTCACGGGAAATAAGGAAACATGGAAGGTATCCTTATAGAAAACCATAGGATGAGATATTCACATACAAAGTGCCTCATCCATATAGACAATTGTAGGAGGCAGCCTGAACCAATCGTGCATTGCTATGAATGTATTAGCTTAAGTACTATATAGAATACAAACAGGAAATATTGGAAGCATTCAGCAGATCAGGCAGCATTTGCGGGAACAAAAAACAAAGTTAACATATTAACATGTTAACAAAACCCTTAGTCAGAACTATGAATGGAAATAAGAGAGACAACAAGTTAATTTGAAGCTGGTGAAGAATGGATAGGATAAGCGTATATCTTGATAGGGCCAGTATCTCTGATAAGACCGGCAAATTGTAGAGGTCATCCACTTGATGGGTTAATTGGGGCAGTGAAAAGAAAAGTGGAACAAAATGCTATCAGACAAAGGACGATTAGAGAGTATGAATACAAACATTTAAAAAGGGGTGAAATGTATGTCTGCAGGTCATGCTTCGCAAGTCAGGCTGTGCTAGTGAAGCGAGAAAAACTGGGTCAATATAGACAACTTGCCGATGAGATGATGCTGTGAGAAAAAGTGAGTTAACTGAAGTTATAGAATTCAACATTGGGTCCAGAAGGCTGCAATGTACCCAATCAAAGGATAGGTACTATTCCTTAAACTTACTGCAGCCCTTGTTTTGCGAATGAGACTGAGAATTAAAATGGCAGAGAGCAGAGAGATCCGAGTCACCCCCTCAGACAAATAGCACATTCTCCCCAAAGTGATCGTCCAATCTGCATTTGGTTTCTCCAATGTACAAGATACCACATTGTGAATGCTGAATGCAGTTCCCAAGATTGGAGGAAGTGCAAGCGAATCGCTGCTTTTGCAAGGGCTGCTTGAATCCACGGACGGTGGCAAGGAAGTAAGTTAGACAGGCGTGGCAGTTGCAGTTAAATGGGAAAGGGCTGTAAGAAGGGGAGTGGTTGGTGATACAGAAGAACAGAACAGGGAGTCAATGGAAACATTCCCTTTTGAAATACTGAAAGGAGAGGGGTGACAAGATCTTTTAGGTGATGGAACCCTGATGGAGGTGGCATGAGTGCAAAGAATGATCCATTGAATGTGTAGGCAGGTGGGTAGAAGACAAGGACCAGGGGTACGCCATCCTTACGCGGTCCAGAAGACCAAAAGTATAGGAAATAGTTGAAATATGGTCAAGAGTAATGTCAACTGGAGAAGTCACGACTTAAGAGAATGAAGACATCTCAGGCATCAATGTGAAAAGTTTTGTCAATAGACCAAAACTGACAAGGGTGGAGAGATATTCTTATCAGAAGTTAGGGTGGAAGATAGTTGAGATATTGTGAGAGTTTATAAACTTATAACCAATGTTTATTGTTAGCCAATCTCCTGCAGTTGAGATGGAGAGAAAGGGAAGAGTCTGAGATTGGGTACCTGAAGGGAAGACTAAGCCAAGGGGTGCTTTTTTTGTGCGACTAAAGTTACTTTGGGTAGTTGTTGTGGTATTTGTCTTACTGGCTCTCCATTTCTGTCCAAAACGGAAACAATTGTAGAAACATCAGGCAAAATGCAATACAAATAATTCAGTTTATAAATAGTGACTCCATCTTATAGATACATTATTTATTTGATGATATGGGTATTTTTATGATTATGAAGAAAATGGAAAATAAATCTTTGTACATCAAATCAGTTGTATAACTATATTCAGCCAGTTATGGTGTTGTATTCCTGTAGTAACAAATATAAGAAAACAAATTCGCACTGTAGATGCTCATTGTTAGTTATTCTTCATGTTTGTTCTCATGGTGACATGATCTGCTGACTGGATGATGCACAACAAATAACTTTTCACTGTACCTCAGTACACATGACAATACACCAAACCAAACAAGAATCTATATCCTGAATGAAGGCAAGGATTCACTGTTCTTTTACTATCATCTGTTTAAATATTAGGAAAGCAAGCTTAATTTTGCATTGCAGAGGGATACAAAATAAATTTAAAATCATAAATCCTCAAAGCTAGCATGAAACCGGACTAATTTTCCCAGCATACAATTCAAACTCCATGACAATTACCTTTCCATCGTGGATCTTTATCCCGTGGATGGATTGTGTAGTGTGTCGTGACATGGGAAACTGAAGAGGAAACATATCTTTCCGCATGAACCAAGGACAGAAGAGATCCTCTCTGTACTGTGTTGACAGAACATAGACATCTGTGTACTGCAGAAGAAAAACACATTAACATACAGATTTTCAAAAGTACACATTCAAGATATTCAACATGAGACTCTGCCACGGCTGATTTAAGTATGCCATGTAAAGAATTTGATCTTTAGGTCCATTACAAATCATATTATACTAATGCCAACCATCGTTCTCTAAAATTACTCTGTCCAAATGCAAATATGCATCGCACAAAGTAAGTATTTGTTTACAGCTCAGATTTGGTGAGAATGCTTATATGCATATTGAGATCAACTCTAAAGCTAAACTTTGACTGGATTCATTTTTCATCCAAAACATTTCAAGATGTTTATCCCCACTATCAGTCCCAGTGTGAATTATTGTATTAACATAAGATTGATTTTATTTAAACCTGAAAGGAGTTTAGAACTCAAGATCTTAGGTAGATTCTCAGGATTGAGAATGGCTTATTTCCATGTCGGTTTTGTGGATTGAGGTAGCTGATGGAGCCAATATGGGATTCACAGACTCTTGCAGATGGAGCAGATTGCAATTGTGTTTTATCTTGTGGGATGATGCACTCCTTCTGCAATGCCTTGTGTGTGTCTGACACATGGCCTCATGGTTTCCAACATCATGCTCCACATTATGCAATTGGTCATGAGCCAGAGATTCCCAGGAGTCGATGAGGATGTTCAGTTCAGTTTTGTTTATTGTCACGTGTACCGAGGTACAGTCAACAGCTTTTGTTGCATGCTAACCAGTAAACAGAAAGACAATACACGATTACAATCGATCCATTTACAGTGGAAAGATAAGCAGATCATAGTTAAAGTGGGAAATCTTGCTGTATGAATACAGATTTAAGAGTGTGGAGCGATTGTAATGTGAGTTTGTGGATCCGCATCTGCAGCTAGCACGCAAATAGTAGCCTGTGTTGGGCGCCCTCTCAAGGATACTTCAGGTACATCTTCAAATCTTTTGTTTAAGAAGGAACTGCAGATGCTGGAAAATCGAAATAGACAAAAATGTTGGATAAACTCAGCGTTCGAGGCAGCATCTACGGAGCCAAGGAAATAGGCAACGTTTCGGGTCGAAACCATTCTTCAGACCCGAAACGTTGCCTATTTCCTTCGCTCCATAGATGCTGCTTCAACCGCTGAGTTTCTCCAGCATTTTTGTCTATCTTCAAATCTTTTCCGCTTTCCACCTGATAATCTCCTTCCATGGCAGATCTCAGAAGAGGGCATCATTTTCGGAAGTCTGATTTGGGACACGTGATAGATGTGACATATCCACTGCAGCCAACTGAATGTAATCACGCTTAAAATACAGGAGAAATAGGTTTTGAAAGGAAACTTCCCATAAATTTGGGGGATTTTGTAGAGGCAACATTGGTGAGTTTATCAACTGTCTTGGGATGCCTGTGATAGGTACTGCAGGTTTCAGTTCATGACGGTAGGGTTCTCTGCTGCCCTTGAACCATGTATTTTATGCTGGATCTGAGATTGTGGTCTTCAAATACTCTTTTGCCCTATAGAGAAATGTCCTAACGATTGTCCTTGCACATTGAAGACAGTTTCCACATGTAACAAGGACATTGAAGGCGAGTTTCATTATAAATGCCTCGCTTTGCCGAGAAGTGCATCCCAAGATATTGAATGTAGTCTCACTTTTTTCAGATTCTCACTACACTTTTATTGTCAGTGAGAAGTGTGATGCAATAACAGGAAAATGAAAGACCACTTTTATATTGCAGATTTCGGGTTTAAAGCCCATCCTCAGGCTTTTGTGAAAATGTCAGTGATAGCTTAGAAGTTGGCCTCTATGCTCAAACGCAAGCGTTTGTCTGCATACTGCATCTTAACTATTGAAATGTGAGTATCCTTGATCTTTGAGTGTTTTCACCACAGGCTAAATAGCTTCTCCTCCATAGTCGCCGACATCTTCCAAGATGGAGCTTCTCAGCGACTCAGGTGGATAAGGCGGCGTTGGAGGGTGAGGGGAGGCGGAGTGGACAAAGTGATGGGAAAAAGAGGAGGCAGCGGTGGAGGAAGGAGCGGCGGAGTGAACAAAGTGACAGGAGAAGGAGGCAGCGGGGGAAGGGGGGGGGGGGGGGAAGAGGCCAAGTGGACAAAGCGATGGCCAACAGAAAGAAGCCTGAGCAAAGGAGGGGAGGGAACCCCATGGTGACCAAGTGCGTCCTGTCAGCTACAGCGGCCTGAAGTAAGCACAGTTCCTGGGTGTTACAACACGAGTCACAACAACAGCCATATCAACTGGACGGTGCAGTGGGTGAAGGGCTTACTGGTGCATCTTACAAGCTCGGAGTAGTGTTGGAATGCGGAGCTGGGGAGACAGTGCAAGCAGGGGGTGGGTCAGCAGGTCTGCCCGTTATAACCAAAATCCATTATAAAAGAGTCCGTTAAAACGAGGGTCCCCGCCCGAAACATCATCTATCCATGCTCTGCATAGGTGCTGCCTGACCTGCTGAGTTACTCCAACACTTTGTATCTTTTAAAGCAAGGGCTAATTTGTACAAGATTACAATGCGAAGGGAGGCAGCATGTCCACTATGCAGCAGTGAATGAATTTGCTGCTGGTTTAGCTTAGATAGTTAGAGAGGGAAATATTGTGCCAAAGGAATTCAATGTGGATGAGAGTCATGAGTCTGCATTATATTGGAAATGTATTCCTCAACGTACACATATTACAAGAGAGGAACAGACAGCTCCAGTGCATAAACCAGCAAGAGACAACCCTATTGCTTGGTGGAAATACTGTCGGAGATTTTAAACTTGAACTTTGTTTTATCCATCCAAGAATCTTTGGACTCTGAATGGAATTTGGAAGCAATCTCTTCTGGTCTAGATGGGTGACTTTGCCCTTATTTCAAGACTATTTTGTTCCTGATGTGGAGCGATGCGTTTCCTGATGTGTTTCCATGAATTTGACATTCAGGATTTTATTGATTCTTAATAATACCCCACAGCGTCCTACATATTTGGATTATGTTCATCCAAATGTCAAAGTTTGTATACTGCCACAAATGCAGCAGCTCTGAGTTAAGGTATAATTGTATCTTTTAAAGATTACCTACAAAAGACATTTTCTCAAGCTAGTCAAGTAACCGATGCAGCAGAAGGGAATTTTGGAAGTCACACATCTACAATGCCATGAATATCGCAGATACTTTGGATAAGATAAAGCATGCAAGAAAGGTTTCGACCCGAAGCGTCACCCATTCCTTCTCTCCAGAGATGCTGCTGTCCCGCTGAGTTACTCCAGCATTTTGTGTCTATCTTCAGTTTAGACCAGCATCTGCAGTTCCTTCCTATACATTTATGAATGTTGCATGGAACAAACTTTGCTCTAATTTTGTTCATGAATTCTCAGCTTTTCCCAAGATGATAGAAAAATGTGATGGCGAAGATAGATACAAAACAAGAGACACAGCAGGAGAGGCAGTATCTCTGGAGAGAAGGAATGGGTGCCGTTTCGGGCCAAGACCCTTCTTCAAACTAATTTTGATACATTTTGGTTTCACCATGTAGAAATTACAGCAGTGTTTATACATAGTCCCCTCATTTCAGGGCACCATAATGTTTGGGACACAGCAATGTCATGTGAATGAAAGTAGTTATGTTTAGTATTTTGTTGCATATCCTTTGCATGCAACGACTGCTCAAAGTCTGTGATTCATGGACATCACCACTTGCTGGGTGTCTTCTCTGCTGATGCTCTGCCAGGCCTGTATTGCAGCCATCTTTAGCTTATGCTTGTTTTGGAGGCTTGTCCCCTTCAATTTTCTCTTCAGCAGGGGCAGAAAACCCAGGGGGGCCAGAGGGGACACGCCCCCCCCCCCCCCCCATGTTTTGAGAGGTGGGGGACATCCCCCCCCCAAGGTTTTGTAATCTGGATTTTAAAACCCGGTGAAATCTCCACTTTCCGCGAGTCAGTGGGGGTGGGACTGATGATCGAGGGCGCCGATTGGACGAGAGAGACGTCGGTCAGCAGGCAATAGGGGCGGGACATGGTGATTCAGTGCGATGATTGGAGGAGGGAGGAGTGGGGGGGTGGGACTGAGGATAGAGTGCGGTGATTGGAGGAGGGAGACGTCACACAGACCTGCACCTCATCCGCAGCCAGGATCGATCCCGGCCGGGTCTCCGGCGCTGTCCCGAGTGCCCCCCCTCCCGCCCCCACGGGTGGCCAGAGAGGTCGGCAGCAAAGATCCTCCGCTATAGGATCTTTGGTCGGGAGTCAGACGGGCGAGGTGCTCCCAGGCCCACAGTCAACCCAGCTCAACTCTGCCTGTTCCGCCAGGTGAGCCTACAGCCCTTCCTGGAATTGCGGGAAATATGGCCAGCGCGGAGAAGCAGCACTGGTGTTCCGTCAGTCCAGACAGGGCTGTAGTTAACCCGGTGAGACAGGCAAAGTTGAGCTGCATTTAGCGTTGGATTGAGCCTCCAAAGCTGTGTGTGTGTGTGTGGCTGTGTGTGTGTGTGGCTGTGGCTGTGTGTGTGTGTGTGTGTGTGTGTGTGTGTGTGTGTGTGTGTGTGTGTGTGTGTGTGTGTGTGTGTGTGTGTGTATGTATGTGAGAGAGTGTGCGCATGCGCGCGTGGCTACCAAAAAATTGTGTCCCTCGGTCCCCTCCATGTTTTGATAACTCTTCAGCATATAAAAGGCATGCTCAATTGGGTTCAGATCGGGTGATTGACTTGGCCACTCAAGAATTGACCATTTTTAGCTTTGAAATGCTCACTCCAATTATCTTTTCACCTTAAAATCTGTTTATTTCCTTTTTTTCCAAGTGCTGATGGCAAGTTTGGTCTGAAAGTGTTATTTTTTTTCCTACCATTATCCGTTTAATTCATTTTTTTAATGCGTAGGATTTAAAACTGGACAGATTTTAAAGGGGCTGGCAAACATGTACTTCAGGTTACACTGTGAACCTGCAAATACATACCCACATTACGTTAAACTTTTTTTTAGGATGATGACAGTGCTCTTCTTCGCTGTTCTCCCACCTCATTTTGCAAACCTCAGTATTGAAAAAGCAAGGCAGCCTTCAACTGCGCAAATATTTCACTGGAGTATATCAAATCAATAAAATCCAGACCAATTAAAAATACCTGATTATTCTTAAACGTGGTGTTGAGTCACACACCTACACCCAGCAATTCAATTTTAATTAGAAACCTTGTAATTGATAAGTCTGTTTATGGCATTAACCTTTGACACACTTCCAACGTGGGCTTTCCCATATTACACAACGCGTACACATTTTACAAAACGTGTAAATATATGTATTATAGAAACAATACTGTTATGATTTCAATGAAATGTCTCAAAGCTTTCAATCCATATGACATTTGGAAACCTACAGGTAAAAAGCATTTTGTAAATAGGGTGGAGACATTGGGTTGTTTATCATGGGTAAACATTCGTTGACATTGGACGATCTCTAAGGGAGTTTCATCTTTAGCCACTTCACTCTCGTTCATTCTTCTTATTCTTTATGAACTGGCTAAGTTATTCGTGCTTTTTAAAACAAAACGGGCAATGATTGTATTGACAGTCGTGCCTGTGCTGCCCAGAGGCCGTTTACTTTAGAGGAAATGAAGGGATTGTTACTTACCTCGCGTTGTCAACCTGCAAGCTGTAGACCACATGCCGGAGATCCCCCGTTACAAACTAACAACACAGTGCACGCCTCTCCGACCGACCGACGAAGCAGCGACCCGGTCCGGCTGCCACAACTCAACCTTCGCTCTCACGTTACGAACCGAAGGGCCCCCACTGGACCCGCCCGCTGCGCCTGCGCAGAGACTGCCAATGCACTCTGGGGATTGTAGTCTCACACTGAAGGCCAGGAACATGCGCATGCTCACCGGCTGCAGTGTCGTCAACAATGGGTGACAACGTCATCAGCGGTGACGTCAGCGCCGTCATTGTGGCTGCAGCTGCGACCAGTTGATTTGTGCAAAATCTGTCCCATTTCTCCTCCATCACCAGTGCAAACTTTATACTGTCCCGTCTGCTCAGCTGGGTATCAGGTGTGCAGGAAGGAACTGCAGATGCTGGTTTAAACCGAAGGTAGACACAAAATGCGGGAGTAACTCAGCGGGACAGGCGGCATCTCTGGAGAGAAGGAATGGGTCGAGACCCTTCTTCAGACTGAGAGTCAGAGGAAAGGGAAACGAGAGATAGAACAACATGGCACCCTCACCATCAGCCTGTCTCGTCCCTTTCTTTTAGTCTGTTTTTACTTGTATGTTTTAGTGTATCTTTAGGTTTTGTTGGGATGACTCGCTAATGGCAGGTAAGCACGGGAAGACTCGTGAAGATTTTTCAACATGATGAAAAATGTCCGCGAGAGCCCAGAGTACCGACGAGTGGCCATTACCGTAAATCTCCGAGTTCGAATCAGGGGAAACTCGGGAGAACTCTTGGAATGAACTCGTACCGTGGGACAGGGGTTTAATTTATTGGCACATTTTCTATTATCTGAATGGTGGCTGATTAGGAAAAGGGGAGATGCAACGAGATCTGGGTGTCATGGTACACCAGTCATTAAAAGTAGGCATGCAGGTGCAGCAGGCAGTGAAGAAGGCGAATGGTATGTTAGCATTCATAGCAAAAGGATTTGAGTATAGGAGCAGGGAGGTTCTACTGCAGTTGTACAGGGTCTTGGTGAGACCACACCTGGAGTATTGCGTACAGTTTTGGTCTCCTAATCTGAGGGAAGACATTCTTGCCATAGAGGGAGTACAGAGAAGGTTCACCAGACTGATTCCTGGGATGTCAGGACTTTCATATGAAGAAAGACTGGATAGACTCAGTTTGTACTCGCTAGAATTTAGAAGATTGAGGGGGGATCTTATAGAAACTTACAAAATTCTTAAGGGGTTGGACAGGCTAGATGCAGGAAGATTGTTCCCGATGTTGGGGATGTCCAGAACAAGGGGTCACAGTTTAAGGATAAGGGGGAAATCTTTTAGGACCGAGATGAGGAAAACATTTTTCACACAGAGAGTGGTGAATCTCTGGAATTCTCTGCCACAGAAGGTAGTTGAGGCCAGTTCATTGGCTATATTTAAGTTAGATGTGGCCCTTGTGGCTAAAGGGATCAGGGGGTATGGAGAGAAGGCAGGTACAGGATACTGAGTTGGATGATCAGCCGTGATCATATTGAATGGCGGTGCAGGCTCGAAGGGCCGAATGGCCTACTCCTGCATCTATTTTCTATGTTTCTATGTTTCCTACGTATAGTGAAAAACTTTTGTTGCGTGCTAACCAGTCAGCGGAAAGACAATACATAATTACAATCGAGCCATTCACAGTGTACAGACACATGATAAGGGAATAAGGTTTAGTGCAAGATAAAAGAGAAATCAATACTGCTGGGTTGTAAGCTGCCCAAGTGAAATATAGGGTGCTGTTCATCAAATTTACATTTGGCCTCCCTCTGATAATGGAAGAAGCCCAGGACAGAAAGGTCAGAATGGGAATGGGAAGGTAAGTTAAAGTGCTATCAGGTTTAGCTTGACAGTTCTCTGATGAAGCACTGAAAATGTTTGTTAAAATACCTCCCCAACATCCAAGGGATTGACAGGAGTCGCTGCCTTGAAAAAGGCAGCATCATCAGACACCCACACATCCCTGGCCACAGCCTCATTTTACTCCTGCCATGTGAAGAAGATATAGGAGCTAACATCCAGGTTCAGGAATGGCTTCTTCCTTACAACCATCAGGTTATAATCTCCAAATAAACTCTGAAGAACTTAGACTTGGGTACATTTGTTTTGTCTTTTTTGCACTATTATTTTTTGTTTTATATGCATGTATACATTGAACATTTTTTATTTTATCATATTGTTTACATTATATTATGTTTATATATTCTTGTTATGCTGCTGTAAATAAGAATGTCATTGTTCTATTTGGGACATATTTTTCCATACAAAGGGAGGTGGGTGTATGGAACAAGCTGCCAGAGGAAGTAGTTGAGGCTGGGACTGTCCCAACGTTTAAGAAGCAGTTGGTAGACAAAAATGCTGGAGAAACTCAGCGGGTGAGGCAGCAACTATGGAGCGAAGGAATAGGTGACATTTCGGGTCGCGACCCTACTTCAGACTGTTAGTCAGGTACATGGATAGGACAGGTTTGGAGGGATATGGACCAAACGCAAGCAAGTGGGACTGGTGTAGATGGGACATGTTGGCTGGTGTGGGCAAGTTGGGCTGAAGGGCCTGTTTCCACACTGTATCACTCTATGACTCAAATAAAACTGTTCTTGACTCTGAAAGTTCTTTCCCACCCTTGCCTTGCTCCACAAAAGAATCGAGCAATGGGGGAGGACTCGGGCTGGTAAACTTGGTGCAGCCTTCATCTAATATAGACACAAAATGCGGGAATAGGAGCGGGACAGGCAGCATATCTGGAGAAAAGGAATGGGTGACGTTTCGGGTCGAGACCGTATTTCAGACTGAGTGTCAGGGGAAAGGGAAACGAGAGATATGGAACAAATGAATGCAAGGCGCTATGCAAAAAAAATAATCGTATCGCCCTGTTCACTTTCCCCTGTTGTTGCACCTCGAAATTAAATGCCTGCAAATATCAGGCCGCCCCAAGAATCGCCCGAAAGGGAGCTGATTGTAATTTGATCTCAGTCCCCCTCGGTTTATCTATATTACTAAAACTCTGTTCTTGACCGGTTTTGGCTTTCTGTGCTGCGGTTTCCGAGAGTACGCCGCCACCTACATCCGTCATTTTTGGCCACCTCGCTCAGAGCCCCCCTTCGCCGCGTGTGTGCCGAGGATTTTTCCCGTCGATGAAAATTGACAGAGATATTAATGTTTTTACAACATTCCCCATTCTCTCTGCTGCCCCTGCTGGAGGGAGGGACAGGGACTATAAAACCAGGAAGTGGTGTGCCTCAATCAGTCTCTGCAAGTGGTGTGCCTCAATCAGAGCTTTGAATGACACTGACAAATGTCTACAGCACTGTGAGTACCCTTAATTTGGTTTGAAAATGAAAATATGGTTAGAGGTTAAAAAAAAGCACTGCCTGCAAATGGTTGTTTGGGTTGAAGTAAAAAGGCACTCTCTCTCCCCCCCCCCCTCCCTCTCCCCCCCCCCCCCCTCCCTCTCCTCCCCCCCCCTCCCTCTCCTCTCCCCCTACCTCTCCTCTTCGCCCCCCTCTCCTCTTCCCCCCCTTTCCTCTCCTCCCCTCCTCCTCTAATCTATCCCCCTCTCTCCTCCCCTCCCCCCTCCTCTCTCCTCCCCCCCTCTCTCCTCCCCCCCCCTCTCTCCTCCCCTCCCCTCCCCTAATCTCTCCCCCTCTTCTCCTCTCTCCCCCCCTCTCCCCCCCCCTCTCTCTCTCCCCTCCATTAGCGTGTGTGGGGGGGGGGGGGGGGGGGGTAGTTAGTGTGTGACGCTGCATGCCGCCTCCCCCCCCCAACCGCACGTTGGGGGTACAGACCCAACGGGTCTGCACTTGGTCTAGTATTAAATAAAGTTGAATGATTGCGGGGGGATGTTGGTTTAAATGTGGACTGTTGTGGTGTGGGTGGGGGGCTGGGTTTGTGTGGGGATGTGTGCGGCTCCGGCCCAGGCACGGCTGTGGGCAGTGTAAGCGGGGTCCTCGTTGGGCGCGAGCTTTGACAGTTGCAGCGGCGGGTGGGGGGGGGGGGGGAGCGCGCGGGGAGACAGAGGGAGCGGGAGCGGCAAACGGCCCACAGTGGAGTGGAGTGGAGCAGCGCCGCGGGACGGGCACGGGGAGTGAGGAGCAGGCAGAGAGAGACGGGGAACAGGGGCGTGTGGAGCAGCACCACAGTAGCAGGCGGCAAACTCTGCCCACTGTACTCCAGTACCACAGTAGCAGGCGACAAGCTGCTCACTGTACTCCAGTACCACAGTAGCAGGCGACAAACTCTGCCCATTGTACTCCAGTACCACAGTAGCAGGCGACAAACTCTGCCCACTGTACTCCAGTACCACAGTAGCAGGCTGCCCACTGTACTCCAGTACCACAGTAGCAGGCGACAAACTCTGCCCACTGTACTTCAGTACCACGGTGACAAGCTGCCCACTGTACTCCAGTACCACAGTAGCAGGCTGCCCACTGTACTTCAGTACCACGGTGACAAGCTGCCCACTACTCCAGTACCACAGTAGCAGGCTGCCCACTGTACTCCAGTACCACGGCAACAAGCTGCTCACAGTGCTCCAGTACCACGGTGACAAGCTGCTCACTACTCCAGTACCACGGTAGCAGGCTGCCCACTGTACTCCAGTACCACGGTAGCAGGTGGCGGAGCGGGGACCATGTCGGGCGAGGACGTGGCGGCGGACGCGCAGCAACTGCAGGATCTGGAACTACAGATCGACCAGGTGGGTGAAGGCTGCTCGGCCCGGACCCGGTCCCGGTGATGATTGACCGATGAGGAACCGAGACCCGAGGCCGAGGGATGGTCCCCTCCTATCTGAGGTCCGGTCAGAGCTCCGATTCCATCCCCCTTTCTTTACCGGGGCCTGGTCCAGATGTCTTCTCCACCTTTCAGCTTCCCAAACACCTTCTCCTTAGTAATAGCCACTCCACTAACTTCTACCCCCTAATACTCGCCTGAATTTTAGGCACATTTTTGATGTCTTTTACAGTGTAGTCTGACGCTAAAGAATTATTCCATTTCATCTGCCATTTCTTTATTCCCCATTATTGGCTCTCACCACGGCCATCGTAGAGTCTGTCTTCACCTTCTCCATCATGGTCTGGTTTGGCTCAGCCACCAAGCACGACACCCGGAGGCTGCAGCGAATCGTCCGATCAGTTGAGAAGGTCTATCCCGTAGCTCCGCTCTTACTCCCCCTCCCCCCTCTCGTAACAAGGACATAGTTCCCCTTGTCCTCACCTTCCACCCTACCAGCCGTCACATACAACAGATAATCCTCCGACATTTTCGCCACCTCCAACGGGATCGCACCACTGGCCACATCTTCCCATCTCCTTCCCTTTCAGCTTTCCGCAGATACCGTTCCCTCCGTAACACTCTGGTCAATTTGCCCCTTCCCACCCAAACCACCCCCTCCCCTGGTACTTTCCCTTGCAACTGTAGGAAATGTTGTTTTACCTCCTCCCCTCGACTCTATCCAAGGAGCCAAGCAGTCTTTCCAGGTGAGGCAGAGGTTCACCTGCACCTCCTCCAACCTCATCTATTGCATCCGCTGCTCTAGGTGTCAACTGCTCTACATTGGTGAGACCAAGCACAGTTTGCATTAACCAACCCGATCCCCCGGTAGGTCAGCACTTCAGCTCCCCCTCCCATTCCGTATCCGACCTTTCTGACCTGGGCCTCCTACATGGCCAGAGTGAGTCCCACTGCAAATTGGAGGAGCAGCACCTCATATTTCACTTGGGTAGTTTACACCCCAGCGGTATGAACATTGACTTCTCCAATTTCAGGGAGTCCTTGTTTTCTCCCTCCTTCCCCTCCCCTTCCCAGCTTTCCTACAGACCACTGTCTCCACCTTTCTTCTTCCCGCCTCCCCACCCCCACATCAGTCTTAAAAAGGGTCTCGACCCGAAACGTCGCCTATTCTTTTGCTCCATAGATGCTGCCTCACCCGCTGAGTTTCTCCAGCATTTTTGTCTACCCTCATCACTTCTCCATCATCATTTTCCAGCGGTCCAACGTCCACTCTTGGCTTCCTCTTACTTTATATATCTGAAGAAACCTTTGCTATCCTCTTTTATATTATTGACTAGCTTACCATCTTTTCTCCCCTTATTGTCTTTTTAGCTATCTTCTGTTGGTTTTTGAAAGCTTCCCAATCCTCTGGCTTCCCACTTTTCAACATTATATACCTTCTCTTTTAGTTTTATGCTGTTTTTCACTTCCCTTGTCAGCCTCATTCTACCCTTAGAATCTTTCTTCCTTTTTGGGATGTAAAGATGTTGCATCTTCTGAATGATTCCCTGAAATTCCTGCGATTTAAAAATAAATAAATAAATAAATCAAAATAGACTTTATTCGTAATAAATATATACAAAATTCATCCGACATTCTCGGAAGCTATAATCACAATCACAATTACAATCATTACAATCATAATCACAATTACAATCATAATCACAATAATACTTTGTTAGCCAAGTATGTTTTGCAACATACGAGGAATTTCATTTGCCAAGTCATAGAAACATAGAAAATAGGTGCAGAAGTAGGCCATTTGGCCCTTCGAGCCTGCACCGCCATTCAATATGATCATGGCTGATCATCTAACTCAGTATCCTGTACCTGCCTTCTCTCCATACCCCCTGATCCCTTTAGCCACAAGGGCCACATCTAACTCCCTCTTAAATATAGCCAATGAACTGGCCTCAACTACCTTCTGTGGCAGAGAATTCCAGAGATTCACCACTGTGAAAAATGTTTTTCTCATCTCGGTCCTAAAAGATTTCCCCCTTATCCTTAAACTGTGACCCCTTGTTCTGGACTTCTCCAACATCGGGAACAATCTTCCTGCATCTAGCCTGTCCAACCCCTTAAGAATTTTGTAAGTTTCTATAAGATCCCCCCTCAATCTTCTAAATTCTAGCGAGTACAAGCCGAGTTTATCCAGTCTTTCTTCATATGAAAGTCCTGACATCCCAGGAATCAGTCTGGTGAACCTTCTCTGTACTCCTTCTATCGCAAGAATGTCTTTCCTCAGATTAGGAGACCAAAACTGTATGCAATACTCCAGGTGTGGTCTCACCAAGACCCTGTACAACTGCAGTAGAACCTCCCTGCTCCTATACTCAAATCCTTTTGCTATGAATGCTAACATACCATTCGCTTTCTTCACTGCCTGCTGCACCTGCATGCCTACTTTCAATGACTGGTGTACCATGACACCCAGGTCTCGTTGCCTCCCCTTTTCTTAATCGGCCACCATTCAGATAATAGTCTACTTTCCTGTTTTTGCCACCAATGTGGATAACTTTGGTTCATACAACTTCAGTCATACAAATAAAAAGCAATGGAACACACAAAATACATTTTAACATAAACATCCACCACAGTGACTCTTCCACATTCCTCACTATGACGGAAGGGGGAAAAAAGTTCAAATTTCTTCCCTTCTTTGCTCTCCCGCGGTGGGGGGCCTCGAGCCCTCTGTTGACAGGACGATCTTGACTCCCGTAGCCGGCGGCGTTTGAGCCCTCCGCATCGGGCGATCAGCTCCTGCATCGGGGGGATGTCAGCTCCCCCGTGTCGGCGTTGGAGCTTCCCGACTCGGCCTATCCCGAGACTGTGAACTCTTGATGATAAGTCCGCAGGTCGCGGTTGGAGTGATCCCAGGCAAACAATCAGCTCCGATGTTGTCCACGCCCAGCGGTGGGGCTCAAGTCAGTCCAAGGAGGCCTCCAGCTCCATTGATCGTAGGCCCAAGAGCGTCCGGAGATGCGATCTGGGAAAAAAATGCATCTCCGGCAAGGTAAGAAACTGAAAAAAAAGTTTCCCCGACCCCCTCCCCCTCTCCCAACCCCCACATAAAACAAACCGGACAACATTTACTCACACTTTTAACACACACAAACATTCAATGCTGTTTACCCAAATCACACTCCCCCCCCCCCCCCCCCACCCCCACCCTTGCCACTCATGTGGCCCACTGGCGCGGAATCGCTTCCTTATTGCTGCTACACTGGCATTCCCGCTTGGGTCCTTTTCCAATCAACATTAGCCTGCATCTGTAGTCACCTTTACTCAACAGTAATTCCAACACATCTGATTTCATTTTCTCTTTCTCAGACTGCAAATCTGTGGCGTGGAATGTCTCTGAATTCTTCCATTAGTCACATAAGGAATTCTTTTCGTTACCTGATAATGCCAAGAGCACATTTGGCACTGAAACTGTCATTTTACAAAGGCAGTTTGATAGCAACGGTTAATTAGAGGTCAACAATTTGCCTTCCGGTAGACCCAAACTTGATTTACAAGGTTCACTGTGGAAGTTATTGTCATAACATTGTAGTGAAATGTGAGTTTATTACTGCAGTTCATCTGCTATGTTCTGTGCTTATTTTGTAATATAATTGTGCTAAATCAAAGGATTTAACCAGTTGCCAACGTTTAGTCTGTTGTTACTGCTCACTCACGCCTGAACGCAGAATGATGCACAGGCTGACTCATTCCCTTGCTCAAAACACAGAAGCCAAGATGCCCTTTAACATGATTAAAGTCCTGGGTGGAGCCCACCATCCTGCTAAATCTGTTGATGTTGAAATAACTGATAATCAGAACATTTAAACTGTTCATGTTCTAAATAATGTTAAAGGTGTTAAATGTTAAAGGTGTAATGTTAAAGATTAAACATTATAAAACACCATGAAAATAAACTTTAAACTTAAAGCAAACAAAAAGCTAAATGTGCCTTTCCCATTTAATCAACAGATCAGGCATTTTCATTCAAAACATAGGTGTGGGTGTAGCTATGTGTCTGACAGGTCTTGCTGTGTAGAACAAATTCCTGCGCCACACTGGTGAATCCCAGCACAACTGCGCTCTGCCATTAGACTTCATCTGAATCCAGCAAAGGAGTGGTTTGATGGATTTTCTGTTATCTACCATGCAGTATGTCCAGAGAGTACACACAATTTTTATTTTTTTTTCCTTTGGTGGCTTAATGCTGATTTAGCCCTTCAGAGCTGAAAGATGCATCCAATTCAGTTCAGCCTATTTTTATACTGGACTATGTAACTGTTTTCAGTAAATCCTGAATCTTTGCTAATAATTAGGCTATTGAAACATGGCAAATGCAATAAAACTAAAGTTTGAGCAAAACACAAAAATGCTGGAGTAACCCATTTGTTCAGGCAGCATCTATGAAGATTTTTAGTTGGGAAATGTTGCCTATTCTTTCTGTCCAGAGATGCTGCCTGACCCGCTGAGTTACTCCAGCACTTAGTGTTTCACTCAAGATTAAGACATCTGTAGTTTTTTGTGTCTTAATATTAGGTTCAAAGGTTGATTTATTGTCACATACACCTAGATGTAGTGAAATTCTTTTTGCCAATGCAGCACATAAAAAAGAATACAAACATAACAATAATAAATAGCTTTAACATAAAAAAAACCATCCCCCCACAATGGTTCTCATTATGGGGGAAGGCACAAAGTCTAGTCCCATCCCCAATGTCCACCCATAGTCGGGCCTATTGAGGCCTCCACAGTTGCCTCTACGGAGGCCCGATGTTCCAGGCCGTCCTCGCCGGGTGATGATGTTCCGGCGTCGGGAGAGTCCTCTCAGTGGCATGGAAACCCTGGAACGGCCGCCTCCCTACTCGAGACCGTGGCTTCCGGAGCCGACAAGGCCGCGCCGAATGGAGCTCAACTGGCGATCTCATCGAGAGATCCCAGGCTCCCGATGTAAAGTTCAGCGCCGCAGCTGGCCGCTCCACAGACCCGCAGCTCCGCAACGGACCCAGCTCACCGGAGTTCCAGCTCAGCGACCCAGGCAAGGCACCGCCCGCCCCGCAATGGCGCTCCAGCGCTGCACCGCCGTCCTCACACCCGCAGCTCCGATGCCGGTGCCACCACCGCCGATGCCGGTGCCGCCGCCGCCGATGCCGGTGCCGCGGCCGAGGCTCCGGGCGGTCCCCTCGCTCCTCGGACCCGCAGCTCCGCAGCCGCCGATGCCGAGGCTCCGGGCGGTCCCCTCAGGAAATGCCGCTCCAGGCCCGCTGGTAGGCCGCGAGGACGGGTCGAAAGTGCAGCCCGGAGAAAAGCTGCATCTCCGACCAGGTAGGGACCCTGAAAATTAGTTTCCCCCTCCCCCCCCTCCCCACACATAAAAAAGCTAGAACTCCTTAAAAAACAAAACACTAAACTAACTAAAAATAAGAAAAAAGAAATGAAAAACAGACAGCTGCAGGCTAGGCAGCCATACCCCCTACAGGTCGGCACCAAAGTTTTGATGCTTGTGTATAGGTATGTTGCTACAGGTAATAGTTTCAGATAACATGGCATGGTAAGCTGTGGTTTTCAGTTTGAGTTTGTTTATTATTTTTACTTGTTTGTTGCTTTGTTTCATTTCAGACTGCTTTCTATTTAACAAAAGTTTGGGAAGTCACATCATCTCTTTCAGCTCAAGTGGAAGACCTAACTGCAAAATGTTCAGCAAATGCTCAGTTTCTGAAAGCATGGAGGGATCTACTCAAAGAGGGGTATGAATCCCTGAAGCCAGACAACTGATCAGAAAGATGAGCAATATTATTCTTTGAAGAACATCATGTTTGATGTTGGAAGCCTAATGACTCACTTTTAAAGTCAAGAAAGCCATCATCACTAGTAAACCAAATGAATATATAGCTATCTAAAGAAGAGAAGAATGGGAAATAATGGTAAATATAGTGTACATAAGTACATTCTAGAAGATATTTATGTTGGATATTAATTTGGTCCAAAGTGTATCTTGCCAATAAATTGAAAGTTTTTAGCTCCTTGGGTCTAAGAAGAACAGCTGAAATGAGCTGAATCAAGAAAATTATCATTTGAAACAGAAGTAATTCTTCAAAGTTAAAATGTACATTTGTTTAGGCCTTGTCCACAAGTAGTTATGTTACATTTTGATTCTTTCTAATTGTCTTAGTTAAATGAGAGGGAGACTTGTATATTTCCTTTGCCATTAACCACAACTCTGACTTTTCTCCACTCCAGTCTTTGGAATGCTCGAACTACATTTTTTGAATATTATTCTGCAAATGGATCTTCATGTCTTGATTCTGACTGATATAAAAACATGGGCAGTGAACCCTAAAGTTGTTTACTATCTCGATAAATGTGCCTCCCCTTAGTTACTTTAATGTAATCAGAAGCATTGGTGAAATATTTTATTTCTTACTGTGTGCTTTGCATATGGTAAGAAATTATTAGCAGAAGAAGGATTATACCTGGAAGCATACCGAATTCTGTGGCTGTTTTTTTCCCCTTTTAAGATCTAAATCATCTATAGTTTATTGACCATTCCAGTCATAGCGATGATTATATTTTTGAGGGTTTTCTATACATTAGCATTAAAATGGCCGTACGTTTAAGAAAAGTGCATTGCAGCAGCAAGTTTTGATTATAGTTATTTGATATTCTTGATATTGAAATGTTTTTAAAATTATCAAGTCTTTTGGGCATAGTGGACAGTTTACTACTTAGCTTGATTTTAATTTTAGAATTATTAAAAATAAAATATATACACAATACAACCATTTAGTTTTTTCCTAAAATATAAAACACAATACTAGTAATAATCAGGTCAAGCAACAATGTGGAGAGAAATAAACGTAGCATGTCAATGATCGTTCATCTTAATCTTCAATTGAAATATTAACTCATTGTCTCTGTAGATGGTTAACTTATTGAACATTTCCATAATTTTCTGCAGCATCTTCAATTTCTTTGGTGTTTTTTTTTCTCTGAATTGTTAATCTTTTTATGTAGATCCTCTATGACTCATTACATTTCTTTGATACAGTATATTGTACTGTCACAGGGAGGGGGTACCGATTTTCATTATATAAGTTCCATCTTTTGCTATCCTTTTCTATCCTTTGTATTCAGTGTTTGTTTGGAGCAGATGTCTTGTGTATTTGATGTATATCCATTAAACGGAACACTTTCAGAAAAATGTTATTTAGGTATTCATATGCTGTAGTGACATTGCCAAATTATTAAATAAAATTTCATATTATGCAGTCAAATTGATGTAAAATGTGAACCTCTGCCTAACCTGAAAGGACTGTCGGGTTCCCTTGACAGAGTCGAAGGTGGAGGTATAGGGACAGACATTGGATCTCCTGCGGTTGCAGGGGAAGGTACCTGGGGAGTGGGTGGCTTGAGTGGGAAGGGATGAGTTAACCAGGGAGTTGCGGAGGGAACGGTCTCTACGGAAGGCAGAAAGGGATGGAGATGAGAAGATGTGACTAGTGGTGGAATCATGTAGGAAGTGGTGAAAATGTTGGAGGATTATGTGCTGTTGTGGCGGCTGATGGGGGTGAAAGGTAAGGACGAGGAGGACACTCCCAGTTGGGAGGGGGAGTAAGAGCGGAGCTGTGGGATACCGAGAAGACATGTGAGGGCCTCATCCATGATGGAAGAGGGGAACCCCAGTTCCCTAATGAATGAGGACATCTCGGATGTCATGATATGGAACATCTCATCTTGGGTGCAGATGTGGCATAGACGGAGGAGTTGGGAGTAGGTGGATATTCTTAGCAGGAAGCAGGGTGGGAAGAAGTGTCTAGTTGTGAAAGTCAGGTTTGTAATAGACGTCAGTCGATCGTCTACCTCCTGTGATGGAGACTGAAGATCAATAAAGGGGAGGGAGATGTCAGAGATTGTCCAAGTGAATTTGAGTGCATGATGAAAATTGGTGGTGAAGTTATGAAGTCCATGAGTTCTGCATTGGTGCAGGTGGTAGCACTAATGCAGTCGTCAATGTAATGGAGATAGAGTTTGAGGATAGGGCCAGTGTATGCCTGGAACAGAGATTGATCAACATACCCTACAAAGAAGCAGGTATAGCTGGGACCCTGCGTGCCCATAGCTACACCTTTGATTTGGAGGAAGTGGGAGGAGTTAAAAGAAGTTGATAAGAGTGAGGACCAGCTCTGCTAGGTGGAGAAGAGTGTTAGTAGAGGGAAATTGGCTGGTTTTACGGTCGAGGAAAAAACAGAGCTTTAAGGTCTTCCTGGTGGGGGGATGGAGGTGTACTGAACGGCCATAGTAAAGATGAGGGTGTGGGGGCTTGGAAAGCTGAAGTTATTAAAGAGACGAAGGGCATGTGAGGTATCTCGGACATAGGTCGGGAGGGATTGGACCAGGGAATCGGGGTACGTAGAAGTGATTTCAGTGAGAAAGGGGCCCCATAGCTGAAGCGTCCACGTCACGGGGCTGGAAACTGGAAGTATCCTGAGCTAATTCTGCTACCACCATCATCCATTGCAACAAGTGATGGCTTCTACTGATTGTCGCCGGAAGCTTGCGTCTTTTTCAGGACGGCCAATGACAGCGAGGCCAACATTTGTAACAAGATGGACATGAAAAAGAGAAGTGAGATAGGAGCAGGCAGAAACGATGGGTCTGCTAGGGCAGTTGGGTTTATGGATTTTGGGGAGAAGGTAAAACCGGGCTGTGCGGGGCTGGGGAACGACAAGGTTGGAGGCTGTGGAGAGCAGATAGCCGGAAGTGATTAAAAAAATGGATGTTGGTGATCTCTGGGTTGTGGCAGTTTGGGTAACAGAAATTTACCCTTAAAAATGTCACAAATCATCAAAGATTTTGGGATATAGACTTTGGGATACATGTATGAAATTGATGTGAAGAAAAGTAAACGCAATTTTTAAAATTTGATTATTTTTTCTTGATGCACGTGCGGATGATTCCGCGGCACTTAGGGAAAAATGATACACAACCCCCTGTACAGGGATTACATTATTTAAATTTATAAGTATATATTGGAATAAAAACACATGATCACAGAGGTTTATGGGAACAACCCATGATGCTAGGATAAACCTAATTTCTGTCAATAATTGTCCACTTATTGGTGTTAGAATAATTTCACATTGGGATAGAATGAAAATGTCAAAGCTTGTCACTTTATGCAGATTATATTTGAACTTGGACATCGAGACGTTTACTGCCTGTCTCGGCTGGTGAATTTGCACTTGTTTATCCATTTTTCTCTTTTCCTAAGAACATTGAACTAATTGTTACAATGGAGGATGCTGTGGAGCTTTACTCAATTACCTTTGAGAATTAGAGAGAAAAAAATTCAAAACTTTTCTTCGGGAATGTAAAATCTACAATAAGACAGTTTGTATATGGCTTGAAGATGGAGCAAGCTAGCTTGTCTTAATTTTCTGTTTGTATTCTGTAACACTTTTGTTCTTAAGTTAATACCATATTTTAAATATTAACTAAATGCTATTTTAAATATTAGCCAAATAAACATAACTGATTATTGTGAAGACCTCCACCCTTGTTACTCAGAACCAGCTGACTAGGAGCATATCAGGTGACTTTAACCATGGATTTTCACTAATCCCTTAGGAATGTTTTTCTGCCTATTCACTGCTACCCTGAATGGATGGTATTCACTGTAGCTATTTTAGTAATTTGTTTAGAGCTCATTGATGAAACATTCCAATATGCTTCAGTTCTCACATACATAACTGAACACAAGCTATGTATCATAAATGGTATAGGTTACATTTTCTTATGGATTTTTGCTACCTATGAACTTGAAGGTAAAACATTGCCTTTGCTTCTATGGCCATTTGATGACATTCATTAGCTATTACGTCAAAAATCTGAACATTGGATCCTAATGATACTTCCACTGAAAGTATATCTAGAATGTAGAACTATTGGGATCCTTTCTTTGGAAAATAAAATAATTGAAGTTTTATCAATCATCAAGAAATATAAAAGTAGGTAACGTTCCCAATATAGACATCTGCCATGGTGTCAATGCGTTAGATAAGGTTGAATTTGTTAAATGTGTTCAGGAAAGTTTCCTTAGCCAATATGTAGTGGGCCCTACAAAGGAGGGAAAAGCTTGATTTACATTTATGAAATTGGAAAGGGCAAGTGACTGGGCGTGCCTTTTGAGACTAGTGACCACAGTTCTATTTGTTTCAAAATAGTTAGGGATAAGGAGAGGGCTGGTCCAGAAATAGTTATGAATTGGGTCAAGGCCAACTTTGTTGGTATTATACATCTTACAAAAACATTATTGGAATATGTTGTTTTGCGGGCAAAGGGTGCCTGGAAAGTGGAATGGTTTTAAGTGTGATGGTGAGAGTTCAAAGTGTGCATGTTCCTGTTAAAGAGCTGTTGGCTGTTGGGAGTAAGTAAGCCTGGATGACAGGAAAAATTTGAGGCTATGATCAGGAAAAAGGAGACATAGGCCAGGAAGAGGCAACTGGGGTCAAGTGTATCCCTATTTGAGTTTAGGGGACTGAAGAACATACTTAAGAATGAAATTGGCATGGCAAAAATGGGGCAAGTGATAGATCTGACAGATAAGATTGAACATCCAAAGATACTTTATAAGTACATTAAGGGGAAGAGGGTAACTAGAGAAAGTATATGAATGAATGAATGAATGAATAAGGTTATTGACCAAGTATATTCACATACAAGGAATTTGCCTTGGTGCTCCGCCTGCAAGTGACAACATGACATACAGTGACAGTTAGGAATGACACATAAAACATTAATAATAAAACATTATCGATTAAACATGTGAATTAAATAAAATACCAGAGCAAAAGGAGGCTGCAGATTTTTTGTTATTGAGTAGAGCTACTATTCTTGGAAAAAAAGCTGTTTTTACATCTGGCTGTGGCAGCTTTGACAGTCCGTTGCCGCTTTCCAGAGGGAAGTGATTCAAAGAGTTTGTGGCCAGGGTGAGAGGGGTCAGAGATGATCTTACCCGCTCGCTTCCTGGCCCTTGCAGTGTACAGTTTGTCAATGGAGGGAAGGTTGCAGCCAATAACCTGCTCAGCTGATCAGACGATTTGCTGCAGCCTCCGGATGTCATGCTTGGTGGCTGAGCCAAAGCCGACCATGATGGAAAATGTGAGGAAAGACCCTACGATGGCAGTATAGAATTGGACCATCATTGCCTGTGGCAGATTGTGTTTCTTTAGCTGCCGCAGGAAGTACATCCTCTGTTGGGCCTTTTTGACTGTGGAGTCGATGGTGGCCCACATTTAAGGTCCTTGGAGATGATGGTTCCCAGGAACTTAAAAGATTCCACAGATGTGACTGTGGTGTTGTTGATGGTGAGTGGGAGCTCTCCTAAAGTCCACAATCAATTCCACTGTCTTAAGAGTATTGAGCTCCAGGTTGTTGCGATGACACCAGGATGCCAACTGTGTCACTTCCTGTCTGTAGGCAGATTCCTCCCCATCCTGGATCAGACCAATCAGGGTTGTGTCGTCCGCAAATCAGTCATCTGTGTGGAGCCACAGGAAACGAGCAAGGTCTTCAATGAATATTGCCCCTGTTTTTACTCTCGAGAAAGACGTGAGGATTGGGGAACTTTGGACCGTTAATAGAGAAGTCTAGAGGACAGTCTGTATTACAGTTGAGGTGCTGGACATCCTAAGGCGTATGAAGGTAGTTAAATCTCCCATGCCTGATCAGATATATCCAAGGACACTGGGAAGCTAGAGAAGAAATTACAGGAGCTCTGATGGAGATATATGAATCATTGGGGAATCAAGGATAAGGGGGAAATCCTTTAAAACCGAGATGAGAAGAACTTTTTTCACACAGAGAGTGGTGAATCTCTGGAACTCTCTGCCACAGAGGGTAGTCGAGGCCAGTTCATTGGCTATATTTAAGAGGGAGTTAGATGTGGCCCTTGTGGCTAAGGGGATCAGAGGGTATGGAGAGAAGGCAGGTACGGGATACTGAGTTGGATGATCAGCCATGATCATATTGAATGGCGGTGCAGGCTCGAAGGGCCGAATGGCCTACTCCTGCACCTAATTTCTATGTTTCTATTGTTAGATACGTGAGGTACCAGATGACTGGAAGGTGGTTCCAATCTCCAATACATGAATTTAAAGACATTAGTAACATTTTTAAGTGGAGCAGGCTAGGATATGTGACAATGACAGAAGGATGGAATTCCATAAATCTTCACTTTCCACTCTAGTCTCCGCATTCAATGAATCATCCTTTGCAATTTGCCCACTTTCAATTAGATTCTATGACCAGACATATCTTCTCTTCCTTTTCAGAATTCCAACGGAACTAGTCTCTTCCCAATTCCTGGTCTCATCTTCCATTGCAATCAACCACTCCCCTTCGCAATGCAATGACTCTCCCTTTCAATGACATCTCATTGATTGCAATTATATCATATTCCCATGTGCTGATCAATACTCATGGTTATTCTGCCTTACCAGTCATGGTCCTTGTATAGATGCATTCTAGCCTTCCAATCCTCATATGTGCCTTTACAGGCCCGTGTCCACACTGCCCACTGGATTTATTTATTTTATCTTCTATATTTGATTGTTCATCCCATCATGTTCATCCCCATCTTCCTCATCCCCATCTTCCCTGCCACCTGCCTATATTCCATTTTGTGGTGCAGTTTAGCATCAATGCTATGTGATCCAGAAGACTACCAAGAGGCTAGTGGAAAATGTAATCAGTCCTCAAAATGAGATCCTTAGGACTAAAATAATTCAGAGGTATTCCCTACCGAGGAGCTTAAGCAAATTAGTAATGAATGCATACAAGAACATAAAAACATTTACACCCTGTGGAACAAATTTTATTATGAAAACAATTAAAAAATGTTTTCAATATCTCGTAACAGGATTTCAGTATGAACATGTTTAATCAAAGACATAATGATTTAACATTTTGTTGTTAATAAAAATACACTTGAAAATATCGAACAATTGTAATGTTTTCATTAGAACTCAGGAATATTTCACATCCAAAATATAGTTTTTTGTTTACTTCTGTTTACTCCTAGAGCAATAGACTTTTCATGTGTTTAGTGTCTGTAAAGTACCAAAGCTTGCAAGTCATTATCTCTGATTGCATTTTGATTGCACATGATCAGTTCCTCTCATTTAAAATGAGTAAGTACAAATACAAGTGGGCAAACTAAAGAAATATTTTGAAAGGAAATAATTGCTTAATTAATTTTTATGGTTTTAAGAATATTTTAAGGCCATCACAAAATCATCCAAATGGTCCCATATTCAATTAAAATGATTAATGCATTAATAACATTCCTTTTATATAACATTTAACATTAAAATGTCCAACCTGGTTCACAAACATGTTGGCAATTTATCAGGAAGATGAGAAAAGCTTGTTATGAATTAAGAATTAGAACTAAGAGGTAAAGATGTTTAGGGAAGGACCTTCAGATTTCAGGTAAATGCTGAAAAGCGTAAGTGGTCAGGTTGAGAGGAACTATATACCTGAATGTAACTAGTTCTATACATGTCTCCAAAATTCTAATACAGTACTCCAATAAAATGTCCCACATCATGAACAAGGCCTGCTCTCCAACCGCTTATGTAGAGTGTGCCAGAGGCTTAAATTAGAATTAATTTAAATATAATCAAATGCCCTTGTTTAGTCTGTCATTGATTAAGGATTTAATGAGGTATGTTCTTTTAATTCAGCATCCTTGTCCGAAATTTACAGTAGTTCTGTTCCTAATCTTAACACCTCTTAGCAGTATCTATGTATTTCTGAATCAGAACAATTGTATTGAGGTCAATAAACATATTTTCCATTAACAAATAACTGAACAATAAAAATAATTAAAAATTCTGTAAAGCCTGTTTTCATCTTAAGGCTACTGTTAAAACGATTCCAATGCACTGTATTGCTGATACCAAAAGCAGTCCGTTCATTGAACTGTTTCGATTTCCGAGTGAGCAAACACTTTGCGCCGACGCCAACTCCCAGTTTTAAGACAGCTTGGAAAAGGCAGTTGCTAACACCCCTGCTGATAAAGTGCAGAAGGCAATGCCGAGAATAAGATAGTTCCTCATCCCCTGTGGAGGGAAAAAAATACTTATAATTTATTTCTTACAGATGTGCCGGTACTAATAAAAATGCTTATTGTAATATTAAAATATGGCAAAGTATAAATTACATAGATTTAACATTGAAAATAATATTTTGTCCAAAAATTGATAAAACTGATATGGATAATTGTCAAAATAATCTGCTATTTTGTATATGGCAAGTACAACCAATGTTATTGTTTTCTCTTGTTTTCATAGATCCCATCAAACTGATGTGGTTGAACAGCCACTTGGAGTCTGGAGTAGTAGAGTAATGAACCTTTATTCAATCAATCTCAGTACAAGCATACACACACGGGGTATTCAGCCTCTCCAAGAATCAAAATACATTACATTTTATACTATAATAATGTAAAAGTATTTAGCATGTCCACATACATGTATATGAACTAGTGTGTCAATATACTTTAATATAGCATTCACATTATTTGTTAAAATCCTGGCTACTGAGAAATGTGCAGTATATGCCTAATCAAGAAATGGTCATGCTGATGTTCGTGAGAGAGACAAACTGTGGAGTTGAACTGAATTATGGTACCAAGAGGAGATAAACTTGTGCAAAAAGATAAACTACTGAGTTCCTCCAGTAGTTAGGTTTTTGCTCAAGACTCAAGCATCTAGTCTCATGCCTTCCAGATTAAGATAACATGCTTGTTGACTGAATATTTAGGATTGGATTTGTCAGGCACTGGATGGACAAATGCCAACACTGCTTAAAGGAATAAACAATTATACATTAGATGCATTTGTGGAATTCAATTTTGATTATTTAAAAACAATGTATGTCTTGGGAATTTGTTGGAATACCTTTGAGATACAATGAATGATAATAAATGACAAGTGATTATCAACCCATCACTATTTTTGGTGAAGCTAGGTGGTCAATTCTGCTATAACATCTGCTTCCATAAAGCAAATTGAATATAATGCAATAGATGAATTTGGGAACACTATTTGGCCGAATTGGTCATAACCTGATTTCAATTGGGCGCTAGAGAACTATTAAAAGTTACTTTGAAAATTGACATACAGTGAAAAAGGTGTGTTGAAGAAAAAAATCAGTGTTGGTAAAAAACACCTCATTATGAGTTACCTCCCTGCAGTAATCGGACACCATTGTCTCTTATGGACACAAGTATTAATTTAACTGAAAATGACAAGCATTATTGATGCTCTATTTATACGTATACAATGATCCTATATTAAACAATGTAACATTCAGTCTTTGGTATTTTGTAGCTGAAAACCTTTGTTTTTGAAAATTCTGCAGGAAAAATAACATAGCGCTTCTGAAACTCCAACCCATTCACCTTTTTATTATTGATACAATTGTTTTTATATAGTGATTTTCTATAATGATAATGTATGAAGAATGTCTGAAGAAGGGTCTCGACCCGAAACGTCACCTATTCCTTCGCTCCATAGATGCTGCCTCACCCGCAGAGTTTCTCCAGTATTTTTGTGTATTTTCTATAAGGAAAGGTTTCTTAGGAATGGCAAATATCAAGCTATTTAAGTGGTTATTTTGGAAAACTTGTTATATTTAATTATGTGGTTATTTTGGAACTTCCCTTACTTCTTTATCTCGAAACATCTCCGTTATCTGTTTCAATGGTGCCAAATACCGTAATTCCACACCTTAATATATAATGTCTGGCCCATTCATGTATAGTCTGCTTACTATCAAGAGTTGTTCTCATCCATATAGTACATCTCTCTATCTAATTTATTGTTCTCTTTTATCCTGATATTATTAGTGTGCCAAGTCTTACAGTTTCATTGGGCCTTCTGATATGTGATAGCACAAAACCCAAAGTGCAAAGAGCAATCAGAGCATGGTTGAATTATGCCTCCCTGCTCAAGATTATAGCTGAATGATTTTTTCTCTTCATTGTGAGAGTTGTGTACCATGACATTGATGACATGCCAATCTGCCAGTGGTTGTACTTGAGCCCAATGCCAAGTTATTTCCTTCCTCCTGATATTTAATCCTTGTTTTGCATTCAAGGGCGTAGATTACACATTCAAATATCTGTATTAGTAAACTCAGAAACTCCTATTCTAGGATATACTATAGTCATTAAATTGAGCTGACTAAATGGAAATTGTGGTTCGGGATGTCACATATCAATGTATCTATTGTTATTTTCATCTACTAGAAAAATCCTCAATAAAATCTTCACACTTACTTTTATTTCTTTGAAAACAAGTACCCCCCATAAAGCAGCGATGAAACCTGGTATCTGATAAAAAGGAAACTTAATTTAAACATTGACTAAAACATATTCATTTCAATAAAATAGCTCTTTTAGTCTGGAACATAAAATTATATTTAAAATAATATGCAATTTTTGAAAACCAAAAAATAAAATACTGTTAGTGAGTTGCCAACATTGTTTTATGTCATGTCACCTTTTGTATTTATTCACTTATTGTAGTTAGTAATCAAGTGATCTGCCTTAGTTAGTTTCTTTCAGTTTCACATGTAAATATCAAAATAAAATCAGCAGAACACACCTATACACTAAATCAAATACTGTAAATATATGTTTATCAACAGCTTATCTAATATTTTTCTCCTGCTTTCTATTATAGTAACAATAAATAATCAGGCATGCATTGGATGAAAATGAAATGCAATTCACCAGCTGGCCCAAGTATTATGGTTCTCAATTATTACATGCAGTATAAAATAAATATTAAATATTGCCAATTTCATTATAGGTTGTTTAGTATATCAGTGAATATGAATAAAGAGAATATATATTACATGCACAAAGATTAAATGCTAATCATTTTATAAAAAATAATATGCATTTAAATAATTGAATTCCCAGGTGAAATGGTGAGATTCAAAATCGTCCCTGAATCAATGGTCTGGAATTCTGACAGCTTGAAAAACAACTCAACTGCTATGCTGCTGTATATGAATTCTTCCTCATGGGTCAGTGCCCAGCACTGATGACTGGCAAATTCAGGACCGAAGTTCAAAACAACACAACACATTTCCACAACTTTTGCACATTGCAAAGCTCAATCAACTTACGGCTGTGATAATAGGGAAACTAATAACAGCACTGAGGAAATAATTCGCCAGGAACCAGCAGCAGCTAGCAATAGCCCACAGCACACCTGAAACAAATCCTTAAAGAAAACATGTTAGTTAGCATTGTCTTTGTTTTACAAGATTATTGAAACATTATTAACTTAGTTAAAAAATATTCAGAAATAAAATCTGAAGGAGGCCCTGGACTCGCAGAACAGACACTGTTTAATTATGGGAAGGGATAGCCAGAAGGTGCAAGATTTTACTCAAAGCCACCTTGCAACATTACCACCGAACCCTGGGACCTCTGCCCTGTGACTGCTCAAACAGAGGAGCATTCAGGATGGTATTGAGAAGCTCAATGGCAATGCCTTGGGTGCACATAGAGCCATGCATGACTGGTGGAAGGAGCACATCACCTCAAACTTCCCACCTGCCTTGCTCCTTCAGGCACCATTTTCCCCCAACAGTGGTAGCATCTGCAGATCCCATATTAGCCTCATTGGCCACCTCGGGACTCACAAAATCAGTGGAAGAGACTCATCTTCCATCCCGAGGGGCTGCCTAAGAAAGGAGGAGGAGGAAGAGAAGCAGCAGCAGCTGGCAACCTCTCATGGGAAAAAAATAGTTTAAGAATTATTTTCTCTGTAGGGGTAGAATGTTTGGTCACATGATGTATTGATCTTTGGTTGTCATCTACATTATCTAACAGGAAACTGGATGGGTCAGTCAGCATTAGAGTTAACAAAGATAAAGACACCTCTAATGGTCCTCCCTGCAAAGGCCTCCTCATTGACATCTAAGGAACACCCAACATTGACCAATGAATCAAATGATTATAGGACCTAATACAGTACAGGCAACCCCTGCGTTACGGCTGAGTAATAGAAATTTGCCTTTACAAAATTCATAAATCACTACCCAGAAATTTGAGAAACAGGATAAAATAAAATTGCAAGTGCTAAAACCAGAGAATGCTGGTAATATGCTGCAAGTGAGGCAGCATCGTCATGGTGATTGAAACAGAGTTATGTGTTAGATTCTGATTAAATCTGAACCAGTAACTCTGTTTCCCTGTCCACTAAATTGTTTAGAAAGCTTGAACATTAATTGTTTCACCAAGTATATGGTTTCCCTTTACACCCCTCTGACATGTTAACATATTGACATGTTAACAATTTCGTTCAGACCGAAAAGTCTGAATGACAATAAAGGAATCTGAATCTGAATCATATTGAGGAGTCCTGCTTTGTTGAAATGGTTGGCCTTATGCAGAAACAGATCAGCTTCAACTTAACATGCAAAAATCCTGCCTGAATAGGTCATGGCTCATGGAGTCCAGTGCTGGTAACCTCTCAAATGGATCTTCCTTAAATTAACTATTACATATTATGATGCCTTTCCCTTCAGTTATGAGAATTGCTTTCTATGTGTGTCCCCTGCCCTGCCTTTCATGCGTATTGACCTCCCTACCATCGTAGGGATCGAGAGGAGGCATTGCCTCAAAAAGACAGCCAGCATTATCAAGGACCCACACTGGTCTCGCTACGTTCTCATTTCACTCCAACCATCGGGAAAAAGGTATAGGAGTCTGAAAACTGTGACCACCAGGTTCAGGACCAGCTACTTCCCAAACAACCATCAGGCTATTGAACACTACCAACACCAACAAAACATCAAACTACGACTGTTTGGTTGCACTTGGGGTTTGGACTTTTGAATAATGTTTTTTAAATTTCTTGAACGTTTTTCATATTTGTTGATTATGTTATCTATAGAGTACTGTGTTTACAAGCCTGTTATGCTACTGCAAGTGAGAATGTATTGCTCCATTTCGGTACATATGACAATTAAACACCCCTGGCTTGACCTTTCTGTTCAACCAGTTTCTGTTTTTCTGCATGGTGATCATTTAATCTATAATTGTGCTCAATTTCAACAAAAATATATTGCAAGCTATTAATGTTGAGAAGCAGGTACACAAAATTGCTGGGGAAACTCAGCGGGTGCAGCAGCATCTATGGAGCGAAGGAAATAGGCGGCGTTTCGGGCCGAAACCCTTCTTCAGAGAAGCAGTCTGTTTTATCACAAATGAACAAAAATGCTCCAGTAAGGTATCTTCCTAAACAATACCAAGTTCGAGGAATGCCCTAAAAATGCGCATAATTATTTTGGCAATCAGAAGCAATAATCTAGTAACTAACTCATTTTGTTAACTCTAAATAGCATTTATGACGTTCATCTTAAATTGGTTTTGGGAGATTAAGAGAAATTGTTAAATGTAAAATGAATTCTAAATATGGCAGCAATAGCTTCATATCAGTGTCACCTGGCCATTGGCATCAGTGTGCTAACTCTGCCTGAGTGGAAGTGAGGTAGATACGAGCATAAATCTCTATCACCTAGTACACCAAATGGATGGCACATTCGAATACTAGGAGGTTACAAGGCAACTCAAAAATGTTGGCTTTCTGGAACCCAATTTCTCTTCCATTGCATTTAAAAAATAAAAGTCAGGTTTATAGCTTTTCAGTACTGTGCAAGTAATGGTGTACACAGCAAGGCCTTTTGATTTGAATATCCTGGTATACGATTTAGATAGAGAAATAAAACAAATATTATCAGTTTCTGCACGAGACATAGGGGTAGGTTTATGCCAATGTATCAAAATGTTGAATAAATAATTATTTGAGTATAAAAATGCCACAGATCAATATAGCTTAGTAAATATCACACACAGTAAACAGCATCCTTTACAAATGTTACAAGTTTCATTAAAGCGGTAAACATGGCATTTTTATTTATAAATGTATCTTGTGTGTTCCGTTGCATTTTATTTGTATGACTGACTTGGCAAATGAAATTCCTCGTATGTTGCGAAACATACTTGGTTAATAAAGTATTATTGTGATTATGATTTTTAAATCATCAAGTGAAACAATGATTTCTTACCTGGCAGTATTGCCTTTGGGTAAACTTTTGGTTTATTCTTCATTATTACACAATATATCAGAAAGTAGACAGTACTTGTGAGAAATATGCCACTAAAATGTGCAAATACATAGTCCAAATCTGTAAGTAGAGCAAATTATACAGTTATCTTCATTAAATTGTTTCTAATTTAGATCATCAAATCACAGATTTAGTTGTTATTGGTTGTCCAATGTAATAATGCATTTAGTTGAATGCATTAAAATTGATTCTAGTTTACCGAGGAAAAGACAAAGGACAGGGACTGGCCCTGATTAAGCTTAGTGGTGTAGCCAAGAACAGGTACTCAGATGATTGCAAAAGTACAAACCAGATTTCCACTGAAACAAGCTGTAGAGGAGGTACTATAACTATCTGAGGCAGGAACTATAACAGCATTTAAAAGACACTTGGCCAGATAAATGGATGGCGAAGGTTTAGAGGGATATGGGCCAAATTGTACAGGGTCTTGGTGAGACCACACCTGGAGTATTGCGTACAGTTTTGGTCTCCAAATCTGAGGAAGGGCATTATTGCCATAGAGGGAGTGCAGAGAAGGTTCACCAGACTGATTCCTGGGATGTCAGGACTGTCTTATGAAGAAAGACTGGATAGACTTGGTTTATACTCTCTAGAATTTAGGAGATTGAGAGGGGATCTTATAGAAACTTACAAAATTCTTAAGGGGTTGGACAGGCTAGATGCAGGAAGATTGCTCCCGATGTTGGGGAAGTCCAGGACAAGGGGTCACAGCTTAAGGATAAGGGGGAAATCCTTTAAAACCGAGATGAGAAGAACTTTTTTCACACAGAGAGTGGTGAATCTCGGGAACTCCCTGCCACAGAGGGTAGTCGAGGCCAGTTCATTGGCTATATTTATGAGGGAGTTAGATGTGGCCCTTGTGGCTAAGGGGATCAGAGGGTATGGAGAGAAGGCAGGTACGGGATACTGAGTTGGATGATCAGCCATGATCATATTGAATGGCGGTGCAGGCTCGAAGGGCCGAATGGCCTACTCCTGCACCTAATTTCTATGTTTCTATGTTTCTAAATGTGGGCAAATGTGACTAATTTAGACGGGGCACCTTATTTAGCATGTGCAAGTTGGGCCAAAGGGCCGGTTTCCATGCTGTATGACTCTAATTTAGTTACAAAAGCAAAATTACTTAATACATAGTTTACTCTTTCACAACCATTCCCCTCGTTCAAATGAAAGAAAGCACTGTTCCACCAGTTTAGTGGCTAGATTGCTCAGTGTGAAGTACTGGAGAATGGCTACAACTTTGTACTTCCCTGTTGTACTCCATGAGGACTTCCACATTAGAGTACCAGCCAGGGCCGGATTTAGATGAAGTGAGGCCCTAAGCTGTTCCACTTATGAGGCCCCCTCCACGTTGGTTTTCAGCGCTGGCGGCGAGGCAGCGACCGGACAGCCATGGCGGCCAAATCTCCCACAATTCAAAGCGAGGGAGAAAGTGCCCAGCGCCGACCAGTTGCCGTTACAGTGCGCATGCGCAGGGAGGCCGCTGATGTGCAGGGGGAGGACGTGCAGGCCGCAGCAATGCGCATGTGCAAGGCGGCCTGCCATGCCGGCGGATGAGGAGCGAGCGGGGCCCGGCGGCCCGGATAGCGGGGGGAGATGGAGAGAGAGATAGAGAGGGGGGGGCCCACCCGGGGGGGCCCACCCAGAGTTGAACGGTAGATGTCCTGCCTTGGCCGGAGGCCCCCTAGATTTCGAGGCCCTAAGCTTCAGCCTATGAAGCCTAGTGGTGAATCCGGCTCTGCGAGGCCCCCTTGGACCTCGAGGCCCTAAACTTAAGCTTGTCTAGTTTGTAGGTAAATCCGGCCCTGGTACCAGCCAGAAAAAAGGTTGGTCAGGTGCTGTCAGTAAGTTGGGATTTTCCATGTTTTCCCAGGAATCCAAAACTGGGGGGAATTTATGTAGGAAAAGAGTAGCATTTGTGTGTGTAGCTGGTATAATTTCTCCACAAAATCTTACCAAATATATTGCCTAGCTACTTTCTGTATTTGATGCTTCATAAAAAATTTCATCTTCTGAAAATTGGAAGCATACAATCTTTAAGAATTTTATGAAACATAATGTGCCAGAATTTTGCAGGGATTGTTCTCATCTGCCAATATACAAGAAGGAGCATTAAACAACTCACTGTTTATAGCATTTATGTTCTGATCATCTGCCAAAGTTACAGCAAGCTCGAGATCAAACCAGTCCTCTAGCGCAGGTGAGTTTAATAATGTTAGGCACATGCACACACACGTTTAGTGCTACTCAGCAATGAAATGCATATAGTATCAAGAGTTAGATTTAGCTCATAGAGCTAAAGGAATCAAGGGATATGGGGAAAAAGCAGGAACGGGGTACTGATTTTAGATGATCATATTGAATGGCGGTGCTGGCTCGAAGGGCCGAATGGCCTACTCCTGCACCTATTTTTCTATGTTTCTATTCTTACCAAACTGGCTTGCATTTCTATATTTCGTTTCATTCTTCAGGGCATGATTCTTGATGTATATCACTGGTACAAAGTTAGAACCGTACAGTAATCCTGCAAAGACTGCAAGGCATGAACCCCTAGATAAGTGGGATGATAAATCAAAAACCAAATAGGATTATAAATGACAGCGTATTACATACATTACAAATTTTGAACTGGTATGTTAGCCACTTGCGCAGGATAAGAAACATTAAGGGAGAGAAGACACTTGATCACGGCAAGTATACTGCAGGCCAAAGATCAATTAAGACATAATAAGAGATGGTAAGATATGTGCTGCAATAAATGTGGATTTATTTGATTTTCATGTAGGTTTCACAAATCAAATAGGCAAAGATAGCTTTGAAAAAAAGTTTATAAAATGCATTTGTGAATAGGGTTGTGGAACCAACTGGAGAATAGATTACCGTATATTTGACCATGCATAATGAGAGAGAATTAAGTAATAATTTCCTTATAAATGATCCACTGGAGAAAACCGATGATAAATTGATAGAAATTCACATTTAGTTTGAGAGTGCAAAACAAGTCAGAGGTATAAATAAATCATAATCTGGTTTGCACTTGTAACTAGCAGGTTATCCCACAGATCAGCATTGTTTGCGATCTATATAAATAACTTAGGTGAAGGGACCAAATGCATTTTAGACAAATTTACTGATGATACAATGATAGGCGTGAAAGCAAATTGTAAAGGAAACGAAGAATGAAAATGGAATATAGCGAGGTTAAGTCGGAGGGCAAGGATTTGAATGAAGAAACAAAATATAGGGAAACATGAAGTTGTTCAATTTTGTAAGAATACAAAAGATGATAAATGTTCAACTAGAGAAACTACAGGATACGCTGTATAGAGAAATGCGAGACTTTGTAAATGAAGCACAAAAAGTTAGCATGCAGGTACAGCAGGGTAATAGGCCTTTCTCACGGGGCGACTTGACGCAAGAGGTAACCAGAGTTGAACATCGTGGGAACCTCGTACGATAACCGTACGGCATTCGTGGACCACCGTGGCGCTAACGGCAGGTACTCGTGTAACTTGTTGACTCGGGAGAAAATTCAAGCAAGCTTGAATTTCTCCAAGAGTGACTTGTACACTTGTGGTTGAACATTGAAACATTATATGGACGTAGTGGCCAGTGCGATATCCGTAATAACTGCGTTTACCGTGGGAACTCCTGTGAATGGTGAACCCGGAAGCTGGACAGAGGGGACAGAAGGTGAGTAATCTGGAATGAACATGCTGGTCGTTCTCTGCCCACACGATCTCTACGGAGCTTCCAGGCTGTTTATATATAAAAGAGCATTCCAAAAGTGTCTCACCAGCAATCTGCAGCCTTCAAGAGGTCTTTTTAAATGAAGTGTTTATTTCCAACGTCTGGTAAGTTTCGGTAGAATTGCCACCAGCGTTTAGAGAATATATACCTGTGATTTTGTCCTATTTTTTTCTAATACTCATTAAATCAACGGGAGACTAAAAGTGGCATTTAGATAAACAAAGTTGCTGCCTTGGCGAATATCGATGCTATTATCTTTATGTAAACTGTGAGAGTTCGCAGCTGCCACAATGCATCTGACGAGTTATACCAATGTAATTTGGCACAAGCTGGTTTAATTGTGGGAAAAACTCTTCAAAGCCCTTCCAAGACGGAGGAATTCCCCAGAAAGTAGCTCGTTTTCTTTTGTAGAACTTTCCTCCGTCAACGCATAGATCTACAGTTAGGGAACCAACTGCCGGTACTGGTGCATTTGAGTGTTTCAGGGAATTTCCTCTGATTATTTTCAAGCTTTGTCCATCTCTTTTGAACTCATTTGATTCGATACTATTTGATTTTGGAATGGTGATTACTTATTATATAAATTATGTGACCTATTTTCTGTTCCTATGATTCTCTAAGTACTTTGTTTATAAATTCTGAACTCGTGAATTCGAGATTTCAGTGGTTTTCTGTATGCGGCTCACTCAGATACACTTGGCACAAACCGGCTTTTCGCATTTGGACCGTATAAGCCGTTTACAATCGCGTTAGACTCACTACATTTCTATGATCTGTAATCGTTTAACATTGAGTATAAACGATTATATTTAATACTCGGAATGCATATTGATTTTAGCGATGCCATATAACTTTCTCTGTATGTGAAGGGAACGATCGCTTCTAGTATGTTTACACCTCTCTGTAAAACATCCATTCTTAAAAAGGTGGTCTCAATATCGCCAATGGAACATGTGTCAATGTGTCAAAGCACTTGTAATGCTTGTCTAAAAAAAAGTGACATCATTTGTGCCACGTGATGATTTAACAACACTTCACAGTTCACAATATTCATTCAAGATTTAACGGGAAAGCTCGGGAGACGGACAAGTCACTCGCACAAATAACAGAAATGCCGAGTACCCGTGGGAACTCTTTATCTACCCCCGTTATATCGTGTGATATCGTGCTAGACCACGACCACTTCACACTGGTTACATCTTGCGTCAAGTCGCCCCGTGAGAAAGGCCTATAATTGGAAAGATAATTAATCTTTGCTCTACCACAAGGAGAATGGATCATAAAAATAGGGAAGTCTTGCTACAACTGTACCTAGTATTGCCGTGATAACACCAAGATTACAGTTACAGTTTTGGTCTCCTTATCTAGGTACTGTGTTGCCTAATGAGCAATGAATGGGCAAATGTGGACGATTTTCTTGGGAGTTCAGAAGAGTCTCATGTAATCTTACTGAAATGTAGATTCTCAGAAGGCTTGTCAGGTAGCTTCTGAGAGTATCCTTTACTTCAAGGGTAAAGAAGGATCCCTACCCAATACATCATCTGTCTATTTCCCTCCATAGATGCTGCCTGATCTGCTGAGTTCCTCCAGCAGTTCGTTTTTAATGAATTTCTGTAAAATGCATTTCTGGTTTCTGCAGTTCTCCAATGGGAATGCAGATCAGTTATTATTCAAGACATGATTATCTATTTGATACAGGTAAAACAATGTTCTACATTACAGCCTGCTTATTAAAAAAAAAATCAACCAATATTCTGACTTAGTTAGTTCCATTTTTCAGTGCACTGCGTGCTTTCATGCAGAATTGCACGATAGAATGTTTATTTTTTAACTATTAACTCAGAGCAGGTTTTGACTAAAGGGCTACAAACAGCAAATGTTGAATTACCATACACTTAAATTATTTTTGAAGAAAAGCACATTAACAATACTTACACAACCTTTTTTTGTAGTGGACTAAGTTTGTCTACCCAGGATGCATCTGTCAACATGCCTTCTTCATCACGGTTTATATTCTATTTTTAACAAAAAAAAAGATCAAACTTGCCAAAGTTATACCAAACTTTAAATTGCAGCTCAATAAAAAGGATAAATAGTAATATTGCTTTTAAAAATTCTTGAATCCTAAGGTCAAATAAAAGAGACTTTTCTGTACAATTCTCCTCACAAATGTTTTCTTATAGTCTGAGTATTATGTATTAGAGCTTAAGGTAGAAAACAAATTGGTGTGAATGGAATAGTGAGGATATTTGGATAGATATAGTGGAATGCTGCTCATGCAACATTTACACAACTGTAGACTATTAATGGCTATGCACTTCATCAAAATGAAGGATGGTGGGCATATTATTGGGCAGGATTGGGAAGGGATGGAGATTGGAGATTGAGACAGATGGATGAAGGCAAACAGAATAGAAAAATGGATTAAAGGTAATAAAAGGAAACAGACAGAGCCAGGTGAAAGGAAGGGAAGGTGAAGGTAGATTCAGATACTGGAAGATGATAAACAGGAACATAAAGGGTGCCAGTGCTGTATCCGATTAGTGATAAGCAAGGAAAGTGATGATGGGAGCTATTAGGAGAAAAATGAAGGGCAGACGGAACCATATGAGGAGGCCATATTGGGAGTACCAAATGTAGTAGACAATATCAAAGGAAGTGCATGTGAAATTCACCACCATTTTCAGTATGGTGGCATAGACATTGGTTGCCTGAAGAAAAGGATGCTTGAAAATCAAGACCTTTGTCGGCACCCTATATGTGGGGCTCTTTGCATACTTTGTGTATGGTATGCAAAGCAAAAATGACACTTTGGCATGTTACATGTGATAATAAAGTATCAATCAATCACAAAGCTCTTGGCAATTGGGCAGCAGTGGCCTCTGCCCTCTTGTACACTTTCAAGATGTGGGCTGCAGACGGCAGCAATTCAAAACACTCAGAGATGCCACCCGTTTAGTCTTCACAAAATCCTCCAAATCCACTAGTAGTATAAGTGTTTCCAATGCTTCCAAGCCAAGATTCATAACATTGAGGCTGTAGGTAGACTAAATTTGCTCTTGTGGGCAAACTGCGTTAGTGGCATGGCCAATATTAGAATCCTTAAATAGACACACATTCAAAACTTTGTCATGGGAAAAAGATTACCAACGTGAGAGAGAAAATTATTCAAGGAAGTTACCAAGAGCTCTTTTAAAAGATGCAACATCCAATCAATACTTGGATATCCCAGGTTCACGACTGTTCAAAATGGAGTAGCAACATTCAGGATGGCATCTCTATCCAAGTTCATTCATGTGCAGTAAAGTCTAGTGCAAATGGCAGAAGGAGTATTCTGGCTGTTAAACTCTCTGCCCCTTCAAGCTCCTTGTGCCCCACTTGTGGCATGGTTTTCTAATTAATCATCTAAGTCATTATTGAATATGCGACTAACCCCTTCTGCCCATCCAGAGATTCTAGCAAGACCCTAACTAACTCATCGTGCCAACTGGAGAGCCTGCGCTCTTCACCTCCTGCTGCTCAGCCGATGTTACATCCTCCTGCTCCATACGTAGTCCAATAATAAATTGTATCCATATTTATAGAACCAGCCCTGGTAAACTTATTGGACTGCAGTTACCCACACGAGTATTGCGATGTAACACCTTAGACACTGCAACAACTTAGATTGCATTTATCCTCTTAATCGACATTGCAGATAAAGTATAAACAATCATATTTTTTAGACCATAAATAATAGAAAATTAAACTAATATAAAATTAAAGGCAAATGTACGACATGAAATGGGCACTGAACTATATTAACATAACCGATCCATCATATCTCATAAAGGTCCAGCAGGAATTAATCACATCTGAAGAGCATTCAGGACAGTTCAGAAATGGAGGAGAAAGTAAGGTATGGGAGGTTGTGGGAGTAGGGAAGAGAAGGATGATAATATATTATGATAATATGATGTGATAAATCATAGTATATTAGAGACTGATTTCATAAAGGATAAGCAAACTAAGTGACAGGGGCACCAAGCAAGAGGAGAGTCATCAGCATTATATTGAACTGCCGCTGAGCATGAGACATACTGTAAATCAGGTGTGGGAGCTCAATGGCAGGGAGGGGATTCAGCCTTCTGTATTGCGCGAGGTCTCAGACGAGGAATCAAGTAATGCATTTTGGACATTTTCATGACAAAGTGGATGCAGAAGGTTGTGTTGACAATGTAACCTCCTCTGGTGATGTACACATTGTTTGCAAGAGGCAGGGAAACACTTACCTCAAAACACAGATAATCAATATCTAGGGCAAGTTATTATTGTCTTACACGCTTTATCAATATAGACATTATTTGACTATAACTCTAGTATTCAGGTTAATCTAAATGAACGCAAGTCCTTTCTTGAGTAGAAATATTGTGTTGAGTTTTTCTCAGCACTCCCCCTCACAGATGTTACTTACACTGTCAATCAGCATTGGAACTGTCGACTCCGATGTGTGTGGAGCACTTACATCAGTTTTGACAAAGAAATATACGATGGCACTAAAACAGAAAATATATAAATTAATGTTTTCCTTTCAAATCATTATCACATTTCAAAATTCGTAATAGTTTTAGTTTAGTTTACGTTTGCAACTGCTTCTGACAGTATAGTCTAAAGATTGCAGATGAATCAATAGTTTTGGTTTTCTATAAATCTATTTTAAAAGACAAATCCAGGGAGAATAAACTGCAGCAATTATTCTTACTTCATTAGAGTTGGCTGGACAGGTTTACCTTAAGAAAGACAAAGCTGCCCCAGTGTAGTTTAAGTAAGGTTTTGCTACTTCTTGAGCGTCAATGCCAAACCAACCAAATCTGAAATAGATTATACAGTGCAGTTAGAACATTTGGACATGATTATTGATTTAAGCTGCAGCCACCAAAAGCCAATTCAATGGAATCACACTAAAACTGAAGTTGAGCTTTGTAGCATCATCCCAGAACACAGAAAATGTATAAACCTTCTCTCACTCAATCTTCCTTGATGCATCCACTGCATTAATTACCGTAAAATGTATGTGAGATGGAAAGCTACATCTGGATTATTATGAGTAACATAAAATCTATTGTCAAAACACAAAGTGCTGGAGGAAGGCAGCAGGTCACGCATCTGTGGTGAGAATTGACAGGTGACGTTTCTTATCAGGACCCTTCTTTAGAAAATCTATTGTCTTGATATCCATAATTGTAATATCATTCCAAATATAAGATTTTCAGTTAAATTCTTCAAGCGTGCATCAAGGTACATTACATGGATATTTACCTCAGTTTTCAGATGGCATTTGGGAATTTTGTTTAAAAAAAAATACGAGTTGTTGACAGCCAAAGTCATCATGTAATTGAAAAACCTAATTTAGTGCAGAGAAATGGCTTAATTACCTTCTGCACATGTGGAACCAGTGACATACGTAGGGGAAATATATGATATCAATGAGAATGCAGGAGTATGAGAATGGTATTACAAGCATCTTTCTGCATTCAAAATCAGCACTTTAAATATTCATTTGTGCTGAAATAATACTCTCAAATCGTGTAATAACTCTGCAAACAGTTTTTGGCACACAGGTGAATAGCAACGTATCTCTTGAAAAATATCCAAGAACAAAACCATCCAAAATGATAGATTTGTCTATTGACAAGCATTAATAAACACACTAACGTTTTCAATTAACTATGAGCATAGCAGAGATCAAGATGCAGAAATTCAACCATATCAATGAGGGAGTGGAAGTGCTGACACTTACAGATGGCTGATTAAAATTAATATCAAAATAATATTTAATATAAGGGAACAAGCAGATCTCCCTTCCTAAAAGATATCAGTGAAACAGATTGCTTTTTGCAACCATTGGTTGTTTTCAAAGGTCAAGAGTGTTTTGCTGCAACTTTACAGGCTTACAACGCAATAACACACAAATAACAATCAATGACTAAATAATCAGTAATACTAACTAACTAGACCAAAATAGTGCAAAATCGAAGAACACATGCAGCCAAAGCAAAGTTCATAGTAGGTAATAGTTGCATAAATAGGGTGATGTGCAGTGTTCAAGAGCCTGCTGGTTGCTGAGAAGGAATGTTCTTGAACATGGAGATCATAGTTTTCAAGTTCCTGTACCCTCTTCTCAATGGCAGTAGCGAGATGAGAGTGTCAAATCATACAAGTCAGCCTGCTCTCAACCATACACCCTAGAAGTTCAATAGAGTATTCAGTGACATACTGATCTCCTAAATCTTCTAAGGAAGTAGAGGTGTTGATGAGCTTATTTTTTATAATTTCATCAATGTGCTGGGCCCAGGACAGATTTTTGGAGATATGCATTCCCAGGAATCTGAAGCTATGACCTCTCTCCACCACTATCTCAATGACGAGGACAACTTCACGGATCATCGAGTAGTTATCGATTTTAACTTTTAATTTCATTTTAACTTAAATATCCGAAGTAGAGTTAAAACGTATCAAAAGCAATCCACTGTATGGGCGACAGGGCAAGGCACCTCTTTGCATGCTGCTTTCACTGCATCTGGGCCGTGTAAAATACCCCTTTCTGCTTTCCGCAGACTGTTCCCTATGCAACTCCCTGGTTCACTCATACCTTCTCACCCAAACCACCCCCTCCCCAGGGACTTTCCCCTGCAACCATAGAAGATGCAACACCTATCCTTTACCTCTTTCCCCGACTTCATACAGAGACCCCCACAGTTCTTTCAGGTAAGGCAGAGGTATAGTTTCACCTCCTCCAACCTCATCTACTGAATCTGGTGCTCCCGATATGGGCTCCTATATATCGGTGAGACCATGCGTAGACTTGCCGATCATTTCGATGAACACTTATGTTCAGTCCATTGTGACCTATGCGATCTCCCGTTGCCATTTTAACTCCCCTTCCCATTCACATATCGACCTTTCTGACCTACGCCTCCTCCACTGTCAGAGTGAGGCTACATGCAAATTGGAGGAACAGCACCTCATACTTTGTATGGACTGCTTACAACGAAGTGATATGAACATTGATATCTCTAATTTCAAGTAACTGAACTACTCCAGCATTGTGTGTCTATCTTCGGTATAAACCAGCATCTGCAGTTCCTTCCTACACATGTAAAATATTGCTGTGAGGAACCCAAGACATTGATACATTACATGAAAGCATTCAATATCAGACTTGCAGAAGTAACAAATACAATACGTCTGTGGGGATAGGATACATATAAGAACATTTCCCAAATAAACATTATTTCAGATGTGGACAAGACAGATGCCTTAATGCCATTTTGGGTAGCATAACAGGTCCCATGATACTATTTTGAAAGGCAAGGGAGTGATTGTGAGAAAGAAATTGTGCCTTAAGTAACATTATTAAATGGATCATTATCTCAATTCTGTTTGTGTGAATTTACTGTTTGTGCAAATTGGCTGACATGTATTCATCAATGCAACAGAGCCCATTCTTCAATAGATTACAGTTAAATACAAAGCAATTTGAGACATTCAGCTTGGGTCATAAAAGGTATCACTTAAATGCAAGTCTTTCTTTAGTTAAAATCAGCCTGAAATCCCATTGTATCCAAAAAACCATAAGATACGATAGACCTATCAATGAATGATATTAGTAATACAAAGTAGTAGATATGGATTCTTTACCAAGAACATTAATATTACAATCGAAAGAAATGGAGACAATAAAAGTACAAGTACAAATAAAAGTACAGAAGAGATGGGAACTGCACCAACAGACGAAAAACTGATGATAGTAGAATGTCAATCAAAATTACCAGATGCATGTTTGACAAAGATCGGGGAATGATTGCTGAAGGAGCACATAAAATCAAAAATAAAACAATCATCTAACATTCAGGAAAATGTAAGAACTGCCAAATACAAGTTGAAAATAACAATTAATCAAACAGGCAGGTGCAGTTGAGCAAGCCTTTGTGGCAGAGTACATTGTGTGTATTGTTTTGTAATGTGGCATCATGTTTCTAATGCTGTCACTCCAACATTATTTTCATCTTTATTGACACTATAAAGGACAATTATTTAGTCCCATCATCACTCTATTTTACACTAGTGAACTAAGTCCTGAGCTGGGTTCGAATGTAGTATCGTTCAATTGTTAGTTTACTCAGCTGTCAAAAGACCTCAGCCTTCATTTTGCCTCGGGAATGCAATAATAGTAAATAAGACAATATAGTTACATAGTACTATCAAATGAAAGACCAATGGGCATTTTTAACAAAATATATACAATTGAAAATCATAGTTTCTAATGTACATTATATTTAGGAAAGAAATTTGGAAGTTTCACTTGACGATTTAAGTTCTTTTCCCTCAGTGAATAGTTTTTCAAGATGATTACGGGTGCTTCTCTGAATGCTTCTTTGTATATTCTCCACGTGACCTGCGTGAGTTTTCTCCGAGATCTTCGGTTTTCTCCCACACTCCAAGGACGTACAGGTTTGTAGGTTAATTGGCTTGGTATAAATGTTAAATTGTCCCTGGTGTGTGTAGGGTAGTGTTAATGTGTAGGGATCGCTGGTTTGGTGGGCCGAAGGGCCTGTTTCCTCGTTGTATCTCTAAACTAAACTAAACTAAGACAAATAAGGCTTTCCCATGCACCACTTGGTGGCACTATAGGCCAAGTCCTGATTATATCTAAGGTTCAGGATACAACAGTTTCAAAGCACTTAATAGTTTGCAACAGTCCTTCCTAAGATTCTCATTTCAACTTCCTCATGTACCCACCACTTCATCTTTCTAGTGTTTTTATTTTTTATAGAAAGAGGGAAAAAGAGAGGGTAGAAAGTTACAAATAATAAAGAAAGCAAAAAAAAACACAACAGAAAAACAAGGGAGGTGGAATGGGTTACCTGTAATACATCAATGGAGATAGGTTCGTAGGTTATAAAGTATAGCTTTTCATCTATTCCTGAGTTCAAGTTTCAGTTGGGTCCTCGTGCAGTGCCAATCTATCCCTTCAGATAGTTAATGAATGGAGCCCAAATTTTATGGAAAAGATCTTGTTTGTCCATTAAGACAAGTCTAATTCTTTCTAAGTATAGGGTCTCCGACATTTCCGTAATCCACATTTTAATTGTGGGGGTTGTAGGGCCTTTCCAAAATTTTAATATTAATTTTTTTCCGGTTATTATACTGCAGTTGAGGAAATTTCTTTGGTTTGTTGTGAGTGTTAAGCTTTGTTCTGATATTCCAAGTATTATTAATTTTGTGTCTGGGTCCAGTTTTGTATTAATAACTTCTGAAGTTATTTCAAAAATATCAGTCCAGAAATGTTTAAGTTTTATACAGTTTGCAAACGTATGTGTTAAATTAGCCTCCAAATGTAGACATTTATCACAAATAGGAGAGATTTGTGGGAAGATTCTATTTAGTTTTATTTTAGAGAAGTGTAGTCTATGTAAGACCTTGAATTGTATTAAAGTATGTCTGGCATTTAATGAACATTGATGTATTTGTTGTAAACTTTCGTCCCACATATCTTTCGTGATAGGATGACCTATTTCATTTTCCCATTTGTATCTATATGGTTCGGTCGGTGGTACCTCGTTGTTTAGTAGGGTGTTATAAATATAAGCTATTAGTTTTTCAGTATTAGGATGCTTGTTCAGACATTCATCAAGAATTTCTGATTCCCTATTCCTGTAGACTTGTGTATTAGATTTAACATAATCTCTAATTTGTAGATATCTGAAGAAATTATTTGAGTGCAGTCCATAATTCTGTTGTAACTCTTGAAATGAAAGAAAAGTACCTTTCCCATAAAGATGTCCTATATTTTTGATTCCATAATTTTTCCATTGTGTAAAACCTTTGTCCATAAAGGATGATTTGAATAAAGGATTATTTACAATGGGAAGGCAGAGTGGTATATTATTCAATTTTAAATCTTTTTTTATTTGTTTCCAAATTCGTATTCCACTATGTATTATGGGGTTTTCTTTATAGGTTTTTTTGTGCAGTTTTGTGGGGGCAAATATGATCGGTCCAATTTCAAAAGGTAGACAGTCTTCCTTTTCCATCATTAGCCAATCTGGTTGTTGATCCATTTCTTCCAGCCAGAAATTCACGTTTTTAATATGGACTGCCCAAAAATAAAATAAGAAATTCGGCAAAGCCAGACCTCCATTTATCTTTGATTTACATAAATGTTTTTTACTTATTCTATGATTCTTATAATCCCAGACAAAACTTGTAACAATGGAATCGACTTTTTTGAAAAAAGTTTTTGGGATATATATCGGAATTAATTGAAGTAGGTACAGCAGTTGCGGTAAAAAAATCATTTTTATAGCATTAATTCTCCCAAGCATAGAAATGGGGAGTGTTTTCCAGTATTGAATATTCTTATGTAGTTTATTCAGTAAGGGTGGGAAATTTAGTTTAAATAAAGAGGTATATGTCTTAGTTACATAGATTCCTAAGTATTTAAATTTATCTTTAACTATTTTAAAAGGGGATTGTTGTATTGTATGTAAATTGAATTTTGTTATTGGCATGATTTCGCTTTTATTCCAATTAATTCTATATCCCGAAAACTGACCAAATTGAGTTATTAGATTTAATAGGTTTGGAATACTAGTTTCTAATTTTGTAATATATATTAGTATATCATCTGCATATAAGGAGATTTTATTCCTTGTGTCTCTAGTATTGTATCCAAATATTCCTGGATGGTTTCTAACGCTTTCTGCTAGGGGTTCGATTGCAAGAGCAAATAATATTGGGGATAGTGAGCATCCTTGTCTACAGCCTCTAGAGAGATTAAATTTAGTTGATAACATTTTGTTTGTTAATATTCTAGCTGTTGGATTAGAATATAACAATTTAACCCATGTACAGTACTTCTCTCCTAGTTGAAATTTTTCCATCACCGAAAATAAATATGGCCATTCTACCTGGTCAAATGCTTTTTCAGCATCTAGCGAGATAATTGCTAGCTCTGCGTTAGGGATTCTATTGGAGTATATAATATTAAATAATCTTCTCAGATTATAAAATGAATACCGTTTGGGGATAAACCCTGTTTGGTCGGGATGTATTAATTTGCTGATCACTAAGCTCAATCTATTAGATAGAATCTTAGTTAATATTTTCTGATCAGTATTTAAGAGGGCTATAGCTCTGTATGAACCTGGGTCTTCAAGATCCTTGTCCGTTTTTGGTATAAGTATGATTGTAGATTCATTTAGAGTTTCTGGGAGTTTCTGTTGAGTATAAGCGTATTTGTACATTGTCTGTAGGCGTGGGGAAAGCAAATCATAATTTTTTTTATAAAATTCCGAATTTAGACCATCGGGTCCTGCCGACTTTCCGTTTTTTAAGGACTTTATTGATTCTTCAATGTCTTTTATCGTAATTTCAGCCCCTAGCAATTCTCTCTCTTTCTGATCTAGACCCGTAAACTTACAATTCTGTAAAAATGTTTCCATTCCCGTTGATTGTTCTGTTATTTTAGATGAATACAATTTTTGGTAGTATTGTAGAAATCTATCATTAATATCTTTAGGCAGTGTTAATGTTTCTCCCTTGTCTGTTCTAATTTTGTATATTGTTTTTTCCCCATCCAATTTGCGAAGTTGACGCGCTAATAGTTTTTGTGGTTTGTCACCAAATTCAAAATTTAATTGTTTTGTATGTTGATAAAGTTTTATAACTTGGTCTGAATAAATCTTGTTTAATTTATATTTCAATACTGCAATTTTATTGTGTTTTATCGTGGATGGTGCTGCTGCATTTTCTGTGTCTAACTGCTTTATTTCCATTTCCAGTTTCTGTTGTTTGGCCCTATTCTCTTTATTAAAAAATGATTGGGAAGAAATTAATGCTCCTCGTACAAATGCTTTAAATGTTTCCCAAAGAAGGGAGGCAGAGATTTCAGGGCTATCGTTAGCCTCAAAAAACATTTTAATCTGTTTTACTAGGTATTCATTACATGACTTATCTTTTAAGATTTGGGGATTAAATCTCCATTGTGACTGTGTCTCTGCCATTCCGTTTACTTTGATCATAAATGTTAATGGAGCGTGGTCTGAGATTATGATGTTATGATATTGTGAGTTATAGGTAAATGGGATAAGTTTTGAATCTACTAAAAAATAGTCTATCCTTGAGTAAGTTTTATGTACTGGTGAGTAAAATGAATATTCTCGGCCCGATGGATTTTCAATTCTCCAAACGTCCTTAATATTAGTAGTATTAATGTATGAATTTAAAAATTCACTTGATCGAGATTTTAGTTTTCTTTGAGTTGATGATCTATCCAAACAAGCATCCAAAGTGCAATTTAAATCTCCACCGATTATTAAGTTTTGTTGTGTACCTTCCGGGATATTGTTAAGAATTCTCTTAAAAAACAGAGGGCTATCAAAATTTGGTCCATACACATTGAGGAGAGTCACCTTTTTTAAGTATAACTCCCCTATTATTACAATATATCTGCCTTCAATGTCTGCTATCGTTGATATATGTTTAAAGGGTATACCTTTACGAATTAATATTGCAACACCTCTTGATTTATGTGAGAATGAAGAGTGGTACGCTTTAGCAATCCATTTTGCTTTCAATCTGTGTTGTGCTTCCTTTTTAAGATGTGTCTCCTGGAGAAATATTATATCTGTTTTCAATGATTTTAAATGAGCTACTTCATCTTTAAGTTCTTTTACATAATCTTTGCTTTGATAAAGAATAGGAATTATCAAATTGAGCAATAAATGTTGCTGGCCTGTAGAAAGAGCATACTGCATAACGTTATCATCAAATGCTGATGCTGATACCAATGTCTCCACGTTATACACAATTGCAATTCAAACCTGCAGGGGTACATTTTTCAACTGTTAAATTAATGAATACTTTTAAATTAACTGTTAAATTAATAAACTACTTTTTTCTTTTGACCAATGTTTCTTTTTGCTTTATTGTTGATCTGTACCTGCAAATTTTGAGAAAAAAATCTTCAAATGTCATTCTATAAACTAATACCCATAGAGCCAAATATTATCTGCTTAACTCATTTCATAAATACTAGATATAGTCAATAGAACCAGCTTCCATATTTCCATTCCACAAATCATTGAGCCCCCGTTCAATATTGCTCGCTGTCTTTGTCCTTCTCTATGAAACAAAGAAGCCAGTAGTGGTGCGACTGATCTGGCTGGTGCTGTTAATTTTTGCAAAGTCGACACCACCCTTGGTTAACTTTCATAATTGTTTTCAATGTTAATTACATTTTCCTAGCCATTCCCCCCTCTATCTCTGGTGTTAAACCTGGCGAACCTTGATAGTACCGTTCCCATGGGTTTAATGGGGTAAATAGACAATAGACAATAGGTGCAAGAGTAGGCCATCCGTCCCTTCGAGCCAGCTGTGATCATGTGATCATGGCTGGACCTCAGTGGCCAAATCTTCCACCGAGGTCCACTGTGAGCCAGCCAGTAGATGTACCTATAACTGGGAAATTCCTGTATACAGAATATAGATCAGCTTTTCACTCAGCAGACTTTTGTGCTGCCCTACTGGACTCTTCATGGACTGCAAGAGGACGGTGCAAACTTACACACTTTTCCCAGTTCTCAGCCTGTACAATCCACAAACTCAATCCATCCAGGTTAACCTGATGTAGATCCAATAGGTCCACTGAAATCAATGAGTGAAATTGGCTGCTGGGTGAGAAATGAATATAGACTTTCACTTGATTAGTTGAGTTTAAATGGTTTAATTGTGCATGTGTGTGCGCTTTACTTTTCTAAGTTTTAAATATTATCAATGGAGTCAGCCACTTGGAATGTAATCAGGTCCTGCACAGCCCTGGGCTTTGAGATTGTGCAGTCTGCAACAGAGACCACACTGGAAGAAAGAGTATTGTTGTAGCTGTTGTGACGAGTGATCTCTGAGCAGAAGTTTGTCTCAATTGCATATTGCACTCAATTTGTGCACCTAATATTGACTTGAACAAAAAACAAAGTGTTGGTGGAACTCAATCCAATCAGTCCCAAGGAGGACCAGGTAACATCCATTTTCCTCCTCAGATGCTGCCTGACCTCCTGAACTCCTCCAGCACTTTTGTTATTTGCTCGCTCCCTTTCTTTTGCAAGACCCATCTGATTTCAACAGTGATAGACATAATGGAGGTAAAGGCCTTGAGCACATTTACACCTGCAATAATATCTTTGGCCTTGTGTACAATAGATTATTGTTCACTGTTAAGAAAACAGACAAGATTCCAGTTTCTGCAGTCCCTTTGTCTCTATAGACTTGAACAAATAAGCTAGTTCGTTCCAGTATGTAGTCGACATTACTATGGATCAAACTCATATGCAGTTACTTTCATGGCATTTTGATTCATCACAACTTGTGCTTACAAAGAATAATGTATAAAAATATTCATGCTTTGCATTACACCTGTTAGTGCCTTTCCATGGAGATTGTGCTCATTATTGATTTTCAATGATTTTCAGTCCTTAGTGTGACAAATTGGTGTCTGTTTTCCGTTATCATGCAGGATCGTGTCAAAGGCCTTACTAAAGTCCATATAGACATCGCCAACTGCCCTGCCCTTATCAATCCTCTTTGTGACACCTTAAAAAAACTAATTGGAGAGAACAATTTCTCACACAAAGCCATGCTGACTATTCCTAATCAGGCCGTGCCTATCCAAATGCTTGTAGATCCTGTCCCTAAGAATACCCTCCACAAACTCTCCCACCACTGACATCAGGGTCACTGGCCTTTAGTTTCCTGGCTTGTCCTTGCTGCCCTTTTCAAATAACGTCACAATATTTGCCACCCTCTATTCTTCTGGGAACTCACCTGTGGCCACAGATATTTTTGATTTTTCCCTAGTTTGCCACATGGTCTGAAGAAACCAGCAAAACATGATCATATATGGTCATAAGAACATAAGACATTGAGCAGAGTTAGGCCATTCAGCCCATCAAATCCACTCTGTCATTCAATCATGGCTGATCTATCGTTCCCTCTCAACCCCATTCTCCTGCATTCTCCCCATAACCTTTGACACCCTTACCAATCAAGAACTTGTCAATCTCCACTTTAAAAATACCCAATGACTTGGCCTCTACCGCTGTTTGTGGTCATGAATTACACAGATTCACCACCCTCTGGCTAAAGAAATTTCTCCTCATCTTCTTTCTAAAGGTATCTCTGATACAAAGGCTTTTATTCCCCAAATGCTAGACTCGCCCACTCGCCTTTCACTATTTGGTAAGTTTTGATGAGATTTCCCCTTCATCCTTCTAAACTCCAGCGAGTACAGGCCCAGAGCCATCAAACGCCCATCATATGTTAACCTAAACATCCCCGGGAGCATTCTCGTAAACCTGCTCTGGACCACTTTCCAATGCCAGTACATCACTCCTCAGATATGAGCCCAAAACTGCTCACAATACTTCAAATGCAGTCTGACCAGCGCCTTATAAAGCTTCAGCATTACATTCCTTCTTTTTATATTCTAGTCCTTTTGAAATGAATGCTATTATATTTGCCTCCCTTACTGCCGAATCAACCTGCAAATTAACCTTTTGGGAATCCTGCAACATTCCCAGCCTCTCCACCTATTTTTGTATCATCCACAAAGCCATCAATTCCTTCATCCAAATCATTAATATACAACATGAAGAGTAACAGACCCAACACCAATACCTGAGGAACACCACTAGTCATCTAAAACATCACAACTCCTATGCTTCAGTTCCTTAGCTTCTATGATCTTCTCAGTAAAAACTGTTGAAACATCCATTTACTAACTCATCCATCAGTTGTGACTGTACACAAAGATGGCCATGCTGATCTTACTCTTTTACTCCACCATTTTACTCTTAATATGCTCGTAGAATCTCTTAGGATTTTCCTTTACCAGCCTGCCAGCTCCATTTCATGTCCATGGGAAACATTTGGTCTGTTGTTCCAACGCTGGTATACAAAGAGCCTACAAACCTAATTCCACCTTCCAGCATTGTGTCCATAGTTCTGCAGGTCATGGCTATTTATGTACATCCACGTATCATTTACTGGTGTATGTTATGAGAATTACCACCCTTTCAAATAGTAACTTTCAGAATTCTACCACCCTGTAATGCAACACCTCATCTCCCCTCTAACCTTCCTCCCAATTATTTTAAATCCATGGCTCATGATTTTGATCCCTCTGCTAACAAAACAGGTCTTTCCCATTTACCCTACCTATACACATCATCATTTTGTACACCTCAATTAACTCTCTCAACAGCCTCCTCTGAACCAAAGGAAGGAACCCCAGCTTACCAAAACTTTTCTCAAACCTAAAATATTCCAATCCTGGAAATGTTCTCACTAAACCATGTGTACCTTCTGTAGTTCATTCACATCGCTTATATTAAACAATGACCAAATGTGTATGCAGTACTCAAGCTGTGATTTAAGTAGTGTGGTATATAGTTAGAGTGGTAATTCCTGCTCTATTCCATCCCCCATTCATTTGAATGAGGCACTAACCTTGTGGAAAATATTACATACAGATAATTGTTTTACTGACTTTACTTGTTGTAATGTTGTTAATTATGTGCTTTAATTAAACAAACAAGTTAAAAAATATCATTAATATTTAAATTTGAATAGTTTTTAAATGGTTCTGTTTTTCTGCCTTTGACGCAAGACAAGCAGAGGGTCCCAGAAGATTCCAGAACCAATTCCTAAAGATACACAGTACAGAACCTGCTCTGTCTCACCTATTGGTCATGGAGGGCGATTAGCAATTCTTTGCAGAGAGCTTAGCACAGGAAGATTAGGTCCAATATGTGTCTTTCTCAGTAGAATAAAAGACATTTCTCATCTCCACCTAATCATGAAATTGGAAGTCAGTCTACATCAGTGTAAGAAAATGATTGTCCTGTTATTGTTTAGATGCTGAAGGAACTGCAGATGTTGGAACCTAGCGTAGAATACAAAGTGCTGGAGTAACTCTGCAAGTCAGGCAGCATCTCTGGAGGATATAGATGGGTGACGTTTCGGTTCGGGACTTTTCTTCAGACGGATCAATGTGGCTGGCTATGTGGCTACTCAATCGACAAAGCTGCAGTGAAGGTGCTTTGTTAAGAACCTTCAATAAAATTGAACCCATGGAGAATTTTGAAATAGACTAATATCAAAATTTCAGAATGATTGAGCAACAGCTGGAAAATATCCTCCATCTCCTTATGAGGATTCTAAACCTGCAATTATATCTTCCAAATCAAAGTAAATAAGTGATACTGCAATAAGACAAGGAAGTTGACTATTTGGACTTACCTAGAACTTGCCCATCCCATCAAGAGATTAAATGCTGCCCAGATTAAAACTCCAAGGCCTAAACCAATAGTTTTCAGAATTGGAACAACAGTTATATTCCCTAAAAACAAAGATAGGCAATCATTATATTAATTATTTAATTCAGCCTCATTTTTCTCAACACAGTAAAACTTGAACTGAGATTTACTGACCATTTCTGTATGATGGACAGCTCTGCAGCCTATTGGGTCAATGGGTTTACCTGATGATTGCACTTCATAGAACATAAAAAAAAGTATAGCACAGGAATAGGGCCTTCAGCCCACAATGTCCATGCCGGGTATAGTGCCAAAATAAACTAACCTCATCTGCCTGCACATATACATGTGCCTATCTAAATACCTCTTACATGCCTCTACTATATCTGCCTGCACCATCCTTCCCTGGAAGCTTGTTCTAGGCACCCACCACACTCAGTTTAAAAAACTTGACCCGGAACGCCTCTAAAATTTGCCCCTCAAATAGTACTCTGCATTCTAGGCCTGAGATCAAATTCATGCTCTGAAAGAGGTTGATCCAAGATAGTGAGTTTTATTCTAACTCTGACCATCTACTTAAGCACTCCAGAAAATCTTCTTTTGTATACTCTAATTTACCTGGAGGAAGTAAAGGCATCTGCTGCATACCATCTATACTATTACTAAAACTCTCATCTTGACCACTTCCGGTTTGCGTTGTATTTAAATTTGCGCAAAAACAATCCCCCATAGCTCTACGATTTTTCACCACCTTACTGACCATCCTCCTCTGCTGCAATTCAAATAAGTTTTGTTTCGATCGGTGAAATAGTACAAAAGTTATGAAGGTTTAAAAATCGTAAAAAACGGCACTATCGGAACCCACTGTCAATAACGCGGCGAGGAGAATAAAAAGCTGACGGGGCGCAGTGTGTTGAGCAGCTCGCGGAGAGTCAGCAGCTCGCGAGGAGTCAGCAGCTCGTGGAGAGTCAGCAGCTCAAAGTGTGCAGCCTGCGGAGAGTGAGCAGCCTGCGGGCTGCTTCTGCAGCGTCCAGCACGATGAGCCGGAAGCTGCTGAGTTGAACCGGAAGCCTCTGAGTGAAGCCAGAGTGGGGCCGGGATCTGCTGCATGAGGCCGAAAGCTGAATGTGCGGGGTGAGCACAGTGCGAGTCCCCCCATCCCCACCTTCCCCCACCACCCTATCCCCACACCCCCCCTTCCCCCACACCCCGCCTCCCCCACACCCCCACACTCCGCCTCCCCCACCCCCCCACACCCCCCTCCTCCACACCCCCCCTCCCTCCAGTAGTGTAATATTGCATTGGGGAATGGGTTGCATTGGGGTAACTTTTTCACAAGAAGGGTGATAGATGTACGGAATAAGCTGCCAGAGAAGGTAGTTGAGTTAGGGAGTATCCCAACATTTAAGAAAGAGTTAGACAGGGTAGGTCACGTTTAGAGGGCAGGTAGGACTAATGTTGCTGGGACATGTTGCGTGTTGTGGGCAAGTTGGGCCAAAGGGCCTGTTTCCACACTGTATACCTCTATTACTCTATGGCATAGTTTAGGAGGATAATGTTCAAAGTAGCTTGGTGGAAAATTAGTTGCCATGAAAAGATTTTGTGAAATAAATGTTGGAATTAACTGTTAAAATATTTTTTGCTTGACAACTGTTTTAATTGAAAGAATATTCATTTTTAAAACTGCTTAAATGTATGCTTTTGTCAAATACAAAAGCAATTTTAACAACGAAAGGACAGTGGTCGAAGACACTCTTCTAAACTCGCGGATTAGGTTGCCGCAGCCCTTTTAAGCAATTGATCAGTTTTAGTTAGAGCTAATATCACAATTATTACTTATCTTTTATATATGTGCCCATAAAGTGGATTTTAGCAAATGGAGTATAAATTTAGGATTTATAAAAAGCATTAAAAAAAATTATACAAAAAATGAGATGAGTAGTAACTAACTTTGGATGAATGTGGGCAGGCTGGTAAAATGGGCAGACGTCACTAATAAAATTTAACAAAATAAAATGTATAAATAAATAAAATTCAACATATGAAGTTCACAGGATGATTATAACATAAAAGGCCTTTTAGCCGACTGTGTCCGCAGAGTACCACTCACGTATTTTTCTTCATTGAGACCATTTAGTCATGTCTGCTAATTTACTTTTGAACTTAAAAAAAAGTGTTTTACATATATAGTTGCTAATGTCATAGCGAAAGAAAGAAGATAACAATTGAATTTTCTTAACCAGACTGACGGATTGTGAAATAGCGAGGGACTTTGAGGTAATTGAATTTACGATGGATGAATTCCATGGCAAGTCAGATACATAATAATAGTAGGTATGTTGCAAAGCCTACCTGAAGCGTCTTTGAAAATCTGCCGCTACGGGTGTGTGCGATTTTGGCGCCGTTTAGAGGGGGCGGGTTTAAAACGCGATTTTCTCTAGGCTGTTCAAATCGAAGATGTTCAGCCTAGTTAATTATTAACGAAAAATCGCTGGAAGACCCCGTCGCAAAAGCTATTATTAGTTTTAAAGGCCTCGTAAAATAGTTATAGTAGTTTAAAAATCAATCTCTAAACCCGTGACCGCCAGCAACCGCAGAGTCTCATAAAGCAAACAGCTGAAGTTAGGCTGTATATTTTTACATTAAAAAGGGCTTCTAAAGATCTCTTTATACAAAGTTTAATATTGCGAGTAGCTCAATTTGGGCAAATTATATCGCGCAGTATTTTTCTCGGCATTTGGGGCACAAATCTACCGCAATGTGAACGTTCTAAACCAGCGCGTTCCACAGGGACCCACTAGAAAGCTGATTTAAATGGGCATTTATTTACAGCAATTGAACACTAAATTCCTTCCATTTGGCCTATAAATTAATGTAAATGAGATTTAAAAATCATGTTTTATTGTGAATTATTTGTGAATATTATTTGGACATTTAGGCTATTTAAAAATGTTAATCATTTATTAAGAAATGGATAGATGTTTAGATCTAGTAATTGAAGTCTGAAATTAGCTACAATTAGGTAACTAACTAATTATATGCTTTAATTTCAGGTCATCCAAGTAAGATTATTTTATATTTGTTTCAGAATGCTTCAATCTATGATAACTGAAAATTTCATTCAGTTTTCTTAATTTTTAAGAAAGTTATGGGCTTTTGACTGTTCAAGATCACAGCTTTTTTGTTATGTCCATAGAAAATCAATAGGGAACAAGATGCTCATTTCCGAGTATGAAAATGGCCATAACTTTTTAAATACTTGAGATATGAAAGTGAATTAGGTGTCAAATTAAACTTATTTTTATGCTTTATCTGATGGGATAAATTACAGACTTGATTTTTAAAATCTCAAAATTTTGTAACATTGCTAATAATAGGAATAAACTTTGGATTATGAGAGAATCAAGTTTGGAAACACCAACATTTTAATGTTTCTAGCAATTTATATCTGATGCAAAAGAGTATTTTTTTTTTGCGCAGGAAATTGATGGAAGGAATCAACATATCACATTGTTGATAGAGCATTTACATTTTGAAGATCAAGAGCTGGATATTAACCCTAATTTACATTCTGTTCAGAAGGGAAAGGGTTAGGAAATCTAGAAGCAGCTTCTGACACTCATAGGTAGCCTGATCAATAAGCTGGAGGATTGAGTAGGAAATCCTGTTGCACAAGGCCACAATTTAGGAGAAATATAGAAGCGAATAAAAACAACTGTTCCCAGCCATGGCGTGGAGTTAAACTGTTGATCCGGTCTGACGGGCACAAATAAGAGTGAACAGTATTACCTCTAAGGTAAACAAAAATGTTGGAGAAACTCAGCGGGTGAGGCAGCATCTATGGAGCGAAGGAAAAGGTGGCGTTTCGGGTCGAGACCCTTCTTTAGACTCAATAAGTTACCTCTACATTAATTTTGACAAACTTTGGCCCCATACATTTAACAGATATCAAATATTGTATTGAGAAAGACTACATTTACCTGACACACATATTTGTTTTAGTGAACACAAGATTTTTAATAGGAAACAGACAGCACTTACCAGTTGCCCATATAAAACCTCCTATCATGGCAAAAGGCCAGAATGTAGGGCACTTCAAAATTAAGTTGACAAGAAGAGACACAATCCATATTCCCGCACAAAGAATCCACTGGAAAAACAACCCTAAAAGAAAAATAATCAGATTTGGATTTACTTTTCTCTTCCCCTGCATACTCACACTCCAACACCTTCACTGTCCTTATGTTTATGCCGATGCATCATTCTCCAATAAAAAAAGTATCTTCTCCTTTTTTAAATCTTTCAGTGAAATTGTAAGAAATACAAAGAATGTGTGTAAATACATATGTGGAAGACGTACAAGGTTGATGAGTGAATATACAAAGTGGCTATGTGGGAATATGATGCACTGGCAATAATTAAAACACAGTAGGACTGGACACTTAATAACCCAGAGATCCTCACATATTAAGACTGCTCTACACACACAAGGGACAATTGTTTTTACATTTATACATTTATACCAAACTAATTAACTTACAAACCTGTACGCCTTTGGAGCGTGGGAGGAAACCGGAGATCTCGGAGAAAACCCATGAAGGTCATGAGGAGAACGTACAAACTCTGTTCAGACAAACACTCGTCGTCAGAATCAAACCTGGGTCTCTGGCGCTGTAAGGCAGTAGCTCTAGCACTACGCCACCATGCCGCACAATCACTGATCTTAATAAATAATAGAATGGGCGTGAAGGGCCAGATAGCCTTCGTCTGCTTCTAATTCTTATATTCCCAATGTGGATTTTAAAAGGGAATTTGACATTTCACACAAAAGTTTGGTTTGTCAATTCATGGATTTAAAAACAAAATGGTTTAAGGTAGAAAATAGGGAGAGGTGTAAAATTCCTGCTTCTCATTGTAGAGGACAGCATTCAAAGTTCTCCAGTGCTAGTACCAAAGGGTCAATGTTTGGACCACAGGTTATTTTGATTTACGAATTGGATATTGGAAACAGAGTTTAAAGGATAAACCATTTGAAGATATTCTGCAAAAAAAAGTGAGGCAATGGACTGAATACATTGCTCTGTAATGAGCCTGCATGAACTCAATGACCTAATGCCTCCATAAATTCGGGGGTTTTGAAGAATTTGAATGTTATTGAGACAGACAAGATTCTATAAAGAATTGATAGGTTAGATTTTGAAAGACTTTTGTAGAAATGTTTTAGCTGTACAATAAATGTACGAATTTCATTGATTACTGTAGTGGAGATTGGTAGAAAATGAATGTATAATAGTATGTGGATTTCTCAATGTAACAGTTATAGTTTGCAGACAGTTTTCAAAATAATTTTGGTGCTAATTAACTGAACAGCATTAGCAATAGACACTACAAAGCGAGCAGAGGTACAGTATACAATTACCATCGCCAGTATCAAACTTCTTTACAGGAACAAAATTGCTTCCAAAAAGCACAGCAGCAATGGCGCAGGCAGCAAATCCAAATGCCAAATTACTTCCATTTTGTCCAGATGTTTGGTTTGAGCTGCTATACATTCGTACGATAAATGAGGCCTGATCCCAAGAGTGAACAGCTGTGACATTGGGGCTTTTCCAGTCATCTGTAAAAACATAAATCTCTCAGGATAAGTGATGCATCATTGGCTCTGCACAATGCAAAGGGAAACAACACAAATGTTATCTTCCTATTAGATTTGACACCTCACCAATGTTGCAGAGGTTTCAGGTAACACTTCACCATTATACAACATTTCTATCTTCAAAAGACTCGCCAGACAAATCCCTACATTTGAGCCATCAGAATGGATCTGAGAAGCAGTTGTTTCCTGGTTCCTTTTGAATGGAATATTAAAGTTAATTTTAAATGTTATTTGTTATAAGTTCTGATTGGTTTTAGAAAAAGTACATCATTTAAAAAAAAATCCAAATATCAGAATGAGAATCGAAATCCAAACTGGTTTAGAATTCGCAATCTGATCAAATTATTATCTTCAAGGCAAATTGAGAGAAAATTAAGCGCCAGCTGCTGACGATCAAGGCCCACCGGCCTCCTGCCCCCCCCCCCCCGCCGCTGTGGATTAATGCAGCTGCTGTCAATGCGCATGCGCAGTTTTTAACGAGGTACGTTACTCCACCCACCTTCTTCAAAAGGCGCAGAAAGAACGAGAATGTCCTGCAGCAAAGATCCTAGAATTGCGCTCAGCTATAGGATCTTTGTTTTGCAGATCGCTCACGCGCTGAACGAGGTTCTCCTCACTGTCGGCGCAGCTCGTGAAGCCCGCCCCTCCCATCCGCTGCGCACTCATTCCAGCTGTGGGTTTCCAGAGAGTCAGAAGCCGCTTCTGTCTCCGCATTTCGCAGCGCACTCACTCGCCCGGCTCCCCTCCACCCTCCCCCCCCCCTCCTCTTCTCACCTCCTTGCTCCCTCTGTCCTCCCTCCTTCTCTCTCCTCTCCTCTACCCTTCACAGGGGACGACCTCCTCTCCGGGGAGGCCCGAACGTCTGTCTCCCCCCCGGCCCGGCCCGGCTCTGTCACGCTGGTGGGTGCGCTTACCTTTGCGGAAGCCACGATCGGTTGGTCCCCCCGCTGCTTTTCACCGTCCTCAGATCGCTCCGTGCCTCGCTTGGGCTGTTGCCCCGCCCTCCTCCCCTCTCTCTCTCTCTCTCTGTCCCCCCCCCCTCTCTCTCTCTCTCTCTCTCTCTCTCTCTCTCTCTCTCCTCATCTCTCTCTCTCTCTCTCTCTCTCCCCCCCTCTCTCTCTCTCTCCCCCTTCCCCCCTCTCTCTCCGCCCTCTCCTCTCTCTCCCCCTCCCCATTCTCTTTCTCACTCTCTCCCCCCCTCTCTCTCTCCCCTCTCTCTCCCCCCCCCCTCTCTCCCTCTCTCTCTCTCTCTCTCTCTCCCTCCCCACACTGTCCATATTACCAAGTACTATTTAAATGGATAGAACATAACAATTTTACAGTGGAACCTGAAACAAGGGGAATAGATAGTGTGAATGTAAAGTCTTTTACCCAGGGTAGGGGAATCAAGAACCAGAGGACAGGGGTTTAATGCAAGAGGGGTAAGATTTAATCGGAACCCTAAGGGCAACTTTTCCACTCAGAGGATGGTGGGTATAAGTAACCAGCTGCCAGAGGAGACGTTTAAGAAGGAACCGCAAATGCTGCAAAATCGAAGGTAGACAAAAATGCTGGAGAAACTCAGCGGGTGAGGCAGCATCTATGGAGCGAAGGAAATAGGCAATGTTTCGGGTCGAAACCCTTCTTCAGATGAAGTTCTTCAGATGCTGCCTCACCTGCTGAATTTCTCCAGCATTTTTGTCTGCCAGAGGAGATAGTTGAGGCAGATACTGTAACATCATTTAATTGACATTTGGACAGGTACATGGATCGGAATGGCTAAGAGGGATATGGGTCAAACGGGGGCAGGTGGGACTAGCGTTGATGAAGCATCTTGGTCAGCATGGACACGTCTGCTCCAAGTGCTTCAGTATCAGTGTAGGTTGCAATATGGACCCAATAATTATTTGAGAGGCTCAGCACCTGGAAGGAGATGAAATCCAAGTCTAGCAGACTTTGTGGCTGATGGAATCTAGTCTAGGTGGCCCAGTACTACATGGGAGCTAAAACATGGACCCAAACTGTCAAGTGGTTCAGAACTAGGGAAGATAGATGCCAAGCCTACTTATAACGTGTCAACAAATGCTTAGTTGACCATTGAAGAAATTGAATAACTCATAACAGTTGGGAATTATTTCTATGCACTAATGTAGAACTGTTAACACATAACTACTATAGACTTAATGCAACATTGTTCTAGTACAAACCTAACCATATTACTTAATTATTTTTTTGATATTCGTAATACTTTTCAAAATTTAAAAAGCAATTCAATAGTCATTTGATAGTATGTTATATTGTGCTGGTATACTTCTGTTAAAAATGTTCAAGGCTTCAATTCAAGTTTAGGCAAGCAAATGGATAACCTCTCTGTTGGCAGGAAGGAACATCAGCAAAATTACGCTAATGCCCCTGTCCCACTTAGGAAACCTGAACGGAATCCTCTGGAGACTTTGCACCCCACCCAAGGTTTCCGTACGGTTCCCGGAGGTTTTTGTCAATCTCCCTACCTGCTTCCACTACCTGCAACCTCCGGCAACCACCTGCAACCTCCGGGAACCGCACGGAAACCTTGGGTGGGGCGCAAAGTCTCCAGAGGTTTCCGTTCAGGTTTCCTAAGTGGGACAGGGGCATAAGTGGGACAGGGGCTTAAGAATACCCAGATCCTTTCCAACCTAAGACAAAAACAGAAATCTACAACATTGTAACTGTTTAAATTGGATCAACAATCATGGTGGTATCTTGACCATAGATATATAGCTTCCTGGGAATTGGTGAGGTGAGTTGGTAGGCACTATCTACAGAAATATCATGGAAACGTAAAACATATCCATATTATCATCCATGACTTACACACCGTAGTACCAGTCTGCTTCATACTATGGTTCATACTAGGGAGGAGATGAGATGTTAGCTAAGGCTGCTCTGATTGATTCACATCAGGTGGAAGTCAGGTGGAATCAGTCAACTCTCAGTGTCCTGTGATCAGAAGCTCTGTTAACACAGTGGCATCAGTTATGTTCATTCTTCTACTTACCTGAAGAGATATCACTATTTTCTTCACAGCCGATGGCTGGTATTACAAAAGTGAGGCTAATGCTATATACGACTGCTAAAAATGCCCAGTTGTCCATTTGGCCAAATCTGTGTAGCACAAGATGAAAAATACCTGAAACCAAACAAAACATTTATTAACAAAGGGGTTTACAATTTGTTTTTAAATATTATTAAGCATCATAGGGTCATAGAGTGATGTAATGTGGAAACAGGCCCTTCGGCCCAACTTGCCCACACGGGCCAACATGCCCCAGCTACACTAATCCCACCTGCCCGCGTTTGGATCATATCCCACCAAACCTGTCCTATCCATGTACCTATCTAACTGTTTCTTAAATGTTGGGATATTCCCTGCCTCAACTATCTCCTCTGGCCGCTAGTTCCATACACCCACCACCCTCTGTGTGAAAAAGTTACCCTTCAGATTCCTATTAAATCTTTTTCCCTTCACCTTAAACCTATGGTCCTCGATTCACCTACTCTGGGCGAGAGACTCTATGCATCTCCATTACCTTCAAGATTCCAAGGTCAGTTTATTGTCACATGTATCAATTAAGGAGCAGTGAAATTTGAGTTACAAGACAGCCATACTAAGTGAAAAGCACCAAGACACACAACCACATAAAAGTTAACGTAAACATCCACCACAGTGGATTCCACATTCCTCACTGTGATGGAAGGCAATAAAGTTCAATCTTCTTCCTCTTTGTTCTTCCGGGGTTAGGCAATCAAACCATCCACAGACGGGGCATCAAAGCCCCTGCAGCCGACGATCGAAGCCCCCGTCGGGGTGATCGAAACTCCTGCTTAACGGCGGTTGAAACTCACTCCGCGGCTTTGAGCTCCCGAGTCGGCCTCTTCTTACCAGAGACCGCGGGCTTTATGATGTTAAAGTCCACAGGAGTTGGAGCTTCGATCCCCGGCAATGGGATCGCAAGCTCTGCGATGTTAAAGTCCCACAGACTCCCGCGGCTTGGAGTGCCCGTCAGTCCCCAGGAAAGGCCTGCCAACTCCACGATGTTAGGCCGCAGTGCGGACAGAGATACGATATGGAAAGAAAACCGCATCTCCATCGAGGTAAGAGATTAAAAGCCTCCCCCCACCTCCCACAAAAAACAATCCAAGGAATGCTAAAAAAACTTTTTTAACACATACTAAAAATAACAAAAAGGAATAAAGGACAGACAGACTGTTGGCGAGGCAGCCACTTGGCAAGGCAGCCAGCATTGACTTGGAAACATAGAAAAGGTGCAGGAGTAGGCCATTCGACCCATTCAATATGATCAATGCTGATCGTCCAAAATCAGTACCCTTTTCCAACTTTTTCCCCATATCCCTTGATTCCCTTAGCCCTAAGAGCTAAATCTAACTCTCTATTGAAACTATCCAGTGATTTTGCATTGATTGCCTTTTGTGGCAGAGAATTTCACAGATTCACAACTCTCTGTGAAAAAGTTTTTCCTTGTCTCAGTCCTAAATGGCCTACCCCTTATTCTTAAACTGTGACCCCTGGTTCTGGACTCCCCGAACATCGGGAACATTTTACCTGCATCTACCCCTTCCAATCCTCTACGAATGTTATGTTTATATGAGATCGCCTCTCATCCTTCTAAATTCCAGCGAATACAAGCCCAGTCAACCTTTCACCATACGTCAGTTCCGCCATCCCGGGAATTAACCTGGTGGACCTACACTGCACTCCCTCAATAGCAATAATGGCCTTCCTCTAATTAGGAGACCAAAATGACACACACTACTCCAGTTGTGGTCTCACCAGGGCCCTGTACAACTGCAGTAGGACTTCCTTGCTCCTTAACTCACATCCTCTCGCAATGAAGGCCAACATGCCATTGGCTTTTTTCACTGCCTGCTGTGCCTGCATGCTTACTTTCAGTGGCTGATGTACAAGCACACCCAGGTCTCATTGCACCTCCCCTTCTCCTAATCTGACACCATTCAGATAATAATCTGCCTTTCCTATTCTTGCCACCATAGTGGATAACCTCACATTTATCCATATTATACTGCATCTGCCAAATCACGTAACCTATCCAAGTCACCCTGCAGCCTCATAGCATCTTCCTCGCAGCTCACACTGCCACCCAGCTTTGTGTCATCCGCAAACATAAAGATGTAATATTTAATTCCCTTGTCTAAATTGTTAATATATATTGTAAACAACTGGGGTCCCAGCACCGAGCCTGGCGGCACCCCACTAGTCACTGCCTGCCATTCTGAAAAGGACCCGTTAATTCCTACTCTTTGCTTCCTGTCTGCGAACCAGTTCTCTATCCATGTCAATACCCTACCACCCAATACCCTGTGCTCTAATTTTGCACACTAATCTCTTGTGTGGGACCTTGACGAAGGCTTTTTGAAAGTCTAGATACACCATATCCACTGGCTCTCCCTTATCCATTCTACTTGTTACATCCTCAAAAAATTCCAAAAGATTAGTCAAGCATGATTTCCCCTTCCTAAATCCATGCTGACTTTGACTGATCCCATCACTGCTTTCCAAATGCAATGCTATAACATCTTTAATAATCGACTCCAGCATCTTCCCCACTACCAAAGTAAGGCTAACTGGTCTGTAATTCCCCGTTTTCTCTCTCCCTCCTTTCTTAAAAAGTGGAGTTACATTGGCCACCCAGTCCACAAGAACTGATCCAGTCGAAAGAACTTTGGAAAATGATCACCAATGCATCCACAATTTCTGGGGTCACCTCCTTGAGTACTCTGGGATGCCGACCATCTGGCCCTGGGGATTTATCTGCCTTCAGTCCCAACAGTTTACCTAACACCATTTTCTGACTAATGTGGATTCCCTTCAGTTTCTCCCTCCCACTAGATCCTCGGTCCCCTAGTATTTCCGGGAGATTGGTTCTGTCTTCACTAAGGAAGACACAAACAAAGTATTTGTTTTAACTGTTCTGCCATTTCCTTGTTTCCCATTATAAATTCACCTGTCTCTGACTGTAAGGGACCTACATTTGTCTTATTTTCCTTTTTACATACCTATAGTAACTTTTACAGTCAGTTTTTATATTTCCCGCAAACTTTCTTTCATACTCAGCAAAAAAGTGTTTTAAAAAATGGTTGAGATTATTGTCATTAATAATTAAGTTCTTGCTGTAGGAGGACATCAGATGACATCAATCATGCAGTAGTATTGCCATTGCGGTTTTATTTAAATGCATGCCAAGTTGCTGAAACTGGAAGAGAAACTGAGTTTTAGTAACTGGAGAGCAAATAGGAAAAGGAAGTGCAGCAAGAACGTAATTATAATGACAATAATCTCAACCATTTTTAAAACACTTTCTTGCTGACAAATGTTGGCTCCTGGATGTCATCATCTTTCAGCTTAAAATGTTTGTGTTCAAATATCTTCATGTTGTGTTACATAGAACAGTACAACACAGGAATGGGCCCCGTGGTCAAGAATGTTTGTGCCAAACATGATGCCAAGTGTGAACCTTCAGTGACTAATGATGGTAAAATAAACAGGCAAAGACAAATAAGTGAGAGTTTGAGTACTTGATTTAATAGTGAATTTTGTGCAAAGCGGAGAAATAAACATTGAAGGGGAAAAGGTGATTGAAAACAAAAATGTTTTACATTGAAAATCCCTTGCGTATAATACATGAAAAAAAGTATTTCAGGCAATTTTCGATGCTGAAGCTTAAGTAAAGTCAAGAGTGTTTTATTGTCATATGTCCCAGATAGAACAATGAAATACTTACTTGCAGCAGCACAAGACAATATGTAAACATAGTATACTGTAAACAATATAAACGGTTTTTAAAAGTTCAGTGCGTCCTGAACCTGGACGTTACATTTTTCAGGCTCTTGTACCTTCTTCCCGATGGTTGGGGTGAAATGAGGGTGTAGCCAGGGTGGTGTAGGTCTCTGATGATGCTGGCTGCCTTTTTGAGGCTGTGATTCTGGTAAATCCCGTTTGATGGTAGGGTCAGAACCCATGATGGACTGGGCAGTGTTTACAACTTTTTGCAGTCTTCTTCGCTCCTGGGTATTCAAGTTGCCGAACCACGCAGTGATGCAACCAGTCAATATGCTCTCTACTGTACACCTGTAGAAGTTCAAGAGAATCCTCTCTGACATACTGAATCTCCGCAGTTTTGTCAGGAAGTAGAGGCGTTGATGGGCTTTCTTTATGATTTGCACCAGTGTGCTGGGTCCAGGAAAGATCTTCAGAAATATGCACACCCAGGAATTTGAAGCTTTTGACTCTCTTCACCATCGTCCTGTTGATATAGACAAGTTTGTGGGTCCTCATCCTTCCTCTTCCAAAGTTCACAATCAGTTCCTTGGTCTTACTGACATTGAGAGCCAGGTTGGTATGTTGGCACCATTTGGTCAGCCAATCGATCACACTTCTATACTCTTGACTCATCATCATCTGTAATTCGTCCAGCAACTATGGTATCGTCGGTGAACCAGAAGATGGAGTTGCACTGTGTCCAGCCACACAGTCATGAGTATAGCGTGCGTAGAGCAGCGGGCTGAGCACACAGCCTTGAGGTGCTGATTTTTATTGAGGAAGAAGTATTTTTGCCAATTCAAACAGACTGTGGTCTGATGATGAGGAAGTCAAGGATACAGTTTCAGAAAGATGTGCAGAGACCCAATTCCGTGAACTTGGTAACCAGCTTTTTTTTAAATCAAAAAATGTATTCAATTATTAAAAAATAATATTTACACTACAATAAAACAAGCCAGAACCCACCACCATAATACAATACAAACATATATTCATAATAAACTATTATACAGTTATGATACAATCCTTATTGAGGATACATTTAACACCCTGCGGAGCCCAGCGATCCCGCAACTCCCTCAATGTGCCCGTGGACAGTGCGTATTCCCTTTCTAACCGCACCCGGCACGGACGTATCCCCGGAAAAGGGGCAGGCAGCCGGCTCGGGTAGAGCCCTCCACCGTTTGGCGCCTTGACTCGCGGATGGCCAGCTTGGCCAGGCCCAGGAGCAACCCAACCAGGACATCTTCAGCCCTACCCTCTCCCCTACGCACAGGGTGTCCAAAGATGAGGATAGTGGGTGAAAAATGCAGCCAGAAGGCAAGGAGCAGCCCCTTTAGGTATTCAAACAGTGGCTGCAGCCTCACGCACTCCATGTACACGTGGTACACAGACTCTTCCTCGGTAACCAGCTTGGAAGGGATGCTGGTATTGAATGCTGTGCTGTATTCTATCAACAACAGCCTGACATATGTGTTTTTATTGTCCAAATGGTCCAGTGCAGAGTGGAGAGTCAGTGAGATCACATCCTTTATTGACCTGTTATGGCGGTAGGCAAATTGTAATGGGTCGAGGTTCTTGCTGAGGTAGGAGTTGATATGCACCATAACCAACCTCTCAAAGCTCTTCATCACCACGGTCGTTAGTGTTACCGGCCGATAGTGGTTGAGGCATGTCACCTGCTCTTCTTCTGCATCAGTATTATTGATGCCTTCTTGAAGCAGGTGGGAACCAGACCTCATTATTGAGAGGTTGAAAATGTCGGCAAAATGTTCAGCTGATCTGCACAGGTTTTGAGAACAATGACTCCCCTGAAGGGTTTTACAATCACAATCATAAAAATAATTAACCTTAAAACATGTCACAAAGCTGATGAGCAATAAGTGAAAAAACAGTAACTTGAAACAATTTAACGATGCTGATGCAAGACACTCGTTTTCATGAAGGTAAATGCAATGCAGAGAAACACACATAGACTTTGCAATATTCATTCGTCTCATATTTGCTTCCTGCCTAAAGCTAGTGTATCAATTGTCATAAATATTAATCATGGTAGGTACCAGCAGCTTCTATTGTTTAGAAAGCACATCATTGAGATGTTTGATTAATACACAAAGAATGAGTCATATTGCAATCATCTTAGTCAGTCCAGAATCAAGCAGTATTTGTTTCCATTGCACTTCTTGTCAGGGTGCTTGAAGAGATGACAGTGAATCAACAAACTTTGCTGCGGTTGGGACAAGAGACGCTGGATGGGAACGGAGGGGTGAGGGTGCACGTGAAAAGTGTGAGGTGGTGCACTCTTTCTGCCATTCCCGCTGGACTTCCAATGAATGCTGGGTGACCTTCCTCTCTTTTGCTCGGATTCAGACTCTCCATAAATCAATAAGATTTGTTACGATTATTTCAAGGTGGCTTTGAAAATATCCTAAAGCAATTATTTTATCCTTCTGATAATCTGGCATGAACAATCTCAAAATGCCTGTTTCAAGAGGTTGATATGGGGTGTGCGAGCAAAGTGACCCATTCATAATCATAATAGTACTTTATTAGCTAAGTATGTTTTCCAACATACGAGGAATTTGATTTGCCATAGTCATACCAGTAAAGAGCAACAAGACATCCAAATAATTTTTTAACAAGAACATCCACCATAGCGACTCCCCCACATTCCTCACTGTAATGGAAGGCAACAAAAACGTTCAATCTTCTTCCCTTCTTTGTTTTCCCGCAGTCGGGGCACTCAAACCTTCCGTTGAAGGGACGATCTTAGCTCCCGCAGCCGGCGGTCGAGCCCTACTCGTCGGGGCAATCAAGCTCCAGCATCGGGGGGGATCTCAGCTCCCCTTAGCGGGAGATCAGATCCCAGGTAGGAGCTGGTCGAACCTTCTGCGACTTTGGAGTTTCCCAAAATCAGTCTCAACCCGAGACTGCGAGCTCCTCGATGTTGGAATCCGCAGGCCGCGATTGGAGCATCGATCCCTGGCAAGAGATCACAGGGTCCGATGGCAAGTCCACGGCCCCGCGGTGGGGCTCAAAGTCAGTCCCGAGCAAGGCCAGCAGTTCCATGATGTTAGGCCGTAGAGCGACTGGAGATACGATCCGGAAAACAATCGTATCTCTGGCAAGGCAAGAGATTGAAAAAAGTTTCCCCCCAACCCCTCCCCCACCCCTCACATAAAACAAACCAGAGAACATTAACACATACTTTTTAAAACACACTAAAAATAACAAAAAAGACCAAAAAAAACAGACAGACCGTTGGCGAGGCTGCCATCGCTGATGGCGCCACACGGTGCAATGGATCAGCTGCAATTAGAACCTGGTAATGTTGACCTATGGGAGAAGGCTACATTTGTTCACTTAGCCTTTCAATAGATTTCAAAGGTTTTGAATCACTTACTGGTGCATACAAGAGGAAAAGGATCTTCATCTTACGATATTCTATCCCTCAGATGGCCGAAGGCTGAGCTGCCTAATTTAATTGTCTTTGCTGAAATGTTATTGAAAATGGTCTCATGGTGTTCTTCACTGCTTTTGTTTTGGAGGATGTGGGGAATCTGCAGTGCTGTGCAGACCTTAGTTTTGCAGATATTTCATACAATGCAGAAGGCACAGGAGATCCTGCATCTGTGTCATAATTACTACGTACAGATGCTTCTGAGGTGCCAACAGCATTTAAAGCCCAATCATCAAAAGGCCCAATTTGAAGCTATGATCCAAGGTCAGTGAGGAAATCAACTGCAAGAAGGAGCACTTCAAAGATCTCCTCGATAACAACATGACTTTAATGCCAATATTCTTCACTCCATCTTACAACACTCCAATTTCCTCACAGCACCAGAGACCAAGGTTCAATCATGACATTGGGTGTTGTCTGTGTGGTGTTTGCATAATCTCCCTGTGACAGCGTGGGTTTCGTCTGGGTGCTTCAGTTGCTTCTCATGTCCCAAATTCATTTCCCAAATTCATTTCTGCTTTAGAAATATCCACTGATTTGGCCTCCACAGCCCTGAGTTCCACAGATTAACTACCCTCTGATTAAAGAAGTTCCTCCTCGCCTCCTTTGTAAAAATTCTGAAGCTATGACCTCTGGTCCTAGACTCTCCCACCAGTGAAAACACCCACTCTATCTATGCCTTACATTATTCTGTAAGTTTCAATGAGGTCTCCCCTCAACCTTCTAAACTCCAGCAAGTAGAGGCCCAGTGCTGTCAAATACTCATCATCTGCTAACTTACTTATTCATGGAATCAATATTGTAAGCCTCCTCTTGACCCTCTCCAGAGCCAGCACATCCTTCCTCAGGTATTGGGCCCAAATTTGCTCACAGTACTCCAAATGCGGCCTGACCAGTGACTTATAGATCCTCAGCATTACATCTGTTTTTATATTCCAGTCCTCTTGATATAGATCACTAGGTTATGTGATAGGAATAGAATTAGGCTATTTGTCCCATCAAGTTTACTCCTGCATTCAATAATTACTGATCTATCTCTCCATCCTAACCGCATTCTCCTGCCTTCTCCCCATAACCACTGACACCTGTACTAACCAAGACCCTATCTATCTCTGCTTTAAAAAATATCCACTGACTTGGCCTCCACAGCCTTCTGTGGCAAAGAATTCCACAGATTCACCACCCTCTGATTAAAGAAATTTATACTCATCTCCGTCCTAAAATAATGTCCTTTAATTCTGAGGCTATGACCTCTTGTCCAAGACTCTCCCACTCAGGGAAACATCCTCTATTCTGTATGTTTCAGTGAGGCCCCCCCTCTTTCTTCTGAACTCCAGCGATGACAGGCCCAGTGTCGACAAACGTTCAACATAGGTTAACCTACTCATTCCTGGGATCAGTCTTGTAAAATGCTAGCATTAGAAACATAGAAAATAGGTGCAGGAGGAGGCCATTTGGCCCTTCGATCCAGCACCACCATTCATTGTGATCATGGCTGATTGTCCCCTATCAATAACCCGTGCCTGCCTTCTTCCCATATCCCTTGACTCCACTAGCCCCTAGAGCTAATTTGACTTCCTTATTTGCCTTCCTTAATGCCGATTCGACTTGCAAATTAACTTTTTGGGAGTCCTGCACCAGCACTCCCAAGTTCCTTTGCACCTCCGATTTCTTGATTCTCTCTACATTTAGAAAATAATCTACACCCTTATTCTCATTACCAAAATGTATGACTCCGTACTGAATTTCATCTGCCGCTTTTCTGCCCACTCTCCTAACCTGTCCAAGTCCTTCTGCAGAGTCCATGCTTCCTCTACATTGCCTGCCCCTCCACCTATCGCTGGCGCAGCAGTGGAGTTGCTGCCTTACAGCGAATGCAGCGCCGGAGACACGGGTTCGATCCTGACTACGGCTGCTGTCTGTACGAGGTGTATACATTCGCCCCGCGACCTGCGTGGGTTTTCCCACACTCCAAAGATGTGCAGGTTTGTAGGATAAACGGCTTGGTAAATGTCCCTAGGGGGTGTAGGACAGTGTTAATGTGCGGGGATCGCTGGTCGGCGCGGACCGGGTGGGCCGAAGGGCCTGTTTCCGCGCTGTATCTCTAAACTACACAAAACTATCCTAGCATCAAATGCAAATTTGGCCACAAAGCCTTCAATCCCCCTATCTAAATCATTAATACAACGTGGAGACGTGGCCCAGCACCGACCTTTGCGAAACTCCACTAGTGTCTGGCAGCCAACCTAAAAAATTGCCTTTTATCACAACTCTTTGCCTTCTGCCATCCAGCCAACCCACTATCCATGCTAGTATGGTACACAAAATTGCTGGTGAAACTCAGCGGGTGCAGCAGCATCTATGGATCTATCCATAGATGCTGCTGCACCCGCTGAGTTTCCCCAGCAATTTTGTGTACCTTCGATATTCCAGCATCTGCAGTTCCCTTTTGAACACATCCATGCTAGTATCTTCCCTTTAATACCATGGGCTCTCATCTTCCCTAGCAGCCTGACGTGCAGCACCTTATGAAGGCCTTCTGAAAGTCTAGGTAAATAACACCAACCTCTGTCTGTCCTGCTGTTAACTTCCTCATAGAACTCCAGCAGATCCGTCAGGCAAGATCTTCCCTTCACAAAACCATGTTGACCGGCATATTTGATCGTGAACATCTAAGTGCAGCGTACCCTCATCTTTCATAATTGACTAAAATCTTACCGACCACCAAAGTCAGGCTAACCGGCCTGTAGTTTCCGCTGTGTAGGAAAGAACTGCAGATGCTGGTTTAAACCGAAGATAGACACAACATCAATGCTGGAGTAACCCAGCGGGACGGGCGGCATCTCTGGAGAGAAGGGATCGGTGATGAAGAAGGATCTCGACCCGAAACGTCACCCATTCCTTCTCTCTAGAGATGGGCCTGTCCCGCGGGGTTACTCCAGCAGTTTGTGACCGTCTTCAGAGGGCGGGCAGGTGTGAGTCGCCAGGTTAGGCAGCTCCTCCTCAACACTGCCGGGCCCGCTCACACTCACTGCCACAACATCCCGGCTTCTCCACGGATACTCACTCACTCACCGTGATCCCGTCCCTGACCGTGACTGTAACTCTGATCGTGTCTCTTGTCCGCAACCCTGTCCCTGTCCCTGTCCCTGGCTCTGCCCGTATCCGTATCCGTGTCCGTGTCCGTGTCTCTTGTCTCCCGGCTCCCTCACGCGCCCAACCGCTTCTTCCACGTGACCATCGGCTCCCTCACGCGATCCGGGCCCTTCATCCTGTATCATGCGCCCTGCATCCTGTATCATGCACCCTGCACCCTGTATCATGCACCCTGTATCCTGCACCCTGTATTCTGCACCCTTCACTCTGTATCCTGCACCCTGTATCCTGCGCCCTTCACTCTGTATCCTGCACCCTGTATCCTGCGCTCTGCACCCTGTATCATGCACCTTGCACCCTGTATCCTGCGCCTTGCACCCTGTATCATGCACCCTGTATCATGCACCCTATATCCTGCACCCTTCACTCTGTATCCTGCACCCTGTATCCTGCGCCCTGCACCCTGTATCATGCACCTTGCACCCTGTATCCTGCGCCCTGCACCCTGTATCCTGCGCCCTGCATCATGCACCTTGCACCCTGTATCCTGCGCCCTGCACCCTGTATCATGCACCTTGCACCCTGTATCCTGCGCCCTGCACCCTGTATCATGCACCTTTCACCCTGTATCCTGCGCCCTGCACCCTGCATCATGCACCTTTCACCCTGTATCCTGCGCCCTGTATCCTGCACCCTTCACCCTGTATCCTGCACCCTGTATCCTGCGCCCTGTATCCTGCACCCTATATCCTGCGCCCTGTCATCTTGCACCCTTCACCCTGTATCCTGTGCCCTGTACCCTGTATCCTACACCCTGTATCTTGCACCCTTCATCCTGTACCCTGCGCCCTGTATCCTGCACGCTGCACCCTGTTGTCCCCATTGGGGTATCTACGGGAGCCTTTTGAACGCTCCACCTCTTTCCTCCGTCTCTTGATTTCTAACATCCACATTAGTTTTGATTAACACCTGCAAAGCATACGCACGATCTGCTCCCTCTTCTTCCTGAATTCGACTGGCGGTCGCCCTCCTCCCAGTCATCCCGTGGTATTAAAGTGGAGCAATAGTCTCGACCCCAAACGTCATTCCTTCTCTCCAGAGATGCTGCCTGTCCCGCTGAGTTACTCCAGCAATTTGTGTCTATCTTCTGTGACATCAAAGACCGCGGGCGCTCTTCCCAATCGTTCAAACTCCATCGATTGCAGATTCTGCTTCAAGCTCTACTACGTTAGAATAGGCTGTGACTCACATGCATTGGTGGTTCAGTGGTAGAATTCTCGCCTGCCACGCGGGAGGCCCGGGTTCGATTCCCGGCCAATGCAATCATGTTTTCCTGTTCTTTTCTGTAACTGTGTGTAAAAGTGAGAAAACATAATTGAAAATGTATTTATTCAACATATTATCCTTTTGCTTATTTTATTGCCCCAATCTTTAGAGGCTCATTAAAATACGTTTACCTTTCTCCACTCTCAGTAGCCAGCAACGATGGGGTTACACATTTATGTCTGTGTCGGGAGTTTGGTGTCGGACGTGAATTATATCAAAAATCAAAAATAAACTGCAAATAGTAGAAATATAAACAACATATACAGAAAATGCTGGAAATAGCAGGTCAGACTGCATTTGTGGGAAGAGATGAAGCCTAATCCCATCCCTTGTTTCACTTTCTCTGGGAGCTCTGACACGCTGGCGAGACTTGCTCAGCATGACTTTCTATGCATTTTACAGCTGCAACATTATTTTGTCTTGTTCTCACTTTCTGACTTCTCTCTTTAACCCATAGACCAGATAATCTTGTTTATCACCATATTTTACTCTACTTGATATCTCCCTCGATAACCTGGCCCCACCTTCCACAACTCCCCTACATCTTAACACGTTTCATCTGTCTCCTTCCCAGTTCTGATGTTTAAGAAAGAACTGCAGATGCTAAAAAAAAAATCAAAGGTAGACTTTCCCAGTTCTGATGATTAGTCTTCGACCTGAAATATAGCTCTGTTTTTCTTCACACGGATGCGAACATAACATAAATAGCATTTGTTGTTTTTAACAGGGCCAGATAGGCTGCATCCCAGAGTACTTAAGGAAGTAGCTCCAGAAATAGTGGATGCATTAGTAATAATCTTTCAAAACTCTTTAGATTCTGGAGTAGTTCCTGAGGATTGGCGGGTAGCAAACGTAACCCCACTTTTTAAGAAGGGAGGGAGAGAGAAAACGGGGAATTACAGACCAGTTAGTCTAACATCGGTAGTGGGGAAACTGCTAGAGTCAGTTATTAAAGATGGGATAGCAGCACATTTGGAAAGTGGTGAAATCATTGGACAAAGTCAGCATGGATTTACAAAAGGTAAATCATGTCTGACGAATCTTATAGAATTTTTCGAGGATGTAACTAGTAGCGTGGATAGGGGAGAACCAGTGGATGTGGTGTATCTGGACTTCCAGAGGCTTTCGACAAGGTCCCACATAAGAGATTAGTTTACAAACTTAAAGCACACGGCATTGGGGGTTCAGTATTGATGTGGATAGAGAACTGGCTGGCAAACAGGAAGCAAAGAGTAGGAGTAAACGGGTCCTTTTCACAATGGCAGGCAGTGACTAGTGGGGTACCGCAAGGCTCAGTGCTGGGACCCCAGCTATTTACAATATATATTAATGATCTGGATGAGGGAATTGAAGGCAATATCTCCAAGTTTGCGGATGACACTAAGCTGGGGGGCAGTGTTAGCTGTGAGGAGGATGCTAGGAGACTGCAAGGTGACTTGGATAGGCTGGGTGAGTGGGCAAATGTTTGGCAGATGCAGTATAATGTGGATAAATGTGAGGTTATCCATTTTGGTGGCAAAAACAGGAAAGCAGACTATTATCTAAATGGTGGCCGACTAGGAAAAGGGGAGATGCAGCGAGACCTGGGTGTCATGGTACACCAGTCATTGAAAGTGGGCATGCAGGTGCAGCAGGCAGTGAAGAAAGCGAATGGTATGTTAGCTTTCATAGCAAAAGGATTTGAGTATAGGAGCAGGGAGGTTCTACTGCAGTTGTACAGGGTCTTGGTGAGACCACACCTGGAGTATTGCGTACAGTTTTGGTCTCCAAATCTGAGGAAGGACATTATTGCCATAGAGGGAGTGCAGAGAAGGTTCACCAGACTGATTCCTGAAATGTCAGGACTGTCTTATGAAGAAAGACTGGATAGACTTGGTTTATACTCTCTAGAATTTAGGAGATTGAGAGGGGATCTTATAGAAACTTACAAAATTCTTAAGGGGTTGGACAGGCTAGATGCAGGAAGATTGTTCCCGATGTTGGGGAAGTCCAGGACAAGGGGTCACAGCTTAAGGATAAGGGGGAAATCCTTTAAAACCGAGATGAGAAGAACTTTTTTCACACAGAGAGTGGTGAATCTCTGGAACTCCCTGCCACAGAGGGTAGTCGAGGCCAGTTCATTGGCTATATTTAAGAGGGAGTTAGATGTGGCCCTTGTGGCTAAGGGGATCAGAGGGTATGGAGAGAAGGCAGGTACGGGATACTGAGTTGGATGATCAGCCATGATCATATTGAATGGCGGTGCAGGCTCGAAGGGCCGAATGGCCTACTCTTGCGCCTAATTTCTATGTTTCTATGTTTCTATGTTAATATGTGAATGACGTGTCTGACCATTGGAGTTAAATGGGTATAATTTTTATTCACATTACAATAACCTTATCTTAATCAAACCAATTAAGTACGAAAACGTATTGTATTTTTTAAACATATATATTGTGTTATATATATACTCGCCTTAGGAAGATTTGCTCAATGTATTACCTCAGGTTGCCTGAAGCTATTCTGCTGCACTGAAGTTGAATTTCATCATCAATGTTTGCCTTTACAGAGATGAGGTTTCTGATTATATGGGAACTGAACCATTTTTCCGGGATTTTGTGATGGACCTCAGTTAGGATGACTGAAGTTAGGATGAAGAAGGGTCTCGGCCCAAAACGTCACCCCTTCCTTATCTCCAGAGACGCTGCCTTTCCCGCTGAGCATGTTGTGTCTACCTTTGAAGTTAGGATGATCTTGATTCTGGAAAATTAAGATGGATTGAACATTTTCTGTTTTTCCTGAAATTTAACTATCCTACAGTGAGAAACCATCTGAAAGTAAATTGCAGCTTTTGAGAAACTCCACACCAACTTGTGGAAACCCTGATCCATTATCACTCAAAATGTCCAAGAAAGATTCAGGTAACATTGGAGACCTTGAGTCCATGCACCAGGAGGACAGGGAAGCCCAGTATAAAGGGTATAAGAAGCATAACACCTCCCAAATTAACCAGCACTTCCAAGCACCTCCTACCCTACTGCGGTAGAAGCTATTGGTCCTAAATTGGCATCATTGGCCACTTTAGACCCAGCAAATTGGAAAACGAAATGGTAGTGATATAGGTCATCTATAACTTTGAGTGATCACCTCTACGGAAGGAAAAGAAGAATAACCACCAGTGGCACTTGTCACTTATTTCTTATGAGTAGCAATGCCAACTGATCATCTTGCTTTCTCACTAACTGACTCACTCAAGGCAGCTACTGAAGACTAATCTAACTAATCTAAAATCTTTCACACAGCTTAGAAAATAGCAAATATATCTTTACTATTTAAGGAAGCAGGGAAGAGAAAAGAGGGAAATATAGAACTGTTTGTCACATGCAGGACAAATACTGAAATCGATTTTTAAGAAAGTGATTGTAGGACATTTAGAAAATAATAATAGGAGTTACAGAGTCAAAGTGGGTTCATGAAGTGGAAGTAATGTTATGAAGTGCAACTCAGCCTATTGAGGTTGTAATGATGAGCATTTGCCAGCACTGGGCCTGTAGTTGCTGGTTTCGAAGGATGAGGGGGAACCTAATTGAAAATTACCAAATAGTGACAGGCTTGGATAAAGTGGATATGGAGAGAATGTTTCCACTAGTTGGAGAGTCTAGGACCAGAGGCCATAGCCTCAGAATTAAAGGATGTTCCTTTAGGAAGGAGATGAGGGGGAATTTCTTTAGTCAGAGGGTGGTGAATCTGTGGAATTAATTGCCACAGAAGGCTGTGGAGGCCAAGTCAATGGATAATTTTAAGGCAGAAATAGATAGATTCTTTATTAGTACAGGTGTCCGGGGTTATGGGGAGAAGGCAGGAGAATGGGGTTAGGAGGGAGAGATAGATCAGTCATGATTGAATGGCAGATCAGACGTGATGGGCTGAATGGCCTAATTCTCCTCCTATCACTTATGACCTTATGACCTTATGTTGTCGGCAGTTTGCATTTACAGAAACTTTTTGACAACAAGCTGAGCACGATGTTATTAAACTAAATGAGTGTACATGGGATTGGGGTACACAAGTGACTGCAGCTGCTAGAATCTGGATTCCATGGGTCAGGCTGCATCTGTGGGAGGAAATAAATTGATGACATTTCGTTTCGAGATCCTGCATCATGAATGAAAGTCGAGAGGGAAGATAACTAGTATAAAGAGAAGATGCTGAGCGACGAGACAGGGTCAGTTTAAGAAGGAACTGCAGAGGCTGGATAATCGAAGGTAGACAAAAATGCTGGAGAAACTCAGGGGGTGAGGCAGCATTTATGGAGCGAAGGAAATAGGCGACGTTTCGGGGAAGGATGCTGGAATCTTGAATAAAACACAAAATGCTGGAGTAACTCAGCAGGTCAGGCAGCTAATGTGAATTACATGGATAGGTGATGTTTTGGGTCAGGACCCTTCTTCAGACCTTCATGGAGGATGATAGGCAGATAGGGAGGTGGGTAGGGGAGAGTGAGGGTGGAATCAGGAGAGAGTGGAAGATGGATTGTAGATGGACCAAAAAAAGGTTGATGGAGCCAGGTAGCGAAGGGAGGAGGGTGGATAGGAGAGGAAGGGGGAAACAGCTAGGGGACATACAGGAACACACATACAGCAATGTTAGCAGTGCTTTAACGTGATAAGTATGAAAAACAGTAATGTTTATGGGAACCATTAGGAGAGAGGCTAATGTGGGTGGATAAAACCAGAGATAGAAAGTAGACATTTCAAGCAAAAAGCAAAGGACTGGAGGAAATGTCAGGCGGTATCTGTGGAGGGAATGGACAGATAATGATGATATTGGAATACAACCAGAAAGATACCCAATACCGAACCAGTGGCACCCTTTAAAAATTGACGAGTTGGAATGTAGCTATCGCTGTTCCTCGGTAGTATAGTGGTTAGTATCCCCGCCTGTCACGCGGGAGACCGGGGTTCAATTCCCCGCCGGGGAGGATTTTTTTTAAACAATATCCCCGTGAACCGATGTTTAATCGTTAATATTTATTTACAAAATCAGTCCGCGTGCCAACGTTTAATCTATTTGGTAAATCTTCACTCTTTCACAGCTAAATCTTGCGGCGTGGTCGGTGCTTTTAGATTACAGACAGTGTGCAATGCGAACATGTTGCAGTTTCGGGCAGTGCAGGTCGTTGTCAGTTCTTTCACCTCTTTGCAAAGTTGTGTTTTATGATTATTTTCGCTCTCCTGCGCAGCACAGCGTCATGTTGGGGTCGACTTTATAGGTAGCCGCTGGGAGAGGGCAGAATTCAGTTCCAGCGCTCACAATAGAGCTGTGAAAACCAAAGATCTTATGCTATAAGATCTTTAGTGAAAACCAGGTGGGACACTGAAAATACACTGGAGGTGAAACACCTGCAGGGTTGCGGAATTTACGCTAGGAGGCTGACGAGAGTCAAGAGTCTTTTATTGTCCCGAAACGAGAACAATGAAATTCTCACAACAGATATGTGCACAAAGGACTCTGTAAACACCATAATAAACAACAACAAACACGTCTATGAAAAAATAATAGTGCAAAGACAAAAACACAAAGTTTTAGGGGGACTCAGCGGGTCTGGCAGCATATGTGGACGCAATGGATCCTTCTTCAGAGTATTTAAATTACAATTCTCACTACACTTCAGTGGTTCAAATAAGAAAATGTCAGTCTTTTGGAAACCCTGATTAGATTGATTTATATGAGATATGGATTAATTCTGTAAACAATATACCTTTGAGATTACAACATATATTTCCTTTGCTTTCCTTTACCTTGTTTAGATAAAAAAATCTTAAATGTATCGAATACATTGACGTGTTCTACATTTAATACAGTGGATTGTGTGTGTGTGTGTGTGTGTGTGGGGGGGGGGGGGGGGGGGGGGGTAAAGCATTCCTAATGCTGACGAGTAGTGATTGAACTTTTATGTTTTTTTAAATTCTTTTATTTTATTAGAAGTAAGTACAATCATATGGCACCAAAGTGCCTAATATATATTTTCATAATACATTTTATGTACAGCTTCTTTTTTTTTTGTTATATTAAAGAAAGATTAGAATAAGAAAAAGAAATTAGATAGTAAAGGATAGAAAGACGTGAAATATATAATGTGTGAAGAACTTTTATGTTAAAACTAAATAAATAGAATGTGCTTACTTAAAAATCCTCAAGTGGCAAAATTAATGACTGTGCAATATTATTCTGTTAAATCTCGAACATGTTGTGCAGCAAATAGAACGAACAATTGTTAACCGGAAGGCAATATATCAGAAAACCCCATTATGCACTTGAGGCAGGGTGAGCTATTAGACAATAGACAATAGACAATAGACAATAGGTGCCGGAGTTAATTAAATTATAGATAACCAGTTTGGCAAATTCTGATAGAAAGGTGACTGTGCCTGTGGCATTTTTGCTGTAAATTTAATTTATAGAATGCAATGTAATATGTAGTGTTCTTGAGAGACGTAAAGAGAAATTGGATTTCTCCCATTTTTGGCCCACAAAACAGAAATTACGTAGAACATCAAAATTCATGAAATTGAATAAAAATGCAATCAAATATGATCTAAAATATGGCCTGTTTGTTTCTTGAAGTGAGCTGTGCGAAGTCGTCTATTGTAAATAGAGTAAATTGGAGGGATATTATATCACTTTTTCACACAGAGAGTTGTGAGTCTGTGGAATTCTCTGACTCAGAGGGCGGTGGAGGCAGGTTCTCTGAATACTTTCAAGAGACAGCTAGATAGGGCACTTAAAGATAGCGGAGTCAGGGGATATGGGGAGAAGGCAGGAACGGGGTACTGACTGGGGATGATCAGCCATGATCACATTGAATGGCGGTGCTGGCTCGAAGGGCCGAATGGCCTACTCCTGCACCTATTGTCTATTGTCTATTGTAAAGTTACTTTGTCTTTGGTGGTCTATTGGATGAAATGCTTCCGTGCAGACAAGGGAGAATGTGGACGAAGAGGCCCAGTGATTTCCCATATGTTTGAAAAACCTAAGATCATTCGGCTGATTGAGCACAATCTACCAGTGGCCCCATATCACAGTTAAATGTGGAAACATCAATTGTGCAGATTGCAGCAAGAAGTTATATTTTAAAATGTATTCGTTGATGTCGCAACAGTGATGAGGATTCAAATATTCAGAGCTTTGAAAACTGAAAGCGATGAGATGCCGTGTGCAAGACATTGATGACAGAATGCCTAGTTATAATATTCTTGTGGTGTGTTCTTAGCCTTCTTTGTGTCTGTTCAACGAACGCTGTAAACTCCAACCACAAACTCAAAATTAAGTCGGTAGGGGAGGAAACATGGGTTGATCCAATTTATGATGCCACTCGGTGCGTGACTGACGCTGGAAAAACGTTGGATGCCCTGAGGTGAATCGTGTGGGAAAGTGCCTGGGCCAGATACACAGTGATTTCACCCGGAAATATTCTCAGACATGATCTAACCTGGGTTAACGCAGTTTCATGCAGGGGCTGCGCATTAAAAAAAACACAAGCTCATTTACCCCAGTCTCGGGATGTTATTACGGCTTACTCTGATCCCAGTTCAAATTAAATTAAGACTCGTTTTTTTTTTTTAATCAGACGTTTTCACCTTTCCCAGTTACTTTATTTATCTGCAAGACAGCGAAGATCAAGTTCTTATGTGCACTAAATTTCTATGGTTCGGTTACCAAGTTCAAACTTGTTTTTAAGAACCCTCAACATAATTGCAGGTCGGTGTGCGATAAAATGCATGCAAGAAGAAATTGAAATATTATGAGTCATGTGCAAATCATCTATTTCAGCTCTATTTAAGTTTCGAACAGATTATGTGTAATTTTCGTTCTAGTTTAAAAAAAACAATAGCATTCCTTAAAGGGGCAATGGTGTCAGTACGATGTTGTCAGTTTGAAACTATTCTTACTGTTATTTTCCGCTGATTTCTCAGCTTAGGTCACAGGAAGAACATGTTTGTTTAGCAATCGCTTGGCAATGAATGGGGAGAAATTCCGTTACTGTACTATTTTTTATTAAATCAGACCCTGGAGGAATGAATGTACCGTTCCAATGTCCTCTCACAAAATACAGTCTCGTGGATTATCATGTTCCACAGTACCCGCCCGAAAACGTCAAACGCGTCCTATCTGCAGCTTAATTTCCCGTCGTATTAACCGATCTTGCAAAAGTAACCATTTGGCCCCTTGAATAGAAATGCATAACCAATTAGCGATGGACGCCTTCGCATATCCATCGTACGAAGTTTTAGCAGTGACAAGGAACTCTAGTTTGCACCGTCTGGGAAAATTACACGATTGTAGACCAGCTTCTTCTAGACATGCGAATAATTGGTGAGATCATTCAGGCTGCATGTAATCACAAAATCTTTTCAATATGAAAAAAAACCCACTGTGCCAAACCTGCACCATTTGCGCAAAGCTAACGCACAGTTCTGGTGCGGTATGTTTTATTGAAGAGAGACACTCAGCGTGCGATGGGGCTTGTTACCTTGGAACAGCTGAAATTATTGACAGTGCAGGTTGTTTCGAACGAAAAAGTGACTGTTTCATCCAATCCAGTGGCGTCCCAACGTGAATAAAACGCCCCTCTCCAACGAGTGCTGTGCAGAATCTCACCAAGTTCAGCTCTCTCTCTCTCTCTGTCTTCTGTTGTGCGTGGGTGAGAGCAGTTTGCTCCATTCATTGCTTGCTAATCGCTAATACCATTTACAGAGAGGCGTGAGCCAGCGGGTGTTCACAGTTCCATATTTGCCAGTCAGATTGATGGGGGCTGGCAGACTGGAGAGCGGTTAAGGAGCATGCTGGCCACCTAATCTTTGGAAACCTCGCCTGTCACCGCTAGCCTCGTCCATCATGTTGGGACGCCGAAAGGATGGCTTATTTAAAACCCGGCAAACTTTGTTTCTTGTTGGTTGTCCCTTGTGTCTGGATGGCAAGCAGGAGGCGCCCCAAGAGCAAGAGGAATCTGGCGATCGCCGCAGCGTGTTTGATTTATGCCTTGGTGGTGATGCAGGGCACTGTTTTAATCCAGGTCCGGCTCTTTGACTATGTGGACAGAAGGGAGGTCGCGTCCGTTAATCGGCTCCCGAACAGCTTTCCAGCCGGGGAAAGCGAGCAAGAGAGGGTCACCTTCAACCCAAACGTGGTGTACATAACGATGAGATCAAAAAGGATCAAACCGGCCAACATCAGGGGGACAGTGAGACCCAAACGCAGGAAGAAATGGACGGCTAAACGCGCGCAAACTATGCGGGACAGTGACCCGGGTCCATTCAAGAGCCAAGGAAGCCAGTTAATAGACCACCGATTGTGGGGGGCCGAGAACGCAACACGTTTACACGCAACACTCGCCAGAGCTAAGGTGGAGCGGAGGGTGGAGAGTTTTCATCGTGCAGGTGAGAGGAGGTCCATCCAAGCAGAGAATCAAAACACTGGGAGCAATATTCGGATTTACAGCGACAGCGCTCCTCCCTGGCTCAGCCGCCAAGATATCAACGCCATGCGTTTCCTGGCCGATTCAAGCATCGCTCAGATCCACAAGGTCCCCCAAAACGGACGCCGATCCCTATATTTACTTGAAGGAGTTGCCGGGGAACAGCAATCATTGAACCCCAGCCCCCGGGACCTGTCGAAAGCACCGGGCTGCCGGCAGCCGTGCGGGGTCCTCAAGAGGCCGGTGGATGTCAGCGAAGTGTTTGCTTTCCATCTAGACCGCATCTTGGGCTTGAACAGAAGTCTGCCCGCTGTGGTCAGAAGGGTTCATTTTGTTAGAGGTGAGTCGCGCACCAGGTAACCTCGCTCCAGTCTAGCCAACCCAACCCTTGTCGGTCAGCTGTGGAGCGGGAACCCAGAGTGAATGTCCCGGTTGAACTTTCCAATAGGCTGCTCGGAGGCTGCAGGAGACAGCGCGCTTGCTCAGAGCAATTGCAGGCAGTTCTGCTGTAAAACATGTTTCCACAATTGGACATGACGCGTCTGATGAATACTATGTGTAGAAAAGGAACTGCAGATGCTGGTTTAAACCGAAGATAGGCACACCATGCTGGAGTAACTCAGCGGGACAGGCAGCATCTCTGGAGAGAAGGGTCTCATTTGAAGAAGGGTCTCGACCCGAAACACACCCATTCCTTCTCACCAGAGACACTGCCTGTCCCGTTCAGTTACTCCAGCATTTGAGTTTAATTAGGAACGATACGATAGAACTGTATTTATCTCGGAAGCGAAATTGATCTGCCAACAGTCATAAAACACAGGGAACATGAAATTAAAGTGACGAATGGAAAGGATTGGGGAAGTGCAAAGATTTGGGGGGGGGGGGGGGGGGGGGGTCATTATTCCCCACGCCAGAAGGGGGAGGAGTTGTAAGTAAGTAAGTAATTTTTTTTTTATATAGCACTTTTAAATCAAATCATGTTGAAGCCAAAGTGCTTCACAGAGAAAAAATAGATTATCATACAATTATGGAAATCGGGATAAGCGTGTGAGACATTTAGCCTACTTCAGAATTCGAAAAGTGAGGAGAAATGACGGTAGATAAAAACGAGAGCTGAAGGGACAACAACAGCCAGAGTGCTTGGCGAACATTGGCCGTTTGCTCACTGCATTTCATCAACAGTAAGGCATTATTTGTGTTTTTTCTTGATTCCTTTGGCATCTAAAACGTTTCAGAAGTGATAAATCTGTCTGTAATTTTTTTAAATGGTTCTCGTGGGTTTTTACATACAAAATGAAAACGCATCTGAAGAAAAATTTACAGCCAGATTGATCACTTCTGAGAATTTTTAGATACCAAAGGAATCAAGAAAAAGCACAAATAATGCCTTACTTGATGAAATGCAGTGAGCAAACGCGATAATTCCCAATATTTTCAATGTTTACCAAGCACTTTAGCTGCTGTAGTCCCTTCAGTTCTGCTTCTCTTTACCTTCATTTCGCTTCACGTTTGGAATTCTAAAGTTGGGGACATGTCTCTCACACTTACCCCGACTCCCACAATTTTTTTCAGCGCAAAAATTCAACATTTTGGCGGTTTTTAACAGGTAGGAAGGTACGCGTTTCTAGCATTAATAACATATATCGGAAGTGACGGATGTCTTCCAGTTGGATTTAGCGGCCCGTGCGTCGAGCCCTATGACCCAGTGACCTTTCGTGCAACCCCCCTATAAAATAAAAAAGAAGGAAAAAAAGACACAATACACTATAGGATTCAACATGAACGTCCACCCAACAGCAGAATCAACACTTTCCACTGTGAGGGAAGGCACCAAAAAGTCCTGTACAGTTTGATAGCCACACAGGGAAGAAGGATCTCTTCTTCTGTTGGTGAACCAGTCTGTTGCTGAAGGTTGACCAGTGTGTCATGGAGGGGGTGAGCTGTATTGTCCAGGATGCTCTGCAGTTTGAGGAGCATCCTCCCCTCCAAGACCACCTCCCATGAATCCAACTCTGCCCCCAGGACAGAGCCAGCCTTCCTGATGAGCTTCTTATTCCTGTTGACGTCCGCAGCCTTTGCCCTGCTGCCCCGGCACACAACAGCCAAGAAGATGGCACTGGCTACCACCGATTGGTAGAATATCTGCAGCATCTATTACTATTTGTACTAAGCGGAGCTGATTGGCTATAGCACGGTTTCGATCGGGAACTAGATAATCACTTACAAGATACTGACAAATGACAAGCAGAATTAAAACAAAACGTCTTGGTTAAAAAAAATATTTAGGTGAAAAATACTGTTTTCATAAGAATTCAGGAAGGAATGAAAGAAATTCGTAAACTGCTAATTTCACCGCAGATGATCATTGCAATTCATGGGATCATAAGTGATAGGAGTAGAATTAGGCCATTTGGCCCATCAAGACTACTCTGCCATTCAATCATGGCTGACCTATTTCTCCCTCCTAACCCCATTCTCCTGCTTTCTCCCCATAACCTCTGACACCCGTACCAATCAAGAATCTATCTATCTCTGCCTTAAATATATCCACTGACTTTGCCTCCACAGCCTTCTGTGGCAAAGAATTCCACAGATTCACCACCCTCTGACTAAAGACAAGCAATCACTTCTATTGCCATTTGATACGATATTAAACAATGTAACATACAGTTTTTGGTATGTTTAGCTCTTAGTAACAAAAATAAACTTCCAGCTAGTAAAAATAATTTTATTTCTAAAAATCCTATGTGAAAGAATTCTGTTATAGCAAGTCTGAAATGCTCTGGTCCCCTTCAAGAAGAGTCAAGAGAGTTTTAGTGTAATGTGTCCCAGATAGGACAATGAAATTCTTGCTTGCTGCAGCACCACAGAATATGTAAACATAATACAGAACGGGAGATAAATTTCAGTGTGTCTATATACCATAGACCATATATATATATATATATCTATATATATATATATACACAATAAATAAACAGATAAAGTGCAATAGTAATAATAGACTGTTATTGTTCAGAGTTTATTTGATGTTGTGTTTAATAGCCTGATGACTGTGGGGAAGTAGCTGTTCCTGAACCTGGATGTTACAGATTTCAGGCTCCTGTACCTTCTTCCCGATGGCAACGGAGAGATGAGTGTGTGGCCAGGATGGTGTGGGTCCTTGATGATGTTGACAGCCTTTTTGAGGCAGCGATTGCGATAGATCCTTTCAATGTTGGGGAGGTCAGAGCCGGTGATGGACTGGGTAGTGGTCACAACTTTCTGCATTCTTTTCCGCTCCTGGACGTTCAAGTTGCCGAACCAGGCCACAATGCAGCCAGTCAGTATACTCTCTTCTGTGCACATGTAGAAGTTTGAGGGAGTCTACATCAGCGCCTCTACTTCCTGAGAAGATTACGGAGAGTCGGATTGTCAAGGAAGACTCTCTCTAACTTCTACAGGTGCACAGTCGAGAGCATGCTGACCGGTTGCATCGTGGCTTGGTTCGGCAATTTGAGCGCCCCGGAGAGGAAAAGACTACAAAAAGTAGTAAACACTGCCCAGTCCATCATCGGCTCTGACATTCCTTCCATCGAGGGGATTTATCGCAGTCGCTGCCTCAAAAAGGCTGACAGTATCATCAAAGACCCACACCACCCTGGCCACACACTCATCTCCCTGCTACCTTCAGGTAGAAGGTACAGGAGCCTGAAGACTGCAACAACCAGGTTCAGGAATAGCTACTTCCCCTCAGCCATCAGGCTATTAAACCTGGCTCGGACAAAACTCTGATTATTAACAACCACTTTTTGTTATTTGCACTTTATTTGCAGTTTATTTATTCATGTGTGTATATATTTATATCATGGTATATGGACACATTTATCTGTACTGTAGTAAATGCCTTACTATTTTTCTGTGTGCTTAAGCAAAGCAAGAATTTCATTGTCCTATACAGGGACACATGACAATAAACTCACTTGAACTTGAACTTGAGTCCTCCTTGACATACAGACTCTCTGTAATCTTCTCAGGAAGTAGAGGCGCTGATATGCTTTCTTTATAATTGCATCAGTGTGCTGGGACCAGGAAAAATCTTTGGAAATATGCATGCCCAGGAATTTGAAGTTTTTGACCCTTTCCACTATATAAATAGAATTGTGGGTCCCTATCCTACCCATTCAAAAGTCCACAATGAGTTCCTTGGTTTTGCTGGTGTTGAGACCAAGTTATTGTGCTGGCACCATTTGGTCAATCGGTTGATCTCACTTCTATACTCTGACATCACCATCTGTGATTCGTCCAACAACAGTGGTGTCATCGGCGAACTTGATGATGGGGTTTGCACTGTGTCCGGCTACACTGTCATGAGTATAGAGTGAGTACAGCAGGGGGCTGAGCACGCAGCCTTGAGGTGCTCCTGTGTTGATTGTTATCGAGGCTGCCATATTTCCACCAATACGGACAGACTGTGGTCTGTGGATGAGGATGTTGAGGATCCAATTGCAGAGGGATGCGCAGACATTGACACAATTGTTTTTATATTGCGAGTTTCCACAACGCAAGGTTTCTTATGAATCAACTACCACGTTATAACAGAACTACCTGTACATTTCAAGCCTTTACTTTTATGGCAGTGTTCCCTTTGTTGGAATACTTTTTAAACTTTCTCAGGATTTCTCTTACCTGGTGAACTTACTTTTCTTGTGGAGATGCTTGTTCTTCCTGTGATCGCATGGGTTTCCTCTGGGTGCTCACATTTACTCCCACAGCTCAAAGATGTGTGAGTTTGTAGGATCAATTGACCTCTGTGAAATTGTCCCTGGTGTGCAGGGAGTAGAAGTGAAAGTGGGATACCAGAGAATCAATGTGACTTGGTGATTGATGGATGGCGTGGATTCGGTGGGACAAAGGGCCTGCTTCCATGCTATATCTCTAAACTAAAACAACCAATTGGCTTCATGGCAGGAAGTAGAGAGTAATAGTGAAGAGTTGCTTTTCAGATTGGAGACCTGTAACCAGTGGTGTATCATAGAGATTGGTGCTGGATCCTTTATTGTCCGTCATATGTACTTATGATTTTGAAGAGAATATAGTTGGCACAGATTCAAAGTTATACAGCACAGAAACATGCCCTCTGATCCAACCAAGCTTCATCATGCCATCTAAGATACCCATCTAAAATAATCCCTTTTTATCTAAACAAATTACATACATGCATCTGAACTGTCTTCCTTCTTCCTTAACTGTGGCCTCCTCTCTACAAAAATGGACAGAGCCCTTGACCACATCTCATTAATTCCCCAAATCTCTGCTCTCACCCCTTCTTCTGGTCAGAGGAAGAACAAAATTTCCCTTACCTTCAACCTTAACAGCCGCGGCATTCAACAAATCATCCTTCGCATTTTCTGCTCGGTCCATAAAGATTCCATCATTAAACATAATGTCCCCTCCCTCAAATCCTTGAGTAATGTCCCCCAGCATTTTGTGGAGATCCCCCCTGTGGTTCCCTGGTTCTCTCTTCCATCCCTGTCTACCATTCTCTGTTGTCTGACAGTTGCTCATGCCAAACACAGGAAATGGTACTTCCTTCGCTCCATAGATGCTGCTGCACCCGCTGAGTTTCTCCAGCTTTTTTGTGTACCTTCGATTTTCCAGCATCTGCAGTTCCTTCTTAAACAGGAAATGGTACACCTGTCCCTTTCATCTTTTCCCTTCCCACCATCCAGGGACATAAACAGACTTTCCCGGTGAATCAGTGATCCATTTTCAGAATGTTTAGCAAGTTTGTGGCACCAACATTGGTGGTACATTAACCTTGTCTAAGGTTACAACAGGATCTAGATTAACTGGGAAAGTGAGCAAGTGTGTTTGTGTGCAAAATTAGAACACATGGTATTAGTGTGCAAAATTAGAGCACATGGCATTGGGGGTAGGGTATTGACATGGATAGAAAGCTGGTAGGCAGACAGGAAGCAAAGAGTAAGTAGAAGGGTTTCTGAAGAAGGGTTTTGGCCCGAAACATTGCCTATTTCCTTTGCTCCATAGGTGGCAGACAGTGACTAGTGGGGTGCCGCAAGGCTCAGTGCTGGGACCCCAGCTATTTATCGATTTAGACTAAGGAATTAAATGTAACATCTCCAAGTTTGCGGATGACACAAAGTTGGGTGGAAGTGTGAGCTGCGAGGAGGATGCAATGAGGCTGCAGTATGACTTGGATAGGTTGGGTGAGTGGGCAGATGCATGGCAGATGCAGTATAATGTGGTTAAATGTGAGGTTATTGCTATTGAGGGAGTGCAGCATAGGTTCACCAGATTAATACCCGGGATGGTGGGACTGACATATGATGAAAGAATGGATCGAATGGGCTTATATTCACTGGAATTTAGAAGGATGAGGGGGATCTTATAGAAACATGTAAAATTCTTAAGGGATTGGACAGGCCAGATGCAGGAAAAATGTTCCCGATGTTGGGGCAGTCCAGAGCCAGTGGTCACAGTTTAAGAATAAGGGGTAGGCCATTTAGGACTGAGGTGAGAAAAACCTTTTCATCCAGAGAGTTGCGAATCTGTGGAATTCTTTGCCACAGAAGGCAGTGGAGGCCAATTCACTGGATATATTTAAGAGAGAATTAGATTGAGCTCTTCGGGCTAACGGCTTCAAGGGATATGGGGAGAAAGCCGGAGCAGGGTACTGATTTTGGATGATTCTATTGAATGGCAGTGCTGGCTCGAAGGGCCAAATGGCCTACTCCTGCACCTATTTTCTATGTTTCTATGATAATACAGTTAGAGCAGTTGAGCCAAGTCATACAGTGAATGGCATGCGTGAGAGTGTTACTGAACAGCAAGACCTTGGGTTACCAGCACATAGTTCCTTGAAAATGATAACAAAAATAAACAGTGAATTAATATGTATGAAATGTTTGAGTTTATCGGCCAAGGCATTGGGCATAGGAATTGGAATATGATGTTACAGTTGCACGTATAGTCTTGTGTGCAGTCTGGATGCCACATTACAGGAAGGATGTGATTAAGTTAGAGAGGATGCAGAAGTGATTTGCAGTTATGTTGCTTGGACAGGAGAGCTTGAGTTGTAAGGAGAGACTGGATAGGTTGTGATTCTATTCTCTGGAGCAAAGAAGGCTGAGACCTTACAGAGCATTTATAAAATGATGTGGGACAAAGATAAGGTAGGTATTCACAATATTTTTCCCAGGGTAGGGGGCATAATGTTATGGTGAAAGGGGAAAGATTGGAATGAAATCGAGGGGTAAGTATTCACATAGAGTGTGTTGAGTGTATGGAATGAGCTGTCAGAGGATGTGGGAATGGAAGGCACAATTACAGTAGTAAAGTAAAAAGTAAAGTATCCTTTATTGTCATTTAGACTTTTCAGTCTGAACGAAATTTCGGGCCTTGCAGTCATAACATAGAATAAAATAACAAAACACACAATAAACACAGATTTAACATCCACCACAGTGAGTCTACCAGGTCCTCCTCACTGTGATGGAAGACAAAAGCCTTAAGTCCTTGACACTTCCCCCCTTGTTCTCCCTCTGCGTTGAGGCGATCCAGGTTTCCGATGTTGGGACCCCGCTGGGTGATGGTAAGTAAGTCCAGCAGCTGAATCCGAGCTCCGCGAACGGACCGGTTCAAACTCCGCGGCCCGGGGCGGTCGAAGCTGCCGAAGCTGTCACCCTCTAGTCCAGCGGACGAAGCTGTCATTGCGGGAGCTCCGGAGAACAGGTCACCAACCTGGGACCTCCGAGCTCCCAACGATGTCATCCACTGAGCCCGCGGCCGAGCCTCGAGGCTCCGAAGTCGGGTCGGAAGTCGGGTCGCCGCCGCCACAACGCCACCACAGCCCCGAAGTCGGCCAGCCTTGTATTGGAAAGTCCTGGCTCTTCCTCCAGAGCCTCGAGGTCGGTCCCAGTTGGAGGCCGCCAGCCCCGCCATTAGGCCTCAGCACAGACGGAGACGGACACGGGGGATACAACAAGAAAAGGTCTCATCCCCCCGAAGAAAGAGACCAAAAACATGTTTCTCCCTCCCCCCCCCCCCCACACATACACAACCTAAATAAACTAAAATTAACTAAAACAGGACAAAAAGGAAACAAAAAAAAAGAAAAGACAAACGGACTGCAGGCGAGCCGCAGCTGCAGGGCAGCACCGCCACTTCCGGAAATGGAAGTGTAGGCATCTTAGCCAACATGGATGAGTTGGGCCAATGTGCCTGTTTCCATGCTTTATACTTTCTATATACTATTACAGCTCCAAATTTCATTTTTGTACGGCGGCTTTGACAATTGGAATAGTTATGCATTTACAATAAATGTAAACATACCGTTATTTCTGAGAGAAAAACAGAAAATCATGGAAGCACTCAGCAGGTCAGGCAACATCTGTGGAAAGAAAAAAAAGAGTTCACATTTCTGGTCAAATACTTTACAGTTATGGCATTGTCCCCATTGTTGAATCTAATACATTAAATATATTTCTCTTCCATGCAGATATTTTTCTCTTCCCGCAGATGCTGCCTGACCAGCTGAGTGTTTTCAGTATTTTCTGTTTTTATTTCCTATTTCCAGCACTGGGCATCAATTGCGAAAGAGCTCAAGGAATGCAGATTTACCCTCATCCAGCCATGGTATTTTTTTAAATTAAATTAAGAATCCAAGTGAAATCATCTGAATTCTCAGCATTTAAAATAGCAGTTTAATTTTAGAAATTGCTTTAAGACTTCCTGAGAATGTTTGAAACTAATTGATATGAATCAGTTTTGCCAAGTGCAACTTCAATCACTTGATAATCCGGAGCTTGTTGATGGTTATTTATCAAGCACCAGAATAATATTGAGGGGGTGGTGATGCCAATTTTCATTTGTTCCCTGTTGACCAGTTATTCTCAGCAATGATGTAGATACCACCAGACACCTAGGATTACAACCCCCTGCTGAGTGCAGGAGCTTAGAGCAAATTAATCTGGATGAGAGTGATAAATAACACATGCAGAACATTTAAAAAATACATTGCTACTAACTAAGGAAAGTCGAATGTCAAGGTAAAATTGGGGAAGTAGGATGGTTAAAAAATATCCCTAAACTGAAATGTGAAAAAAATCTGAAGAGTTCATAAACAACCTAATTTTACAAAAATAAACCAAAAACTGCAGAAGAAAATTTGGGATCTAAAAAGTGGGATTATTAGGGATAAAATATAAATATACGGAGTGGTCAACACATTGCACTATAAACAATAGGCGTGGCAGTTCCAAACAAGTTACTAAATATATTGCTGACACGGTTTAAAGTTATTGAAGTCGACTTGTTTGAGTTGATCTTATCCAGCCAATCCGCCTGAATACAAATTGGAAGATTATGCCTCTAACTATCTGTATATCACATGTGCTTGGTGTGAGGCTAAAAGTGACGTTTAAAGAGCTAATTTCGAGTGACAGTGAAGTGTTCTAGGAATAACTGTCTGCTGATGCTAGACTGCTGTCCCACCATGGAAATATTTACTTCACTCATGCTTGCTTTAGCTCTGGAGCTGGTGCATGCCTGTGAGAGTGAAAGGAAATGCATGGAGGCAGAACTGTGCAGGAAGAACCCACCCTATCTTTATGGCGGTTTTCCTTGAGGTCAGAGGGTGTGTGCATACTGTCGTTGCTGGTCGCAACATCAGGGTCAATGGACATCACGCTAAATCTAAAGTAAACTTTGAAGTGTTAATGGTCCAAAGTATATTACAACTTGGCAAAGTGGAAGTTGATTCATTGCCCACAATGCCTAAATAGTGTGAGATGGCAATAAACCAGAGATCATGTTGACATTGAACAGTGCCCTGACTGGGCTACACTTGGAGAATGGAGTATAGCTCGGGCCACTGTAACACAAAGCAGAAATCTATGCCTTGACGTTAGCACAAAGAAACAACATCAATTTGAATTTATATAGACCTGAAGAAGTGTCTCGAACCGAAACGGCACCCATTTCATTTCTCCAGAGATGCTACCTGATCCACTGAGTTACTCCAACATTTTGTGTCTATCTTTAAATTTATGTAGTACTAGACCAAGTGCAGACCCGTTGGGTCTGTTCCCCCAACGTGCGGTTGTGGGGGGGGGGAGGCGGTATGCAGCGTCACACACACTAACTATCCCCCCTCCCGCCCCCTGCACTCACGCTAATTATCCCCCTTGATATTATATTAATATTATTAATTTGCTCCTTTTACCCCATAACCACCCTATCTACTGACGCATAGCCCCCAACTTGCAGTCACATCTAGAGAGAGGAGGGGGGGGGTAGAGAGTGAGGGCAGAGAGAGAAGGGGCAGAGACACAGAGAGAGGGGCAAGAGGGAGAGGGGGTGGCGAGGAGGAGAAGAGGGAGGGTTGGTGAGAGGGGAAAGGTGGGGGTGGAGGGGAGGAGAGAGAGAGGGTGAGAGTGAGGGGGAGAGAGGGGGGGAGAGGTGAGGGGAGGGGGAGAGGTGAGGGGAGGGACGGTGGGGGAGGGGATGGAGGAGTGGAGTGGGAGAAAAAGAGGGGAGAAAGAGAGAGGGGGGAGAGGAGAGGGGGGGGGAGAGGAGAGGGGGGGAGAGGAGAGGGGGGAGTGAGGGGGGTGTGCTGAGAGGGGGGTGAGGTGAGGGGAGGGGAAGAGGTGGGGAGCAGGGAGGGGGAGGGGTGGTGGAGGGAAGGGGGTAGAGGTGTGTGGAGGGGAGGGGGGTTTAGGGGAGGGACGGTGGGGGAGGGGATGGAGGGGAGGTGGGGAGAGAGAGAGGGGGGGGAGTGGAGAGGAGAGGAGAGAGGGGAGAGGAGAGGGGGGAGAGGAGAGGGGGAGAGGAGGGGGGAGAGGAGAGGGAGGGGGAGAGGAGAGGGAGGAGAAGAGAGGGGGGAGAGGAGGGGGGGGAGAGGAGAGGGGGGGAGAGGAGAGGGGGGAGAGGAGAGGGGGGGAGGAGAGGGGGGAGAGGAGAGGGGGGGAGAGAGAGTGCATTTTTATTTCAACCCAAACCTCCCAAACAACCATTTGCAGGCAGTGCTTTTTTACTTTAACCATATTTTCATTTTCAAACCACATTAAGGGTACTTACTCACAGTTGTGTGCACATGTGTTCAGTGTTATTCACAGTTCAGAGAAACGTGACCCTCTGCCTTCCTCCAGCTTGCAGACTAATTGAGGCACACCACTTCCTGGTTTTATAGTCCATCCCCCCTGCCGCCAGCGGGAGCAGCAGAGAGAATGGGGAATTTTGTAAAATCATTAATATCTCTGTCATTTTTCATTGACTGGAAAAATCCTCGGCACACATGCGGCGGAGGGGGGCTCTGAGCGAGGTGGCCAAAAATAACGGCCGTAGGTGGCGGCGTTCTCTCGGAAATCGCAGCACAGATTGCCAAAACCGGTCAAGAACAGACTTTTAGTAATATAGATGTTTTATGTATATTCCATCGTAAAGCATTTAAAAACATGAAAAGCTGTAAAATACTCTAGGTCTGTGGTTCGATAAGTGAATCAATGGCCTTTTCATGAGAACTGGAGAGAATTTAAGATGGTTGGCTGTCCATTTCCTTGAGTAATTGCTGCCTGACCTGCTGAGTCCCTCAAGCATTTTTTTTCCGCTCCAGACTTCGGTATCTAAAGACTCTTGTGTCTCCAGAGTTAAAGGTCTGTTGGTCATAAAATTCTACGGTGGTCATTGATGGTGGTGCTTGCACATTCCTGTCATGCAGAATTGGCAGCTTGGATGCTAAATCATAGTGCAATACTGTCCTGAAACCAGTGCTGCCAAATTAGTCTTCAGCCATGCAGCTAGCACTATAAATGTAACCGGCAGAGAATCCAGTTTTTAGCAGAAACCTCCCTACCCACACCTATAGATAAAGTCAGTTACTTGCAAGTTGGTAGTTAGCATTGTTTAAATTAAGCAGCTGGTATTTCTGGCACATGTTGCTATTTTCGAAGACAACTGATGTAACAGAATGTGAGTTTTCAGTTCAAGCCTTCAAACAACTTTGGCTTCTTTGGACATCATTCCCTTCATGAATGACAAGGAGAAGAAGGTGCAGGAATGCAGAGGAGGAAGAAGAAAAGCAAAACAAGGCCATCTGCTGGAGGAGGATGGGCCTTAAATGGAGGTCTTATCCAGCGGTTCTCCTGGGTGCTCCAATAAAGAGCAATTGCTGGGACAATTCCACTTTAGCTCAAAATCCCTTAACAGTTGTTGGCAGCTGTTGGCGTAGCAGTAGAGTTGCTGCCTAACAGCACCAGAGACCCGGATTCAATCCTGACCACGGGTGCTGTCTGTACATTCTCCCCATGGTTGTGTGGGTTTTCCTCGGGTGCTCCCGTTTCTTCTCACACTTCAAAGAGGTACCAGTTTGTAGGTTAATTGGCTTCGGTAAAAATTATAAATTGTTCCCTGGTGTGACGGATAGTGCTAGTGTAGGGGGATCGCTGGTCAGCGTGGACTCGGTGGGTCGAAGGGCCTGTTTCAGTGCTGTATCTCTAAACTAAACTAAGTGCCACATGCTGCAGCCATGACTGGAAGCATTGAGCAGGGGGCAGACGTGTGTTGCCAGTGGCTATTAAATGTCAAGTTTTACAATTCTGGGATCTTCCAAGCTGAAACAGGGCAGATCTGTAATATTTCAGTGCATTGTTTCATTTGAGTGGCAACATGGTATTGGTGTTGATGTGTAGATTCAAGATTCTTTGTAGCCTCTTGTATGCTGCACAGCATTGCCAGCAACTCTGGTGCAGGAGGAAGAAGAGGAAAGGGAAAGAAGATGAGAAGGTACAGTGCCCTCCATAATGTTTTGGATAAAGACCCATTGTTTATTTATTTGCCTCTGTACTCCACAATTTGAGATTTGTAATAGAAAAAAAATCACATGTGGTTAAAGTGCACATTGTCAGATTTTAATAAAGTCCATTTTTATACATTTTGATTTCACCATGTAAAAATTACAGCAGTGTTTAGATTTAGTCCCCCCATTTCAGGGCACCGTAATGTTTGGGACACAGCAATGTCATGTAAATGAAAGTAGTCATGTTTAGTATTTTTTTGCATATCCTTTGTATGCAATGACTGCTTGAAGTCTGCGATTCATGAACATCACCAGTTGCTGGGTGTCTTCTCTGGTGATGCTCTGCCAGGCCTGTATTGCAGCCATCTTCAGCTTATGCTTGTTTTGGGGGCTATGTATTTGAAAGTATTTTGTGTGTTCCGTTGCTTTTTATTTGTATGGCTCACTTGACAAATGAAATTCCTCGTATGTTGCAAAACATACTTGGCTAATAAAGTATTATTGTGATTGTGTTTGTGATTGTCCCCTTCAGTTTTCTCTTCAGCATATAAAAGGCATACTCAATTGGGTTCAGAATGGGTGATTGACTTGGCCACTCAAGAATTTACCATTTTTTAGCTTTGAAAAACTCCTTTGTTGCTTTAGCAGTATGTTTGGGATCATTGTCTTGCTGTAGAATGAACTGCCAGCCAATGAGTTTTGAGGCATTTGTTTGAACTTGATTAGACAGGATGTGTCTATACACTTCAGAATTCATTTTTCTACTATCATCAGCAGTTGTATCATCAATGAAGATAAGTGAGCCAGTACCTTCAGCAGCCATACATGCCCAGGCCATAACACCCCCACCACTGTGTTTCACAGATGAGGTGGTATGCTAAGGATCTTGGGCAGTTTCTTCTCTCCTCCATATTTTGGTCTTGCCATCACTCTGATGTAAGTTAATCTTCGTCTCATCTGTCCCCAAGACCTTTTTTCCAGAACTGTGGTTGTTCTTTTAAAGGGGCTGTCCCACTTGGCGATTTTGCTGGCGTCATATCAGTGTTGCCAAAAGATTTTGAAATGTTCAAAATCCAGCAGCAACAAAAAAAATGTCGCGACACTTGAAAAAAACACAGCGCGTCATACGTCATCACGCCGTGTCACCGCTGCATCATACGTCATCACGCCGCGTCATACGTTATCACGCCGCATCACGCCGCGTATTTTTTGGTGACCTGATATGTCATTCAATGATGCTGGCAGTCGCCGAAAAAATCGCCAAGTGGAACAGTGGAACACTTCTTGGCAAACTGTAATCTGGCCATCCTATTTTGGCGGCTAACCAGTGCTTTGCATCTTGCAGTGTAGCCTCTGGATTTTTTGTCATAAACTCTTTTGCGGACAGTGGTCATTGACAAATCCACAACTGACTCCTGAAGAGTGTTTCTGATCTGTCGGACAGGTGTTTGGGGATTTTTCTTTATTAATGAGAGAATTCTTCTGTCATCAGCTGTGGAGGTCTTCCTTGGCTTGCCAGTCCCTTTGCGATTAGTAAGCTCACCAGTGCTTAATAAAGCTCCACTAAGTTGATTTTGGTAAGCCTAAGGTTTGGCTGATGTCTCGAACAGTTTTATTCTTGTTTCTCAGTCTCATAATGGCTTCTTTAACTTTCATTGGCACAACTTTGGTCGTCATGTTGATAAACAGCAATAATAGTTTCCAAAGGTGATGGAAAGACTGAAGGAAAGACTAGGTGCTGAGAGCTCGCTTATACCTGCATTAAGGAGGCAATTAAACGCACCCGAACAATTACAAACGCCTGAGAAGCCATGTGGCCCAAACATTATGGTGTCCTGAAATGGGGGGACTATATATAAACACAGCTGTAATTTCTACATGGTGGGACCAAAATGTATAAAAATACCCTTCAATAAAATCTGACAATGTGCATGTTAACCACATGTGATATTTTTCTATTGCAAATCTCAAATAGTGGAGTACAGAGGCAAATAAATAAATGAAGGGTCCTTGTTACAAACATTATGGAGTGCACTGTATGAGAAGGGTTGAAGTGAAACACATCAAGCACAAGGCTGAACATACATCAAGTGGATTTATGTGCATAAGTTAATTGAAAGAGTTAATTTCTGATCTGGTTCTGTATGTTTTCATATCTCTAGTTTCATTCTCCCCTGACCCTCAGTCTGAAGAAGGGTCTCTGACCTGAAACGTCAACTATTTCTTTTCTCCAGAGATGCTGCCTGACCCGCTGAGTTACTCCAGCATTTTGTGTCTATCTTTAATTTCTGATTTTCTGACTTTCAGATATTAACTCTACCAACAATAGGCCTCTGTTTTGACCTACTGTTCACCTACTTTATTGGAGGGAAGAGTGTTACACCTACACTCACTCCTTCATAAAGTTCCAGCTTAAAATGCAACAGGCGACCAGTCAGTCAGAATAGCCTCAGGTGTGTCAGGGTTATTCCAAATTCAGCATGAAATATCACTTAGCCTGCTTCTTGCTGTTCAGAACACCACCACATCCACACTAACACAACTTATATAATTGCAGAACTCCTGACATAGAGAAGATTTAAAGTATGTTTGAGATATCTGCAACCCAATTTATCCTATAGAGTTGAGCAGAAGAATCGTAATTGCCATGATGGAAGTAGCAGTAAAAATGCAGCTTCAAGTAAAACAACAGCGTCAGCCCATCTACCAAGTTGAGTTCACATAAACAGGATGGTAAGACCATAATAGACCATAAAGAAATATGTAGTTGAAATTAGTGAAAGGATATAAACTATTTGTGCAGATTAAACAGACATTCGAACCGGTACATAGAAAATAAAGTGTTAGAGGGACATGGGCCAAACGAGGACTCCATCAGTCTGAAGGCCCAAAACATCACCCAATCCTTCTGTCCAGAGATGCTGCATGTTACTCCAGCTTTTTGTGCCTATCTTCTGGTGGGTCTAGTGTAGATGGGGCATTTTGGTCAGCATGGGCAAGTTGCTCTATGACTATATTAGGGACGACAGATGGCACAATGGGCTAAGTGTTCGGCTGGCAACCGGAAGGTAGCCGGTTCGAATCCCGCTTGGAGTGCATACTGTCGTTGTGTCCTTGGGCAAGACACTTCACCCACCTTTGCCTGTGTGTGAATGTGTGTGAGTGATTGGTGGTGGTCGGAGGGGCCGTAGGCGCAGATTGGCAGCCACGCTTCCGTCAGTCTGCCCCAGGGCAGCTGTGGCTACAGAAGTAGCTTACCACCACCGAGTGTGACTGAGGAGTGAATGAATAATGCGATGTAAAGCGCCTTGAGTATTAGAAAGGCGCTATATAAATCCCATCCATTATTATTATTATATGACTGTAAATGATCTTCACTAGAAATGTGCCGAGTCAGGATAATAAACTGCACTATCATAAAATTCCATTTAAGTTGGATCCAGTGTAAACTTCAGGAATTAATGTGCCTAATCCAAACATGTCTCACAAAGAAGTAGGGCGTTCCTTGAGTTCAAATCCAGAAGCGTGTTACTCAATGTTCCTTTACATTTCCTGTATGTTTTTCAGCAGGTCTCTTAACGTAGCAAGTACTTCATATTACATACTCACCAACCTTCTCCCCTTAACAGTTCTTATATCAGTCATTTGAGTCATAACACATTACTTGTTTACATCACCTCATTGTTCCTGAAGTGTGCTGTCCCTGCCCTTATTATTGGTGCACAAGAGAAGCATTTGTCTTCATAACTACTGTAAAAATATGTTTCCACTTGTTAAGTAGATCGCTTTAGTACCAGTTGATAAGAACTAATTTATCACAATAGCCTTGAACATGTGAGATGAACTTTGGTGGATTTTCTAGGAATATGTTGAAACTGGAATGGGTTACTTCACACATCTTTGTCCACTTGACAAATCTAAGCTGGCCATGGAGATGTTATTAATTGGTTAGCACCCTTATTGTAAGCCTGTAGTCAGCAGAGCAGATGATGTTTAATGCAAAGAGTGAAGATCGTGAAATAAATTTAATATAATAGTCAGTAGCTCACTGTAAAGAGATGGTACTGTTTCTATGCAAAGAGCGATTGAGAGTCAGCAATTCTGCCGTTATGGCTAATAAGTGCAATGTGAGGTTTCCTGTTCTTGGATCAAAGCAATTATTTTCTGAATATCAACTCCCCGATAAATCTAAAAGCAAAAGATTAGAGAACTAATTGAGAACCCTCCGTCCTGACAAGGACAACAGCTCCAAGTTCTTCAATCTAGACTTTCTAACAAATACTTTAAGCGGCATGGAAAACAGTTGGGATACTTTAAAGCAGAACGGAACAAGGCAGCGCATTCAGATAACCACTTCCAAATGTCACAGGGAAGATCGTCCTCAAGCAAACTCATAATGAATATCTGAGCTGAGGGACAGCGATGAAAATTCTGCAGATATTTAAAAAATAATATAAGGAAAAAGATAATGGTTGGTATAATGCAATTCTAGGAGGATATGTTAATATAGCTGTCCTCGACGACAGCTACATGGTAATCTTGTAAAACATGGAACCTAAAGGTTGCCAAAATAGTTTTGGTCACCATGTTATAGGAGCGATGTTGTCAAGCTGTAAAGGGTGAAGAGAAGATTTACGAGGGTGTTTTCAGGACTCGAGGGCCTGAGCCATAGGAAGAGGTTGAGCAGACTAGGACTTTCTTCCTTGGAGCACAGGCGGATGTGGGGCGATCTTATCAAGGTATATAACATCATGAGAGAAATAAATAGGGTAAATGCATAAAATCTTTTGCCCAAAGTAGGGGAATCGAGAACCTGAGGACATAGGTTTAAGGTGAGGGGGGGGGAGATTTAATAGGAACCTGAGTGGTAACTTTTAAATTTTTTTATACAAAGTGTATGGATATATGGACCGAGCTGCCAGAGGAGGTGGTTGAGGCAGGTACTATTATACCATTTAAGAAACACTTGGACAGGTACATGGATAGGATAGGTGTAGAGAGTCAATCAAGGGCAGGTGGGAATAGTGTAGATGGGGCAAAAGGTACACAAAATTGCTGGGGAAACTCAGCGGGTGCAGCAGCATCTATGGAGCGAAGGAAATAGGCGACGTTTCGGGCCGAAACTCTTCTTCAGACTGATGGGGGGTGGGGGGGGAGAAAGAAGGAAAAGGGGAGGAGGAGGAGGAGCCCGAGGGCGGGCGGATGGGAGGGTGGGAGGAGACAGCTAGAGGGTTAAGGAAGGGGAGGAGACAGCAAGGGCTAGCAAAATTAGGAGAATTCAATGTTAATGCCATACGGACGCAAGGTCCCCAGACGGAATATGAGGTGCTGTTCCTCCAATTTCCGCTGTTGCTCACTCTGGCAATGGAGGAGACCCAGGACAGAGAGGTCGGATTGGGAATGGGAGGGGGAGTTGAAGTGCTGAGCCACCGGGAGTTCAGGTAGGTTATTGCGGACTGAGCGGAGGTGTTCGGCGAAACGATCGCCCAACCTACGCTTGGTCTCCCCGATGTAAATTAGCTGACATCTAGAGCAGCGGATGCAGTAGATGAGGTTGGAGGAGATACAGGTGAACCTTTGTCGCACCTGGAACGACTGCTTGGGTCCTTGAATGGAGTCGAGGGGGGAGGTGAAGGGACAGGTGTTGCATTTCTTTCTTGCGTGTAGATGGGGCATGTTGGTCAGCGGGGCAAGTTGGGCCGAAGGGCCTGCTTTCATGTCATACAACATGAGCAATATATCTCTATTGCTCATAATATATCTTTCATATGAAGACTCACCAACCCTGGCCTTCCTACTTGATGCTGTAATGATTTATGTTATAAAGGATTTACAGAAGAAGTATGGCATGAAAAGTGGTTGCAGCATATGAAATTGACATTTATATTGTATGCCCCAATGGGAGTTTACTTAACTGGTTCATTACGAGAGAGAAGATGAAAATGTGACCTTGTGCCAGTTGCTTTTAGCTCTGCTATTTCTTGCTGCCATCGCACATGTGTGGGAGGCACTGATTTGTCATCAATTGTCTGACTTCCAATAATTGCAGAATGATTAATGCATTAAAAAGAATCAAACATTCTGCACACAAAGCTGCAAAATGCAGCCACATAATTTTGGCAAAATTACATTATTTTGGAATTTATCTTTTACCCTTTTATGCATTAACTGTGGACCATCTTTTCTTTGAGTAAATGGATAACGTGGATGTGGAGAGGATGTTTCCATTAGTGGGAGAGTCTAGAACTAGAGGTCATAGCCTCATAACAAAAGGACATTCTTTTAGGAAGATGAGGAGAAATGTCTTTAGTCAGAGGATGGTGAATATGTGGAATTCTTTGCCACAGAAGGCTGTGGAGGCCAAGTCAGTGGATATTTTTTTAAGGCAGAGATGGATAGATTCTTCATTTGTACAGGGTAAACAAAAGTGCTGGAGAAACTCAGCGGGTGAGGCAGCATCTATGGAGTGAAGGAAATAGGCAAAGTTTCGGGCTGAAACCCTTCTTCAGAAGTACAGGTGCCAGAGGTTATGGGGAGAATGCAGGAGAATGGGGTTAGGAGAGAACTATAGATCAGACATGATTGAATAGCGGAATAGACTTGATGGGCCGAATGGCCTAATTCTACTCCTATTCCTTATGACCTTATGTGTTCCAAAAGACCATATCATTACAAAGGGCCCAATGGGGTGGTCACATGTTGGCTTGGTTTGGGGTACACATTGTACCTCACATGTCAGGAGCCGCATGCGTGGCGGGAGTATCCCGAGGAGCTGTGGCCCCGAGACCGAGGGTCCACCCGGAATTCCAGACTCTTCGGCCGCGGCAGACTGGAACCCGGCCGGAGGGCCGAGCATGCCTGCCTGCTGCGGATCGAGGACCCGCGCCATTGACTGCGAACCCACCTGAAGGTCCGGTTTGCCCACCCAGAGAGGAAGTAGTTGGACTGAGGGTCAGTAAGCAGACAAAGTGTGTGCAACAGCCTGGGGCTCGGCTGGACCAGGCGCCGATCCAAGATGCCCAGCACGTGGTCTGGACCCATCCTACAGCTGTGGAGCAGCAGCAGAAGACAGCACGGCCACGCTTGGCCGGGCCGGGAATGTGAACTTGATGAAATGGCGTCAAACATGGCGTCGCCAGCATTATATGCAAAATGAATTTCACTATGTAATGTTTAATTGCATATGTGACAATAAATAAATATCCATTGAGATAGGCTCAGAATTTCTAGTCAACAGTGAACTGCTAAAGTCAGCTGCTTGCCGACAAGAGATATTATGATAGCGCAGTTGGTACCATGAGTTTGTATTCATCTTTTGGAGACTTGAATTCAAATTCTATCTGTGAGAGTTGTAGTTACTAATCTGGAATATATTTTTTGAAGAGAACAACTGCCTTTAGTAATGATGACCACAAAACAAGTGGATTTTTGTACATTCATTTGGTTCAATATTATGCTTCTGGGGAGGAAATCTGCTGGCCTTACATGGACTCTGAAGTTACACAGCAAGCTACTTCGTTCAGGATAATTAACGCAGGCAATAAAGATTAGGCTTGCAGTGATGTTCACAGACCCAGTTCTGCACTCTGTGCTGCACTCAATTCTGCACCTTGCTCTATCTATTGCATGTGGATTTGACAATTGTACGTATGTATGGTATATCTGATCTGCTTGGATATAATGTTTTTTACTCTACCTCAGCACACATGACAATAATAAATCTTAATCTTAAGCTAAACCTAAATCCAAACCTAACCCTAAAATATAAATTAATAAAAACACACACACACTTCCCTTGCACAGATCTTTTAAGCACTACTTGCTGTAATGAAATATTTTGACATTGGTCAGGAATTGGCTCAGTGGAACAGGAAATAGAAGTGGAAAACTGTGATAACAATGAAGGAAGTGTCTGAGACATTTAAGAGATATTTTGTTTCAGGGTGGAGATAGGAAAGGGGCTATGAATGTTTAACTATTGATTATATTCATGGCTGTGAATTATAAATTTGTTGACACTAAATGAACAGGAGGATATGGCCATTAGGTACAAAGATGAACTTGAGATATCAGCTCAGCTGCAATGGTATTGAATGGCAGAATTGGCTCGAGGGTCTATATGAAAACTCCTACTGCTTTTTCTTTTGTTCATATGTAAATATGAATGAATAGTTTGCAGGTTCTTAACCATTGCTATACCAATGGACAGTGTATTAATGGAAAAATAACACTTGCTCGTAACATAGGAAATTATTTTTTACATAGCCTGAACAAATGGAGTCAAGAGAGAGTTAGATTTAGCTCTTAGGGCTAGCAGAATCAAGGGACATGGGGAAAAAGCAGGAAAGGGATAATGATGTTGGATGATCAGCCATAATAATAATAATAATAATAATTTTATTTATAGAGCACTTTAAAAACAATCACAGTTGCAACAAAGTGCTGTACATCACTAATCATTGACAAAAAAGTTAATACACACCAATAATAACAATTAAAAGATGGAGTAAGTAAAGATATTCAAAATAAAGAAATATTAAAAACACTAAAAACAGGAGCAAAGTCTCATGCATGGTCACAAGCCAGGGAGTATAAATGTGTTTTAGCCATGATCATATTGAATGGCGGTACTGGCTCAAAGGGCCGAATGGCCTATCCTGCACCTATTTTCTATGTTTCTATGTTTCTATGAGTTGGCTCACGTCCATCAGAAGGGTTTATGGAATGTATTCAAGATTGACATCCTTTCCAGCTTCACACCATCTGGTGATCAAAACTGAAGACAATACTCTAATTATGGCGTCACCAATGTTTTATATAGCTGTAACGTGACCTTCCAACTTCTATACTCTGTATTGAGATGAAGCCCAAAGTACCAAAAGCCTTTTTGATCATCCTATCTGCCTGTGATGTTACTTTCAAGGTTTGTGATCAATTGGTTGCAATATCCTAATGTTTCCAATATTCTGGAACAGTATCAGCAAATTAGAAAAGTACATTGAATTCAAGAAGGAGGGTGTGAGAGTAGTAAGTATACGCCATTTTGTCAATCAGTTGTTGGCAAATGAAGTCAATTTTTAAAGTATGGAAATAGGACACTTATGGGCATGTCCCACATACGCGCCTTTTTCGGCGACTGCCAATACCCGTCATAGGACGTTGCAGGTTGCCGAAAATTTTCAACATGTTGAAAATCCAGCGGCGACCGGAAAGACACTACGACTCTTTGGGCAACCGAGGAGACGACTCACGACCATACAGGCGACACCCCGGCGACATGTCGCGGGATGAAGCCTGTATGGTCGTGAGCAGTCGCCCAAAGTGTCGTACCTTGTTCTGGTCACCGCTGGATTTTCAACATGTTGAACATTTTTGGTGACCTGCAACGACCTATGACGGGTGCCGGCAGTCGCCGAAAAAGTCCCCTTAAGTGGGACAGGCCCATTAGAGAAGTAACAGTTTGTCTTCACGATACACCACCATTTTATTTATCCCAGAGGGAAAATAGGTCTGCTGAGAGAGTTTTATCATGTTAAATTTTTGGGATTTTCAACTGTTGTAATTTCCTACATGTTGTTACATTGAAGATTATGGCTGTTCAGTTGTTGAGTATATTTAAAGCTGAGAGTCATTGATTTTTGGAATCCAGGGAAATCAAAGGGTAGAGGGAATTGGTAGGAAGTATTGAGGGAGATCAACTATTATCTTTTCTATTGCAGTATTATTCACAAGTTACTCCTGCCTCTATTTCTAATTTTCTAATGTTGTTTGGTTATCATATGTGGGGTGGGAGTTTGCAACCTTCACGTGGTCCACTCTGTTTCGACAAATGCAATCAACCTGGCGTGCATAATCAAATAAGATCAAATAGAACAAGTTGTCCAACAACTAGGCTGCGCACGTCATACGCAACAAGAAGATCATATGTCACTTCATTCTAAGGAAGGGTCGCTGACTGGTTTGTCTGTCCACAGATGCTGCTTGACTGGCTGGCTCTTCCAGAATTTCTGATTTAGATTCAGATTCCAGCAGCTGCAGCTTTATTTGTTCTCCACTTTCTTTATGTTTCTTGTATTCCAAGAGTTGCAATTCCTCTGCTCTCCGTCTCTTCTCCATAAGATAATATGTTATCACTGAGGAATCACATGTATTAAATTCCAAAGTTTGCCTTTTTCCCCCAAACTTGGCACACAATTAAAACTGATACGTAGAAAGAGGCTAGATGCGAAAGGATGAACTATGACCCCCGCCAATTATTTTCTCACAAACTTTACATAGATATTCTGATTCAGTGTCTTGGGCACACTGATTGTAAGTTCAGAACAAAAACACTATTGTCATTCTTTTTATAGCACAATACATTGTGCACAAATGATTGGAGACTTTCACTTGGAAAACATAAAAAGGTGAAAAAGTTATATGATGTTTATACGAGTATGCCTGTAACGCCACCAGGACAACAGGCCTTCATGGACAGGTCAAGAATCCCACAGTAACAACAAATGGGACTTGAAAATGTCGCAAACTGGCGACTCTGCAGATTGTCTCAGTGTACCACAGCTATACACCTGTACTGTATCTGAGATGCTTATCTAAGGTGCTTATATAAAGTGATATCTTGTGATTAAAAAAATGAATGACACTGTATCTTGGTGACATGTGACAACTAATGTCTCATATCATACCCGTAAATTTCTGCTAATGTTAAAGTTATATCCAGAGGTGTAGAATGGCTTTTGTAAAATGCAAGAATGGCAATACCACTCCAGGCGATGTAATCATTGTGCACTCCCAAAGCCAACTGAGTTCACTTCAGTATTCATTACCTATTGAATTGAATTGAATTGAATTGAATTGAATGCCTTTATTGTCATTCAGACCTTATGGTCTGAACGAAATTTCGTGCCTGCAGTCATACATACATCATACAATAATAACAACAATAAACACAAATTAACACCACCACAGTGAGTCCTCCAAGCACCTCACTGTGGTGGAGGCAAAAATCATAGGGCTGCAGTCTTTTCCCTCCTCTTCTCCCTCTGCGCTGAGGCGAGTCCCCACTGGGCGATGGTACAAACTGTCCCGCGGCTCACCGAACCCCGCAGCGGGCTGGCTCAAACACCGCGGCCCGGGGTGGTCGAAGCTGCCGCCCTCCAGTCCAACGGACGCAGCCGCTGGCCCGCGGCTCAACCCCGGACCCAGGTCACCGCCGCCAGAACGCCGTCCCCGCCACCGGAGCACCGTTCCTGCCCCGAGCCGGATCGCCCTCACGTGAGTGCCTTTCCTCCCTCGGGCTGGGCCACTCCGACGGGAGTGCCGTTCCTCCCTCGGGCTGGGCCACTCCGACGGGAGCGCCGTACCTCCCTCGAGCTGGGCCACTCCGACGGGAGTGCCGTTCCACCCTCGGGCTGGGCCACTCCGACGGGAGTGCCGTTCCTCCCTCGGGCTGGGCCACTCCAACGGGAGTGCCACAGCCCCTCACAGGAGAGTCTCGGCCCCTCGCCAGGCCGTCCTCACGGGAGCGCAGTTCCAGCCCCGAGCTGGGCCGCCCTCACGGGAGCGAGCCCAGGGCAAGTCCTGACAGGCTGCCTCCGGAGTCCCGAGGTCGCCAGCTCCGCCATTAGGCCTCAGCGCAGACGGAGGCAGAGAGGGGGGATACGACGAAAAAGTCGTATTCCCCCCAAGGGAGAGACAGCAAACCCCGTTTCAACCCCCCCCCACATAAACACAACCTAAAAACCAAAAACACAACTAGACAAAACGAAAAAAACGACACAAAAAAGTAAAGACAAACAGACTGCAGGCGAGCCGCAGACGTTCCCAGCGCCGCCACTTCCTATATCCTTTGGGTCAAATTGAACAGATGTTACGTTGTTCATTTTGTTCTGGCAATTTCAATTAAAAAATTTTTTTGATAATTGTGGCTTAATAGGGATGAATAAGGGCCGGAGCTCACAGTGTGCAAAGAATGGTAATTCAGAGTAAGATTGGGATTGGGTTTAAAGAGGACACATTTTGATTGATTGTAGTCATTTAGAAAATTGATTTTTGATCCAATTTGTGATGGTAACATGACTCCTTTTAACCCAGCTCACATTTTTAGTAGAAGATCTTCTGGAGTAGATCAAAAACCCAGAAGGGTCCTAACCCAAGGTATTGCCTGTCCATTCCCTCCTTAGATGATGCCTGACCCACGAAGTTCCTCCAGCTCTTAGTATTTTACTCAGATCATAAACCCATTCTGGTTCATTGGCTGGGCATGGCTGGACCAAGTAGCTGCCAATCACTGCTACCTACTCATTGCCTGTATCACATGACCCCCGCCAATTATTTTCTCACCAACTTTACATAGATATTCTGATTCAGTGTCTTGGGCACACTGATTGTAAGTTCAGAACAAAAACACTACTGTCATTCTTTTTATAGCACAATACATTGTGCACAAATGATTGGAGACTTTCACTTGGAAAACATAAAAAGTTGAAAAAGTTATATGATGTTTATACGAGTATGCCTGTAACGCCACCAGGACAACAGGCCTTCATGGTCAGGTCAAGAATCCCACAGTAACAACAAATGGGACTTGAAAATGTCGCAAACTGGCGACTCTGCAGATTATCTCAGTGTACCACAGCTATACACCTGTACTGTATCTGAGATGCTTATCTAAGATGTGCTTATATAAAGTGATATCTTGTGATAAAAAAAATGAATGACACTGTATCTTGGTGACATGTGATAACTAATGTCCCATATCATACCCGTAAATTTCTACTAATGTTAAAGTTATATCCTGAGGTGTAGAATGGCTTTTGTAAAATGCAAGAATGGCAATACCACTCCAGGCGATGTAATCATTGTGCACTCCCAAAGCCAACTGAGTTCACTTCAGTATTCATTACCTATTGAATTGAATTGAATTGAAGTGAATGCCTTTATTGTCATTCAGACCTTACGGTCTGAATGAAATTTCGTGCCTGCAGTCATACATACATCATACAATAATAACAACAATAAACACAAATTAACACCAGCACAGTGAGTCCTCCAAGCACCTCACTGTGGTGGAGGCAAAAATCATAGGGCTGCAGTCTCTTCCCTCCTCTTCTCCCTCTGCGCTGAGGCGAGTCCCCACTGGGCGATGGTACAAACAGTCCCGCGGCTCACCGAACCCCGCAACGGGCTGGCTCAAACACCGCGGCCCGGGGTGGTCGAAGCTGCCGCCCTCCAGTCCAACGGACGCAGCCGCTGGCCCGCGGCTCAACCCCGGACCCAGGTCACCGCCGCCAGAACGCCGTCCCCGCCACCGGAGCACCGTTCCTGCCCCGAGCCGGATCGCCCTCACGTGAGTGCCTTTCCTCCCTCGGGCTGGGCCACTCCGACGGGAGTGCCGTTCCTCCCTCGGGCTGGGCCACTCCGACGGGAGCGCCGTACCTCCCTCGAGCTGGGCCACTCCGACGGGAGTGCCGTTCCACCCTCGGGCTGGGCCACTCCGACGGGAGTGCCGTTCCTCCCTCGGGCTGGGCCACTCCAACGGGAGTGCCACAGCCCCTCACAGGAGAGTCTCGGCCCCTCGCCAGGCCGTCCTCACGGGAGGGCAGTTCCAGCCCCGAGCTGGGCCGCCCTCACGGGAGCGAGCCCAGGGCAAGTCCTGACAGGCTGCCTCCGGAGTCCCGAGGTCGCCAGCTCCGCCATTAGGCCTCAGCGCAGACGGAGGCAGAGAGGGGGGATACGACGAAAAAGTCGTATTCCCCCCAAGGGAGAGACAGCAAACCCCGTTTCAACCCCCCCCCACATAAACACAACCTAAAAACCAAAAACACAACTAGACAAAACGAAAAAAACGACACAAAAAAGTAAAGACAAACAGACTGCAGGCGAGCCGCAGACGTTCCCAGCGCCGCCACTTCCTATATCATTTGGGTCAAATTGAACAGATGTTACGTTGTTCATTTTGTTCTGGCAATTTCAATTAAAAAAATTTTTTGATAATTGTGGCTTAATAGGGATGAATAAGGGCCGGAGCTCACAGTGTGCAAAGAATGGTAATTCAGAGTAAGATTGGGATTGGGTTTAAAGAGGACACATTTTGATTGATTGTAGTCATTTAGAAAATTGATTTTTGATCCAATTTGTGATGGTAACATGACTCCTTTTAACCCAGCTCACATTTTTAGTAGAAGATCTTCTGGAGTAGATCAAAAACCCAGAAGGGTCCTAACCCAAGGTATTGCCTGTCCATTCCCTCCTTAGATGATGCCTGACCCACGAAGTTCCTCCAGCTCTTAGTATTTTACTCAGATCATAAACCCATTCTGGTTCATTGGCTGGGCATGGCTGGACCAAGTAGCTGCCAATCACTGCTACCTACTCATTGCCTGTATCACATGACCCCCGCCAATTATTTTCTCACCAACTTTACATAGATATTCTGATTCAGTGTCTTGGGCACACTGATTGTAAGTTCAGAACAAAAACACTACTGTCATTCTTTTTATAGCACAATACATTGTGCACAAATGATTGGAGACTTTCACTTGGAAAACATAAAAAGTTGAAAAAGTTATATGATGTTTATACGAGTATGCCTGTAACGCCACCAGGACAACAGGCCTTCATGGTCAGGTCAAGAATCCCACAGTAACAACAAATGGGACTTGAAAATGTCGCAAACTGGCGACTCTGCAGATTATCTCAGTGTACCACAGCTATACACCTGTACTGTATCTGAGATGCTTATCTAAGATGTGCTTATATAAAGTGATATCTTGTGATAAAAAAAATGAATGACACTGTATCTTGGTGACATGTGACAACTAATGTCCCATATCATACCCGTAAATTTCTACTAATGTTAAAGTTATATCCTGAGGTGTAGAATGGCTTTTGTAAAATGCAAGAATGGCAATACCACTCCAGGCGATGTAATCATTGTGCACTCCCAAAGCCAACTGAGTTCACTTCAGTATTCATTACCTATTGAATTGAATTGAATTGAATTGAATGCCTTTATTGTCATTCAGACCTTACGGTCTGAATGAAATTTCGTGCCTGCAGTCATACATACATCATACAATAATAACAACAATAAACACAAATTAACACCAGCACAGTGAGTCCTCCAAGCACCTCACTGTGGTGGAGGCAAAAATCATAGGGCTGCAGTCTCTTCCCTCCTCTTCTCCCTCTGCGCTGAGGCGAGTCCCCACTGGGCGATGGTACAAACAGTCCCGCGGCTCACCGAACCCCGCAACGGGCTGGCTCAAACACCGCGGCCCGGGGTGGTCGAAGCTGCCGCCCTCCAGTCCAACGGACGCAGCCGCTGGCCCGCGGCTCAACCCCGGACCCAGGTCACCGCCGCCAGAACGCCGTCCCAGCCACCGGAGCACCGTTCCAGCCCCGAGCCGGATCGCCCTCACGTGAGTGCCGTTCCTCCCTCGGGCTGGGCCACTCCGATGGGAGTGCCGTTCCTCCCTCGGGCTGGGCCACTCCGACGGGAGCGCCGTACCTCCCTCGAGCTGGGCCACTCCGACGGGAGTGCCGTTCCACCCTCGGGCTGGGCCACTCCGACGGGAGTGCCACAGCCCCTCACGGGAGAGTCTCGGCCCCTCGCCAGGCCGTCCTCACGGGAGCGCAGTTCCAGCCCCGAGCTGGGCCGCCCTCACGGGATCGAGCCCAGGGCAAGTCCTGACAGGCTGCCTCCGGAGTCCCGAGGTCGCCAGCTCCGCCATTAGGCCTCAGCGCAGACGGAGGCAGAGAGGGGGGATACGACGAAAAAGTCGTATTCCCCCCAAGGGAGAGACAGCAAACCCCGTTTCAACCCCCCACCCCCCCCCCCACATAAACACAACCTAAAAACCAAAAACACAACTAGACAAAACGAAAAAAACGACACAAAAAAGTAAAGACAAACGGACTGCAGGCGAGCCGCAGACGTTCCCAGCGCCGCCACTTCCTATATCATTTGGGTCAAATTGAACAGATGTTACGTTGTTCATTTTGTTCTGGCAATTTCAATTAAAAAAAATTTTTGATAATTGTGGCTTAATAGGGATGAATAAGGGCCGGAGCTCACAGTGTGCAAAGAATGGTAGTTCAGAGTAAGATTGGGATTGGGTCTAAAGAGGACACATTTTGATTGATTGTAGTCATTTAGAAAATTGATTTTTGATCCAATTTGTGATGGTAACATGACTCCTTTTAACCCAGCTCACATTTTTAGTAGAAGATCTTCTGGAGTAGATCAAAAACCCAGAAGGGTCCTAACCCAAGGTATTGCCTGTCCATTCCCTCCTTAGATGATGCCTGACCCACGAAGTTCCTCCAGCTCTTAGTATTTACTCAGATCATAAACCCATTCTGGTTCATTGGCTGGGCATGGCTGGACCAAGTAGCTGCCAATCACTGCTACCTACTCATTGCCTGTATCACATGACCCCCGCCAATTATTTTCTCACCAACTTTACATAGATATTCTGATTCAGTGTCTTGGGCACACTGATTGTAAGTTCAGAACAAAAACACTACTGTCATTCTTTTTATAGCACAATACATTGTGCACAAATGATTGGAGACTTTCACTTGGAAAACATAAAAAGTTGAAAAAGTTATATGATGTTTATACGAGTATGCCTGTAACGCCACCAGGACAACAGGCCTTCATGGTCAGGTCAAGAATCCCACAGTAACAACAAATGGGACTTGAAAATGTCGCAAACTGGCGACTCTGCAGATTATCTCAGTGTACCACAGCTATACACCTGTACTGTATCTGAGATGCTTATCTAAGATGTGCTTATATAAAGTGATATCTTGTGATAAAAAAAATGAATGACACTGTATCTTGGTGACATGTGACAACTAATGTCCCATATCATACCCGTAAATTTCTACTAATGTTAAAGTTATATCCTGAGGTGTAGAATGGCTTTTGTAAAATGCAAGAATGGCAATACCACTCCAGGCGATGTAATCATTGTGCACTCCCAAAGCCAACTGAGTTCACTTCAGTATTCATTACCTATTGAATTGAATTGAATTGAATTGAATGCCTTTATTGTCATTCAGACCTTACGGTCTGAATGAAATTTCGTGCCTGCAGTCATACATACATCATACAATAATAACAACAATAAACACAAATTAACACCAGCACAGTGAGTCCTCCAAGCACCTCACTGTGGTGGAGGCAAAAATCATAGGGCTGCAGTCTCTTCCCTCCTCTTCTCCCTCTGCGCTGAGGCGAGTCCCCACTGGGCGATGGTACAAACAGTCCCGCGGCTCACCGAACCCCGCAACGGGCTGGCTCAAACACCGCGGCCCGGGGTGGTCGAAGCTGCCGCCCTCCAGTCCAACGGACGCAGCCGCTGGCCCGCGGCTCAACCCCGGACCCAGGTCACCGCCGCCAGAACGCCGTCCCAGCCACCGGAGCACCGTTCCAGCCCCGAGCCGGATCGCCCTCACGTGAGTGCCGTTCCTCCCTCGGGCTGGGCCACTCCGATGGGAGTGCCGTTCCTCCCTCGGGCTGGGCCACTCCGACGGGAGCGCCGTACCTCCCTCGAGCTGGGCCACTCCGACGGGAGTGCCGTTCCACCCTCGGGCTGGGCCACTCCGACGGGAGTGCCACAGCCCCTCACGGGAGAGTCTCGGCCCCTCGCCAGGCCGTCCTCACGGGAGCGCAGTTCCAGCCCCGAGCTGGGCCGCCCTCACGGGATCGAGCCCAGGGCAAGTCCTGACAGGCTGCCTCCGGAGTCCCGAGGTCGCCAGCTCCGCCATTAGGCCTCAGCGCAGACGGAGGCAGAGAGGGGGGATACGACGAAAAAGTCGTATTCCCCCCAAGGGAGAGACAGCAAACCCCGTTTCAACCCCCCACCCCCCCCCCCACATAAACACAACCTAAAAACCAAAAACACAACTAGACAAAACGAAAAAAACGACACAAAAAAGTAAAGACAAACGGACTGCAGGCGAGCCGCAGACGTTCCCAGCGCCGCCACTTCCTATATCATTTGGGTCAAATTGAACAGATGTTACGTTGTTCATTTTGTTCTGGCAATTTCAATTAAAAAAAATTTTTGATAATTGTGGCTTAATAGGGATGAATAAGGGCCGGAGCTCACAGTGTGCAAAGAATGGTAGTTCAGAGTAAGATTGGGATTGGGTCTAAAGAGGACACATTTTGATTGATTGTAGTCATTTAGAAAATTGATTTTTGATCCAATTTGTGATGGTAACATGACTCCTTTTAACCCAGCTCACATTTTTAGTAGAAGATCTTCTGGAGTAGATCAAAAACCCAGAAGGGTCCTAACCCAAGGTATTGCCTGTCCATTCCCTCCTTAGATGATGCCTGACCCACGAAGTTCCTCCAGCTCTTAGTATTTTACTCAGATCATAAACCCATTCTGGTTCATTGGCTGGGCATGGCTGGACCAAGTAGCTGCCAATCACTGCTACCTACTCATTGCCTGTATCACATTCTTCCTGTGCTTTTCCATAGCTGCCTTTATCCACAGGCCTAATGGCCATGTATCACACTTGGTGTTCACTGCCACAGGGGCTGAGTAGAAGGTCGCAGACTCTGAATGTTCTCCTTATGATTCCACCTGGAACAGACCCAAACAAGCAATGCCAAGATCTGTAACCGATCCCGAGAGATCACTGACCCTCAGTCTTGTGAAATTGCATAGATTGGGTGATTCCTAATACTGTTCTTGACTAAAGCATCTGAGTTAATCATACAAGCATGTCAGCATTCCCTTTAATCCTCGGATCCCACTTTGAGTCGCTATTTTGGAATTTCCTCTATGCTTGGTCTAGTTGGATTACTGGAGCATCTTGTCTCCAAGGCTGACCTTGTGAAGGAAACACATGTCATGTTTCCTCCCAGAAATCCAGTTAATAAAGGCAAGCATTCTGAAAATCAAATGTCTTGTTATTGTGAAAACGTTGCATCTCACATATTCATTGACAACTTCTTAAAATTTCCATAAGTCACAGAAAATTTCCATATGGCCCTTTTTCTTATATGGCACAGAAAACGTACTGTTTTGTTGAGAATATATGAAAGGTAATAAGCCACCTATTAGTACTTTTCCCAATAAATCAGTAATACCTCAAATGATGGCGATGGGGATGGAGTTTCCAGAGGTTAATTTGCATATTCTCCAGAAATGGACATGGATGACATTGGTTAATTCCGCCACATTGTTTGGTATCTTCATATTTGCATGAGCATAAATTTGATTTTTATGTACAGGAAATGCTAGTCATGGTGTGCAATGGTACAACATTGCAGAGTTGGGCCAAAATCAATACCTCTATTGACCACACAACCAGCGCATGCAGAAATCTTAAAGTTGGGAAAAAGTCCTAAGGATTTGACACGTGAACACTGAATGAACACCACATTCTTGTTGAGTTCTGCAACTTAAAATGTATGAATGTACAAAGATTTTCCCTCATTTGAAGACCAAGCATGGACATCAGCCACAGGATTTGCCATCATGTTTAACACTGAGTTTTCACTGTTCAATTGTAATCATGCTGTCTTTCTGCTGACAGGTTAGCTTTTCACTGTACCTTGGTATACGTGGCAATAAACTAAACTAAACTATTCCCTAAGTTAAAAACATGGGAGTTATTTTTCCTCCAGGGCATATTGACTGATGTAGCAGGTCACGTTGCACTTCTGTTGTTATCTTGAGCTAAACAAGCTTTCCTGGGTCAAAGGTTATTTTCTTGCACAGTCGATTCTCAGTGGGATTCCTGCTAAAAAACGAGAGCCAACAGCTCCAAAAAAGCAATAGCAGATGAAGGAACATCCACAGGACGTCCGGCAAGAGGAGCCAGGTTCTGGTGCCATTTTAAAATCCCAATCTGCGCTCTACTGTATGTCTTATGAGTGGCGCTTGATCCAGGCGAGGCCCAGGCTGTTGAAGAGCCTTCAGCCATTCTCTTCCTTGGACATTCGGATCGTCCAGCAAGCCAATGTCCCTCTCCTCGCTCATGCACTTTCATTCCCCTGGGGTGCCTCCCGCAGTACACCTCGAGGGTGCGGAATGCAAGACCGCGGCTCCCTCTCCTACCAGCCTTGCTCCCCGTATCCATCATCACAGGCTCCTTCCTCTCCAGTCTCTGGACTTCAGAGGACAAGCAGGGGCCGACTTGGTGGCTTCCCCCCACAAGTCTTTATGCTTCTGGCTACGTGGCCCACTGGGTCTTTGCGCGGATAGCTTTGTGCTATATTATTATCTAAATGGTGGCCGACTAGGAAAAGGGGAGATGCAGCGAGACCTGGGTGTCATGGTACACCAGTCATTGAAAGTGGGCATGCAGGTGCAGCAGGCAGTGAAGAAAGCGAATGGTATGTTAGCTTTCATAGCAAAAGGATTTGAGTCTACTGCAGTTGTACAGGGTCTTGGTGAGACCACACCTGGAGTATTGCGTACAGTTTTGGTCTCCAAATCTGAGGAAGGACATTATTGCCATAGAGGGAGTGCAGAGAAGGTTCACCAGACTGATTCCTGGGATGTCAGGACTGTCTTATGAAGAAAGACTGGATAGACTTGGTTTATACTCTCTAGAATTTAGGAGATTGAGAGGGGATCTTATAGAAACTTACAAAATTCTTAAGGGGTTGGACAGGCTAGATGCAGGAAGATTGCTCCCGATGTTGGGGAAGTCCAGGACAAGGGGTCACAGCTTAAGGATAAGGGGGAAATCCTTTAAAACCGAGATGAGAATAACTTTTTTCACACAGAGAGTGGTGAATCTCTGGAACTCTCTGCCACAGAGGGTAGTCGAGGCCAGTTCATTGGCTATATTTAAGAGGGAGTTAGATGTGGCCCTTGTGGCTAAGGGGATCAGAGGGTATGGAGAGAAGGCAGGTACGGGATACTGAGTTGGATGATCAGCCATGATCATATTGAATGGCGGTGCAGGCTCGAAGGGCCGAATGGCCTACTCCTGCACCTAATTTCTATGTTTCTATGTCTATGTTTCTATATATTGACCATCTATCTTAATTCCGGATAACAACTGAGGGACATCCAATGATCCCTTTTCATTATACAGTATATTTTAGTTTCTTTCTTAATTTTCAGCAATTTATTTTCATGCTGGAAACATGCAATTAAAATGTTTTAGATTAGACCTGATGTTGGTACATCCATTTTATTGTGTTTAGGAAAATGCATAGTGTTCATGTAATACACTTCTGTTCAAGTATTCAGAGCATGCAGTGCTAAATGACACAACTTCACATTCCAACTAATGCTCTGCCCTAAAGTTCCACAGCTGAGCATATATTAAGTAGCAGGAAGTAATCTCCTGCAATGTTATTTACATATTTAAATAAACATGCATAAATATAAAACATCACATACATTTCTTTATTGCAATTATGGGGAATAAAAGTTAATCAAAACTCATAACTAAATCTTCTGTTCTTCTCCCCTACTCCCAATTCCGACATCCACTATAAACCCACTGACTCCCATGGTTATCTAGACTACATTTCTTCCCACCCTGCTTCCTGTAAGGACTCCATCCCCTACTCCCAATTCCTCCGTCTACACCACATCTGCTCCCAGGGTGAGGCGTTCCACACCAGGGCATCGGAAATAATAATAATAATAATAATAATAATACATTTTATTTGTGGGCGCCTTTCAAAGTCTCAAGGACACCTTACAGAGATTAACAAGAGAGAAAAAACATATAGTCGGAGTAAAATAAATAATAAGGACATCACGAATACACAAATTAAAGACAGAAATCGCTCCAAAGACAAAAAAATCAAAAACACAATGTGAAGAGAGAGCAGCGGCAGCTAAAGCGCGCCAGCGTCCACTCTCCCTTCCGACAGCCATCTTGGACACAGACTAACATATTAACTTACACACAAAAAAAATCATCCCCCCACAATGATTGCCACTGTGGGGGAAGGCACAATGTCCAGTCTCCATCTCCAGTTCTCCCAATGTCCTCATTCTTCAGGGAACGGGAGTTCCCCTCCCCTACTATAGATGAGGCTCGCACCAGGGTCTCTTCCATACCCTGTAACACTGCTCTCTCTCCCCATCCCCTACTCGTAACAAGGGCAGAATCCCCCTAGTCCGCACCTTTCACCCCACTAGCCGTCACATACAACAAATAGTCCTCCGTCATTTTTTCCACCTCCAACGTGACCCCACCACTCGCCACATCTTCCCATCTCCCCCCCTGTCTGCTTTCTGCAAAGACCGCTCCGTCCGTAACTCCCTGGTCAATTCTTCCCTTCCCTCCCACACCACCCCCTCCCCGGGCACTTTCCCTTGCAACCGCAAGAGATGCTACACTTGTCGCTTTACCTCCCCCTTCAACTCCATTCAAGGACCCAAGCAGTCGTTCCAGGTGCGACAGAGGTTCACCTGTATCTCCTCCAACCTCATCTATTGCATCCGTTGCTCTAGATGTCAGCTGATCTACATTGGTGAGACCAAGCGTAGGCTTGGCGATCGTTTCGCCGAACACCTCCGCTCGGTCCGCATTAACCAACCTGATTTCCCGGTGGCTTAGCACTTCAACTACCCCTCCCATTCCGAATCCGACCTTTCTGTCCTGGGCCTCCTCCATGGCCAGAGTGAGCAGCACCTCATATTCTGCTTGGCAGTTTGCACCCTAGCGGCATAAACATTGACTTCTCCAATTTCCGGTAGCCCTTGCTGTCTCAACTATACATTGGATATGGTCTTCTTCCATAAACTACTTCTCCCTCATGGTAATTTATATCATGTAGGTGAGTCTCTTATATTCCTTTCCTGTGCTCCCATCGATTTCTTTGCAATCAGTCAGTTGCGGTAGGTAATTAAAGCTAGAATTTCATTATTTTCATTATTATTTTCATTTAACACAGTCTTTACGTCACAGTATGTATCCACTTAGTGGAGTCAGGGGATATGGGGAGAAGGCAGGAACGGGGTACTGATTGGGGATGATCAGCCATGATCACATTGAATCGCGGTGTTGGCTGGAAGGTGCTGCACCTATTGTCTATTGTCTATTGTCACTTCCCAGAAAAACTGCTGCTTTCTTGGGTTTGTGGGGATGGGAACAACGAAGCTGGTGATCTTCACAAATTATCTGTCATTCATGAACGACGTGTGTGTTAGACGGAAATACAACTGTAGGCTGGAACACAATCATATCTAAACTTAATACTGGTAGTTTAAGAAATGAATGATTTGTTTATGAGTTGTGTTTGTCACTGGCAATATCGGCACTTATTGGCTATAACCCCTATTGACTACATATAACTTCATTATATCTCTTCAGCTACATTATATTTCTTCAGCTACCAAAATCCATATTTAATTTAGCATTATTGTTTTTTTTTTCATTTAGCCTTAAATTATTAAGACCCTATATTTTTTTTTTAAGTAGAATGTTTGTTCCTTAGGAACAAATTTTTTTTTTTTCTCACCTTAAATTTCATTTTGAAAATGTTCTACTAACTCGTTATCATTTTACCTATTTACACATCTGCTCAGTTTACCATGGACACTCTCTGAAATCAGACTTACCCAAATTTAGAATATCAGCAGCTGTTTCCGGTTTCCCTTTCAAATATTCAATCAGACATTTTGATCTCTATCACATAAACATTCACAGACCGCGAGTGTACAATCAAGTCCTGATCGTGCTATGTGACTGCATCTGATCTGGCCTGCTCTTTGTTGGTTCTGAGCCATTTTATCACAAAAAGCTACTTTCAATACATTCCAGATAAACAATATACTTCAGACTGAGCTAATTTGCTTTCTCAAACTATGCTAAACTTGAAATTTCCATGAAAAGAACTGTTTTTTGCGATCTACATAACCCTGCGACCTGCACAACCCTAACCACAATTATATCTATAGGGGTATAGGGGTATAGGGGTAACATGAGGGGGAACTTCTTTACTCAGAGAGTGGTGGCTGTGTGGAATGAGCTTCCAGGGAAGGTGGTGGAGGCAGGTTAGTTTTTATCATTTAAAAATAAATTGGATAGTTATATGGACGGGAAAGGAATGGAGGGTTATGGTCTGAGCGCAGGTAGATGGGACTAGGGGAGAATACGTGTTCGGCACGGACTAGAAGGGTCGAGATGGCCTGTTTCCGTGCTGTAATTGTTATATGGTTATATGGTTATATATCGCAACAATTTCTACGGTGGACTTTGCTGAGGTTGGATTATGGAACTTGGTTTGCATTATTATGGTCTGAGCACATATTGTTACAGAAAATGCATTGTATTATTTTATATTTATTTCTTGTGTTGTAGTGTTCATGTAAAGTTGCAGTAAGAGTGTAATTGTTCCATTCCTGATGCAGATGACAATTTTAATCAGTCATGACTCTCTCCAGACTCTCTCTATGCTAGACCTAATTTCTGTAACAAATGTTACAGAATTGTGTAAGTAGGCCAGTTTAGATTTAGTAATGGGTAAATAAGAAGAATATTAATGAACCCAATCCAAATAAAGGTTTAACGGACTAATTTGAATCTAAACAACACCTCCACTGAATTTTAAGTGTGTGCTAAAAATATGGGCAATAATAGAATATTCTAAATAATTTTAGAGCGGCACAACAGGGAGTTGTTGCCTTTACAGCGCCAGATATCTGGGTTCAAGTCAAGTCAAGTCAAGTTTATTCGTCGCATACGCATACGAGATGTGCAGTGAAATGAAAAGTGGCAATGCTTGCGGACTTTGTGCAAAAAACAAACAAACAAACAAACTACAAACAGAATGGAACAGAATGGTTCAATACTGACTATGGGTGTTGGCTGTATGGAGTTTGTACTTTCTCCTCGTGACCACGTGGGTTTTCTCCAGTTTCCAGTTTAATTGGCTTCTTTAAATTGCCCCTAGTGTGTAGGATAGAATGTGTGTATGATAGGAGAGAGGTATGGGTGATCATTGGTTGGCATAGACTAGGGGGGTCAAAGGACATGTTTCAAAGCTGTATCTCTGAACTAAACTAAACTAAACTAAACTAAACAAAATTCTTGTTTTGTTTTGAAAGAAAATTTGAAACAGGTATTTGCAAAAAATGTATTTTTCTGTGCATTAATGAAATTAGGTGGAATTGCCTGATAATATTCCCGTTTTAAACTATTGATTTAGCACTTATTATTTTGAGATTTCTAGATTGTCAACACATGCAATGGCGACATCAGCCAAATTACATTGAAACTGCTAAATCCCCCTTAGGTTATACAACCTCACAGAAGTTAAAATCAAAATAAAAGAATACATAGAAACATAGAAACATAGAAAATAGGTGCAGGAGTAGGCCATTCGGCCCGTCGAGCCTGCACCGCCATTCAATATGATCATGGCTGATCATTCAACTCAGTATCCCGTACCTGCCTTCTCTCCATACCCCCTGATCCCTTTAGCCACAAGTTCCACATCTAACTCCCTCTTAAATATAGCCAATGATCTGGCCTCAACTACCTTCTGTGGCAGAGAGTTCCAGAGATTCACCACTCTCTGTGTGAAAAAAGTTTTTCTCATCTCGGTCCTAAAGGATTTCCCCTCTATCCTTAAACTGTGACCCCTTGTCCTGGACTTCCCCAACATCGGGAACAATCTTCCTGCATCTAGCCTGTCCAACCCCTTAAGAATGTTGTAAGTTTCTATAAGATCCCCCCTCAATCTCCTAAATTCTAGCGAGTACAAGCCGAGTCTATCCAGTCTTTCTTCATATGAAAGTCCTGACATCCCAGGAATCAGTCTGGTGAACCTTCTCTGCACTCCCTCTATGGCAATAATGTCCTTCCTCAGATTAGGAGACCAAAACTGTACGCAATACTCCAGGTGTGGTGTCACCAAGACCCTGTACAACAGCAGTAGAACCTCCCTGCTCCTATACTCAAATCTGTTGATGCTATTGCGAGGGATACTGTGATAAGGAAACTCCCTTCATAACAAAACATTTAATACCTGCCAACATCACCACACCTTCCACCCCACTGTAAAAAGATATTCATTCCCAGACAGAGAAATAGGGTTGCATGGCACAGAAACAAATCCTTAGCCCATCAAATGCATGCTGTATCATGCACCCATTTAAACCAATCGTATATTAATCATGTATTATTCTCCTCACATTCCTATCAACTCCCTCACAGATTCTACCACTCACCAACACCAACAAGGGGCAATTTACAGTGGGCCGTGGACTTACCAACCCATATATCTTTGAAATATGGAAGGAAACCAGAGAACTCAGAAAAAAACCGACATGGTCGCGTGAAAAATGTGCAAAATCCACACAGACAGCAACAAAAGTCAGGTTTAATTTCAGGGTCCTGAAACACTGGGACAGCGCCAGAGACCCGGGTTCGATCCTGACTACAGGTACTGTCTGTACGGCGTTTGTACGTTCTCCCTGTGACCTGCTTGGGTTTTCTACGGGATCTCCAATTTCCTCCCACATTCCAAAGACGTACAGGTTTGTAGGTTAATTGGCTTTGGCAAAAAATTGAAATTTGCTCCTAGTGCCTAGGATAGTGTTAGTGTGTGGGGATCGCTGGCCGGCTCGGACTCGGTGGGCCGAAGGGCCTGTTTCCGCGCTGTATCTCTAAACTAAACTAAACCCATAATACTATCAACATTTGAAGTTTGAATTTTACTACAATCTATTGGAATTTATGGTCAAAGACATGTTATGATTCATTGTAGTGTAATTTACAAGCAAGTCTTGATGTATTGTCATAGTTTATACCTTAAGAGATAATCAATAAATATTGCACTTTGCATTACTATATTAATGAATTGTCTATTACAAGCCAATTGACATTATGGATGCATATCTAAAGAATTAAGATCTCAAATGTAGGAAATGTGTTTTTTTCCACATCCATTTGATTCAAGAATTACGCTTGGGTAACTATCCATGTCACGTCACTACTTAAAGACGGTGACGGGTGATCTGGGAAATTATAAATAAAATAAGACTAATTATTAGACACAACACGGGTTTTGTAGGAGTAAGGTATGCTAACGCTAAATTAATTGATTTTTTTTTAATAGATAGTGATACGACTGAATTTGGGAATGCTCATGAATGTATTTGTAGAAACTTCCAGAAGACAATTGATGAGTGATGAATCTGTGGAATTCATTGCCACAGATGGCTGTGGAGGCCATGTCATTGAGTATTTTAAAACATAGTTTGATAGGTGAGCAAAGATTATGGGGACATTTGCGGAAGAACGGGATTGAGAGGGAAAAATAGATCCGCCACGATTGAATGGTGGAGCAAAGACGTTTGGCCGAATGGACTAATTCTGCTCCTATGTCTTATGATCTTATGATCTAAGTCCCTTGTGAGCAATTTTTAACTGAGCTTGACGCTCATTAAATTAGGAGCGTGGTATTGGCACACAAAGGAAAATCTCTGAAAGGCAGGATACAGAGTGTAAGGACAATGGGCCAATTTTCTAAATGGGCTAGATGTGACAAGTGGTGACCTGGAAATGGCTACAACTATTTGCCGTTTTTATAAATCCGTGAGATGATTGAACAGGAAGTGACGTAAGTAAATTAAAAACAAACTTCCCTTCCCCAGGAACTTTCCCCTCAACTGTAGGAGGTGCAACATCTGTCCTTACAACTCCTCTCTCACCGCTATTCGGGGACCCTTCCAGTGAGACAGATGTTTATACATACCTCCTCCAACCTTACCTCTTGCATTTGGTGCTCTAAACATGGGCTCCTCTACATTGGTGAGACCAAATCTAGACGAGGCAACCTCTTCCGTGAACACAGGTGCTGTGTCAACCATTTTAATTCCCCATTCCTAAATAGATCTTTCTGTCCTCCTCCACTGCCAGAGCAAGGGTACCTAATTTTCCACTTGAGTAGTCTATGAAGTAACGACATGAACAATTAATTCCCTAAATTGAGGTAACTTCCTCTTGCCCTCCCCCTCAGCTTTTCCTCCCCCTCTGCTGTACACATTTTACTCTCCTGTTCCTTTCCCCTTCTCCGCTTCCTCCATCTGCTCTTCTCACTGCCCCCCCCCCCCCCCCCCATCCTGAGTGCCCCAGCTCTTCTTCCACCCCTCTGTTCTCTTCTACCCAGCTTTCCTCCCTCTGGTTCTACATTTCACTCCCCACCTCCCTTCTTATCAGATTCCACCTTTTCACCTTCTCCGGCTCCACCCTTGGTTTCTTTCCCCACCCTTCTCCCCCCCCTCCTGACTCATCAGCCACTCAACCCCATTTCCCCCTGAATCCATCTATCACTTGCAAGCTTTTGTCCCATCCCTTCTTCTCATATCTTTCTATTGGTATCTCTCCTCTACTCCATCAGTCTGAAGTAAGGTTCCAACCCGAAACAACGTCTCTCCTTTTCCCTCTGCGGATGCTGCCCGACCCACTGACCTATAGAGTTATATATTCATAGGGGTACAGCACAGTATCAATGGGTTTGACTCACCATAACCAACAGTACATCCAGCAGTTTGATTTTTGTTCACGATTCTGGCATCTCGAGTCTCTTAACATAGAAACATAGAAAATAAGTGCAGGAGGAGGCCATTCGGCCCTTCGAGCCAGCACCGCCATTCAATGTGATCATGGCAGATCATCCCCAATCAGTACCCCGTTCCTGCCTTCTCCCCATATCCCTTGATTCTGTTAGCTATATCTAACTCACTTGACTCTCATGCTTTACCACAGAACTAAGGCTGTCTGACGTGCTCTTTCCAACATTTCCTGCTTTAATATCAGATTTCCAATAACTGTAACTTTTTCTGTATTTTCAAGCCACATATTAAGTTGACCAAAAAAATGGCATCTTTGTAAATAGAATGGAGGAAGCATTAAATTACAACAACATGTACTGATTGATGAATTGGATAGGCAAATGTGTGGCAAATGGTCTTCATTATGGCTATGTTTGATGCCATCTTCTTTGATCAAAATGACTGGATCAGTACATTACTAAACAGTGAGAATCTGGCAATGGGCCGCATGGTGGAAGAAGGATGTGCCGTAGAGCTGAACGACCAGCGAACCACTGAGAGCAACCTGATGGATGGGCCGCTGAGAACAAAGAGGAACTCAGTGGAGGGGGGGGTCGCTGAGAGCAAAGAGGGACCCGTTGGGATCGACCGAGAGCCATCTGCCGGTTGGCCGCTGAGAACCAAGAGGGTCCGGCAGGGGGCCACTGAGAACCAAGAGGGTCTCAGCAGGCCGCCTGCAGTTACGTGCAGCGACAGGCCTGGTTCACCTCTTCGAGAAGATAACCCTGTACTAAGAACTTTTGGAACTTTATCTCTGGCTGATCGTGGCGGCTCTTTGTGTACTGCCCAGGTGAAGACTGCTGTATGATTTCACTGGGTTGTAAGCAAAAACAAAGAATTTCACTGTACCTAGGTACATGTGACCATAAAGTACCATTGAATCATTGACATGGATAGTCATAAAGGTTTGGAGGAGCATGAATATTAAAATCTCATTTTCGGGTACAGAAAATAATCAAAAAAACTATTAAAATGTCTTCCTTTACTGTAAAAGAAACAGAATATATAGGCCTGGATAGACGACAGGCAAAGTATTATAAACAGCTCTGGGCACTGTATTTGATGAATAATCTATTGGCCTTAAACAAAACTTAGCATTGACTCATCGGAATCTTATCATGACTGCTTGGGTTAAATTAAATGTCTGCTTAAGTAAACAAACGTGGAGAAGAAGCAATTTTGATCCCCAAATTCTACCATGATCAATTTTGCCCCTTTGATTCTTTGATTGTTTAAATTTGGAAATGTAAAATAATTGAAAAGTTGAAAATATAGGTGAATAATAGTGAAGATACCTTTCTTGGGAAAAGTCCAATATAGGTCATGTTTAAGGAATGTAACTTCTAGAGATTGATTTGCTCATAATGTGGCCTCTGTAGACACGGATTTGTGACTTTATTCTTTGTATGCATTCCCAAGCTTCACTGCGGGTTGTAACTTGCTGCCTCCTGTCAGTTTGTTTAAGGTGCGCTATTGCAGGATAAGTGACTTCCACTTTTCCATCCTGTTGGTGAATTATATGTTAGAAAAGTACCTATTTTTCCACTTATCTCCTGTCTTTAATAATTATTCTCAGCAATAGCTGTTTTGTATCCAGAGCCAAAAATTGCAATTGCTGGCAACCTGCACCAAATCATTAGATGCTGGCAGCACTCAGCAGGTTAAGCAGCATTTATGCAGAGCAAAAAAGGAGTTCATAAGTTCCTAGTTCATAATTGATAGGAGCAGAACTAGGCCATTTGGCCCATCAAGTCTACTCTGCCATTCAATCATCTCTCCTAACCCCATTCTCCTACCTTCTCCCCATAAACTCTGGCGCCCCTCCTAATCAGGTTAAGGGTTTCGTCATGAGAACTGGAAAAGTAAGAAAACAAGGGTGTTTTAAATTGTGGGATAAAGGGGCGGTGAAAGGAACAAAAGGAATGTGTTTGATAGGATAAGATCAGAATTGTAAAGGATCAAAACGTTATAACGGATAGAGAACAGAGGATACCTGACATTATGGGAGAGGGAGAGGGAGAGGGAGAGGGAGAAGGAGAAGGAGAGGGAGAGTTTAATTTTAACTTAAACTAGACCAAGTGCAGACCCGTTGGGTCTGTTCCCCCAACGTGCGGTTGTGGGGGGGGAGGCGGCATGCATCCTCACACATTAACTACCCCCACCCCCCCACTCTCACGCTAATGGAGGGGAGGAGGGGAGAGAGAGAGAGAGGGGGGGGGAGGAGGGGGGAGGAGAGAGGGGGAGGGGGGAGGAGAGAGGGGGAGGAGAGAGGGGGAGGAGAGAGGGGGAGGATGAGAGGGGGAGGAGAGAGGGGGAGGAGAGAGGGGGAGGAGAGAGGGGGAAGAGAGAGGGGGAGAGAGAGGGGTGCTGAGAGGGGGGTGAGATGAGGGGCGGGGGAGAGGTGGGAGCAGGGAGGGAGAGGGAGGGTGGAGGGAAGGGGGTAGGGGTGTGTGGAGGGGAGGGGGGTTAGGGGAGGGTCGGTGGGGGAGGGGAAGGAGGGGGGAGTGGGAGAAAAAGAGGGGAGAGAGAGGGGGAGGGAGGGGGGAGAGGGAGGGGGGAGAGAGGGGGGGAGAGGGGGGGGAGAGGGGGGGAGAGGGGGGGGAGAGGGGGGGGAGAGGAGGGGGGGAGAGGAGGGGGGGAGAGGAGAGGGAGGGGAGGGGGTGAGAGGAGAGGGAGGGGGGAGAGGAGAGGGGGGGGAGGGGAGGAGTGGGGGAGAAGGGGGGAGAGGAGGGGGGAGAGGAGAGGAGGGGAGAGGAGGGGGGAGGAGAGGGGGGGAGAGAGGGGGTGGGGGAGAGAGGAGGGGGGGGGGGAGAGAGGAGAGGGGGGGGGGAGAGATGAGAGGGGGGGGGAGAGGAGAGGGGGGAGAGAGAGAGAAAGAGTGAGGGATAGGGAGAGAGAGAGAAGTGGGGAGAGAGAGGAGGGGAAGAGAGAGAGAGAGAGTGCCTTTTTACTTCAACCCAAACCCAAACAACCATTTGCAGGCAGTGCTTTTTTACCTCTAACCATATTTTCATTTTCAAACCAAATTAAGGGTACTCACAGTGCTGTAGACGTTTGTTCAGTGTCATTCAGAGCTCTGATTGAGGCACACCACTTGCAGAGACTGATTGAGGCACACCACTTCCTGGTTTTATAGTCCCTCCCCCGTGCCGCCAGCGGGGGCAGCAGAGAGAATGGGGAATTTTGTAAAAACATTAATATCTCTGTCATTTTTAATCGACGGGAAAAATCCTCGGCACACATGCGGCGGAGGGGGGCTCTGAGCGAGGTGGCCAAAAATGACGGCCGTAGGTGGCGGCGTTCTCTCGGAAATCGCAGCACGGATTGCCAAAACCGGTCAAGAACAGACTTTTAGTAATATAGTTTTTGGAAAAATATATATCTGCCCCATCTCTTAAAATGTGGACTACAAACATGTCTGAGACGCTACATCTTGAAAATATGAGACTTGTCTTAGCAGGACAACCAAAGCAATTTTCGAAGACATGGATTCCATTCATTGATTCATTCCAAGGATAGTATGGTGCAACACAACTTCGAAATTAAACCGACTTACGGGTTGGGTGATGGGTGGGGAGAGATATGAAGCAGGTATATCATCACTTTTTGTTTCTCTTTCTGTTTTTGTCTTTTTATTTCTTTACCTTTTTCTCATTTCTTTTACTTACTCACTCTTCGACTACATTTATTTGGTAGTCTAGGGATTCTATTCTTACACATTCACTTTCTCTTTCATTTTCTCTCTTTCTTGCTTTTTCTCTCTTTTTCTATTTCATCTTAGCTAAAAATTAAAATTGAAGCTGTACAATAAATGTATTAAGTCATATGCCACGGTTTATACTTTTGTACACTGCTTCTAATAAAAATAAATATTAAATTTTTTTTTTTTTAAATCCCTCGGTAGTTGTCACATTTTCTTAGGTCACCTTTTTTTTGGCAGTTTCACGATGTATCCCATCTGCCCATTCTGTTGGGTGTCTTTTCCTCTTTCCAAATTCTCTCAAAAAAGCCATAGAGCATGACTGTTGATGAGTCTATATCTACTTTCAGGGCTTCAGGTGGAATATTATCAGGGCCAGCAGCCTTGCCAGTTTTCTGTTGCTTGATTGCAGCCTTTACTTCTGATTTTGTTGGTCTGTCACATTTAATTTGTAGTGGTATCGTGACTTTGGGAATGTGTGCCTGTACAGCCGGTGGTGGCCTGTTTAGGACTTCTTCAAAATGTTCTACCCATCTGTCGAGCTGCGCCTCCTGGGTTGAAAGCAGTTGACCATTCTTGTCTGTAATTGGTTTATTACTATGCAGATATGTCCCGGACAATTTCCTTGTGATGGTATATAATTCCTTCATGTTCCTTTGAGTCACCGCAATTTCTACCTCTTCGGCTGGCCTCTCCACCTGTGTTCTCTTGACTCTCCTGATGTTCTTTCACAGTTCTTTGTGGCATCTGTTGCACTCCTTTTGGGGCTAAAGTATTTTCAGCTCTTGTTCTTGAGTTGTTCCTTTAACTTTCTCCTCTGTTGGATTGTGTGGAGGGTTTCTGGTGTTATCCACTCTTTGTGCTTTTGTGTCCTTCTCCCTAGGGTCTCCTCACAGGTTGAGCTCCAAGCAGCTTTTAGGTGTTCCCTCTCCTCATTTATTGTCCATCCTTCCTTTCTCCTCCGCTGTAGCTCTGTGTTTTCCCTTGAGAGTGTATTCTTGAACTTCTTCACCAATTGAGTACTACTGAGGTATTCAATGTTGTATCTAGCTCTTTGGCTTTTGGCCTGGTGGTGTCTCTTCAGCCTTAGCTTTAATTTCCCTACCAGGAGGTGGTGGCCTGAGGCTGCGTCTGCTCCTCTTCTTGTTCTGACATCTTCCATGGACCTTCTGAACTTTTTACAGATACGGATGTGATCAATTTTATTTTCTGTGACATGATCTGATGACACCCAAGTGATGGGCGTGTGAGAAGAACATGTGGCTGGAGCATAGGGAAAATAAGGAGTGAGGAATGGGATTGTTCCTGTTGGTTCCAGCATGTTTCTGATAGATCTAATGGCTTCCTTTTGTATTTTTAGGAGTTAAGAAAAATGTTTACTACTTTGCATCACAGCAGCTCAAATGACCCTTCATGAGAACATATTCAACATTTGTGATTGAAGTTCATTGACCTGAAATGTTAACGTTGTAAATAAAAGCATACAAAGTTATGAGAGGCATAGATAGGATTGGTAGCCAGAATCTTTTTCCCAGGATTGAAATATTGCAGAGTAGAGGGCATAGCTTTGAGGTGAGTGGAGCAAAGTTTAAAGGAGATGTGCAGATAAAGTACTTTACACAGAGGGTAGTGGGTGTCTGTAACACATTGCCAAGGGTGGTGGCTGTATAAGCACATGGATATGCAGGGAATGGTGAGATATGGATTATGTGCTGTCAGATACGAGTTGGTCTTGGCATTATGTTTGGCACAAACACTGTGAGCTGAAGGGCCGGTACTGTGCTGTACTGTGTTCGATGATCTGTGTTTTTCTTTCTGTACAGCTGTGGTCCGAGCTGCTAAGACTTCTCCGCCACATTCTGTGTGACATCAGAACTAGCAGCACCATATTTTTTACATGAAAGCATCCAATATGTTATTATCTAAAGATTGCATTGTTCTGTTTGTAGCTTTGAATTTACACTCTTACACAGGAAGCTCAAATTTCTTATAAAATTGTCCCCATTAACCAGGATGCATTTGCACAGGAAATATACCGGCTCTTAAGCTGTTCTTGTAACCCGCTCATGGCCTAAATGATGAAAATATGTGATCTTGAAATTCTGTCTGATAGCATTAAATTTCCATGCAGTAAGCTAACAAATTAAATTTAAATACCGTTGAGAAATTGCTTATTTGGTCTGTAGACAGCACAGTTATGTACATTTTACCTGGGCCATCTATGGTTATTGAAATACATAAAGCTGGAGATGCTGGAAATCTGAAATCAAAACACTCAGCAGGTCAGTCAACATTTATGGGGAGAGAAACAGAATTAATATTTTGGGTGAAAGATGTCTAACCTGAAATGTGAATTCTGTTTCTCTCACCATAGCTGCTAACCGGCTTGATCTGCTGAATATTTTGAGCATTTTAAAAATTATTTCATTATCATAGAAACATAGAAACATAGAAAATAGGTGCAGGAGGAGGCCATTCGGCCCTTCGAGCCAGCACCGCCATTCATCGTGATCATGGCTGATCGTCCCGTATCAATAACCTGTGCCTGCCTTCTCCCCATATCCCTTGACTCCACTAGCCCCTAGAGCTCTATCTAACTCTCTCTTAAATCCATCCAGTGACTTGGCCTCCACTGCCCTCTGCGGCAGGGAATTCCATAAATTCACAACTCTCTGGGTGAAAAAGAAATCATGACACATACCTATACAGATGCTGCTGGGATTTCACTATGGCATCAAACGACATTGAGCTTGAGTTTGAATTTAGTTTATTGTCACATGTAAAGTGAAAAACGTTTGTTGTCCGCTAACCAGTCAGTGGATAGACAATATACGATTACAATCGAGCCATCCACAATGTGCAGATACATGATAAAGGGAATAACATGAATAACATTTATAACACAAGATAAAGTCCAGTAAAGTCCCAGCAAAGATAGTCTGAGGGTCTCCAATGTGGTAGATAGTAGTTCAGGACTGCTGTCGAGTTGTTAGTAGGATGGTTCAGTTGCCTGAAAACAGCTGGGAAGAAACTGTCCCTGAATCTGGAGGTGTGCGTTTTCGCTCTTCTATACTTGCCTGATTGGAGAGGGGAGACGAGGGAATGGCTGGGATGCATTTTGATGCGCTGGAGCAACATTATAGACTTACAAAAAATGTGACTCTTGAATACCTAAGCAAGCCTTCACAGGAAAGTTGAAGCTATTGTCCAATGTTTGATCATCCTCCAGATGAAGTAGTCCTTCAATTTTTCATTATTAATGATCACCCACTTCTCATTCTTTAACAAAGTCACTAGAAACATAGAAACATAGAAAATAGGAGCAGGAGTAGGCCATTCGGCCCTTCAAGCCTGCACCGCCATTCAATATGATCATGGCTGATCATCCAACTCACTAACGAGAGTTGGTTTATTCCATAGTCAGAACTGATTTTGTTGCATATTTCTGAAAGTCAAATCAGGTGACCTCTTTGCTCTTTTTCAACAGACGGCTTACCTCGTCCTGTCATCCTCTGGGATGATTCCTTGCAAATGGCCGACAATGACACGCAGTCTACAGTCAAATTGGATTGGATGTCCTACCAGCAATTACTAAAATGGAAGTGTTGGGTCCACGGCAAGGTTCCTAAGCCGGATTGGAGGTGTACGGATATTCACCACTATGAATGGTGCAAACTAGCTCTTTTTGATTTTCTACTTCAGGTAAGATACAATTGGCTGGTGTTATACTGTGTATTTTTTAATGTTATGTAGGGTTACCGCTCCATCTAGAAAGGCCAATGTTTATATTTGATGTTTGTCAGTGATAATTTCGCCCATGTGCCTATGTCTTCCCTGGTTAATTTTTTAATGAACCGGGTAAATTATATTATTCCTCAAAAAAGTATCTGCACACGTTCAACGTGCAAGGTCAATTTCTGGATCACATGTTTTCCATATTTCCATAGAAAGAGGTAATTCAGCCTACCCTATGCCTGTCCACAATCTCATTCCACCACCATATCCCCCTGTATCCTGTTGTTCTGCTACACATTATATGCATAATAGAATTTTGCAGTGTAAGGCCCCCCAAGTATTTGTGCAACCTTATCATTGTTTAATATACTTTGTTCCACTGTTGAAATCTAAGGAAATAGATTCCTCCTTGGCCTCGTTGCAAGGAGGTGTAAGGTGAGTGTTGGCTGCTTGTTGTACGGCATTGAGGCCTGTGATCACTGGTTAGGGGTGGAGTGATGGTGATTTAGAGTCTGCAATAGGCCTTGAATGGGGTTATTAGTGGGTCGGAAACTTCAATTAGGGACACAATGCATGGGTGAAGAGCCCCATCAAGTGATCTGCGATTAAATGAGGGTTATGCCAGTTGATTTCAATAGACAATAGACAAAGGACAATAGACAATAAGTACAGGAGTAGGCCATATGGCCCTTCAAGCCAGCACTGCCATTCAATGGGATCATGGCTGATCATCCATAATCAGTACTCTGTTCCTGCCTTCTCCTCATATCCCCTGACTCTGCTTTCTTCAAGAGCCCTATCTAGCTCTCTCTTGAAAGTTTCCAGAGAACCGGCCTCCACCGCCCTCTGAGGCAGAGAATTCCACAGACTCACAACTCTCGGTGTGAAGAAGTGTTTCCTCGTCTCAGTTCTGAACAGCCGGCCCCTGGTTCTGGACTCCCCCAACATCAGGAACATGTTTCCTGCTTACGGCCCTTCAAAGCCAGCACCGCCATTACTGCCTATGGAAGTGGAGGAGGTGATTTAAGTGGGGTTATCAGATGATGTATAGGGGTGGGTTTTTCAGGAGGGATGGGTCTAGCAGTGGGTAACAACACACCATGGATGAAGGTGGCCATCGTGATGTAGAGGTAATGTTGTCAAATGTGACATATGATGATGATGAAACTTGTACCTAGGTACAGTGAAATTATTTGTTTTGCATACAATCCAGTAAAATCATACTGTAGACAAGCCCAATAATAATAATAATAATAATAATAAATTTTATTTGCGGGCGCCTTTCAAAGTCTCAAGGACACCTTACAGAAATTAACAAGAGAGAAAAAACATATAGTCGGAGTAAAATAAATAATAAGGACATCACCAATACACAAATTAAAGACGGAAATCGCTCCAAAGACAAAAAATCAAAAACACAATTTGAAGAGAGAGCAGCGGCAGCTAAACCACGCCAGCGTCCACTCTCTCTTCCGACAGCCATCTTGGACACAGACTAACATATTAACTTACACACAAAAAAATCATCCCCCCACAATGGTTACCACTGTGGGGGAAGGCACAATGTCCAGTCCCCATCTCCAGTTCTCCCAAAGTCAGGCCTATTGAGGCCACCGCTATTGCCTCTACGGAGGCCCGATGTTCCTGGCCGTTCTGGCCGGGTGGTGTTGCCCCGGCGTCGGGAGAGTCCTCTCAGCGGCTGGGCCACCTGGAACGGACGCTTCCTAACTGGGGACCGCAGCTTCCGAAGCCGACAAGGCCGTGCCGGTTTGGAGCTCCCAGGCTCCCGATGTTAGAGTCGGCGCCGCCCGCTCTGCTCCGCAGACCCGCAGCCCGGAGGTGTTGATCTCGGCAGTCACAGCACACCGGAGCTCCAGCGCGTCGATCCAGCATGGCGACCCAGGCAAGGCATCGCCTGCTCCGCTCCGCGATAGCGCTCCAGCGCTGTGCCGCCACCGAAGCTGAGGTGCTGGGCGGTCCCCGCCAGGAAACGGCACTCCACGCCCGCTGGTAGGCCACGAGGACGGGTCGACGGGGCAGCCCGGAGAAAAAGCTGCCCCACCAACCAGGTAGGGACCTAGAAATATAGTTACCCCCTACCCCCCACATTAAAAAGTAATTTCTCCAACAGACAAGGCACAGGACTCACTAAAACTGCAAAAAAAAAGTGAATTAAACAGACGGCTGTTGGTTAATAGATAAGTACACTATATTTCTATGAGCAGAATTGCGTTTGAATTTGGCGAGTCTTCAAATATATGCACTCGTACATGAAATCTATCGTGCCACATTCTTAAGGGAATTAAGAAGGAATCAATGGAATTGGAATTAGAGGAAGTATGATTCATTTTAGGGAATTAGATAAATAGATCCCCCCCCAAGGTTAATTGCATGTTGAGGAGACTAAAACGATCCTTTAACATTGCTTACTTCATGTTGCCAAATGCCATAATGGCACCATTGAAGTAATTTCATCATCAATCTCTTCTTTCACCAAGAGATGACGAATGAAATATGGCAACTGAGCCGTGTTCTTCATGGTCTTGTCATGGAACACTGGGCAGTATTTTTCAGTGATGCCAAGTTGGTTCACGGCTAAAGGAGACTTTCTTATAATATAAAATAGTAAGATTAAACGAGAACTTACCAGTTTGAAGTTTGTTCTGTATTTTATGAGGAGTTACGATGAGGGATTACGTGAAGAACCCGTCCAGCACGCATGCGCGGCATACTTCAAAGCAGCGGAGTGGAATCACAGGAAACAGAATAATTGAAATAAACATAGTAAAGAAAAGGAGAACTAAAAATACCAATTGATCTCTATAATTGAAGGTGGGAGCGGAGGGCACGTAATCCCTCATCGTAACTCCTCATAAAATACAGATCAAACTTCAAACTGGTAAGTTCTCGTTTAATTTTACTATTTTACTTCGGAGTCACGTGAGTGACTACGTGAAGATTTTAAAGCTCTGTGATTTCAAACCGTGTAACAGTTCATACTTCACTCGCTGTCTAAGTCATTCGAGGGAGGAAGTATGTTATCGTAATCAATCATGAATCTGTTTGTAAAACAATAATGGTGTTATTAACAATAACAAGACCAAAATGCTCCCCCGGGCTTAAATTATATATTTGCGGAGTCTAATACTTTTTCTGCAAACGATACAGGTTCTGCCAGCGGCTTATTATAAAAGTTTGGAACGTATACTCCCTAGACCACCCCGCTGTAGCCAGGATGTGGTCCATAGGCACATCCATCCTCTTAGTCACCGATGTGGATGCTGCCCTGGTGGAGTAAGATTTATACACGTTAGTATTTACTCCAGCAACTCCCAGTACCTGCTTGGGCCACTTGAGATAGTTTGGCTCGTCACCCGACCATGAGGTTTCTTGTGGCTGACCCATAAGGCTTTTTCCCTCCCTCGGGGATTTCTTATTGTGTCGATGTAGTTCAATAAGTGGGTCATGACACATAACCGTGGTCAGGTGGGTGTGCCCGGAATTCCATGACTGGACCTGATGTTCCTGGTCTGCTCTGTTTGGCCAGCCCCTGAATGGAAAATGTGACACTATCTGGTGTTATAACCATATTGTCCAGATGGAGGAACTGGACTCTTTGTGCTGAGACAAGGCCATCAGCATGACCGTCTACAGGGTAGGTTGTTCCAGGGTGAGGGACCTGGCTGGTGACCATCCCCTAAGGTACGTCAGGACCACACTGACATCCCAGATTTGGGTGTACCTAGGTCTGGGGGATTAGAGTTGAATATGCCTCTCCTGAATTTGATCACCAGTGGGTGGTACCCTATGGCCTGTTGTCCTGGTGCCTGAGTTAAGTAGGCTGACAGAACACTTCTGGCTGTATTAATGGCGCTGTAGCTGAGTCCTTCATTGTGGTGAAGACCTGCCAGGAACTCCAGTACAGGTTTTGTTGTAGTTGAGTGTGTAGTTCCTGTATTTGAACAGTATCTTCCCACTTCTTGATGTTCGCCAAGTATGTTCCCTAGTGGATATGCGATGGGATGCTGCCATCGTGTCGATAGTGCTGTCTGACAATCCAGGCCCAGCAGTGGTCTTCCCAATTCTGCAACCCAGGCCCAGCAGTGTTTTTTTCAAATCTGCAACCCAGTAGTTTAATTTATCGTGGCATGGGTGGCTTATGCCTGAAACTGGGTGAGTTGATAAGTCTGGGCTACTGGGAAAATCATTAGGGTTTTAATGACCATGTCGAGGACCACTGGGAACCATGACTGTGGGTTTAGTCGGGGTACTATCAAAATACCTGAGTCCATCTGTATTTTGCGTAGTACCCGACTGATGAGGCCGTAGTACCTGACTGATGAGGTAGAAAAGGGGAGAACATAGAGATTAGATTCTCCCCCCCCCCCCCAGTTCAGCGGGAATGTATCCATTGCCGCTGCCTCAAAGTTTGGTTTCATGCGACATACATCGGTACGTGGTGATTCAATTGGAATACAAGGAAATCGATATCTGGTGTTCCATATTGCTTTGTAATTTCAGCAAATACTTTGGTTTAATATGTCTGTTTATAGTATTTAGCTCACCTGGCAGGTAAGTTGCTGATGGTCAAATATGTTTGACGACATACGGTTACCAATTGTTAAATAAATTGTCACATGATATCGATTTTATTCCGCCTAAGTGGCTTGGTATATGCCACCACTGTGATGTTGTTAATTTATAAACGAACATGCAAAATCGTGCACTACTGAACAATATGCTTTTACCAATAGAACGTACTCAATATTTCCAACTAGGTTTTATGCCCAGTGTCTATAGTGATGACGACTCCAGATTAGTCCATTTGCCACCATTTTCTGGGTATGGGTTCTTTTGTTTAAACACTAGCACCTTAGCTCTAATGGAAAGGTTCAAGTTAAGTAGCTGGTAATGCTGCTACTAATTCCCAATTACTCTTGCCACTTTGTTGAATGGTTGGTTGATTGTTACCATTAATTGTTGCAGGTTGTGTCATACGCTGACTCTCCTTTTGGCAATGTTATAGATGAGTGGGTAGAGTTAATTGAATACCAGATAATCAATAGTTGTGGATGGTGTCAACGTAGATTTATCTGGATTGTATGACAGAGCCCAGGCTAAATAAGTTTTAGTAGCTAATGCTGCTGATTTAGCTATTTCCATGGATTTGTCTGTCGTTAATATCATAGAGACATGCCATGACGATATGTTCCTTAATAGTGTCAAGGCTGGTTTGAATATCTGGAAACAGTTTTGGCTCATATTAGCCATTGTTAATAATTTATATTGCCATAGTTACCCCATCCAGGTAAATTGTGGTATCTCCGAAGATCTTTTATGAATGGGTACTGAATAGTATGCATCTTTTAAGTCGATGTCTACCATAAAGTATCCTAGGAAATCTACGGTTAGCAGTTACAAGTTTCCATAAAGTGTGTATACCTGGTGAAAATACTCAAGTGGTTAAGTCAATGATGGTGCTACATTCATCATCTTTGGGTTTTTTGGTACCAAAGGTTCATATTAGACTTCTTTATGACCCCTTTGTATATCTTCTCCAGTTAGCTAGTCCCTCATGTTCTTTTTTAGTGGGAGGGTAGACCCCTTTGGGGTGCATGCTGAACTGGTGGCAAGTTTCTTAATTCAATTTTTATCCTTGAATACTTTTGGTATATAACTACCAAGTGTGATAGTTCTTCATGCTTCCAACCCAGGTGTGATTCCCCCCCCCTGTTAGTACAAACCCTTCACCTTTTATGTGATGGTAGGAACCATACTTATCTGCCTTCACTGTTGTTTAGTGGTGTGTTCATTTCTTCGATTTCTGGTTCCTTGTCTGTAGGTGTTGTTGGGGGGTGGCACATTTTCCATGGGGCCCACTCTGAACCCTGGCCTGAAAAGGCTTAAGGGGGCTGGCATGCGGGCCCCGGGCTTTCACCAGTACCATTAAGTAGACGCCTACTGGTGGACGCGTAGAGGTACTGCTGTCTGGTTTTGTGTGGTTTGCTCATTCCAGGCCCTGCCCTATTGATGCCGAATATCTTGGATACTTTGTCCAGTTTTTTAGGCTTGGTTTGGTAACTTTGCCAGATAGTAGGATCTGTGGTTGTGAGGTAGGCGTTCTCACAGTCCTGTGAATTTTTTAGGTTGAGGGCAGGTTTTATGACTTCCTTCGAGAAGTTGAGGAGCATACCGTGAACAGTAGGGCCAGGTGTTTTGCCATACTACCCTGCCCCTCTGGAATGAGCATGCGAAAATGATAGCCGACGTCAGGGGTATCAAATGCAATTTAAGATATTTGGGTTTTTAAATGCCCTGCTCAATGTACCCCCCAATAATGGTGGGCACTTTGAGTAAATGCAATTTTGGGGAGGCGTGATAAAATCCAACGCCTCATGACTACCTGTCTTGGATCGTTTTTTTTTTTTTTTTTTTTTTTTTGAAAAACCAGGTAGTAAGCTGGCCGTCAGTTTAGACTGAAAACGCCATCTCGCTCATGGTGTAGCCACGTAGCGGCCACACCCAGCAGCTCTTCCTGATCCTGTACCTCAAGCATACTCCCGATGTTGTTCAGCCAGTGACCCCTCTTCTTGACCAGCCTAGCCCTGGTCGCCATCGATCCCTCGATAAGGGAGATGGCCAGTGCTGTTAGTGCACTGGAGCAGGAGTGTTATGCTCCCTTGGCGAGCTTGCCCCAGCTCCCGAGGCAAGTCTCGCTGGAGTTTTTTACTCCATGACCTTACTCTAGGCTTGGAGAACAGACACTTACTCGCTCTCGGGCGGTAGTTTGAAGTGCCGGTTCCATCTTCCGTGTCTGTCTCCAGCCCGAGGTTTGGTTGCTGACTTTGCTCTAGAGGCTGCCTGCCGTTTTCGGGCGGCATTTCTGCGGTTCTCGGGCTGTGAGTCTCTTTGTCGGGAGTATGCAGGGGTTACCGGCCGGTTTTTGAGTTTCCCTCCAGTCCGCTGCTGTTGGTCAGACTGCTGTTAGCGGACTGGGCATCGGCTCAGTACCCTGACTGTGGACCGCAGCGTGTGCAGTCCAGGTGCCACCTCTCCCCCCTCCACTGATGGAACGCTCCTTCCCTGGAGTCGAATGGGGGCCGCTTCCCTCTGTTCTGCTATGCTCTCTCCAGTTTCCCCTGGAGCAACAAAGAGGAGCAAAGTTGTAAAATCGAACCTGTGGGTAAGTACTTACCTAACAGTCCGTTCCTTCAGGCTTGTAGCGGGAGCGCCCGTACTCTCGTTCGTCGCTGTTGCATCTGCGTGAACGCTCATGTCGCGCATGTGTGCTGGACGGGTTCTTCACGTAGTCACTCACGTGACTCCGGAGTAAAATGCAGTATTTGTTTCCACTCATGTAATCTTTATAAATGAACAGGAAATCCAATAGTATCAATATCATCAGAGTCTATAATTTTCTCTCTTCCTTTGCTTAAGAGGCATGATGTTGACTCCTGTTGGTATCTTAACAGTCAGTGTTTGTCAATTGCAGCCAGTATCAACCATGCCTATTTTCAGCTTTCAGCAGCAATACATTGTTGATCTAAAGGTTTATGAAAATAAGATCTTCAAGTTCAACATTGCAAAATGTTGGCAACTATTTCATTCTCCAAACGATACAATAATTTCAAAAATTAAGTATAAAATTGAGTGTTCAAAGTACACGTTGAATATTACTGTAAAGCATTCAAGATCTGAAATCAATGTGCAATGGGTGGTCATGGTTAAAGATATTAGAGGAGCTCCTCTAGGATCTTTGTAGATTAAATATCTTTATTGGAAATGAGTTATAAATGCCAATTATCTTTTATTAAATGTCCACATGATCTTCCTCAGATATATTTGTGGTGCCATCACTTGTATCTGGTTTGCCATGGTTTTAAAAACCTTTTATATAGAGAATGCTTTACTTTACAGATATTGAAGGTGCAATAAAATACTGTTCCTTCAGTGATGCTCCAACCACTGGAGGTACTATAAGCAATGTCCAGAAGATAATATTTAAAATGTGTTAATCTGCCATTTGTGATGAATCCCAATGCTGGCTATTGTTTTAAAATAATTGGTATTAGTTTATTACTGTCATGTGTACACAAATACAGTGAACATTTGTTTGCGTGCTTTATTTGCATGCATATTATATATGAGTATGATCAAGCTATACACAAGTACAACAGGTCATGCAAAGAGAAAAAATACATGAGTGTACAACATGGTGTTCAGCATTATATTGTTAAAATTATAGAAAAAGTGCTGGTTAAAAAAAGTGCAAGGACTACAATGAGGTAGGTTGGGTAATTGGGACTATATCTCAGCTTATGAGCTGCATTTATCTACTGCATTTGGTACTCCAGATGTGACCTCCTTTATATTGCTGTGACCAAATTTAGACCAGGCGATCATTTACGTACCACTTGTGATCAGCGTGCCAAGATCTACCAGTTGCTAACCTTTTTAACTCCCCTTCCTGTTCCCATACCATCCTTCCTGTTCTGGGTCTCATTCATTGCCAGAGTGAAGACACACACACACTGGAGTAACAGCGCCACATATTCTGCTTGGTATGAAGATTGAATTCTCCAATTTTAGGGAACCAACAATCCCCCTTCTCTCTTTAACCCCCCTCTCTTCCCTGTGCCTTTCCAAGATGTGCACCCATTTCTCATATTATTCTGCCCTCTTTGCTCTCCCATGGTCCCCTTCTTCATCTCTTCTTCTGGCCTCTCTTCTCTTCTTAGGATTTTGTTTCCTTTTCACCATCTGGCCTTTGCCCACCCGTCTGCCAATCACCCCCTCTCATCTGTATCCACCTGTTACTTGCCTGGTTTTGTCCCATGCCCTCCTCTCTTCCAGCTTTCTCCTTTCCCTGCAAACAGTCTGAAGAAGGGTCCAGATCTGCAATTTTGTTTGTCCATTCTCTCCACAGATGCTGCCTGACCCATTGAGTTACTCCAGCGCCTTGTATTTTTTTGCACAAGACTGCAGTTCCTCCTGCCTTCTGTTTGTTTTGTTTTTGTTCTGCATTTACAGTTGATACTATTTTATTTTCAACATAATCTCAGGGAAGCTTTCTCTTTCAGGTTTATAATCGACTTGACAGAAATTGCTGTGGATTTCGACCTAGAAAGGAAGATACTTGTGCTCAAAATGGCCTGAAAATGAAATGTGACAATCAGGACAACATCAGCTTGTTTCACATTTTGTACAGAGATCGTGATCCACGGCATTTGGTCTTCATAGACAATAAGGGCTTCTTTGACAGAAATGAAGACAACTTAAATTTTAAAGTATTGCAAGGAATAACTGAGTGAGTATCTATTTGGAATGGGATATTAAAATTACAGCAGGATTATATGCTATGTTGAGACCCAATATACACACTATAGTGATACTGTTATGAGCCAAGCCATGAAGAGTATCTCTCTTCACTTCTTTATTTTTAGATTACCATCCATGGAGCAAAACACAAAAGTAATGAGGAGATGGAAACATAAAATACACGTATGATCAAGTGTTTCATTTTCATTCAGTCTAGCAGATTTGATTCTTGACAAAGAAATCCCATCTGATTGAAGGTATTAAAAGGAGAAGTAAAAGACAAATATTATTGCATAGCCATCAGTCTGAAGAAGGGTCTCAACTCAAAATGTCACCTATCCATGTTCTCCAGAGATGTGCCTGACCTGTTGAGTTACTCCAGTACTTTGTATCATTGTGTGTATTAATCAGCATCTGCAGTTCTTTTGTTTCTTCAGCAATTTTTGGTTTACTTTTAATTTTCATTATATTTCAGTCAGTACAACTGAAATGGCTGTTAGAATTTAGCAAGACTATTGACAGAGCATTACTGTTGGTTTAAGTCCCATGTTAGGTCCTCCTTTCCTGAAGAACACCTGTGATTTGATATTGCAGAAACTTGAAAGTCACCATGACCATTTAAAATTTCAGATTAATCAATTAGCCAAATCTAAATTTACCACCTGAATTCTCTCAGCAATTGAGGACACGTGGTTTCCTGCAGTAGCCTTCTGTGAGTTGTGGAACTGAGAAAAAAAAATCATATTCCCTTTGCAGAGCTGCCCCAAATTATTGCAGGATGCAGCTGTTGGCTTCCAATGTTGGAAAGAGACCTGATAAGATTTAGTTTAGATACGGCGTGAAAACAGGTCGTTTGGCCCACCGAGTCCACGCCGACAATTGATCACTCACACACTAGTTCCACGTTATCCCAGTTTTGCATTCTACACATTATGGGCATATTACACAAAGTGCTGCAGTCGGTACCCGGACGTGGCGTTGAAGGACGAGAAGCCGAAGCAAAGAAGTTGAAGCCAAATAGCCGAATGGAAACGAAGCCGAAACGCCAAATAACCTAAAGCATATGAAGCCGAAACGCCAACGAATCGAAAGCATACGAAGCCGAAACGCCAACGAACAGAAAGGGCAGGACGCCCAAAAACCAACTAACTGAAAGGCTGCGTCACCTGAAAGCAAACTCACCGAATGGCTGCTCTGCCGAAAACGCCACCTAACCGAAAAGATGCGTCACCTACAAGCCAACTAACCGAATGCCACTCTGCCAAAAAGTCAAATAACGGACATGAGGTCGCTGGGGGGCAGGACTTGTTAGCAATTGTTCCAGACCCCCGCGTCCATCACATCACTGGCCGGTGGAGACGGGAGGGTGGGGGTCATTTTCCCACACAAGCCATTATTTGACTTTTCGGGCAGAGCGGCATTCGGTTAGTTGGCTTGTAGGCGACGCAGCCTTTCAGTTAGGTGGCGTTTCGGCAGAGCGGCCATTTGGTGAGTTTGCTTTTAGCCGACGCAGCCTTTCGGTTAGTTGGCTTTTCGGCTTCGTATGCTTTCGATTATTTGGCATTTCAGCTTTGTTTCCATTCGGCTATTTGGCTTCAACTTCTTTGCTTTGGCTTCTCGTCCTTCGATGCCACATCCGCACACGCTGTAGTCACTCAGCCGACTCAATCATTCTGAAGAAGGGTCCTGACATCACCAATCCATGTTCTCCAGCGATGCTGCCTGGCCCACTAAGTTACTCTATCAGTTTGTGGCCTTTTATATATTAACCATCATCTGCAGTTCTTTAACTACATCCAATGATAATACCTTACTTGGTTAAAGCAGACAATTGGAAATAACGGACACCATTCGCCCCCTCCCCCCAATGGTCCGTTATAATGTGGGTGTGCTGCACTAAACACAAATACAATCAAGCAAGGTACAAAGGGTTAAGTGAAGATAGTTAATGGCTACAGGGAAGGGAAATAGTAAATAGCACAGCGGGAGAATTCTGGTCCAAATTCAATATTTCAAAATGATACTTGGCCATTTGGGCATAAAATTATATATTCAATGTACCTCATCCAAGCCAAGTTCTGTGCTCTCCTGGGAAAGAAATAATGCAAAATGGAATGTGTTCAGGTCCATGCTCTAAATAGAATTACCCATTGAGCACTGTGAAATCGGCAGATTGTCCATGAGATGCGATTTTTTGCTCGCCTGCAATAGCCCAGATGGTTATGAAATATATAAATCTTCCATAGCAATTAGGATAAACTCTTTTTGCAATTTGAATACTGTATGTAGGCTCCTTAAAGTGCTAAATATCAGGAGAATTCAGCCACAGAATCACGATTCCCAGGGGCATGCTGTTAAGTTTGACTGTTACCACATTTTTACAGTGGAGAAAGACGGGAGGACAGAGGATCTCGTGGGAGTCACTGGAAGGGTCTTGAGAGCAGTCAGTGTTACGGACACAGATGCTGAAGACCCTGTGCGTATGAAGATAGACAAATCTCCTGAGCCTGATTAGATATATCCAAGGACACTTTGGGAAGCTAGATAGGAATTTGCAGGAGCCCTAGGGAAAATTTATGAGTCGTCTTTAAATATAGGGGAGATGCCGGAAGACTGGAGGGAGACAAATGTTGTGCCTCTATTCAAGAATGGCTACAAAGAAAAGGCTGGGAACTACAGGTCAGCGAGCTAAACATCTGTGATTGGAAAGTATTCTGAGGGATAGGATATACATGCACTTCTGTGGACTGTGCTGATTCGGGTGAGTCAACATGGTTTTGTACGTGGGAGGTCGTGTCTCATGAATCTGATTGAGTTTTTCAAGGATGTGACCAGAAAGGTCAACAACGGCAGAAATGTAGACATAGATTTTAGTATGACATTTGACAAGATTCCGCATGGTAGGCTGCTCTGGAAGTTTCGATCCCAAGGGATTCAAGGAGAGATAGCTGAATGGATAGAAAATTGGCTTCATGGAAGGAAGCAGAGGGTGATGGTGGAAGGTTGCTTTTCGGACTGGAGGCTTGTCACTAATGGTGTGCCTCAGCAGTTTGTCAACTACATTAATGATTTGGATGAGAACATACAGGGCATGGTTAGCAAGTTTGTAGACGACACAAAAGTGGGAGGTATTGCAGATAGTGTAGGTGGTTATCAAAAATTGCAGCAGGATCTTGACCGGTTTTGATGGAATTTAATACAGAGAAATATGAGGTGTTGCATTTTGGGAGCACTAACATGGGCAGAACCCACACAGTGAATGGTAGGGCTCTGGCTAGTGTTGTAGAGCAGACGGATCTAGGAGTACAGGTACACAGTTCATTGAAAATGGCATCACAGGTAGATAAGGTGGTCAAAAAGCATTTAGCACATTGGTTTTCATCAGTCAGAGCATTGAGTATAGAAGTTGGGAGGTTATGTTGTAGTTGCATAAGACGTTGATGAGACCGCATTTAGAGTATTGTGTTCAGTTTTGGGCACCATGTTATAGGAAAGATGTTGTCAAGCTTGAAAAGGTTCAGAGAGGATTTACAAGGAGGTTGCCAGGGCTTGAGGGTCTGAGCTATAGGGAGAGGTTGAGCAGGCTAGGACTCTATTCCTTGGAGCACAGGAGGATGAACGGTGATCTTATAGAGGTGTACAAAATCATGAGAGGGATGGATCGGGTAGACGCACAGTGTTTCCTTTTGCCCCGAGTAGGGGAATCGAGAACCAGAAGGCTTAGGTTTACTGTGAGGGAGGAAAGGTTTAATAGGAACCGGAGGGGAAACTTTTTCACACAAAGGTTGGTAGGTGTATGGAGCGAGCTGCCGGAGGATATGTGCACCTGATGATTTTATAAATCTCAATAAGATCACCACTCAGCCACCGAAACTCCGGGGAAAAAAGACCCAGTCGACCCAGCCTCTTCTGATCCGAGAACACCCTCATAAAGTTTTTTTGCGCCCTTTCCAGTTTAATGACATATTTCCCATAACTGGGCAGTCATATGTATACAATACTCCATATGTGTCTTTACCAAAGTCTTGCCCAACTTTAATATAATGTCCCTATATCCATATACTATTTAGCAGGATAAAAAGACACAAAATGCTGGAGTAACTCAGCGGGTTAGGTGGCATCCCTGCAGAACATAGGTGACATTTCGAGTTGGGACCCTTCTTCAGACTCACTTACTTGGCTTTGACCCACCCTCACCTCTCTTATTCAGCATTCTCTCTTCTACTACAATCAATCTGAAGAAGGGTCCTGACCCCAAACCTCACCTATCCTTTCCTTCCACAGATGCTGCGCGACCTGTTGAGTTACTCCAGCGCTTTGTGCTTTGCTGCAGTTCCTTGTATCTCCATGTTCCAACTCCTGTACTCAATATCTCAATTGTTGAGGACCAGCGTGCCAAACGCCTTCTTCATCACCCTCTCCACTTGAGTCACACTTTCATGGAACCATGCACCTGTACCCTTGGACTCTCTGTTCTGCAGCGCTCTGCTTTACTACCCTGGTTTGTCTTACATGCAACACATTATATCTATCTTAATTAAATTTAATCTGCCATTCCTTATCCATGCTACAGTAAATTATCTAATGCAAAAATTCTTGCAAGAATTACATTCTAAATGTTGCACAGCTTCAAAGAAAGATTTAAATTCAGCTATAAATAAATGACTTTGGGGGTAACAAAAAGAACAATGTTGAGTAAAATTGGTCTTTGGATCATTCATTGGATCATTGGGTTAGCACGATCAAAGCTTCATCTGTCAGCCAAGATTTTTCAATGTAATTTGTTGGAGGCTGGTCATCCAGTTAGCTATGGTGATGGCAGGACAGACAGAGTTGGGTGCAAACAACAGCTTTGGATAATTTGGCTTGAACAGTGAGGAGGACACTAAAAGATGCAGTGCCAAGATGTGGCAAACTCCCAACGAAAGAATTTATGCAGCTTGGAAACATGATCATGGAAATCTAGGTGGCAAACTGAGCTTGTCTTATAAAGAGGGCAACTGTTTCTCTTACTTACATTAATGCACATGAATGAGTCTGAAGAAGGGTCTTGACCCTAAACGTCACCTATTCCTTCTGCAGTTGTTCAGAGCCCTAGTGAGACCACACCTGGTGTATTGTGTGCAGTTTTGGTCCCCTAATTTGAGGTAGGACATTCTTGCTATTGAGGGAGTGCAGCGTAGGTTTACAAGGTTAATTCCCGGGATGGCAGGACTGTCATATGCTGAGAGAATGGAGCAACTGGGCTTGTACACTCTGGAGTTTAGAAGGATGAGAGGGAATCTCATTGAAACATATAAGATTGTTAAGGGCTTGGACACGCTAGAGGCAGGAAACATGTTCCCGATGTTGGGGGAGTCCAGAACCAGGGGCCACAGTTTAAGAATGAGTAAGCCATTTAGAACGGAGACGAGGAAACACTTTTTCTCACAGAGAGTGGTGAGTCTGTGGAATTCTCTGCCTCAGAGGGCGGTGGAGGCAGGTTCTCTGGATGCTTTCAAGAGAGAGGACTCTTAAAATAGTGGAGTCAGGGGATATGGGGAGAAGGCAGGAACGTGGGTACTGATTTAGGATGATCAGCCATGATCACATTGAATGGCGGTGCTGGCTTGAAGGGCCAAATGGCCTACTCCTGTACCTATTGTCTATTGTCTATTGTCTATTCCTTTTCTCCAGAGATGCTGCCTGACCCGCTGAGTTACCCCAGCATTTTGTATCTATCCTCGGTGTAAACCAGCATCTGTAGGTCCTTCCTACACATTCAAAATATGACATGGTTTGCTTCCGTATAATATGTGCAGGAAGAAGGCTGTGAACAGCACATAAGATCTTTTGTGATATTTCCACAGATTTCCGGAATCTGCCATATCCATACTGAAGAACGGACTTCTCCGAGAGAGACTTCTTCAGTCCTTGTTCCTTGACCAACTTTACTGGGAGAGCCAGGGAGGTCGCAGGGGAATCGAGAAGCTGATTGATGTGATTGAAAGGAGGGCAACTATTTTTCTTACTTACATTAATGCACATGGACTCAAGGTGCTACCTATGAATGAGTAATTGCACTATTGATTAGTATCCTGTGAAGCATCAACTATTGACAAAAGAGGTTATTCCTCAATGCTTTATTCTTGACAGCAATTTTCTGTATTAATTTTTATACATATAAAATCTATTCTAGATTTACTTTTAGTTATTAAAAAGTAAAATAAATAGTTAAAAGGCAGGGAAGATGTCTGTAACAAAAAAAATACTGCCAGCCAAAGTACTTAAAGAACAGCAATTTTGGAATGAGCACTTTTTGTAAAAATGTCTTCGCCATTGGACACTGACGAGGCAGAATAATCAAAGTTTGATAGGCTTTGAAGAAGTTATTTTTGCCTGCCTGAGAACATATGAATTATATAAAACAAAGACACTTTTAAATATCTATATATTTTAATGTACCAAGAAACTGACTAGTACTCAAATGCAACGTGAATATTTCAGTATAGTTTTTTTTAAAGCTATTTTCTGTAATATAAAATGAAGTCACTCACATGTTGGACCAGACTTTTATTAAAATCATTTTGGTCTTCCATAAAATGCATTTATTTATTACATCTTCATACTGTTTTGAGATTATGAGCTCTGAATAGACCCCCTGGAATACACAAAGTATTACTTATTTTTGATCTGCAGTGGGCTGGTCAGAGTGGAGACCTGGCTTGTGATCTCTGCACAAAAATAAAGAAGCAAAAACAACATTTCTTCAATTTGTTCATGAATTGCAACCACAAGCTGCTGACAATGCCTGTATTTAATATCCATAACCATTCTATAGCCAATAGAATGGTAGTGGTTCCCTCTGACAGATGAATCACCTGCCCTGCACAATTGCCTAAGAGTTGGTCAAGCTTTGCCCTCTCTCTTGCCGGGCTCACTACATGTTGCCTGAGAAAACTCTCCCGAACACACTTGACAAATTTCACCCCAACTAAGCCATTGGCACCTTGGCAGTCCCAGTGCCAGGGAAAAATTAAAATCCCCTATTATGATAACCCTATTAGTCTCACAGCTGTCTGCAATGTCCTGGAATATTTGTTCCTCTAAGTCCCAATGACTATTGTGAGCCGAAACTGCAATCGCAGCAAGATAACCATTGCCCCGAGTGAGTAAGGGAGTGGATGAGAAAATGGGAGTGAATGGTAGCACAACGGTCAAAAACCTGATGTGAGTCTCCAAACTTTTTAGTAAGGATATTGAGATAGCATTGCACTTCTGAAAGACCTCTGTTGTCTGGACCATCGGAAATTTTATCCATGAAGGCAGTTCTTGGAATATTTGCAAAACTGACCTGGGTCTATCCAAGGCACCAAAGAAACATTTCTTATCAACTAATAATGGAGTGCTCAAATGTATTGTTTGGAAAAAATCCAACTCCCTCAACCAGACTGCTTCCTCAAGGAGAGGACAAGAATAAATAAGAAATTAGTCAACTAGGCAGGGGTGGTCTCTGGAGGTCTGTTTGCGTACAAGGTAAAAACCTGGCATTAACACAGCAATCACAACCTGGCCACATCAAACTGATTTTAAACTGAGCACAAGCATTTCAGCATGTTCCATAGCTCACCAGAAGCAGTTACAGAAAGTAGAGAAAAAGACTTGCAATGCTATTTACCGGAGATAACACCGGAATAGTACCCAGCAAATCATCTTCACTTGGGTATGTTACTTTTTCTCATAACACGGAAGCAGGCCATTTGGCCTATCGAGTCTCAGTTGGTTCCCGCAGCAATTCCATCATTCCCCTATTTATAGGAATGAATGTGTTAACATATGATGAGCATTTGACGGCACTGGGCCTCTACTTGCTGCAGTTTACAAAGATGAGGGGGGGGACCTCATTGAAACGTTGAGGTCCCTTTTCCCTTCACTGTCTTTCATACCACACCGCTCATCGTGAGCTGTCATTAGTCCTCCCAAAGTGCATCACTGTGAACTGATCAGCATTATATGCAATTTGCCACTGCTCCGTCCATTATTCTGTAACCTATGATTATCGTCCTCACTATCAAAAACTCTGTCCATATTTGTGTCATTTTTAAACTTACTATTCATACATCCGACATTCATATCCGAAGTAATTTAACATACAGTATATATCAAACAGTAAAGGTCTGAGCGCTGATTTTTATAGCCCACCACAGGACACAGTCTTCCAGCACAAAAGCAACCCACCACCATTAACCTCTTCCTCCTATTACCAAACCAACAGAGCCATAGAGTTATAGAGTCATACGGCGTGGAAACAGGCCCTTCGGCCCAACTTGCGCGCAACAGCCAACATGTCCCAGCTACACTAGTCCCACACAAATCCCACCTGCCCGTGTTTGGTCCATATCCCTCCAAATCTGTCCTATCCATGTGCCTCTCTAACTGTTTCTTAAATGTTGGGTTAGTCCCTGCCTCAACTACTTCCTTTGGCAGCTTGTCCCATACACCCACCACCCTTTGTGTGAAAAACTTACCGCTCAGATTCCTATTAAATCTTTTCCCTATGAACTCTGGTCCTCAATTCACCTACTCTGGGCAAGAGACTCTGTGCCTCTCAGCCACTTGTACTTCCATTCACAGAGGATCTTCTTTATTCTAAACTGATATTCCCAAACATTAGAAATAGGATATTAAATTCAGATGCAATTTTGAATCACTGCATCCTGGTGTATATGACAATAAACTAATGTAAGTATCCTTCAGAAAGTAAAATGACTTTACACAATATTTTCATGTCCATGTATACTCGCTTTTAGATATCTGTGAAGTGAAAATGCCTTTCAATTATCTTATAAATTACTGTACATGGACTTGATATATACTCAAATCCATATATACGTATACTATTTTATGAGATTATTAAAAAATATTTTATTTTGCACTGATAGCGTCTTCTTATTGAGTCCACACACAAGATTTGATGTTGTTCAGCCAGAGCTGAACACACTTCTCAGCATCTGCACAATAGTGTCTGTCTTGCGCCTCTTGTGCATCTTGTGTGTGGTGGTGGAAAGATTGGTGATAACAGGGCCGTGACGTGAATGCTCTTTCATGACCCCACTGATACCTTAAAGATCTGAAGCAACATCATTTAGTCTCTCAAATTTCTTATTCCTGTGACCTCGCAGGGCCAGAGTGCCACAGGATCACACACTCATTTCTTTCACAAGGAGTACACTAGTTGCTTATGAATTATTTGACAAAACCACAAGCTTTGCAACTCTTCCAATGAAACTCAAGCTCGGAGAAGGGAAGATCAGCCGACCTTAAAATAATTGGTTTGTTCCGCAAGAGGAGATGAACACTTGCATGTAAACTGGGGAATTGAGCAGTGTTAGTAAACTCACGAGAGACTAAACAGGGGCTTAAATTCCAATTAGGCTGCCTTTGCTGAATTAAGAATGGGGAAGCCAGCCATATCATGCCAACAGCCTTAGATCCTACCCCTCATGATAACAAAGGATATATTTAATGCAAAGCTAGATAGATTCTTGATTAGTACACATGTCAGAGGTTATGGGGAGAAGGCAGGAGAATGGGGTTAGAAGGGAGGGATAGATCAGCCATGATTGAATGGCAGAGTAGATTTGATGGGCCGAATGGCCTTATGACAACATCTGTGGGTGTACTGAATCACGACAACCAGTGCATGCACCTGCACACTCAGGGCCGCCTCTTTAAACTGCCAACATAAAGCAGAGTAGATGACATTTTCTCTGCTGGCCGTAGCCAAGATCTTTCTGGGGCTGCATATTAAAACACTTTATATTTCCTCCACTGGGAAGAGCATAACGCTGAAGTAATCAACCCTGGAAGCTCAGTCATTCCTACATTCAGCTGGAAAACATCTGTCTGAGGTCTTCAAGGATGGACTGACTGAACTACTGAGGGAGGTCGCATCTCGCTGAAGAATACTCCTCGACCCAACGATGCAAGTGAGGGATCAGCCTCTGGGCCACACAAAGAGAAATGGATTTCTGAAATATGCCACTGTAGCCTTGGGATCTGCTCTTATTATCCTATTCTTGCTCCAAAAGTTGGCAAAGCTCTTGCTGGTGAAAGAATCAAATTAAGAAATAAGAATTAAAACTAAGTTATATTCCCAATTGTTAACACGATGTTTCCTTTTGACTCTTCAAAACCTCTTCAAGAGGTTTTAATCTAATCACTTTTGAAATATATAATGCCACAGTAGATAGTGTGCAGACTGATTGAAATTACATATACCTACTAGACTAAGTGGGACCCGTTGGGTCCCAGCATCACACAGGAGGGCTGGTCATCCAACGCAATATTCCACCTCTCCACCAATTCTAATATTGGTGGCCAGTTGGGGGGGGGGGGGGGGGGGCTTTCTGGAGTGCTAGTATGGGTGTTGTGGGCTGAAGGGACTGGTTTCCAGTGGGCTAGTATGCAAATTGCGCGCCAAATGGATTCTTGGGCTGGCGTCTCAGTCAATCAAGCCTGTTGTGCTGGCAACTCACTCACTCACGGCTGGTGGGCTGGTAGTTGACTCACGGCTAATCCTTGAAATTCTATTTCAAGCAGGGTATAAGGCCACCAAATTCAAGTGCAGTTTCTTACCACTTCTAGCAGGGTGCAAGGCCACTAAATTCAAGTGCAGTTTCATACCATTTGAAGTAGGGTGCAAAGCCACTAAAGACAGCGAGTCGTGACCTCTCCCTCCTCCATCTTGCAGAGACTGAGCCACACCCACATTTCCGGGTTTTATAACCCCTCCCCCCCCCCCCCCCGCCGGAAAAGGTGTGGCTTTCATGGAGTGATTGACAGGAGAGAGATTCTCAACATTTAAAAAAAAACACTTTTATTTTTCATTGATGGGAAGAATTCTCTGCACCTGCTCAGCAGAGGGGGACTGAGTAAGATGGCCAAAAATCACAGCCGTAAGTGGTAGCGTTTTATCTAAAATCAATATACAGTGCAAACAGGAAGTAAGTGTATTTACAGTAGTGCCGTTTAACTTCAAGCCAAGGCACCCAAGCCACCATTTGCAGTAAGTAGTGCCTTTCAACTTCATGCCAAAGCACCCAAGCCACCATTTGCAGTAAGTAGTGCATTTCAACTACATGCCACCATTTGCAGTAAGTGGTGCCTTTCAACTTCAAGCCAAAGTACCCAAGCCACCATTTGCAGTAAGCAATGCCTTTTAACTTCAAGCCATTGCATCCAAGCCACCATTTGCAGTAAGTAGTGGCTTTCAACTTCATGTCACCATTTGCAGTAAGTGGTGCCTTTCAACTTCAAGCCAATGCACCCACGCCACCATTTGCAGTAAGTAGTGGCTTTCAACTTCAAACCACACCCAAGCCACACCCAAGCCACCAATAGCTGTAAGAGGTGCCTTTCAACTTCAAATCAAAGCAACCAAGCCACCATTTGCAGTAAGTAGTGCCTTTCAACTTCAAGCCACACCCAAGCCACCATTTTCAGTAAGTAGTGCCTTTCAACATCAAGCCACACCCAGGCCACACCCAAGCCACCATTTGCAGTAAGTAGTGCCTTTCAACTTCAAGCCAAAGCAACAAGCCACCATTTGCAGTAATAGTGCCTTTCAACTTCAAGCCAAAGCTCCCAAGCCACCATTTGCAGTAAGTAGTGCCTTTCAACTTCATGCCACCATTTGCAGTAAGTGGTGTCTTTCAACTTCAAGCCACACCCAAGCCACACCCGCCACCATTTGCAGTAAGTAGTGCCTTTCAACTTCATGCCACCATTTGCAGTAAGTAATGCCTTTCAACTTCAAGCCAATGCACCCACGCCCCCCCATTTGCAGTAAGTAGTGCATTTCAACTTCAAGCCACACACAAGCCACCATTTGCAGTAAGTAGTGCCTTTCAACTTCAAGCCAAAGCTCCCAAGCCTCCATTTGCAGTAAGTAGTGCTTTTCAACTTCAAGTCAAAGCTCCCAAGCCACCATTTGCAGTAAGTAGTGCCTTTCAACTTCATGCCACCATTTGCAGTAAGTGGTGTCTTTCAACTTCAAGCCACACCCAAGCCACACCCAAGCCACCATTTGCAGTAAGTAGTGCCTTTCAACTTCAAGCCACAATTTGCAGTAAGTAGTGCCTTTCAACTTCAAGCCAATGCACCCACGCCCACCATTTGCAGTAAGTAATGCCTTTCAACTTCAAGCCACACCCAAGCCACCATTTGCAGTAAGTAGTGCCTTTCAACTTCATGCCAACATTTGCAGTAAGTGGTGTCTTTCAACTTCAAGCAACACCCAAGCCACCATTTGCAGTAAGTAGTGCCTTTCAACTTCAAGCCAAAGCAACCAAGCCACCATTTGCAGTAATAGTGCCTTTCAACTTCAAGCCAAAGCTCCCAAGCCACCATTTGCAGTAAGTAGTGCCTTTCAACTTCATTCCAACATTTGCAGTAAGTGGTGTCTTTCAACTTCAAGCCACACCCAAGCCACCATTTGCAGTAAGTAGTGCCTTTCAACTTCAAGCCAAAGCAACCAATCCACCATTTGCAGTAAGTAGTGCCTTTCAACTCATGCCACCATTTGCAGTAAGTGGTGTCTTTCAACTTCAAGCCACACCCAAGCCACACTCAAGCCACCATTTGCAGTAAGTAGTGCCTTTCAACTTCAAGCCAAAGCAACCAAGCCACCATTTGCAGTAATAGTGCCTTTCAACTTCAAGCCACAGCTCCCAAGCCACCATTTGCAGTAAGTAGTGCCTTTCAACTTCCTGCCACCATTTGCAGTAAGTAGTGCCTTTCAATTTCAAGACACACCCAAGCCACGCCAACCAGGGGAGGGGGGGGGGGGGGGTGGCGCTTTCTGGAGCGCTGGTATGATCCATTTTACAACCAATAGACATTTTCTTGCAAGCTTTAGAACCAATAGAGACACTTTTTGTAAGCTTTAGAACCAATAGACATTTTTTTGCAAGCTTTAGAACCAATAGACATTTTTTTGCAAGCTTTAGAACCAATAGAAATTTTCTTGCAAGCTTTAGAACCAATAGACATTTTTTTGCAAACTTTAGAACCAATAGACATTTTTTTTGCAAGCTTTAGAACCAATAGACATTTTTTGCAAGGTTTAGAACCAATAGACATTTTTTGCAAGCTTTAGAACCAATAGACATTGTTTTTGCAAGCTTTAGAACCAATAGACATTGTTTTTGCAAGCTTTAGAACCAATAGACATTTTTTGCAAGCTTTAGAACCAATAGAGACACTTTTTGCAAGCTTTAGAACCAATAGAGACACTTTTTGCTAGCTTTAGAACCAATAGACATTTTTGCAAGCTTTTGATCCAATAGACATTTTTTTTGCAAGCTTTAGAACCACTAGACATTTTTTGCAAGCTTTAGAACCAATAGAGACACTTTTTGCTAGCTTTAGAACCAATAGACATTTTTTGCAAGCTTTTGAACCAATAGACATATTTTTTGCAAGCTTTAGAACCAATAGACATTTTTTGCAAGCTTTGGAACCAATAGAGACACGTTTTGCAAGCTTTAGAACCAATAGACATTTTTTTGCAAGCTTTAGAACCAATAGACGTTTTTTTGCAAGCTTTAGAACCAATAGACACTTTCTTTGCAAGCGTTAGAACCAATAGACATTTTTGTGCAAGCTTTATAACCAAGAGACATTTTTTTGCAAGCTTTAGAACCAATAGAGACACTTTTTGCAAGCTATAGAACCAATAGTCATTTTTTGAAATCTTTAGAACCAATAGACATTTTTTTGCAAGCTTTAGAACCAATAGACATTGTTTTGCAAGCTTTAGAACCAATAGACACTTTTTTGCAAGCTTTAGAACCAATAGACACATTCTGCAAGCATTTTAGAACCGCTAAGGGCACTTACATTTGAGTAAACATGTGTTCAGTGTTATTCACAGCTTAGAGAAACGTGACCCTCTGCCTTCCTCCATCTTGAAGAGACTGTGTGGCACACCACTTCCTGGTTTTATAGTCCCTCCCCCCTTCCGCCAGCGGGGGCAGCAGAGAGAATGGGGAATTTTGTAAAAACATTAATATCTCTGTCATTTTTAATCGACGGGAAAAATCCTCGGCACACATGCGGCGGAGGGGGGTTCTGAGCGAGGTGACCAAAAATGACGGCCGTAGGTGGCGGAGTTCTCTCGGAAATTGCAGCACAGATGGCCCAAAGCGGTCATGAACAGACTTTTAGTAATATAGATAGATAGTGACTCCTGCTGTGTGTTAGGAAACGTTTTCACATTTCTTTGCACTTCTGATAATCATTCTGAGTTTATAGAGTATTTTCACACACAGAAAAGCCTCTTTTGATGTAAAATTATCTTCCCGCATATTTTGTTTAGTTTAGAGATATAGCATGGAAACAGGCTTTTCAGGCCACTGTCCAAGCTGACCTTCAATCACCTGTTGACACGAGTTCTATGTTTTCAATGCACTCTACCACTTTGTACACATTACCAGCAATTTTACAGAGATCAATTAACCCTCAAACCCACACGTCTTTGGGACAGGGGTGCAAGGTGAAGTCCCCACAGGAATTCCATTCAGTCAGGGAGAACGTGCAAACTCCACTAAGACAGCACCCGAGGGCAGGATTGAACCCAGGTCTCTTGTGCGATGAGGCAGCAGCTCTACCAACTGCGCCACTGTGCTCACTCTTTCTGCGGCATCCAAGTCTTTTCTCTTTTCATATTGGAGATAAAAACTGTAATTAAGTGATGTCATCCCTTAAATATGGTGCGGAACAGCTGAAATCCATCTTTAGATAATAGTTTGGAACAGGACAGATAGAAGTTCTGCCTTTAATTGCTTCATTGGAAAGTAACAAAACCTTTAATTGTCAATGAGCAACTAAATGGCTTCAGCCATATATGGGAATGGTAATAAAATAAATGTGTTATTAGATGAATAATTGATTGACTAAAGCGGAGTCAAGAACTCAAATTACTCCATGGCAGTTGTGGAATTTAAATTCTGTTAATTAAATAAATTAATTTTTGAGCATATTTCAAGTTATTCAAAATGTTTATCCGGGGCAGTGTATACGTCATCTGATATGAATAAAACCAGATGTCAGTTTCTCTTGTAAAGTCTTCATCTCAAATAGAGACTAACCCGTGCCAAAATTGTGAGAGTCTTGCCATGGACTTGTTAAGAAACAAGCAGGTACAATCATACTCACAGATTCAATGCCCAAGATAAACACAACATGCTGGAGTAACTCAGCGGTCTCTGGAGAGAAGGAATTGGTGACGTTTTGGGTCGCGCTCCTTCTTCAATAAAGGGGAGAGGGAAACTGGAGGTGTGAAAAGGTACGGCGACTAGGAGTGGCGCCCGGTCTAATCGAGCCCAAGGCTGCAGCGGGGCCTCCAGTGGCCCACCACGCTGACACCTCAATCTTAACGCATTAACCCACAAACATGCGGTCCCTCACCTCACACGGCTGCCGCTCGGACACCGTGCCCCAGAGTGCCTCCCACAGCTGTTCATAACTCCTTTCCAGACCTCCAGTTTCCCTCTCCCCTGACTCTCAATCTGAAGAAGGGTCTCAACCCGAGACATCACCTATTCTTTTTCCCCAGAGATGCCTCCTGACTCGCTGAGTTACTCCGGCATTTTGTGTCTATCTTCGGTGTAAACCAGAATCTGCAGTTCCTTCCTACACAGCAAGGTCTTAGACCCGTCCATCTCTATGCTGTCCCATTGGCGGGGGCGATGGCAAAGTAGCAGTGGTATTGTCAATAGAAAGTAGGTCCTGGAGATTTCAGCTTTGGCTCAAATCACAAGAGGGTAAGGACATCTCCTGTGAATGACCACCTAGTGATCACCAAGAGTTGGAAACAATAGTTGAACATCAGGATAATCCTTCAATATGGCGGTGTCGTGGCGGATGGAGGAAAAGAATGATTCTGATGTGCAGGCTGGGGTTTTACCTCCCAGGCCCTCGGACGGGCTCTGTGCGTCCCAAGGTCAGCTGTGGGAGGCGCCCTGGGGCACGGTGTCCGAGTGGCGACTGTGTGAGGTGATGGGTCGATGTGTCAAGATCGAGGTGTCAGCGTAGGGGGCCACTGGAGGCCCTGCTGCAGCCTGGGGCTCGATTAGCTTGGGTGCCGCTTCAAGTGGCCATTCACGTGGATTGGACACGGCCTGCAGCAGCACGGAGCTGCGGGGGCAGTGGCGCACGACACCGACAGCATTGCCTGGCCAGACCAACCCCCACCATTCCAACCCAGTGCCGACGTCAGGACAATGGGCCTTTATGGCCAAGTTAAAACTCTTAACAAGTCTGAACATTACAACTGAAATCATGGCGACCCTTGTATGCTGCTTCAGTGCAATCTACTATCTTACCTTCTTGTACTTAAGTATGATTGTGCAAAATATATAGTTCAAGTTCAAGTGAGTTTATTGTCATGTGTCCCTGATAGGACAATGAAATTCTTGCTTTGCTTCAGCACACAGAACATAGTAGGCATTTACTACAAAACAGATCAGTGAGTCCATATACCATAATATAAATATATACACACATGAATAAATAAACTGATAAAGTGCAAATAACAGATAATTGGTTATTAATAATCAAAGTTTTGTCCGAGCCAGGTTTAATAGCCTGATGGCTGTGGGGAAGTAGCTATTCCTGAACCTGGTTGTTGCAGTCTTCAGGCTCCTGTACCTTCTACCTGAAGGTAGCAGGGAGATGAGTGTGTGGCCAGGATGTTGTGGGTCTTTGATGATACTGCCAGACTTTTTGAGGCAGCGACTGCGATAAATCCCCTCGATGGAAGGAAGGTCAGAGCCGATGATGGACTGGGCAGTGTTTACTACTTTTTGTAGTCTTTTCCTCTCCAGGGCGCTCAGCTTGCCAAACCTAGCCACGATGCAACCGGTCAGCATGCTCTCTACTGTGCACCTGTAGAAGTTAGAGAGAGTCCTCCTTGATAAACCGACTCTCCGTAATCTTCTCAGGAAGTAGAGGCGCTGATGAGCTTTCTTGAAAATTGCATTAGTGTTCTCGGATCAGGAAAGATCTTCAGAGATGTGCACGCCCAGGAATTTGAAGCTCTTGACCCTTTCAACCATCGACTCGTTGAAATAAACGGGGCTGTGGGTCCCCATCCTACTCCTTCCAAAGTCCACAATCAGTTCCTTGGTTTTGCTGGTGTTGAGGGCCAGGTTATTGTGCTGGCACCATATGGACAGTTGCTCGATCTCTCTTCTATACTCTGACTCATCCCCATCAGTGATACGTAAGATATTTTCTGAACTGTGTGCAAAAATAATTTCACTTTACCTAGGTTCATGTAACAATAAAGTACCATTGAACCATTGTGTTGGGAGAGACACTGAATATTTGCTTTGGAGAGAATTTGAATATCCCAGATTTCTCCATCAGCAAGAGTGACAATCGTTAAATCCCTTTAAATTATGTGGGCCTAGAAGGGCATAGTTACCGGACAAGGTCCATGATAAGTGATGAGATAGCCAACATGTGGAGAAAGTTACTTCATTTATCTTTACAAATTCACTTGTTACAAATGTATGTTACATTACGGTATTCTTAACGTTAACGATACGATACGATAGAACTTTATTTATTCCAGGAGGGAAATTGATCTACCAACAGACATAAAAACACAAATACGAGAAACATGAAATTAAAGTGACGAGTGGAAAGGCTTGGGCGGATGTGCAAAGATTGGGGAGGGGGGAGGGGAGTCAGTCTCAGTCTACCCCACGACAGAAGGGGGAGGAGTTGTACAGTTTGATAGCCACAGGAAAGAAGGATCTCCTGTGGTGTTCTGTCCAGTCTGATGCAAAAGGTAATCCTCAGATTGATCAGTGTGTCATGGAGGGGGTGAGCTGCATTGTCCAGGATGCTCTGCAGTTTGAGGAGCATCCTCCCCCCCAAGAACACCTCCCATGAATCCAACTACGCCCCCAGGATTGAGCCAGCCTTCCTGATGAGTTTGTTAATCCTGTTGGCATTCGCAGCCTTTGCCCTGCTGCCCCAGCACACGGCAGTGAAGAAGATGGCACTGGCTACCATCTTACTGCAAACGTTGAAGGAGTGGTGTCTTAACAAAAAGTACAGCCGGCTCTGTCCCTTCTTGTACAGGGACCTCAGCGTTCCTGGACCAGTCCAGTGTACTAACCAGGTACACGCCAAGGTATTTGTACTCCCTCGTAAACTGCATATTCACAGCATTGATGGATGTAATCCTTATGGAGGCAGCATCACATATTTACTTTTAAATCCCCTCTATGCTCATGTGCAGCACGCACATTATCATGAATGCTATAGGCTAGAACAGGGAGCTTTGCTTCAAAGTGTGCGTTTCCACAATGCAAACTGGATGTCACGCGATCAATGAATTAGGGAACACTATTTGTATTACACGGGCCTAATTGGTTAGAAGGTGATTTCGATTGGGAACTAGAGAACCAATTAAAAGTTACTTTGGAAATTGCCAAGCAGATAAAAAGATGTCTCGGGGGGAAAAAATGTTTCCATATAACTTCACGGCGTTAATCATACACCATTGTCTCATAAGAACACAGCTGCTAGTCTGAAGAAGGGTCTCGACCCGAAACGTCACCCATTCCTTCTCTCCAGAGATGCTGCCTGTCCCGCTGAGTTACTCCAGCATTGTATGTCTACAGCTGCTACTCTAACCGCGGGTGGCCATTAAAATGTCCGGGTGATTGCTTCTAATGCGATTTGTGTAACGAAACTATTATCAGTACAATGTAACATACATTCTTTAATATTTTTAGCTCAGTAACAAAAATAAACTTGTGACTATTAAAAATACCTTTATTTTTGAAAGTCCTGCAAAAATAACTTTGTTATTGCAAGCCTGAAATTCTCCAACCCCTGACGCTCTTTTCCCTATTGACATAATTGTTTTATAAAATGATTTTCTGTAACGTGGGATTTCTTAGGAATGCAATTATTGAATTAACTGTACTCAAAGCTGGGCATTGTTGAAAATTTGTGGATTACGTTCCACCATAATTAATAACCTTACATCTCACCATGTCCAACACTGTGACATTACCTTCAGCTTGGATCTAAGAAGGGCATGGAAGAGCATATCAAGAGATGTAGCAGCCACACCTAGAAATGAAGTACCAACCGGATAAACAACACAAACATGGATATTACACTCGAGAGAGACGGAACAAAGCAATTCCAACAGATCAAAAGACATAGAACGTAGAACGGTACAGCACTGCACAGTACAGAATGGGCCCTTTGGCCCACAATGTTCATGCCGAACGTGATGCCCAGTTGGACTGATCTCATCTGCTTGCACGCGATCCACATCCCTCCATTCCCTGCAAGTCCATGTGCCTATCTAAAAGCTCCTTAAACAGCACTATCATATCTGTTTCCACCACAACCTCTGGCATAACGTTCCAGGCACCCACCATTCTCTGTGTGAAACACTTGCCCCACACATCTCCATTACATTTTTCCCCTCTCACCTTATAGCCATAAACTTTAATGTTGGACATTTCCAACATGGAAAACAAGACCTGACTGTCTATCCTATCTTTGCCTTATGTAATATTATATACTTCTTTCAAATCTCCCCTCAGCCTCCAATGTTCCGGAGAAAACAATCCAACCACTTCCTGTAGCTGCAACCCTCTATTCCAGGCAGCATTCTGGTAAACCTCCTTTGCATCCTCTCCAAAGCTTCCACATCTTTCCCATGAACTGCATGTAATACTCCAAATATGGCCAAGCCAAAGTCCTTTTGAGCTGCATCAACTTTCTGACTCTTATGTTCAATACCATAAGCAATGAAGGCAAGCATATCATCTATGCTTGTGCTGCCACCTTTAGTGAGCTATGATCTTGGACTCAAAGATCCCTCTGCACATCAATGCTGTTCAAGGGCATTGCTATTATAGCCCACCGTATCTCCTGACAGTCTCCATCACTGCCTGTAAAGGGTCTGTCCCACTTGGGCGACCTAATCCGTGAGTTCTGGTGAGTTTGCCCTCAACTCATTCTCGCAGCATGGTCGACACGAGGTTGTAGGTGGTCTTCGTAACTCTCCTTCATGCTCCACGTACTCGAGGCCTCAGCTAGGTTGCGGCGTTTTTTCAATATGTTAAAAAATGCTCGCAAGTAAAAAAAGGTCGCCATGGGATAAATCAATTATTTTTTTACTCGTAAGTTTAATCGTAGTAGGTGGTAGTAGGTCAGCATGTTAGTCGTAGGTAATCGAGGATAGTCAAAGGTAGTCGTAGATAGTCTTCATCATAGTCGAAGGGAGGTCGAAGGAGAACAAAGGAGGTCGTTTTCACTCTCCACTATTCGGTGTCCAATTTTCCCAAAGTTAATCGTAGCTAGTTGTAGCTAGTCGAAGCTAATCTTCAACACAGTCGAAGGAGGTCGACGGAGGTCTTCTACATAGTCGAAGGAGGTCTTCAACATGTCATTTTTTCAAACTATTCTAAATTCGCCAATTAGGTCACACAAGTGGGACAGACACTCTTCCAATTTTGGTGTACTCAAATCTATATTTACATCAAGTGTTTAAGAAGGAACTGCAGATGCTGGAAAATCGAAGGTACACAAAAATGCTGGAGAAACTCAGCGGGTGCAGCAGCATCTATGGAGCAAAGGAAATAGGCAATGTTTCGGGCCGAAACCCTTCTGAACCAGTCTGAAGAAGGGTTTCGGCCCGAAACGTTGCCTATTTCCTTCGCTCCATTGATGCTGCTGCATCCGCTGAGTTTCTCCAGCATTTCTGGGTACCTTACATTTACATCAAGGTCATTTTTCTATATCACAAACAGCAGAGGTCCCAGCACAGATCCCTATGGAACTCCGCTGGTCACAGGCCTCCAGCCAGCATATCCACAACTCTCTGTCTATTATGAATAAGCCAATTCTAAATCCATACAACCAAATCATTGGGTATCCCATACATCTTATTCTTCTGGATCAGCCTTCCATGAGGGACCTTACCAAAAGCCTTATTAAAATCCATGTACACAACAACTACCCCCCTACCTTCAACAATCTTCTTTGTCACCTCCTCAAAAAACACAACCAAGTTAGTGAGACACAGCCTGCCACATACAAAGCCTTGCTGGCTATGCCTAAACAGCCCATTTTCTTCTAAATCTTCCTATCTTGAAGAATTCTCTCCGATAGTTTCCCTACGACTGACATGAGGCTTATTGACATATGGTTCACTGGATTCTCTCTACTTTCTACCGTCTCTCCGCTTCCTTTCTTAAACAGAGGAACAACATTGACCACTCCGCAGTCCTCTGGGATCTCACCGGAGGCTAGAGAAAAAGCAAAGGTCCTCATCAAGGCCCCTGCAATCTCCTCTCTTGCCTTCCTCAATAACCTGGAATAGATCCCATCAGGCCCTGGGGACTTATCCACCCTAAAGTTCTTCAAGAGTCTCAGCACCACCTCCTGCTCAATTTCAAACTGCGCTAGCATATTTCTATTCTCTACACTGATATCACTGTCCTCCCATCCTTTCCCTTGGTGAATGCAGGTGAAAAGTACGTTTACTACATCACCCACATCCTCCGACCAAGCATAGATTCCCTCCTTTATCTTTGAGCTGCTCTACATTCTTCCTGGTCCATCTCTTATTTTTAACATACATATAAAGCCTTGGGGTTTTCCTTAATCCGCCTTGCTAATGACATTTCATGGCCCCTTTCTGGGCCTTCTAATTGCCCACATGAGTTCTTTGCTATTTGCATTATATTCCTCATGTCCCGTCAGATGCCGCCTTCTTAAACCTGACCCACACTTCCTTTTTCTTCCAGACCTCCTTGGTCATCCATGGTTCCCTTACGTTGACCGTGCACTTTGATCAGCTGGCCTTTAAATGACTCCCAAATGCTATCTGTGGACTTACCCAATAACAACTGAGCCCAATTTTCCCCTACCTATCCCCTGCCTAATGACATTGTGTCTGCCTTGCCCCAATTAAGTATCTTCCCCCAAGGCTCACACCCGTCCCTATTCAAAACAATCTTAAAACTTATGGAGTTGTGATCGCAATCACCAAATTCTTCTTCCACCAGACCACCCTAGAGTTCCATTTGTGGTCACAGAATCTCCTGTCTGTCTCCCAAACTATTGAGTCTCCTATCACTATTGGACGCGGAGAGCTTCCACGAGTGTGAGAGTCTAGGACTAGAGGTCATAGCCTCGGAATTAAAGGACGTTCTTTTAGGAAGGAGATGAGGAGAAATTTCTCTAGTCAGAGGGTGGTGAACCTGTGGGATTCTTTGCCACAGAAGGTTGTGGAGTCAGTGGATATTTTTAAGGACGAGATAGACAGATTCTTGATTAGTACAGGTGTCAGAGGTTATGGGGAGAAAGGAGGAGAATGGGGTTCGGAGGGAGAGATAGATCAGCCATGATTGAATTGCGGAGTAGACTTGATGGGACAAATGACCTAATTCTACACCTACTCCTTATGACCTTATGACTATTACTCTGCCTGACTTCATCCTACTCTGTTGTGCCGCAGACTGGAGGTGGGTAATTTGGAACAGGTCAGGTCTGTACTTTCTGTAATTGAAGCAGAATAAATCTTCGAAACACACATTCCAGAAATGCAGAATGCCAAAGACCCCAAATTATACTAAACCTTTATAAACACTGGTTAGATCTGAGGTTGATGAATGTGTCCAGTATTAGACAGCACACTTTAAGAAGGCCATGTGGCAGATCCAAAATAGATTTGTTTTATAATAGGAGGAGAGAGGAGAGTCTTTAATTGTGGAAAAAGTGAAGAATTTGGGTTTGTTCCCTTTGGCTCAAAGGCGGTTAGATTGTTTCTATTCCTTCTTAACAAGCCTTGAATATTATAAAACATGTTAACGATGAATGAAGACATGAGGAAATAAAACCTTAATGCACCATCATCAATCTTACCTTAAAGGACACAAAGCGCTGGAGTAACTCAGCAGGTCAGGCAGCATCTCTGGAGAACATGGACATGTGACGTTTTGGGTCGAGACCTTTCTTCTGACAGTTTCTCGACCCACAGCAGAGATGCTGCCTGACCTACGGAGTTACTCCTGCACTTTGTGTCCTTTTGTGTATTAACAAGCATCTGCAGTTCTTCGTTTCCACTTCTCTTGTCTATCAGTCTTTCTTTCTCTGTTCCACATCATTAATCTCATTACATTGTCAGCTTTCTATTAAGGAAACCAAGTTTGATTATAATATAGAGACTATAAATACAGAATCATGGAAAATATGCGAATGTTTCCTCTTGAGTACAGTCCTTCAACTTGCTGAATCTTTTACTGTTTGACTCAGCTTCTCATTTCTCCAAGGTGATTCAGACTGACAACTGGACAGTTACAGATGTAGAACACAGAAAAGTACAACCCAGGAACAGGCCCTTTGGCCCACAATGTCTGTGAACATGATGCCAAGTTAAACCTATCTCATCTCTCTGTTTCGGATCCATATTCCTCCATTCCATGCATATGCATTTGTCCATCTGAAAGCCTCTTAAATGGCACTATTGTATCTACCTCCACCACCACCCCTGGCAGCGTGTTCCAGGCATTCACCCACTCTGTGTAGAAAACGTTAATATTTACCACTCTCAGTTTTGTCCTCTAGCCTTTGATTAGACATGGAACTAGAAATGCATTCTCAGTGTACATATCTACATTCTGTTTTAGCTAAATAATTAGAGCAACATCACAAATAGACCTGGTGCCCTGAGTGGACTGTTGTCATTGTCATGACATTAATGTTAATTATAATGAAGAAAATGTCAGATTAGTGACAGCTCATTTCAGCGTTTGTGTCCTGAAAAGTTTAATTACCAATTCGTCTTTATTTATTTCCAAACACATTTCTCATAAAATTATTACAAAATGAAGTGCAACAAGTTCTGGCAAACAAAATCTGTAAATCATTAGACAGTGAAGTTATGCACCTGCCCCACTTAGGAAACCTGAACGGAAACCTCTGGAGACGTTGCGCCCCACCCAAGGTTTCCGTGCGGTTCCCGAAGGTTGCCGGTGGTTGCCGGAGGTTGCAGGTAGTGGAAGCAGGTAGGGAGACTGACAAAAACCTCCGGGAACCGCACGGAAACCTTGGGTGAGGCGCAAAGTCTCCAGAGGTTTCCGTTCAGGTTTCCTAAGTGGGACAGGGGCATTAGCTAACTGTTTTTCAGGCTGTTAAATGTTATGTGAAATGTGAAAAACATCAAACATATCCTGTTATTCTTTTAATCCTTACCATGAAGGAACAGGAACTCAGCAGTTCACATAAATATTGTGATTAGTCCTTTCCATTGAAACAGCCTAGTTGTTTCTGTTGTCAGATTAGAATGCTGACCCAGCTTCAAATTCCTTTTGTATCAGAGATTTTCTTTGTCTGCAAAATGTAACCTCAAAGAAAGAAGAGATACTTACACTCATAAATCATCTCCCGCAGTATTGGGGTGTCCCAGTTAATTTTTGCAGCTGCCAATCATTGTTGAAGTCATCTTTGTATGTTTGACCCTGGGATTGAGGATGTCCAGTTCAGTTGTGCTTTGTATTGGCTGATGAAACCATTGTGGGATTTACTGAGAATGTTGTTCGTATCTATCCTGTGCATTAGAAAGATTACGAGAGTGCACTCACCGCTTTGTCTGGATGAGCACAGGTCCAACATCTCTCAAGAAGAACAACGATATCCCAGTCAAACCTGATTTATTCAGTGCTCAAAAAGAAATTATTTTCATCACAGTTTCAGTACAAACTATAAAACACACCATAGTTACAGACCCAAGCGACTCTAGAAGTATCTCCAACAACAAAGAAAGAAAAGGATTTGTATGCATAGGATTTGTGTCCCAACTTGCTCATTGCTCTGATCTGGAAATACACCAGTGTCTAAATCACAAAGCTGTAGTGGAGAATTTAAGCATTGATATCTGTTTTCACTGAAGGATGGCTCCTGTGTTATTTGCCAAGGACTTTATACTTTAGAGATACTGCGCGGAAACAGGCTCTTCAGCCGGCCAGGTCCGCGCTGAGCAGCGATCACGCAGTACACTGGCACCATCCTACACACTAGGGACAATTGACAATTTTACTGAAGCCAATTAACCTAACAACCTGCACGTCTTTGGAGTGTTGGAGGAAACCAGAGCACCCAGAGAAAACCCATGCAGTCACAGGTAGAACATACAAACTCTGTACAGACAGCCCTGGAAGTCAGGATCCAATCTCTGATGCTGTAAGGAAGCAACTCTACCGCTGCCCCACTGTGCCGCCCATGATCTAGAACTTGTTCTGGAGTTTGGCTGTTGGAAATCAGTTTTCTGCACAGGCATCTTGATGCAGGACATTTCTTTTCTGGAAGGTGAGTGTAAGATCCACTGTCACATAAACTTTAGAACCTGATTTCCAAATGTGTGTGTGTACAAGCATAATTACAGTAGTGTAGGTCGATGACCTTGGTTTAGCAGCAAAGATAGAGGTTGAATAGTTTCCTATTAATTCTGTGGATTAGCTCCACTCCAGCAGAAAAGTTGTTGAAGGTAAAATGTGGGATTGAGGTGAGAAAAGTGGAAAATAATATTGAAGCAATGAGGCAGGTCTTAGTGGACTCAAGACAGCAGTGAGAATGGGCCTGTTTACCTTTTAGGTAGATCTAAAGAAAAGACACAAAGTGCTGCAGTAATGCCCCTGTCCCACTTAGGAAACCTGAACGGAAACCTCTGGAAACTTTGCGCCCCACCCAAGGTTTCCATGCGGTTCCAAGAGGTTCCCGGAGGTTTTTGTCAGTCTCCCTACCTGCTTCCACTACCTGCAACCTCCGGCAACCACCTGCAACCTCAACTCCTTTAAACCTAAAGGATAGATTCATTGATGCCTATTCAGTGCAGCACAGTGTTCATGTGCCTCTTCATGGGGCCAATATTGGAGGTTACTTGCACTTCTTAAACTAGCCTCTGAAACAGGAGGAGTATTTATGGCTGGAGTAATTCATGGAGATCTACTTTTGTGATCTAGAAAGAGAGGGAGAGGGCAGGTTCAGCAGTTTCTGAACTCTGTAAGAGTACTCATGGTGGAGTAGATGCAGGATAGGAGATATGCAATCCATCTATGAGATCTTAGGAAGACATCTAGATGGTGTGGTGGTCAATGTCATAGGAAGTCCTGTGGGCATCAGTAAGGTGCTTTAAAGGTTCGACAAACTTATCCTGGCCTTCTGTTGGTTTCCTTACCCCCATTTGAGATCAAGGAAGCATTTTTCGAAGGCCATATCCTACCAAAAGCACAACTAGACTCACAAACTGACCAATGGAACACTTCAATCTCTCAACTACCAACAACCAAAAGAATGGTTTACATGCTCAGTGACACCCATTCTCACTGCTGTCTTGAGTTCACTAAGACCTGCCTCATTGCTTCAATATTACTTTCCACTTTTCTCACCTCAATCCCACATTTTACCTTCAACAACATTTCTGCTGGAGTGGAGCTAATTTGCAGAATTAATAGGAAACTATTGCTCACTGGCAAAAATGAAATGTCATTAATCTTTTTGGAAGTGAGACGGCTGGAGACCTCCCGACTGGACTGAACACAGATTTTGCCTGTGACTGCAACTGGTTCTATATTTCAAAGAGGATTTCTTAATGAGGCACAGACTTCTCCCACGCTGTTCAGTGCCAGAATGTTCAGTGCCAGAATGGCTTTCAAAAGGCACTTGGGTGGACATGGCCTTCAGCTATCATCCTCCTCCATCCGTCCTCGTCCTCCTCCAAATGTTCAAACAGCTCTTCATGCTCTCTGTTGATTATGCCCATGCAATCCTTCAGGGGAATGCTTACTCATGCTTTAAGTCGAGAAGTGCCTGGTTCAATCAGAATGATTGAAGCCAGGACAAACTCCGTCACGATCTGGCACACCATGTTCCTGTAAACTTCAGTAACTGTACAGAGGATATTGGCTGAACATGGAGCTGTGTAAGGGCAGTGCTGGAGTCAAAACAGCATATTCACAAATATGTACATGGAGGATGAATATTACCTTTTTGCTGTTGTAATATTCATAGAATTATTAATTTTAAACAACATGTTTGATTTAATGTAAAGCAGTTTATTTATTTATAAAGATGTGTTTCCACTCTCAAATTATCCCATGGGTACAGCAGCCAGCAATGCATGGCATTTATTGCCAGCGTCATATTTTATTCTTGCGTACTTTGGTAACAAAAAAAAAACAAAGCCTAGGAATTGCATTGGATGCAATCCCATGAACTCGTCATAGTTTTTAGGGAAACCAAACCAAGGGTATTTAAGGTATAGCTAAATTTGAAGGTTTTAGTTTGGATTGCAAATTTTTAGAATTCCTGTTATGTATATAAGCTTTCTTACTTTTTGTAAAGGATTGAATATAAACAAAGATGAGGGGGAGCCAAATCTAGGAGGAGTCGGGACTCGAGTGTCTGCGCAAGGTTGAGTAGGCTGAGACTCTATTCCTTGGAGCACAGGTGAAGGGTGATCTTATAGAGGTGTATAAAATCATGGGAGGAATAGATCGAATAGATGCACAGAGTCTCTTGCCCAGAATAGGGGAATCGAGAAACTGAGGGCATAGGTTCAAGGTGAAGGGGAAAGGATTTAATAGGAATATGAGGGGTCACTTTCTCATACAAATGGTGGTTGGTGAATGGAATGAGCTGCCAGAGGAGGTAGTCGAGGCAGGGACTATCACATAATTTAACAAACAATTAAGGGGCTCTCCCACTGTACGAGCTAATTCAAGAGCTCTCCCGAGTTTAAAAAAAAAAATCAAACTTGTGGTAATAACGTAGAATGTACGTAGCGGGTACGTCGGAGCTCGGGATGTCTCTTAGCGGCTCGTGACGCTAATGGCAGGTACTCGGGGAACGCGGTAAGCTCGGAAAGATTCATGAAGATTTGTCAACATGTTGAAAAATGTCCACGAGTGGCTATTACCGTAATTCTCCGAGTTCGAATTAGGGGAAACTCGGGGGAACTCTTGAATTAGCTCGTACAGTGGGACAGGCCCTTAAGACGTACATGGATAGAACAGGTTTAGCGGGCTATGGGCCAAGTGCAAGCAGGTGGGACTAGTGTAGCTGGGACATGTTGGCCGGTGTGGGCAAATTGGACTGAAGGGCTATTTCCATGCTGTAGCACTCTAAGATGCTATGACAAAAAGATAGATGACATCTTATGCCTAGATCTTGTATCAAGATTGACAGTGTACAGGCAAAATAACTTCTATAAAGAGGTAAGAGGGAGGGATGAGGTAGGGGTTGGCAGTGCTAGGTGGAAACAGGTGAGTAGGGAGATAATGGGCAGATGGAGCCAGGTGGGTAGAGGGGGAGGGTGGGGGTAGAGAGGGAGGTTGGAAGATGCTGTGAGGCTGCAGATGCTGGAAAGGTGGACTATCCCCCACACACCCAAAATGTCAACTATCTCTTTCCCTCCCCTGTTGCGGCCTTACTGAGATCCTACAACAGTTTGTTTTTTGCGTACAAAGGAACTGCGGATGCTGGTTTAAACCGAAGTTAGGCACAAAAAGCTGGAGTAACTCAGTGGGACAGGCAGCATCTCTGGAGAGAAGGAACGGGTGATGTTTCAGGTGAAGAATGGTCTCGACCCGAAAAGTCACCCATTCCTTCTCTCCAGAGTTTGTTTTATGCGCCTGATTCTAACACCTGTGTCTCCAAAGATTAGGAGGAAATGTTTCCATTGATGGAAGGGCCATGAACCAGATCACATATTTTCTAAGTACCAGGGTAGCAAGAGGAGAAATGGTTTCATGCAATGGAAGTGTTATGATACACCAAGATACACCAGATTCATGGACAGTTTCTTCCCAGCCGTTATCAGGCAACTGAATCACCCTACCACTACCAGAGAACAGTGCTGAACTACTATCTACCTCTTTGGTGACCCTTGGACAATCCTTGGTTGGATTTTGCTGGCTTTACTTGCACTAAATGTTATTGCCTTATCATGTATCTATCCACTATAAATGAATCAATTGTAATCATGAATAGTCTTTCTGCCGACTGGTTAGCACGCAACAATAGCTTTTCACTCTACCTCGGTACACGTGACAATAAACTAAATGGAACTTGTGGTATCCCTTGGGATTATTTGAAAGGTAGGTGGAATAAATTCTCCAGGAAGAAATAATTGTAGGGTTTTAGAGAAAGATCAGGTGAATAAGGCACTGAAGAAAGGTCTGGTGAAGGGTTCCTACCCAGAAATATCGCCCATCCATTCCCTCCACTGAAGCTGCCTGATCCACTGTTTTGATATCTGTCTACTTACAAAGTAAGTAAACTAGCACATTATATACAGAGAAAGATGGCTGCACACACACTCGTGTTGGAATCAAAAACAGGAATGATTTATTTCCAAGTCAAAGGTCACTGACTGATTTACTGAGCATGTGTGAGAATGAGTACAGCTCATGTGCATAAATTACATGGACATTGTCACACCCACTAAGTTCCTCCAGCACTTTGTGGTTTGCTTGAGGTTCCAGCATTTGCAGTTCCCCGTGACTCCCGGTGAATAGGACTGCTCACATTTCTCATGCAAAGAGCCAGCATGGTCTGAATGGCTACCTTCTGGGCTTTCATAGTTCTTTGATTCTGTGATTTAATTCAATGACTTGAGCCAACAATTTATCTTGTGTTAAATTGTTGCATTCGCAAGGAATTCCTGAAGCAGCATCGCTCTCATTGCAGAGTGCTAATGCTAATCCAGTTACAGAGAATTACATAGAAGCTCCATTGCACTTGGTTTAGGGTACAACTTTGTATCAGCTGCAGAAGTAGATGAGCCTGGGAAATCACCCTGACTCCCTATTAGGCTTATTTATTTTTTCTCTTACTTCCAATTCCCATGCACTAGCTTGGTTTTAATCACGCTGCAGTTTCACTTATTATTCTTTTAAATTCAGATAACTGCTTGCGATCTTCAAAGAACAAAAATCATTGCAGAACACTGTGGAGCAGTTGATCTGTGATGTGGTCATTTGTTGCTTCCTAAATTCATTATGATTCCAGACAGACTATTGCAAAACCTGTGATGTGGTTAAAATGTGAACATTGTTTTATTAACAGAAAAAAGTATTTGAATACATATTAGTTGTGATATAGGGCTAATTTACTTTCTAAAATATTGTTACAATCCAGACAACATGTGTTTAAATCTTAGCATGGCAGGTTAAAAATATGTATTTTGTATGGAAGGTCTGGACACAATTGTTCTGTAAGGAAGGAAATCTGTTGTTTTTTCCTTTATCCTGTCGGACCTATTTTTGTTTCCTATCTTATACCAACATGCTTGGCTTTTATTTGCCCTTTGAAGTGATTCCGCAAGCCATTTAGTTAAATTAAACAATTAAAACCAACGAATATCAAGGTTGCCATCATTGTCTTCTCAGTGTAGCTTTGAAGTGTCTCAGTGTAGACAATTAGGTGACTTCCACAATTCGGATATAAATTATAGATTGACCAGAATGTACCAGCTCCATCCATGAGTGTTTTATCCAACATTATGAGATATTAAGGGATACCCCTGAGAAATATTGGGAAACCATAAATAACTTGGAACATGAAATGCAAATCTTTGGAAAGAAACCTCCTCCACTGGAAGTTGTGAGTTGCTGCCTGATGGTTGAGATTCCTTGGCTGCAGCACAAATATGGAAAATTATTTCCATAATATTAGCATGACGGAGTACATTAAAAGGATAGCCTCGTGAAATGTTACGAGGCTATCATTCATTGCCGTAGCAAATTCCATTTTCAAACCACAAGGAACAATCAACTCATTCTACGGTCTGAAGAAGGGTCTCGACCCGAAACATCACCCATTCCTTCTCTCCATAGATGCTGCCTGTCCCAATGAATTACTCCAGCATTTTGCGTCTATCTTCGATTTAAACCAACATCTACAGTTCTTTCCTGCTAATTCTACCTATCAATGCTGCATTATTTAAAGATATCACCATCTCCCTTAATTTAATTGCTGATTGTTTTCTTTAATGTGCTCTTTGCTTCTGCAAATATCTGGTGTTTTACATGGCTCAAATGAAGAGACAGAGGTATGCCAACTGATCTAAAATATGTGACTAATGTCTCTGCATTAATCTCCTTAATCTGGCTGCTTGCAGTCATGGGTGCATTGGTGGGAATCCCACGCATTAAAGCATGCCTGAGAAAATGAATGGAAGGCAGGGAAAGCAGGGCAATTGTTGGAGGAGGGAGGAGGTGCAAGAGGAGAAGAAAGAGAACAGGTCTCAGCAGGATGTCGTATTGGCGTGAGTGCTCGGAGAACAATTCTCTCACATGGACTTCATTCAGGCACAATGGCTTGGATATCCGTGGCTCAGTGCGGAAGTACTGATTAAAATCATCCATATAGCAGCAACTTTGTGGTAGTAGATGTACGGCAGCTTCTAGGTCTGGAATGGAGACTGTGCCTTTCACTATTGAGTAAAGGAAATTGCTGAAGCTCCCTCTTCAAGTACAGCTAACCAAATGTAATCCTGTGGAATGGAATTCAAGAGGAAGGTGTTGTATGGTGTCGGAAGCCCTGAATCTCCGGAGAGCCTCACTCCCCCCCCCCCCCCCCCCCCCCCCCCCCCCCCCCCTCCCCCCCCCCCCCCCCACACACACCCTCTCACAGCCCAAGAACAACGTCAGGAGGAAGGGGAGGGGGAAGCTATGAAAGCTGTATCATTATGCCCGACACTAAAAAAACACACTCTGACATTGATACCGTAAGGATAAAATCCATTTCTATGAGGCAGTGTGAAGTGTAGATGGAGTCAATGGAATGGCGGTTGGTTTGCGTAATGCTCTGGGCTAACTCCACAACTATCTAAGAGAAATTAAGATTGCAGATTTGAATGGTTGTAAGGTTGCAGATTTATCCTGAGTGCCTATTAATATTAAGATGCAAAACTGACCCTCGTGTCCACAGATTAGCAACAGTTCATAAAACTCTTGAAGTTCTTATCTTGACCATGTGGCGGTTGGGCCACTTACTGGGCGAACCCTCGGCAGTCGGGGGCAGGGTCACGAGACTGGGCGGGAAGGCGTCGTCACGGGGTTTAGGGGTGTGCCCTGGTATATACAGTATAATGAACCCCGCCCGGGTTAACCTTTCCCCATTCGAGTGTGGGCTGATCTCTTTACTGTGTTAATAAAGATCTTTTTGTTTCACCACGCGTGGCTTGTTTATTCGCCCGCCAGAACTAATTAGAGATGGGCAACATGAATGGAGAGCAATAGATGAAGCCAAAGTCAATGGATGCCCCTTGTTCATGGCTGGGAAAGCCTGTAATGCTGGTCCTGCAAAGAATCCATGCTCTGATAAAATTAAGTATTATCATGCAGTTTCTGTGGCCATCTGCAGATCCCATTCATTTTACGAGAAAAATTGTGGAAACCTCAAGATCCCTCATGTCCTTTGTCAGATGATCAGTAATGGCTTTCCTTCCAACTACTCCTCCGGAGAGTCATGCGATTTCATTGAGAGATTCCATCAATGCTACATCTGCATGAGCAAGATCATCCTCGGAAATGTTGTTGTTCCCAGAGCCTTGGTGAATACAAGTCATTGTCTGTATTTGCTTTTGCCTAATGTTTAGTTCATTAGTTCAGCATCTGGTTTAATGCTCGTGCCAGGATTACAAATACCACTCTGCAGAAGCAAAAAAATATTTCTGATCGATTTTATCAACTTAGCATTTCATCTGCTTCCTGCAAAATAGTTATCAATACAATTATTCGTCAATTAGCTAAATAGTTGCTCTTTATGGGGAAACTGGACATTAAATTTAAAACCCCTCTAAAAATGTCATGATTCTTCTCAATGACTATTGAATTGCAATACAGAGACATGTCTTCAATGAATATGGTTGATAGAAATCCTGAAGGATTTTTGATGGAATTAAATAGTCACAGTCATACAGCATGAAACAGGCCCTTCAGCTCAACTCACCCTTGCCGAACAAGATGCCCCATCTAAGCTAGTCCCATTTGCCTGCCTTTGGCATATATCCCTGTAAACCTATCATATCCATGTACTTTTCCAAATGTCTTTTGAATGTCAGAAATGTATCCATCTCTACCACTTCTTCTGGCAACTGATTGCATGTGTGAAGAATATCCTCAGCATGATAAATATCCCCATGTATCTAGGAGATTTGCTGGAATGCCATAGTTCAGCTGCCACTGACAGCAGATGGCACCTGCGAACGTGTTTTCAACCTTAAACATTAATACTGTTACTCTTCCCACAGATAGGTTCAAAAGTTCATGTCCTCAGAGCAGAATTAGACCATTCGGTCCATCAGATCTACTCCAGAAGGTTGCCAGAAGGTTGATGGTTCGCCACCTTTGTGTGAGGAAGTTGTCCCTCACGTTCCTTTTAAATCTTTCCCTACTCAGCATAAACCTATCCTCTCTAGTTCTCAATTCCCCTTCCCTGGGAAACAAGACTATGCACATTTATGCCCCTGTCCCACTTAGGAAACCTGAACGGAAACCTCTGGAGACTTTGCGCCCCACCCAAGGTTTCCGTGCGGTTCCTGGAGGTTGCAGGTGGTTGCCGGAGGTTGCAGGTAATGGAAGCAGGTAGGGAGACTGACAAAAACCTCCAGGAACCTCCGGGAACCGCACGGAAACCTTGGGTGGGGCGCAAAGTCTCCAGGGGTTTCCGTTCAGGTTTCCTAAGTGGGACAGGGGCATTACCCTCTCCATGCCCCTCCAGATTTTAAACACCTCTATAGGATCATCCTACAGCCTTCTGCACTCTTGGTCTCTGTGAGGCAGGAGCTCTAACAGCTGTGCTACTATGTCTTCTCTCTCACTAGTGTGACCTCTGTGGATGAGCCTCTTCAAGCAATAAACACTTATGGAGCCAGAGAGTCACAGAACTATTCAGCATGTAAACAGCCTCTGTGGCCCAACCTATCCATGCCATCCAAGTTACCTAACTGAGCTAGACAAACTTGGCCTATGGTTTTCCATGTACCTGCCCGAGTGCCTTTTGAATGTCAAAATTGTACCTCCTCAACCACTTCCTCGGGCAGTTTGTTCCATATATACATCACCCTCTGAGAGAAAAGATTACCTAATAGGCCACTTTTATTTTTTTCCCTGTCACCTTAAACATATGGCCTCTAATTTATTTACACACTAACCCATATAAAAAGTGCAACAACTCATATTATTTATGCATTTTATGATTTTATAAATCTTTACAAGGGCATCTTCAACCTCCTACACTCCACAGAAACCAACCTATTCAACCTCTCCTTATAATTCAAACCCTCCAGACACAGTAACATCCTTGTAAATGCTTTTTGCACCAGTTTCATAACATCCTTCCTTTAGCAGGATGACAGGAATTGTACAGTACTCATATGGTTTTACCACTGTCTATACAGCTGCATCATGACAAACCCACTCCTGCCTTCAATACCACCACTAATGAAGGCAAACATGCCAAATGCCTTCTTCACTATGCAGTCATGATATAATGGCAGGGTAGACTGGATGGGCTGAAAGGCCTGATTTTGCACTTATGTCTTATGGTCTTAAGCAAGTTAGTGACTGAAAGGAGTTTCTTTGTATTTATAATCAACTAGACTAAGTGGGAGCCGTTGGGTCCCAGCATCACACAGGAGGGCTGGTCATCCAACGCAATATTCCACCTCTCCACCAATTCTAATATTGGTGGCCAGTTGGGGGGGGGGGGGGGGGGGGCTTTCTGGAGTGCTAGTATGGGTGTTGTGGGCTGAAGGGACTGGTTTCCAGTGGGCTAGTATGCAAATTGTGCGCCAAATGGATTCTTGGGCTGGCGTCTCAGTCAATCAAGCCTGTTGTGCTGGCAACTCACTCACTCACGGCGGGTGGGCTGGTAGTTGACTCACGGCTAATCCTTGAAATTCTATTTCAAGCAGGGTATAAGGCCACCAAATTCAAGTGCAGTTTCTTACCACTTCTAGCAGGGTGCAAGGCCACAAAATTCAAGTGCAGTTTCATACCATTTGAAGTAGGGTGCAAAGCCACTAAAGACAGCGAGTCGTGACCTCTCCCTCCTCCATCTTGCAGAGACTGAGCCACACCCACATTTCCGAGTTTTATAACCCCTCCCCCCCCCACCGGAAAAGGTGTGGCTTTCATGGAGTGATTGACAGGAGAGAGATTCACAACATTAAAAAAAAAAACTAATAACACTTTTATTATTCATTGATGGGAAGAATTCTCTGCACCTGCTCAGCAGAGGGGGACTGAGTAAGATGGCCAAAAATCACAGCCGTAAGTGGTAGCGTTTTATCTAAAATCAATATACAGTGCAAACAGGAAGTAAGTGCATTTACAGTAGTGCCGTTTAACTTCAAGCCAAAGCACCCAAGCCACCATTTGCAGTAAGTAGTGCCTTTCAACTTCATGACAAAGCACCCAAACCACCATTTGCAGTAAGTAGTGCATTTCAACTTCATGCCACCATTTGCAGTAAGTGCTGCCTTTCAACTTCAAGCCAATGCACCCACGCCACCATTTGCAGTAAGTAGTGCCTTTCAACTTCAAGCCACACCCAAGCCACCATTTGCAGTAAGTAGTGCCTTTCAACTTCAAGCCACACCCAGGCCACACCCAAGCCACCATTTGCAGTAAGTAGTGCCTTTCAACTGCAAGCCAAAGCACCCAAACCACCATTTGCAGTAAGTAGTGCCTTTCAACTTAATGACACCATTTGCAGTAAGTAGTGCCTTTCAACTTCATGCCACCATTTGCAGTAAGTAATGCCTTTCAAATTCAAGCCAATGCACCCACGCCCCCCCCCCCATTTGCAGTAAGTAGTGCCTTTCAACTTCAAGCCAAAGCTCCAAGCCACCATTTGCAGTAAGTAGTGCCTTTCAACTTCAAGCCAAAGCTCCCAAGCCACCATTTGCAGTAAGTAGTGTCTTTCAACTTCAAGCCAAAGCTCCCAAGCCACCATTTGCAGTAAGTAGTGCCTTTCAACTTCAAGCCAAAGCTCCCAAGCCACCATTTGCAGTAAGTAGTGCCTTTCAACTTCAAGCCAAAGCTCCCAAGCCACCATTTGCGGTAAGTAGTGTCTTTCAACTTAATGCCAAAGCACCCAATCTACAATTTGCAGTAAGTAGTGTCTTTCAACTTCAAGCCAAAGCAACCAAGCCACCATTTGCAGTAAGTAGTGCCTTTCAACTTAAAGCCAAAGCACCCAAGCCTCCATTTGCAGTAAGTAGTGCATTTCAACTTCAAGCCACACCCAAGCCACACCCAAGCCATCATATGCAGTAAGTGGTGCCTTTCAACTTCAAGCCACACCCAAGCCACACCCAAGCCATCATATGCAGTAAGTGGTGCCTTTCAACTTCAAGCCACACCCAAGCCACCATTTGCAGTAAGTAGTGCCTTTCAACTTCAAGCCACACCCAAGCCACCATTTGCAGTAAGTAGTGCCTTTCAACTTCAAGTCAAAGCTCCCAAGCCACCATTTGCAGTAAGTAGTGCCTTTCAACCTCATGCCAAAGCAACCAAGCCATCATTTGCAGTAAGTAGTGCTTTTCAACTTCATGCCACCATTTGCAGTAAGTGGTGTCTTTCAACTTCAAGCCACACCTAAGCCACACCCAAGCCATCATTTGCAGGAAGTAGTGCCTTTCAACTTCAAGCCACAATTTGCAGTAAGTAGTGCCTTTCAACTTCAAGCCAATGCACCCACGCCCCCCATTTGCAGTAAGTAGTGCCTTTCAACTTCAAGTCAAAGCCCCCAAGCCACAATTTGCAGTAAGTAGTGCCTTTCAACTTAAAGCCAAAGCACCCAAGCCTCCATTTGCAGTAAGTAGTGCATTTCAACTTCAAGCCACACCCAAGCCACACCCAAGCCATCATATGCAGTAAGTGGTGCCTTTCAACTTCAAGCCACACCCAAGCCACCATTTGCAGTAAGTAGTGCCTTTCAACTTCAAGTCAAAGCTCCCAAAGCCACCATTTGCAGTAAGTAGTGCCTTTCAACTTCAATCCAAAGCAACCAAGCCATCATTTGCAGTAAGTAGTGCCTTTCAACTTCATGCCACCATTTGCAGTAAGTGGTGTCTTTCAACTTCAAGCCACACCTAAGCCACACCCAAGCCATCATTTGCAGGAAGTAGTGCCTTTCAACTTCAAGCCACAATTTGCAGTAAGTAGTGCCTTTCAACTTCAAGCCAATGCACCCACGCCCCCCATTTGCAGTAAGTAGTGCCTTTCAACTTCAAGTCAAAGCCCCCAAGCCACAATTTGCAGTAAGCAGTGCCTTTCAACTTAAAGCCAAAGCACCCAAGCCTCCATTTGCAGTAAGTAGTGCATTTCAACTTCAAGCCACACCCAAGCCACACCCAAGCCATCATATGCAGTAAGTGGTGCCTTTCAACACAAGCCACACCCAAGCCACCATTTGCAGTAAGTAGTGCCTTTCAACTTCAAGCCACACCCAAGCCACCATTTGCAGTAAGTAGTGCCTTTCAACTTCAAGTCAAAGCTCCCAAGCCACCATTTGCAGTAAGTAGTGCCTTTCAACTTCAAGCCAAAGCAACCAAGCCATCATTTGCAGTAAGTAGTGCTTTTCAACTTCATGCCACCATTTGCAGTAAGTGGTGTCTTTCAACTTCAAGCCACACCTAAACCACACCCAAGCCATCATTTGCAGGAAGTAGTGCCTTTCAACTTCAAGCCACAATTTGCAGTAAGTAGTGCCATTCAACTTCAAGCCAATGCACCCACTCCCCCCATTTGCAGTAAGTAGTGCCTTTCAACTTCAAGTCAAAGCCCCCAAGCCACAATTTGCAGTAAGTAGTGCCTTTCAACTTCAAGTCAAAGCTCCCAAGCCACCATTTGCAGTAATAGTGCCTTTCAACTTCAAGTCAAAGCACCTACGCCCCCCATTTGCAGTAAGTAGTGCCTTTCAACTTCAAGCCACACACAAGCCACCATTTGCAGTAAGTAGTGCCTTTCAATTTCAAGCCAAAGCTCCCAAGCCTCCATTTGCAGTAAGTAGTGCTTTTCAACTTCAAGTCAACGCTCCCAAGCCGCCATTTGCAGTAAGTAGTGCCTTTCAACCTCATGCCACCATTTGCAGTAAGTGGTGTCTTTCAACTTCAAGCCACACCTATGCCACACCAAAGCCACCATTTGCAGTAAGTAGTGCCTTTCAACCTCGTGCCACCATTTGCAGTAAGTAATGCCTTTCAACTTCAAGCCAATGCACCCACGCACCCCATTTGCAGTAAGTAGTGCCTTTCAACTTCAAGCCACACCCAAGCCACCATTTGCAGTAAGTAGTGCCTTTCAACTTCAAGCCAAAGCTCCGAAGCTAACATTTGCAGTAATGGTGCCTTTCAACTTCAAGCCAAAGCAACCAATCCACCATTTGCAGTAAGTAGTGCCTTTCAACTTCATGCCACCATTTCCAGTAAGTGGCGTCTTTCAACTTCAAGCCACACACAAGCCACCATTTGCAGTAAGTAGTGCCTTTCAACTTCAAGCCAAAGCAACCAAGCCACCATTTGCAGTAATAGTGCCTTTCAACTTCGCTACCTGTAGCTGTAAATGGCGCCTTTCAACTTCAAGCCAATGCACCCAAGCCACCATTTGCAGTAAGTAGTGCCTGTCAACCCCATGCCACCATTTGCAGTAAGTAGTGCCTTTCAACTTCAAGCCAAAACTCCCAAGCCACCATTTGCAGTAAGTAGTGCCTTTCAACTTCAAGCCAAAGCTCCCAAGCCACCATTTGCAGTAAGTAGTGCCTTTCAACTTCAAGCCAAAGCTCCCAAGCCACCATTTGCAGTAAGTAGTGCCTTTCAACTTCAAGCCACACCCAAGCCACGCCCAAGCCATCATATGCAGTAAGTGGTGCCTTTAAACTTCAAGCCACACCCAAGCCACCATTTGCAGTAAGTAGTGCCATTCAACTTCAAGCCACACCCAAGCCACCATTTGCAGTATGTAGTGCCTTTCAACTTCGTCAAAGCTCCCAAGCCACCATTTGCAGTAAGTAGTGCCTTTCAACTTCAAGCCAAAGCAACCAAGCCACCATTTGCAGTAAGTAGTGCCTTTCAACTTCAAGCCAAAGCACCCAAGACTCCATTTGCAGTAAGTAGTGCCTTTCAACTTCAAATCAAAGCTCCCAAGCCACCATTTGCAGTAAGTAGTGCCTTTCAACTTCAAGCCACAATTTGCAGTAAGTAGTGCCTTTCAACTTCAATCCAATGCACCCACGCACCCCATTTGCAGTAAGTAGTGCCTTTCAACTTCAGGTCAAAGCCCCCAAGCCACAATTTGCAGTAAGTAGTGCCTTTCAACTTCAAGCCAAAGCTCCCAAGCCACCATTTGCAGTAAGTAGTGCCTTTCAACTTCAAACCAAAGCAACCAATCCACCATTTGCAGTAATAGTGCCTTTCAACCTCATGCCACCATTTGCAGTAAGTGGTCTTTCAACTTCAAGCCACACCCAAGCCACACTCAAGCCACCATTTGCAGTAAGTAGTGCCTTTCAACTTCAAGCCAAAGCAACCAAGCCACCATTTGCAGTAATAGTGCCTTTCAACTTCAAGCCAAAGCTCCCAAGCCACCATTTGCAGTAAGTAGTGCCTTTCAACTTCATGCCACCATTTGCAGTAAGTAGTGCCTTTCAATTTCAAGACACATCCAAGCCACGCCAACCAGGGGAGGGGGGACGGGGGGGGTGGGGGTTGTGCTTTCTGGAGCGTTAGTATGATCCATTTTAGAACCAATAGACATTTTTTTTTGCAAGCTTTAGAACCAATAGACATTTTTTGCAAGCTTTAGAACCAATAGACATTTTTTTTGTAAGCTTTAGAACCAATAGACAAGTTTTTGCAAGCTTTAGAACCAATAGACATTGTTTTTGCAAGCTTTAGAACCAACAGACATTTTTTGTAAGCTTTAGAACCAATAGATACTTTTTTGCAAGCTTTAGAACCAATAGACAAATTCTGCAAGCATTTTAGAACCACTAAGAGCACTTACATTTGAGTAGACATGTGTTCAGTGTTATTCACAGCTCAGAGAAACGTGACCCTCTGCCTTCCTCCATCTTGAAGAGACTGTGTGGCACACCACTTCCTAGTTTTATAGTCCCTCCCCCCTGCCGCCAGCGGGGGCAGCAGAGAGAATGGGGAATTTTGTAAAAACATTAATATCTCTGTCATTTTTAATCGACGGGAAAAACCCTTGGCACACATGCGGCAGAGGGGGGCTCTGAGCGAGGTGGCCAAAAATGACGGCCGTAGGTGGCGGCGTTCTCTCGGAAATCGCAGCACAGATGGCCAAAAGCGGTCAAGAACAGAGTTTTAGTAATATAGAAGATACAGCTGTGTTACTCAGTGAGATGATAAAATGCTATGAAGTGTTAAATGCCGAGTCATTGAGTATTTTTAAAGTGAAGATTGATAGGTTCCTAATTAGTAAAGGCATCAAAGATTCCTGGAAGAATGCCGGATAATGGGGTTTAGAGGGAAAAATAGCTCAGCTATGATTAAATGTTGGAGCAGACACGATGAGTTGAATGACCTAATTCTGCTCTGAATTTGTATGATCTTATAAACATTTCCTCACTGGGGTCAAGATGGAAAATTATTCCTTTAAACCCTTGGTAGACACAAATGCTGGAGAAACTCAGCGGGTTTAACCCTTGGTATCTAGGGCCTGGTAATGAAAACCTCTTTCCCATCTCCTTTCTGCGTCTTTCAGTTGCTTGTTTTGATCTAAATGTTTTTCTAATTAGGTTGTCATCCCAAGAGCGATGCTTTTTCGTGCTCCCTTGAAAGTGATCAACCTGGATTTTTACCAAAGCCTTGAAATTAACCAAAATGTCTTTAAGGATTAGACAAATCTGTAAGTCTTTCGAACATGAAACTGCTGCATAAGACAATGACCTTAAAATATTTTGAAGAAGTCTGAAGAAGGGTTTCGGCCCGAAACGTTGCCTATTTCCTTCGCTCCATAGATGCTGCCTCACTTTCTCCAGCACTTTTGTCTACCATTCTGCATAATATTCTGCATTCAAATCCTATGACAATTTCTTTTCCAGATTTGAAGTATTGGCAAACCAATGTAATTTGAAACATTATTGAGAATTCTGCATTTACTGGCATCACCCTGTCTGGATTAAAAATATATAAATGCTGTATTGAGAAGTAATCTCCACTACTGTACTGACATTGTAAACATTATTCAAATTGCCTTGACTTCAGTGCCATATACTTTCAATTTAAACACAGACTAAGTGTTTAAAGACAGTCCACATCTATGCTGGCAAGTTTCTGTAGAAACACAATAAGCATTCAATTAAACTGACCTTTCCATTACTGAAGTGAACTATAAGGTTGTATAATGTTTGTTATATTGCAGAGATAATTATTTATTTGTGGCATTTGATTCTGAAGATTAAATTGAACTGCACGATCTTTGTCACTTTGGGGATAGTTTTGAAACTAAAGGAATGCGTCCCTGAAAATCCATATTGTTGTTAATACAGCCATGACGGCAGCAAAAGGCCAGTGAGGCCTGGCCTTCGAAAGGCCTGGTGGTGACCTGGACTGCTGACGCATGTGGAATTTACAGGGCCACATACTGTGGAATGGGAAATGGCTGTGTCCTCATGATATCTCGATTGTGAATGATTCACTCTACTGCTTGTTGCAGGCACCCACTGAGCCAAGTAACAACTAAAAATACTGGAAACACACAACAGGACAGGCAGCGTCTGTATTGGGTAATAGCAGCATGTCAGGGATGATGGGGAGAAGGCAGGAGAATGGAGGTGAGAAGGAAAGATAGATCAGCCATGATTGAATGGCGGTGATGGGCCAAATGGTCTAATTCTACTCCTATCACTAAGCCACGATTGAATGGTGGATTAGATCTGATGCGCCAAATGGCCTAATTCTGCTACTAGAATTTATCAACTTATGAACTTATCTGTGGGAAGAGTGACAGTATTAATGTTTAAGGCCGGAAACACGTTTGCAGGAGCCATCTGTTGTTTGTGGCAGCTGAACTATGGCATTCCAACAAATCTCGTGGATATATGGGGATATTTATGATGCTGAGGATATTTTTGCCAGTGTTCACACTGGATGCCATCAAGAAGGGGGATTCCAAGCTGAGTTATTTTATTTGTCTAAAATGGCAATCTAAAATCCAATCTCCCAGCTCGGATCATACCAGCTTCACAAAGATCAGGCAGCAAATGTTACATCTTCCTGAAGTCTGAATGATTCTTTACATATTTGACAATGACACCTTTTATTTAGGATGCTGACAAATTGTTAATTCATAAAAAACTTTAATTTGATATATTGCAGAAAATATACATGACTGTACCATTTTATGCCCTGTGTTTTTACCTTAGTTTTAAAAGGTTAATGAGTTTTCATTGTTGTGCCTGCAAAGTCTGCTCTGGGTAATTATGTTACAATGGAGATAATCAGTATTATCTATACTACTTGGGGAGAAAAATAAAATAAGAATAAAAATGCCCCATGCTTATCCATTCCTTTCAATCCAATCCATGAACATTGATCTCCAATTTCCGGTAGCACTTGCTGTCTCCTCCCCTTCCCAGCTCTCCCTCGGCCCTCTGGCTCCTCCTCTTCCTTTCTCCTTTCTTCTCCCCGCCCCCCCCCCCCCCCACCCTACATCAGTCTGAAGAAGGGTTTCGGCATGAAACGTTGCCTATTTCCTTCACTCCATAGATGCTGCCTCACCCGCTGAGTTTCTCCAGCACTTTTGTCTACCTCCGATCCACACTTATCTTTACCTTCCGCAGATGTAACCTCGTCCAACAAGTTACTCCAACACTTCATCTTTTGTTCAAGATTCCAGCATCTGCAGTTCATTGTGTCCCCATGCTTAAGTTGTTGTTCTTGGGACGGTGGCTTTTTGCACAAAAGTCTCATGAGCCCGTTTCTTTCTAATGGTGTTTGCCCATGGCTGCAGCCAAGTCATGAGAGAGAAAATCACCCACATGATAGACTGTGAACTGCGAATGAAGATTCCATGCAATCTTTTAAATTCATCAAAAGTGACAGGTTGTAAATCTAATTTGCTGTTATGCCCGTCACTATAACATGACAATGTTGTAACTTGTTTGTGGAAACCATGCTTATTAATTGATATGGCCTTCAATGCTCCAGTTTAAGGCCATTGGCTTGTGTACAAAATTGATTAAAATTCTGGTGCTTGAGTCAGGTCCCACATATGTTATCAATGGTCACTGAATCTAACCATTCAGTGCTAAACTTGTGAAATCTTCCAATCTGCCTTGTACAGACTGCGTTAGAGAGCCAAACACCCCCTTTGTTGATGCAAAAAGGGACAATTGGTTAAAATAGGGGAACAATGACTTGTGTGTTTGCAATATTGAAAAGAAAATAGCACCAAGTATTCAAGTTCATTTCTGTTTAAAGATAATTGGAGAACCATACAAAATAATTTTTAGGCCTCGTAAAAATTTTTCCACATGATGGTTGCTGGGGAAGATACATGAAAGTATTTTAAGCACTTTTTATTATTTGCCTAAGAAGTACTGTGGCATGGAAAGATACAAATAGGTTTCACTCAGAGGGTAGTCCATATCTATAATGAACTGCCAGAGAAAGCAATAGAAAATACAATTATGACTTTCAGAGTATATTTGGGTAGATATATGTATAGGAGGGGTTTGGAGGGGGACAAATACAGGCAAATGGGATTAACCGAGAATGTCAATTTGGTTGGCATGCACAAGGGCCAGAGGGCCTGTTTCCCTGTTGTATAATTCCATGACTTTATGTCACTGAATTTAGTATTCAGGTTTATATAAATACTTAGAAATTATTTGGGACTGTATCAATTCATGAAAATGTTGAAGCAACTTTTACAAGTTGTACCATATATAAGTATATGCATAAAATTCATCAACAGATGCACTGTAAAAATGTAGAAACATCTGGGCCTGTAAGATTATGCTAATGGTGAGACCACAGATGCTGGAATCCGGAGCAAACAACAAACAACTAGAGGAATTCAACGAGTCGAACAGCATCTGTAGGGGGGGAAAGAATGGCCGCATTTTTGGGAAGTAGACGGAAACGCTTGAGCCCCTGAATTCCTTGTGTAGTTTGTTTTTATCGTATTTATGGCCTCCACCCCTCAAACTATTTTCAGATTACAATATTAGATTATCACTAGAGCCAGGATATTTGGGCACTAAAAAACCCCGAAATAGGCGGGCAAAAAGGCATAATAAAATTTCAAAAAAGGCACGAAAAGGGCATTTATGACAAACAAAAGCATAACAAGGCATTTATTTCCAAGGTACACAAAAAAGCTGGAGAAACTCAGCGGGTGCAGCAGCATCTATGGAGCGAAGGAAATAGGCAACGTTTCGGGCCGAAACCCTTCTTCAATCATTTATTTCCAACTGGTTAAAAATAATAATTATAAAGGAATATTTCATTAAATGACCAAAGTTGCCTGATTGCACATAATTACTAGCATATTTTTTTCAAATTATCTGGTGTTAAACTATGCCGTCTGTCAAACAGAGTATGCTTCAGTTGTGAAAAACTTCTTTCTACCCCAGCTGAGGTCACTGGTGCATACTCGAAACAAGCTACCGACTCTATATTCATGTTGATATCTTGTGTATTACAACTATCTTTCAGAACTTTAGCTATGTTTTGTATTTCTTCAAGATCGTTGTTAGCTAAAATCACATCTCTCACATTTTCCGTGTATGTCTTTACCTACATCGCCAAGAACTTTACGAATATTGTCAGTTACTTTGTTGAAAACCAGCAAGTTATTCACTAATGTTTTGCCACATTTCTCAAGGGAAGTGATAGCTTGTGGGAAGTTTGCAAAATTGGAAGCAATAAACACAAGATCGTGGTGGAGGGATTTTTTCTGCATTATTTCACTGTAGATCCTGACTGCAGCAGATTCTTCTTCAAAACAGTTGACGATTTCTTTTATCTTTTCAAAATTTGCAGCATAGTAGAGTACAGCAGAGAGCCATGTACCCCACCTAGTCAAAACGGGCTGAGGAGGTAGCGTAATCTCGGGTGCCATTTCCTTGAACAACTGCACACTCTGAGGATTTTCTTGACATTGGAAACTAGGCGATTAATATTTGGAAACAAGCTATGTATGTGCTTGGCAATTCTATGAAGTCCTTGAGCTAAGCTAATGCAACATCTGCAGTTCTTTCTTAAATAGATCTTGGAGAAAAGTGAACCAGTGGGCAGCGGCATGAACGAATGAACGACCGTATGTGGCGCCCTGGTTTTGCACCGGTGGTGGAAGATTTCTTGTAAGTATACTATGATAACACGTTAATAATAACATATGTATTAACATATTAACAGAGAAAAACGTCATTGTAATCATGGTACAACAAGAGAAAATAGCAGGACCTTTTAGTAAAACGGCAAGAAAAGGCTGATTTAGGCACTCGATCGTGAAAAAGGCGTTATCCTGGTGAAATCATCAAAAAAGGCAAAATCCTGGCTCTAATTATCACATTACTAAGATCAGTTATAAATTGAATCATGTAACAGATGAGAATGCTTCCAGAAATGTCTTCAAATAATCTTTCAAATGTTTCAAATGTTTTCAAAAAATAAAATCATTTTGTTTGACTTTGTCTATGTCAATACCTCAGATTTTCCATTTGACTGCGCATCGATATCTTGTTCGAATTCGAATTTTCTCTGTTTTTCTTCACCTCACCATTGTCACAAATCATCAAAAGGTATGAGTTTCAAATATTTCAAACGTTTTCAAAAAATTGAAATCATTTTGTTTGACTTTGTTTATGTTGATACCACAGATTATCCATTTGTCTGCGCATCGATATCTTGTTCAAATGTTCTCTGTTTTTCTCCACTTCTTACTGTTGTCACAAATCCTCAAAAGGTTTGAGTTTCAATCATTTGCGACATTCATTGCACATTCATTTTTCAGAAAGGAAGAAAGGTGTTCGAAATATTTGCAAATTGCACCACATTATCCATAGTTGCAGTCTGTTTTTGTGTCTGCAGTCTGAATTTCATCGTGTCGACACAGGCACGATTGCAAAATATGTTCATGTTACAGCAAGACTTTTGATCCTTATCTCTAGTTAGACAAACTTACATAAGATAGTTTTACTACCTGCAGCTCAGTATTTTGTTGTTGTTAGTGATCGATGGACAACTCAAAATAGCATTCTTGGTATATATAAAAAGCATGTACATATATATATATATATAGCTGCTCCTTGATTTAACAACAATGGATTCCAAGATTAATCACAGCATTCCTTCTTTGATCATGTGATCTTTCAGTGGCTGCTTAGCTATTTTGCAGTTGGAAGTCATTAGTCTAGTTCACTGACACTGAGGACAAAATATTTTAATCTTTGCCATTTCTGACATTTTTTCCAAAGACAAAGACAAAAATGTTAAGGATTCATGATTAAAATGGGCGTATGGGAGATCAAGTATTGCCCAACTTATTTTCAAGCTGTTCATGCCTTGGTTTAACATTGACTCCAGCCTGCCACATCACACGCACAGTGTTGGAGAAAATGGTGCAGATGCGTAGCCCAGTCTAAGTGGCAGCTAGGATGACAAGCAAGCCGACTTTATTTCCAGCCCTTTCCCCAGTCAAATGTTGGCATCTGAAAGTCAAATCGACTTGATAGCTCCAGACGAAATGTGTAGGAAGAAGCGGCAGATGCTGGTTTAAACCGAAGATAGACACAGAATGCAGGAGTACTCAGTGGGAACAGGCAGCATCTCTGGAGAGAAGGAATGGGTGGCGTTTTGGGTCGAGACTCTTCTTCAGACCCTTCAGGTGTTTCTTTCTGAAACTTTCTACTTTCTAGCTGTTCGCTCAGGCCAGTGCTACTTGAGGTCTAATTCCATGATTGTCTCAAGAGCCTTCAGTGAATAACCAATTATTCAGCTGCTTTGTGGCTATTATAGCGACACCTCACAATAGAAAGTGTGCCTCTCAAATAGAGAAGTTTTTAGTTTTTTAATGCTGGAGTAACTCAATGGGTCAGGCAGCATCTCTGGAGAACATGGATGGACGATGTTTCGGGTCGGAACCCTTCTTCAGGCCAACGTGTTTAGTTGAGAGGTGCAGCATGGAAGCAGGCCCTTCAGCCCACCGAGTCCATGCTAACCATTGATCACTCGTTCACACTAATGTATGTTATCCCATCTTCTTATTCACTCCCTAATTCAATCCCTAAATTAGGAGGAATTTACAGAGGCCAATTTATCTACAAACCGTCTTTGGGACGTGGGAGGAATCAGAGCACCCAGACAAAATCCAAGTGGTAACAGAGAGAACATGCAAACTCCACATAGACAGCGCCAGAGGTCAGGATGAACTCAAGTACCTGATATTGTGAGGTGGCAGCTCAGTGCCACTGTGCAGAGTAAGGAAATAAACCTGCTTGTTGTAATTCTAGTTTCAGCGCAGACAGTATCAGGGTTTCGGCCCGAAACGTTGCCTATCTCCTTCGCTCCATAGATGCTGCTGCACCCGCTGAGTTTCTCCAACATTTTTGTGTACCTTCAGACAGTATCAAACCTTTGTGATCTCATTTTAGATTCATAGAATTATACAGTTGTGAAGTTATTCTTTAAAATCCCTTCCTCTCACCTTAAACCGATACCCTTGGCAGAAATATTTTGATTATCTACTCTATCTATGCCTCAGAATTACATACAATTGTAACAGGTCACCCCAGCCTCCAGAAAACAAAGCCAGCCTATCCTATCTCTTGCCATTACCTAAACCCTCAAATCCAAGCAACATCATAGTGAATCTCCTCTGCACGATCACCAGCATAACTAATGATTACAGTTTACAAACACAGAAAGAACTGATTTATTTCTCCTGTGGGAAGAGACACAGATGGACTCTGTAGGAAGGAACTGCAGATGCTGGTCTACACTGAAGATAGACACAATATGCTGGAGTAACTCTGCAGGCCAGGCAGCATCTCTGGAGAGAAGGAGTGGGTGATGTTTCCGGTTGAGACCTGAGGTCTGAGGATGGGTCTCGACCCAAAACATACCCCCTTCCTTCTCTCCAGAGATGTTGCCGGTCCCGCTGAGTTACTCCAGCATTTTGTGTCTATCACAGATGGTCTCTGTTGCCCTTCCCACTGATGCTGCCTGACCTGCTGAGTGTTTCTGGTGTTTTCAGTGTTTATTTTAGATTTCCAGAATCGGCGGGTGTATTTTGGATTTCTAGGTTTATCCCCCCTCTTAGTTTTCAACCTCTTAACCAATTCCCATTTGACACTGTTATTTTTATCACCAATTTCATGTGCTCTAACCTTTTTCAGCATCTTCCTGTATTGCACCTAATTCGGAGCATTCTGAAAATGAAACATGCACCATTCACTGGCTGTCCTGCAGTTGCATTGTTAGCCACATCCACAAAGAACTTTAATACGTTGATCAAAAATGATTTATTTCATAATTCCATGTTATCTTGCTTCAATCATAATATTATTTTCTAAGTGGCTTGATGTCACTTTGTTTATCATTGCCTACAATATTTTCCCATCTACTGATGTCAAGCTAATAGGTTGGCAGTTCCTTGTTTTCCCTCCCTCCTTGCTGAAAGAGTGAAGTCACATTTGTTGCCTTCTAATCTGCAAAAACTATTCCAGAATCTACATGATTTCGATGATAATAACCAATGCATCCACTATCACAAGAACCTTCTCCTTAAAACCCCGTGGATGTAGGTTATCAGTGTGTAGGAAGGCACTGCAGATGCTGGTTTAAACCGAAGATAGACACAAAATACTGGAGTAACTCAAAAGAGATAAATATTAGCATTGTTTGTAGCAGACTAGTCCGAAGAAGGGTCTCGACCCGATACGTCACCTACTCCGTCTCTCCAGAGATGCTGCATGTTCCGATGAGTTACTCCAGCATTTTGTGTCTATTTAGATCATCAGATTTTTCAGTTGTTTCTGTTGTTATTCTTTGCAATGGCAGTTCTTTGACAATATTTATCTTTTACATTTTTCCCTTCATCTTCATAATCATAATCATAATAATCATAATCATACTTTATTAGCCAAGTATGTTTTGCAACATACGAGGAATTTCATTGGCCAAACAGTCATACCAATAAAAAGCAACAGAACACACAAAATACATTTTAACATAAACATCCACCCCAGTGACTCCTCCGCATTCCTCTCTGTGATGGAAGGCGAAAAAAAGTTCAGTCTCTTCCCTTCTTTATCCTCCCGCGATCGGGGGCCTCGGGCCTACTGTTGACGGGGCGATCTTGGCTCCCGTAGCCGGCTGCGTTTGGACCTTCACGACAGGGCGTCCAAGCTCTTCAAGGCGTCCAAGCCCTTCTGCGTCGTTTGGAGCTCCCGACATTGGTCTCTATCCGAGACTGCGAGCTCCTCAATGGTGAAATCCGCAGGCTGGGGTTGGAACGTCGATCCCAGGCAAGAGATCGGCTTCAATGGTAAGTTCACATCCCCGTGGTGGGGCTCAAGGTCAGCCCCAAGCAAGGCCTCCAGCTCCATGATGTTAGGCCACAGAGTGACTGGAGATACGATCCGGAAAACAATCGCATAGATCTCCGGCAAGGTAAGAGATTGAAAAAAAGTTCCGCGTGACCCCCACCCCCCCCGCCCACCCCCCACATAAAACACACCAGAGAAAATTAACACAAACTTTAAAAACACACTAAACATAACAAAAAAAGACGAAAAGACAGACAGACGGTTGGCGAGGCTGCCATTGTGCTGTCACCCGGTGGAAGACTTACACTGGATTCTTGCTTCTCCAGTATTTCTGGGAGGGTTCTTGTGCCTTTTTCTGTGGAGATACATGAAATGTTTGTTCAATTCCACAATCATTTCCTTCTTCCCCAATATAAATTCTCTCATCTTTATTTATTTTTTGTACATACTCTCATTTTCTTTTTTCTTTTGTTTCTCACTACTTTTGGTTTCTTTAATGAATTCTAGGCCATCCTTTATTGATTTCTAAAGCATTGCCAATCCTCAGTTTTACTGCTTTCCCTGCTATCTTTAAAAACTAAAGAGATCGTTAATTTCACGTCATCCTTGGTTATATCTTTATCCCTTAATGTAATGTATATTTGTTGCAGTCTACCTGAGTTTGCCTGTGTGTAACTTAATAAGTTTATTTGTTTAGATTGAAACCTCTGGCATCACTTTCAAACTTAACAGCAAGTTCTGTTGCATTACGGTTAATCTTCAAAGGGCCCCCCTTTATATCAAGATTATTGATCAACCTTTTCTTGTTTTACAATACTAAATCTAAAATAGCCAGTTCCTTTGTCAGCTATTCAACATACTGATCTAGAAATCCATCTCATATCTATTCACATTGTTAATCCTAATTTGATTTGCTCAATATATATGTAGATTATTGTATCGTGTAAGAAAGAACTGCAGATGCTAGTTTGCACAAAATGCTGGAGAAACTCAGCGGGTGAGGCAGCAACTCTGGAGAGAAGGAATGGGTGACGTTTCGGGTCGAGACCCTTTCTTCAGACTGATGTCAGGGGAGGGGGCAGGACAAAGATAGAATGTAGGTGGGGACAGTAAGATTAGTGGGAGAACTGGGAAGGGGGAGGGGATGGAAAAAGAAAGCAAGGGCTATCTAAAGTTAGAGAAGTCAATGTTCATACCGCTGGGGTGTAAACTACACAAGCAAAATATGAGGTGCTGTTCCTTCAATTTGCGCTGGATCTCACTCTGACAATGGAGGGGGCCCAGGACAGAAAGGTCAGATTGGGAATTGGAGGGGGAGTTGAAGTGCTAAGTAGGTTAAGATGGACTGAGCCGAGGTGTTCAGTGAAATGATCACCGAGCCTGCGCTTGGTCTCGCCGATGTAGAGACATTGACACCTAGAACAGCAGACACAGTAGATGAGGTTGGTGGTGCAAGTGAACATCTGCTCACCTGGAAAGACTGTGAGGTTCTTGGATGGAGTCGAGGGGGCAGGTAAAGGGACTGGTGTTGCATCTCCTGCGGTTGCAGGGAAAAGTACCTGGGGAGGGGGTGGTTTGGGTGTGAAGGGACGAGTTGACCAGGGAGTTTCGGAGGGAACGGTCCCTGCGGAGAGCAGAAAGGAGTGGAGATGGGAAGATGTGGCCAGTAGTGGGATCCCGTTGGTGAAAATGTTTGAGGATTATATGCTGTATGAGACGACCGATGGGGTGGAAGGTGGGGACAAGGGAGACTCTGTCCTTGTTACGAGTGGGGGAGGGGGAGTAAGGGCGGAGCTGTGGGATATCGAGGAGACCCTAGTGAGAACCTCATCTATAATGGAAGAGGGGAGCCCCCGTTTCCTAAAGAATGAGGACATCTCCGATGCCCTGGTATGGAAAACCTCATCCTGGGCGCAGTTGGGGAGTAGACGGAGGAATTGGGAGTAGGGGATAGAGTCTTTACAGGAAGCAGGGTGGGGAGGAGTGTAGTCAAGATGGCTATGGGAGTCAGTAGGTTTCTAGTAGATGTCGGTCAGTTTCCTGTGATGGGAACGGTGAGATCTAGATAGATAGATAGATAGATAGATAGCCTTTATTGTCATTCAGACCGTAGGGAGATGTTGGAGATGGTACAAGTGAATTGGAGTGCAGGATGGAAATTAGTGGTGAAGTTTATGAAGTCATTGAGTTGTGTATGGGTGCAGGAGGTAGCACCAATGCAGTCGTCAATGTAGCAGAGGTAGAGTTCGGGGATAGGGCCAGTGTACGCCTGGAACAGTGATTGTTCGATGTAGCCTGCAAAGAGGCAGGTATAGGGCCCATGCGAGTACCCATAGCTATGCCTTGGATTTGGAGGAAGTGGGCAGAGTCAAAGGAGACGTTGTCGAGGGTATGGACCAGCAATACTAGGTGGAGGAGAGTATTGGTAGACGGAAATTGGCTGGTTCTGCGCTCGAGGAAGAAATGGAGGGCTTTAAGACCCTTCTGGTGGGGGATGGAGGTGTAGAGTGACTGTAGATTGTACCAGGGGGGATAGGATGGAGTCGAGGTATGTGGAAATTAATTCGGTGGGACATGAACGAAACAAAAACAATGGGTCTGCCAGGACAGTTCTGTTTGTGGATTTTGGGGAGGTTAAAATCGGGCCATGCGGGGCTGGGGAACAATAGGTTTGGAGGCTTTAGAGGGCAGAGAGCCGGAAGTGATGAAATCAGTAATGGTGCTAGAGATTAAGGCCTGGTGCTCGTCTGTGGGGTCATAGTCCAAGGAGTTATACATGGTACAATGTACATGGTACATTGATTATTGTATCACTCCATTACTTCTGCCTCTAGATCCCGATTTTGTACTGGACCCTACACCTTTAATGTTATTTAGATGTCTATGACAATCCCCACTTATAGTGTCTGCTCCCTGCTCCTTTAAGCTCTAACCAGTCAGATTCTAATTCTAAACACATCTGCCAAACCAACATACTTCTTCTCTATTATCATGAGATCATTCCTTTTTAATAGCGCAACCTCACCTCCCTTTCCTTTTTGCCTGTATCAAATTCCCTGTAATAATTAACGCCCAGCTTTGGTTACCCTTCAGCTATGTTTCTGTAATGGAAATTAATTCACAACAGTTTAGCAACAAATTTAACTATTGGGCCTGTCCCACTTAGGTGATTTTTTCAGCGACTGCCGGTGACTGTCATAGTTGTAGCAGGTCACCGAAAATCCGGTGACTGGACCCCCCGTGACAATGACTACAACAATGTCTACAACAATGTCTACAACCACCTACCACCTAGTTGACGTTAAGCTACGGCAAGCTACCTACAACTGGCGACCCATTAGGACGTCCACCTACGACCACACCTATGACAACCTATGTCCACCTGCGACAAGCTACGACAAGGTACGACCCTGTCGGTGACAACTGAAGACAACTTAAGACAATTCAGTCGCTGGTGCCTGTCACCGGTTGACGAAGATTGACGTAGGTAGTCGCCCATGGAATTCACTGGTCAGCACCAGCGACAACCTACGTCACCCTGGTGACAACTTACGACAGCACCTACATCAGGAGAAGTCAAGCTACACTCATTGGTGTCAAGCTACCTGTCGCCGACTGTCGCCGAAAAGTTTTGAACATTTCAAAATCCAGCGGCCACCAGAAAAACACTACGATTCTTTGGGCGACTGAGGAGACTACTCACGACTATACAGGCGACACCCTGGCGACCATGTGGTGACAGCCTGGTTGCCTATAGTCACCTAAAAAATTGCCTAAGTGGGACGGGCCCTTATGGTTTTAATATCTTTAAATTTGACTTTTGAAGGTTTTCTTACACACTCTGATCCTATTTATTGCCTTCCTTTGTTTCCACTATTTGTTTATTTTCCTCACTACATTTCTAACTTTTAGCTTACGTTCTCTAACTCCTCAATCTCTTCTCAACTGACCTGCTGAAATTGTCTAAACTCTTCCCAAAAGCATGAGTTCAAAAGACCCATGCCGACCAATTTTTACTCGCGGAAAATCTTTCAACATGCTGAAAATGTTTCCTCGACCAAACCGAGGCCGCGAGTATGCGGGAACTTCCCTCGAGCATGCAGGAGAGTTCCAGTGACCTCATAGAACCTCCTAGGACCACGTGTCGACCATGCTGCGAGTATGAGTCGAGGGCAAACTCTTCTAAACTCGCAGATTATGTCGCCGCAGTGGGACAGCCCCTTTAATTGGCTTCTCTTCATAACCCCTCATCACGCCCATGTCCCAAGCTTGTGACCCCATTGAACCACCCTATCCCTCCCTTTCTTCCTTCACCATGTTCAATCTGTCTACCAGACTCACCCTCCGCATTCATTGATCTGTTGATCTGTTGACCCGGACTTGGAATTTCCCCCTGACAATTGACTGCAACCCTGACTGCTAATCCTAACCTATGACCTCTAACTAGCCTCACCTTCTGGCTACATTTCCTGATCCCATCTACAAGTCCTATCAAACACAGAGGAATGATTTTGAATGCAAATACCGTGTGAGTGGTAAAATTGGGACCGTCCAGATGTTTGCAATATATCGTGCATGAAATGTGGAATTGGTTGAAATGTATTTACGAGCCTCAGCTGGCCTTTGTGATGGTGTCCTGTTCTGGTGGGAACTCACACTTCAACCACTGGGCCATTTGAGTTGGGAGAATATTGGACACAAGCAAAACATGATGCTGCTGAACTAAGTCACTTTTCAACTCGTTGCAAAATTATGTTCTATTTTTGTCACTCTTTCCTAGGGGTTCCTTTACAGCAAAATGCAAGAACAATAACAGTGGCACAGTGGTGCAGCGGGTAGAGCTGCTGCCTCACAATGCCTGAGACCTGGGTTCGATCCTGACCACAGGTGCTATCGGTGTGGAGTTTGCACATTCTTCCTGTGACCGCGTGTCTTCCTGTTTCCTCCGGGTGCTCTGGTTTCATCCCACATTTCAAAGATATGCAGGTTTGTAGGTTAGCTGGCCTCTGTAAACCTGTCCCTAGTGGGTAGGGAGTAGTTGAGAAAGTGGGATAATATAGAATTCTTGTGAACGGGTGGGTGATCGATGGTCAATGTAGACTCGATGGGCCAAAGCACCCATTTCCATGCTGTATTTCTAAAGTAAACATTTGCTGGGGTAGCGAGAATGAGGACAAACACCATCCAGAGAGAAAGGGGAAGATTTAGCCTAGAGAACAAAATGCTTTAAATTAAGTTCAGTTTTCATTGCTGTCCTTCCCAGGAGTAGGCCAGTTAGGTTAGGGCACTTTCACTAATGTTGGATGACAAGAGACAATAGACAATAGACAATAGATAATAGACAATAGACAATAGGATGAGGTCGTCACTCTGCAGGAAAAGCCAGCACCCAGATTAGTGACATAATGCTGTGTGCCCTGCAGCTGACATGCCTAGGCTCGTTACACACCAAAAGGCTCATGAGTCAGTTTCTGGAAAAAAAAACATATGTATCTGGTGTCTGCAATTTCTTTAGTCTTTGTCTTCATAACATAATTCAACCACATCACAGAAGAAACTGGTTTATAGAAAAGATCGGTTTGGTCATGTAGATGTGACTGCTTGTGTTTATCCAGGGCCAATCAAAGTGAAATTAATGTTCTAGTAACTTGTGTAGAAAGAAAAAAGTCCTCAAACAGTTTGCACTGATTTGTAATACAGCTTCGTTTTTAGGAGCTAAAGCAAGTTAACTGGTTGAAGGTTAGGAATTTGAATGCTGGATCATGATCTGGTCAGCTGCGAGTGTGATCATAGAATCATAACATTGAACAGCACAGAAACAGGCTCTTTCAGTTCAACTCATCCTTGCCGACTGTGAGACTTTTGGTGATCTTTGAACTATCATTAATCAGACTTTAGTTTGCACTAAATGCTGTACCCTTTATCCTTTGTTTGTGCACTTTGGACAGCTTGCTTGTAACCATGCATTGTCTTTGACTGGATAGCACACAAACAAACACTTTTCACTATATATGTGACAATAATAAACTAAACTAAACTAAGCTAAAGTAATCTAAACTTATCTAAACTGAACTGAACTAAACTAAACTAAACTAAACTAAATTAAACTAAACTAAACAAAACTTAACTAAACTTAACTAATCTAAACTCAACTAAACTAAACTAGACTATGATGCGAAGCAATGCTATTTCTATTTGCCTGCATTAGACATGTATCCTTCTATGTCTCTGCTATCAGAGTACATGACCAGATGTATTTGCAGGACATAAAGAACTCAGCAGCATAGTGAACAACCTAATGTAAGCGTGCCCTGGAGCTATCTGTATGCAACCCTCCAGGACTTTCAAAAAATCGTTATACGATTTTCATTAAAAATACTGAGGACTTGCTGCATCTGTTTACAGCTGAGCTGAGATTTGGTTCTAAAACTCTTCTCTCGTTTCAAAGCCAACGTCTTACTGAGCTCCGAGATAAAGTTTCATGGGCTGCCCTGATGAAGTTTGGTGTTAACTCCTGTTTTTTTGCTAACCGTTCTTCCTCAAAATAAATGTGCAGTTTCTTTCACTGAGAATGAGCTGACTCATGGGTGACTGAGTCAAGAATACAATGCAGGCAATATCAATCAGCTTTTTGAACTTTACGTCTGTTGAAAGTACTGGATGTACCAGACCAGCAAAGCTCCAAGCAAAAATGGGGGAAGAAAAAGTGCAGCAAAACAAAACTGAAATAAATATTAAATATTTTCAAAACTACGAGGCCTGAAGTGGGATGATAATATTTTCTGAGGGAGAACAGATGGGGTGGGGGTAGGGGGGATGGGTGCTGAAGAGAGATTTAATTATATATATAAGTAGGTGAGATCTTGTTAGGTGTGAGAAATTATTCCTATTGGCTGGGAAACTAGTTGTGGGAATCTGAAAATCACTGCCTGAAAATGTGGTGACTTTCATCTTCAAGAAAGAACTGCAGATGCTGGAAAAATCGAAGGTGGACAAAAATGCTGGAGGAACTTAGCGGGCGAGGCAGCCTCTATGGAGAGAAGGAATAGGTGATGTTTTGGGTCTCGACCCGAAACGTCGCCTATTCCTTCTCTCCATAGTGGCTGCCTCACCCGGAGAGTTCCTCCAGCATTTTTGTCTATCTGGTGACTTTCATCATTGCATTGTGCTGGAGAGGGTTCAGAGGAGGTTTATGAGAATTATCACAGGAATGAGTGGGTTAACATATGATGAGTATTTGACAGCACTGGGTCTCAACTTCCTGGAGTTCAGAAGGATGAAGGGGACCCTCATTGAAACTTACTGATTAGTGAAAGGCTTGGATGCGGAGAGGATGTTTCCACTAGTGGGAGAGTCTAGGACCAGAGGGCATAGCCTCAGAATAAAAGGACGTCCCTTTTGGAAGGAAATGAAGAGGAATTTATTTAGTCAGAGGGTGATGAATCTGTGGAATTCATAGCCACAGAAGGCTGTGGAGGCCAAGGCAATGGATAATTTTAAGGCAGAGATAGATAGATTCTTGATTAGTACGGTTGTCAGGGTATATGGGGAGAAGGCAGGAGAATGGGGTTAAGAGGGAGAGATAGATCAGCCATGATTGCATGGAGGAGCAGTATGGCCTAATTATTCTTCTATCACATGAACATGAAAACATTTGAAAATGCTATGGAGCTTTGAGTCTAGAGCTAAGCGATAGCATTCGGCCAAATCGCTCTTCATTGCCTCGCGTGAACATGATAAACGGAAACCCTTCTTCTTGTGCCATAAACGAAAGATCATAGAGTGGAGCAAGATGGTTCACTCCACGAAAAGCCCGTAGTAGGTGATGGATGGATAGCTTCAGCGCCATTTCCGTCATGGCATCCAGCTCATTCAGGAAGATTCTGCTATATCAGGCTGAGAGATTAAAGGGTAAACAAAATGCAGCATGTCTGGCAGCATTTCTGGACAAAAGGAATAGGTGACACTTTTTGGGCGAAACCCGTCTTCAGACTGAGTCAGGGGATAGAGGAACTAAAACCATCCTCCCCCCCCCTTCCCTCCGACACGGACACGGAGCGATCGCACCCCCCCCCCCCCCCTTTTTTGTTAAACATCTCATTCCTTCGGGTGTTTTTTTTAATTTCCCCCTTACCATTTCCGTACTTTTTCGATAGCTGCCATGACCCGCTTGATGTCATCCTTCACCCTGCTCCTGTTCGCGGCCCGCACCGATCTGCCGGACATGCTGTGTGTGTGTGTGTTTGTTTGGCGGATTCGGAGGGAAGAAGCGCCGGCACCAAGAGCGAGCGAAGGCGCGGACAGGCGGACGAAAGCAACGATTATTGAGCAGAATAGGTGACATTTCGGGTCGAGACCCTTCTTCAGATGGAGTCAGGGGAAAGAGGAACAAGAGATATAGACGGTACTAAGGACAAATTAATGGAAGATATGCCTATATCTCCCGTCTCCCTTTTCGTCAAGGTTGCAGCCAACAACCTTCTCAGCTGATCGGACGATTCGCTGCAGCTTCCGGGTGCCTTGTTTGGTGGCTGAGCCAAACCAGACCATGATGGAGAAGGTGAGGACAGACTCTGCGATGGCCGTGTAGAATTGGACCATCATTGCCTGTGGCAGATTGTGCTTCCTCAGCTGCCGCAGGAAGTACATCCTCTGCTGTGCCGTTTTGACTGTGAAATAGATGGTAGCTTCCCCACTAAGGTCCTTGGAGATGATGGTTCCCAGGAACTTAAAAGACTCCACATATGTGACTGTGGTGTTGTTGATGGTGAGTGGGGTGAGGGGAGGGGGAGCTCTACTAATGTCCACAATCAATTCCACTGTCTTAAGATCATTGAGCTCCAGGTTGTTGCGGGTTGTCCAGGTTATTCTCAGTCCTATGCCGATCTTTACATCCCTCTCCTTCTCTCAGGTGCAACACTTGCTTTAAGCTTGTTACATCTCTACATTTTTCATATGTTGAAAGATCTGATTCTCACTTTACAGAAGCCACCTGAGCAGTTGAACATTTCCAGCATTTTCTCTTGGCATATTCAAATGATACGTGGCAGATATATAACATGTTCTTTCCTTCCGATATTGCCATGTTGACCAGAGAATGAAAACCAAAAGGGTGGATATTGTTTTCTGCACATCCCTCAATTCTTCGAGGAGCTCTGATAAGGGTAAAGTCATCTTAAGATAGCTTAAAAAATGATGCAATTTGCTTTTACTAATCATAGTTTGCATCCAATCTCCATTTTATTGGTATGAGTGGGTTATTGTCTGAGTTGTATATACTTGGCCGTGCTGAGGTTACCTGATTCCTTTCCATGGAAACAGCTTCAGACTCAAATTCATACCTCTCATCTCCCACCTAACCTCCTTTCCCCTCAGGCACATCTGTCCTATTGCTGCACCCTTTATCTGCTCAGGCTACTTGCCTCTTACACCTTTTCTGGGAATCTTCAGTTCCCTTAACCTCATGCCCATCCTCCTATCAGTACTCCTCTTCCCTACTCTCTTGCTTTTGTTCCAGTTCTTTGTGTTTTCCAAAGGGCATATTGCAATGCATTTGGTTTATGTCTTATTCACCACATCCTCATTTTTTCCAACCACTCATTCTAATGTTGAAGGTGGTGGCTAACGTTACCAATTCTTGTTGCACTCACTCTACCCATTGCTTCCGCTGAGTCCCGATGAAAAATCAATACCCAGCCCCATACTTCATCTGAGTAGAGATGTACATTCATAAGCAACACTTGTCGAGAGAATTAAGGCTTCTGCCAGGGATGCCTGAATATCACGAGAGCCAAGTTGCACTAAAACTATTTCACACTTGTATGATGGACACGATTTTCGCCATTTTACACAACCTTTCCTTGTGGCCAAGAAATAGGCTTTGGAAACATGAAATGAAACCTCGTAAAATAAAGAAGTGAGGTAATGCTTTCCGTGACGGCATTGAGTGATTTTCCACAGAATCCCTCTTGATTTTCTCCACATATTTGGTGGAACACAGATACACCTTCCAATGAAGTTACATGGGGAGCTTAGGCAATTCCCACACAGATTATCTTCCTTATGTTGTTGACAGATCATCCCTGTTTAGATCACATGGCGACCCAAGGTGCGATAGAATGGATAGAAAATTAGCTTCTTGGAAGGAAGCAGAGGGCCATAAGCAATGTCATAAGGAATAGTAGTGAAATTTGGCTATTCGGCCTATCAAGTTGACTGTCATTCAATCAAGGCTGATCTATCTCTCCCTCCTAACCCCATTCTCCTACTTTCTCCCCATAACCTCTGACACCCGTAATAATCAAGAATCAAGGGTGATGGTGGAAGGTTGCTTTTTTGACCGGAGGCCAAAGGGTTCAGGGCCTCAGGGTTTGGTGCCTGACCCATTATTTTTTGCCATCTCTATTAATAATTTGGATGAGAATGTACATGGCATGGATAGCAAGTTTTCAGATGACACAAAAGTGGGTGGTATTGTAGACAGTGAAGATGGTTGTCAAAAGTTGCTGCAGGATCTTGATCGGTTGGGCAGGTGGGCTGTGGAATGGTTGATGGAATTTAAACAGAGAAATGTGAGTGTTGTACTTTGGCAAGTCCAACATGGGCAGTACTTACACAGTGAGCTGGTAGAGCTCAGGGGAGTGATGCAGAGCAGAGGGGTCTAGGGGCACAGGTACAGTACATTGTTAGTTGAAAGTGGCATTACAGATAGATAGGGTCGTCAAAAAGGCTTTTGGAACATTGGTCTTCATCAATCAAACCATTAAGTATAGAATATAGAAATTATAGAAGTATAGAATGTTTAAGAAGGAACTGCAGATGCTGGAAAATCGAAGGTACACAAAAATGCTGGAGAAACTCAGCGGGTACAGTAGCATCTATGGAGCGAAAAATTGCCTATTTCCTTCGCTCCATAGATGCTGCTGCACCCGCTGAGTTTCTCCAGCATTTTTGTGTACCATTAAGTATAGAAGTTGGGAGGTGATGTTGCAGTTGTATAAGATGTTAGTGAGGCCGCATTTGGTGTATTGTGTTCAGTTTTAAGCATCGTGCTATAGGAAAGATGTTGTCAAGCTGGAAAGTGTGCAGAGATGATTTACAAGGATGTTGCCAGGACGAGAGGGTCTGAGCTATAGGGAGAGGCTGAGCAGACAAGCAGACAGGAGGATGGGGATGATCTTATAGAGGTGCACAAAATCATGACAGGAATAGATCAGTAGACGCAGTAGAGTCTCTTGCCCAGAGTAGGGGACTCAAGACCCAGAGGACATAGGCTTAAGGTGAGGGGGGAAAGATTTAATAGGACCCGAGGGATAACTTTTGCACACAAAGGGTGATGGCTGTGTGGAATGAGCTGCCGGGGGAGGTAGTTGAGGCAGTTGAAGAAACATTTTGACAGGTACATGAATAGGACAGGTTTAAAGGGATATGGGCCAAAGGCAGGCAGGTTGGGTGACTACAGATGGGACATGTTGACTGGTGTGGGCAGGTTGGGCCGAAGGGCCTGTTTGCATGCTGTAAGACTATGACTACGATTGACCTACTGAATAGAGCACGGCAGATTTTGGTCCATTTGCATTTTCTGGGCTTGATCCACACATAAAAATCTGTCGGTCATATTTAGAACATATTGCCAGAGGAATCTTCCCGCTGCCAGCTTCTACTTGAAAATGATCTCCTCCCCCAATTTCAGATAATGAGCTATGGGTTATTATCCAGATGATAAATTATGGGTTATGATCAGATAACTGGTGTCTAATCTTATCTCTGTAAAGCCAAATTAAATTTTACAGTTGATTCTTATTTCTGGACTGATGCCACATTTCAATAGGGGAATTGCTGATCGGGGAGGATAGGGTGAGGTGTGGATTAGTTGATTCCTGTCATCTTAGCAAAATCATTTTAAGACCTGAATTCTATCCAACTTGCAAAGCACATTATCATAAAACCGAAGATAGACACAAAAAGCTGGAGTAACTCGGCAGGACAGGCATCATCTCTGGAGAGAAGGAATGGGTGATGTTTCGGGTCAAGTCAAGACCCTTCTTCAGATAAATCCAAAGCCTTCTGGCATCATAATGTATTTTTCTTCTTTCTGTACATTGTCGAAAACTGATTTAAGGACTTTCTTGTTGGTTCATTTCATTCAGTATAACAAAAAGCAGTGTCATTCTGTACCTCAGGGCATTTGGGAAGTTAAAATGAATAAAACCTGTTTCCATTCAGGGTGGGGTTGTGTTGAGTGCTAATTATGCAAGGCATTCCTATTTCTGTACAGTTAAAAAAATGAGTGAGATTGTTGTTGCTAAAGTCACTGCCACATGGAGGTGAAAATAAGAGGCTACAGGCTGGTTTAGATGGAATAGATTAAAAGATACAGCATGAGATCACAATCACAATCACAAATGATACTTTATTCGTCAAGTATGTTTTGCAACATACGAGGAATTTCATTTGCCAAGTCAGTCATACAAATAAAAAGCAACGGAACACACAAAATACATTTTAACATAAACATCCACCACAGTGACTCCTCCACATTCCTCACTGTGATGGCCTCCCCAGCCATTGACCTCATCAGCACGGCTGCGCTGGTAAAGGGCCTGTCCCACGAGCATGCGAGCTGCATGCGCCAGGCGCGACCAAACCGGAAGACGCTGCATCCGGCGTCGAGATACTGCGTATGCCAGTCGAGGCGGTGCGTATGGCGTTGAGGCACTGCGTATGCCAGTCGAGACGCTGCGTATGCCAATCGAGGCGGTGCGTATGGCGTTGAGGCGCTGTGGGCCGGCAGGCCAATGCCGTGCGGGATTTTTGAAGACGGTCAGTTTTTCGGAGCCCCGCACGATGTCGGGACCAGCTCCGCACAACTCCATACGGCTCTGGCGATTGAAGTGGGACCGGCCCCGCGAGGCTGTACGGCTCAAGCGACCACGTTAGGTCGCACTTGCCGCATGGAGTCGCACGCTCGTGGGACAAGCCCTTAAGAATTTTCACTCCTCCTGTCTTAGCTCACATGAAAGGTTGCAAATGGGAATGGTTACTCCAAATATGATGCTGCGACTAATCCAACCTTTGAATTGGGGGACAGATTAGTATGTGGCTGCTTTTTAAACCCGCTCCGCGTTGTGGAGACAAAAGTAATGTAGAATATAGAACAAAAAACAGAATGATGGAAGAACCTACCATGTCAGTTAGCATCTGTGGATGTATAAGCTATAAGCTGACATTTCAGGTTGAGGCCCTGCGTCACGACTAAGAGGGAAGAAGAGAGATGACCTGGTTGGTGGGTGATAGATTAAACTAAATGCAATCAATCAATCAACCTTTATTGTCATCTTGCAAGCAACAGTTGTACAGTGCAAAATGAAAATACATTTCCCAGGGAATACCGGAGCATCGCACATGAAATTTAAAGCATTTCACACATAATAACACTAAAAACAATCCAGTCCCTGATGGAACAGTATAATAGTTAAAAGCAGGTAAAACAACAACGTTAAAATACAGTAAAACCAATCATAAAAATGTCCGGGGCAGCTGATTTGAGTGGCCAGTGCCAGTTATTAAAGTGGCCAGTGCCAGTTATTAAAGTGGCCGTGCCAAGCCTCAGAATCAGGTGTCTGTGAGTACAGAGTGACTGTTTAGCAGCCTCACAGCCTGTGGCAGGAAGCTGTGTAGCAGTCTTGTAGTCCAGGCTTTGATGCTGCGATATCTCTTGCCTGATGGCAGGAGATCCAGGTGTATGTGGAGGGGGTGCAGTTTGTCCTTAGCAATTCTCTGAGCTTTTTTCAGACAGTGGCTCTGGAACAGTTCTTGTACCGAGGGTAGGGAGACGCCAATGATCCTCTCTGCTCCCCTCACTACCCTCTGCAGAGCCTTCCTGTCCGAGCAGTTGCAGGTGGAGTACCACGTATTTATGCAGTACGTGAGTACAGACTCCACCGTACCCCTGTAGAAAGTCCTGAGGATGTTGGTGGGGAGTGAGGCCTGTTTTAGTTTCCTCAGGAAGTGCAGTCGCTGATGGGCCCGTTTGACGGTCCCAGTGGTGTTCCTGGACCAGGTGAGGCTGTCTGTAATTTGCACACCGAGGAACTTTATGCTCTCCACTCTCTCCACTGTGGTGCCACTGATGTTGAGGGGTGTGTGTTTTGGCTGCGCCCTCCTGAAGTCGACAACCATCTCCTTTGTTTTGTCGACATTTAATTCTAGATTATTTTTGCCGCACCAGTCCACTAGTTGTTTTACTTCCTCCCTGTACATTGACTCGTCATCTCCGCTGATGAGTCCCACCACTGTTGTGTCATCCGCAAATTTTATGATCTTATTGTCCCTGAATCTGGCAGCACAGTCATGTGTGAGCAATGTGAACAACAGCGGGCTGAGCACACAGCCTTGAGGGGAGCCGGTGCTCAGCGTGATCGAGCCTGAAGTGTTCTTGCCAACACGGACTGACTGCGGTCTCTCTGTCAGAAAGTCCAAGATCCAGTGACACAGGGTGGTGTTGAGGCCCAGCAGGGTTAGTTTCTCCACAAGTCTCTGTGGGATGATGGTGTTAAACGCTGAGCTGAAGTCAATGTACAGGATTCTGGCGTATGTGTTTTTGTTTTCCAGATGCGTGAGTATTGTGTGCAGCGTGGTAGAGATGGCATCCTCTGTAGAACGGTTGGGGCGATAGGCAAACTGGAGGGGTCTAACGATGAGGGGAGGCTGGCAGTAATGTGGGGTTTCACCAGGCGTTCAAAACACTTCATTATTATTGGGGTCAGGGTGACAGGGCGGTAGTCATTTAGGCAGGCAACAACTGGTTTCTTCGCTATGGGGATTATCGTGGAAGTTTTGAGGCATGTGGGGACAATGGCTTGACTAAGGGAGATGTTAAAGATGTCTGTTAGCACATCTGCTAACTCCTCAGCACATTCCTTAAGCACACGTCCTGGGATGTTGTCGGGTCCGACTGCTTTCCACGGGTTGACCTTGGACAGGGTTCTCCGTGTGTCCATCGGGTCTATGGTCAGGACTGGCTGGTCGGTTTGTAAGCAGGGGCTGGCTCTCCCCTTGGGTGTGGTGTTTGCTGCATCAAAACGTGCAAAGAAGTTGTTCAGTTCATCTGGGAGAGAAGTGTCGGTGTCAGTTACCTGCTGCCTTGCCTTGTACCCCGTCAGTGTTTGGATTCCCTTCCACATCCTCCTGGTGTCTCCTGTGTCACAGAGGTGTCCCTGGATTTTCCCCGCGTAGGCACGTTTCGCTGCCCTGATTCCTTTTTCCAGTGCAGTCCTGGTAGATCGAAGAGCGGCTGTGTTACCGGCTCTGTAGGCTGCATCACGAGCCCTCAGCAGCGAGCGCACCTCTGCTGTCATCCATGGCTTTTCGTTTCCACGTGCAGTGAAGGTTTTCATGATAGTGACATCCTCGGTGCACTTGGCAATGTAGCTGGTTACAGTCTCTGCGTACTCCTCGATGTTGATGAGGTCATCATAGGATGCCGCTGTCCTGAACACATCCCAGTCAGTGTGCAGGAAACAATCCTGTAGTGCTGAGGCTGCTCCCTCTGGCCAGACCCTGGTGTGTTTTCTCTCCGCTCTGACTTGCTTTTGCAGAGGTCTGTAGGCTGGTGTTAAAAACACTGAAATGTGGTCGGAGTGGCCCAGGTGAGGGCGTGGGGCTGCCTTGTAAGCCTCTGGGGTGTTGGTGTAAACCAAGTCCAAGATGTTCTCTCCCCTGGTCTCAAAATCCACATATTGCTTGAATTTTGGGAGCACAGTCTTAAGGCTGGTGTGATTAAAATCCCCAGCCACCACAATGAAGCTATCAGGATATTTGGTCTGGAATTCACTGATGGCATCATGCAGGGCTCCCAGTGCTTCGTTGGCCTTAGAATTCACATTAGCACTTGGAGCAACATATACAGCCACAACTTGGAGCAACATATACAGCCACAACAAAAACAACGGAGAATTCCCTCGGCAGATAGAAAGGCCGACATTTCACGATGAGGAATTCTATCAGCGGAGAGCAGTGTTTCCCGGCTATCGTAGCGTTCACACACCAGTCCTTGTTTATGTACAAGCACAGGCCTCCACCTCGGCTCTTACCAGAGCTAGCTGCCTCTCTGTCCGCACGGAACGATGTCATTCCCTCCAGCTGTATTGCCGTATCCGGGATATTGCCGTGGAGCCATGATTCCGTGAAAACAAACACACAGCAGTCTCTTATATCCCTGTATATTGTTTTGAGAAGACGCAGTTCGTCAAGTTTGTTGTCCAGGGAGCGGACATTAGAGAGGAGAAGCGAGGGCACTGCCGGTCGGGTGCGGTTAGCTGTTAGCCTAGCGCGAATGCCTGCTCTTTCCCCCCGTCTCCGCCTTGTGTAAGAGCCTGCTCTTTTACCCCGTTTCTGCCTCCTCTCACACCGCTTGCGTCTCCTCCTCCTCCTCTCTCTCATCTCCCGCCTCCTCTCTCCGGTCGTATTCATATCTGCGGCCGATATGTTCGGCTTCGCAGCCGGTTGTAGTAGTCCATAGCGGCGTATTTGGTCTAAATCGCACCAAAACGTGCCCGTACTACTACCGTGGTTTGCCCCGATGTTTAGGAGCATGTTCCTGCAGTACATATATCTTGGACAGACTGGACAAAACACACAACACTCACTTTTTAATGCTCCGACTATCTCCCGAGGGGCCGCTGCGACTGTGCGCGCCGCCATCTTGGATATTTGGGGGTGTAAGGGGGTGTGGGATAGGCAGAATGCGATGGAGGTGAGGGAAGGGCTGGGGGGAAAGGTGAACAAAGGGAGATGCAACGAGGTGGACAGGTAAGTGTGAGGAAGGTAAACATTGGGGGCGCGGGTTGTAAACATTGAACTTTCTAATTTCAAATAACTCACCTTTGATAATTGTGGACACAAGGGACAAAGGCAGATGCTGGTTTGCAAAAAGAAGTTTGAAGAAGCGTCCCAACCCAAAACATCGCCTATCCACATTCTCCAGAGATTGCCTGACTCGCTGAGTTGCTCCAGCAATTTGTGTCTTTTTTGATTGATTTGGGGAGATTTATTTTCTGAAAATACATCTGCAGCATAACAGAAGCCATAGACCATTGTGAATTTGTACAATCATTACATTTATTTTCCTGGGTTGACCTTTGACCGGGAACATTATTCAAATACCTTGTTCTGTCAGCAGTAAGCCTCCATTAAATACAGCATTTTGAGATCTAATTTGCTCTATAATCCCACTGTATATGCCTATTCCTTTATACATTTGGAGACATTTTTCAAATATATGAAACATGTTTATATTGTTACAGAACATTCAAAACTATAGAGGAGCCCAAATAGCTTTGTAGCTTTAGTATTAACAGGATATTTAATGTCTCAAATATGATTCGTACTTGATTCGACTTGTGGCGTGATTCGACCTTGGTGTGATGTCACTCTTAGAATTAAATTGGGGCTTACATTCAATGTCCAAAAAAGGTCTGATTCAGACATTAACTCTTTTTTACATAGGCAGTAAGCATCTGTGATATTACACAGAAGTGGCATTTTAGGGTTAACTGTCTGCAACCTATAACATTCCAGTGGTAAAAACAGAAAAATGTTCAGCCTTCTTTATCTTGTAACCCTTTCTTTATTTTTCTGGTCAACAGAGGAGTGGACGTCCACATTTCCAACACTAAGATAGTCTTTGGCCCTGCAGCACTGAGACTCCGATTCTCTGCAATCATAACCTTGTATCCCTTCGTGACTTACTTTTCACAGTTCCGACGTAATATTGTATGTGGGAAATTGCACTGTGACTGTTTGACTTCCTAATCATGTGTGACAAGAACTTCAAAGTCATGGACTCAGTGCATGATCCAACACACAGAGCTAGTACACTGCCCAAATACGAAAATTCTCAAATAAAGGATTTTAATGACATAGAAACATAGAAAATAGGTGCAGGAGCAGGCCATTCGACCCTTCAAGCCTGCAACGCCATTCAATATGATCATGGCTGATCATCCAACTCAGTATCCTGTACCTCTCCATACCCCCTGATCCCTTTAGCCACAAGGGCCACATCTAACTCCCTCTTAAATATAGCCAATGAACTGGCCTCAACTACCTTCTGTGGCAGAGATTTCCACAGATTCACCACTCTCTGTGTGAAAAATGTTTTTCTCATCTCGGTCCTAAAAGACTTCCCCCTTTTCCTTAAACGGCGACCCCTTGTTCTGGACATCCCCAACAGGGGGAACAATCTTCCTGCATCTAGCCTGTCCAACCCCTTAAGAATTTTCTATAAGATCCCCCCTCAATCTTCTAAATTCTAGCGAGTACAAGCCGAGTCTATCCAGTCTTTCTTCATATGAAAGTCCTGACATCCCAGGAATCAGTCTGGTGAACCTTCTCTGCACTCCCTCTATGGCAAGAATGTCTTTCCTCAGATTAGGAGACCAAAACTGTACGCAATACTCCAGGTGTGGTCTCACCAAGACCCTGTACAACTGCAGTAGAACCTCCCCGCTCCTATACTCAAATCCTTTTGCTATGAATGCTAACATACCATTCGCTTTCTTCACTGCCTGCTGCACCTGCATGCCTACTTTCAATGACTGGTGTACCATGACACCCAGGTCTTGTTGCATCTCCCCTTTTCCTAGTCTGCCACCATTCAGATGACATTTTAGTCCATCTCTGAGTTTCCATTACTAATTATATTCATAATGGCAATTGGTCTCCATGTCATCATTCCTCCATTTGTATTCTTCTTTAGCTCTACAGAGTTTTAGACAATAGACAATAGGTGCAGGAGTAGGCCATTCGTCCCTTCTAGCCAGCACCGCCATTCAATGTGATCATGCCTGATCATCCCCAATCTGTACCCCATTCCCGCCTTCTCCCCATATCCCCTGATTCCGCTATCTTTAAGAGCCCTGTCTAGCTCTCTCTTGAAAATAATCCAGAGAATGTTACTCCAATTGTCTGTGTAGAGTTTGCATGTTCTCCTTGTGACTGCATGGGTTTCCTCTGGTATCCTCCCACATCCTATAGATGTGCAGGCTTGTAGGATAATTGGCTGCTGTAAATTGGCTTGAGTGTGCAGCGAGTGGGTGCAAAAGTGGAATAACATAGAATTAGTGTGAATGGGTGATTGATGAGGTGGGCCGAAGGGCTCTTTTGCCCACTGTATTTCTAAGTGCTAAGTACGATTCTGGTTCATTGAGCATTCTCCATTTTAATTCGTTGATTAATTCTTGGCTTGTTCTTTGAATTCTGAAATGACTTCTCCAGTCTTCTCAAACTTACCTTCCCATTCTTTAAACAGCGTTTTGACTAACGCCTTTGTTGTTGTGTTGTGATATATATGAGATTCAAATACTGTTTGGTAATGGCTCCTGTAAAGCATCTTGTGCCATTTTACTGTGTTAATGTGCCATGTAAATGCAAGCTGACGTTTTTTATTGTCATCTGATATTCAGCGTAATACTTCAGGAAACAGGTTCATACAATCGATGGGCAATAAACCCCTTAATGTAAGTGCAGTCATTTTTAATTAATTACATTTTAAAGGCTTCAGGTAACTTGCTTTGTCTGCATTTGCATGTGATCCAGTCATGATGTCTGTACCTCAGTTAATAATTTATGTCGGGCCGCCTAATATGAACCATCAAAATGAGAGTTCATGACCTTCAAGTACAGTAAGTTTATTGTTGGAAGTCTGCTCTATTGCTTGCAGTTTTATCCTGTGCACATGATTCAAACTGTTGTACTTACATTTTACATGTTTAATGCTTCCAGTATAATGGTTCACACAATAGAAATGCAAATGCATAACATCCATGGTTGAATTCTTGTTGTTTTCTCCCCACTGGGTGGTTACCAAGGAATGTATGGGTTGTGAAAGTTAATATTAAATAATGGCAAAACACAAAGTGGCTGATTGCTACATCGTCATTCCTTTTACACAGCATTTACAGTTCATTTTCTCATACTCTCTCCCCATTTAACCTCACAAATAAAAAATATTGCAATATTGCAGATATTTGATCTTCTAAGGGGCAAATAAGAGAAAACACCAAAATCCCCTTCCCCCCCCCCCCCCCCCCCCCCCCTCAGTTCACTCTTTGCAATTGCCTCATACTTGGTTATAACCTGCTACATCTCGAACATTGACAATAGCTTTCTACAGATGCCGTTTGATCTTTCAAGCATTTTCTTTTGTCTTCCAAAATATTTTCCAGGTGTGATATTGCACATTTCAGATCCAGGATCAGTTAATTTATTTGGCAAGAATTCTTTGAGTGAAGGTATTTCGGAATAATTTTCCTCTCACTTTTCTCTATGTTTCTTATCCTCAATCCGTGAATAAGCTTTTAAGCCCTTTTCACTTGACACTACATCGCTCAGTGATCGTTTCATTATGTTCAACTCGCTGCGTACACTGGAAGTGCCTTCTTCAGCAATAACAACAACAGGAAGGGATCTACCACAGTCGCTGTCTCAAGCAGGTGGCCAAAATCATCAAGGACCCACACCATCCTGGTCACACACTCATCTCTCCATTGCCATCAGGTAGAAGGTACAGGAGCTTGAAATCTGGTACATCCAGGTTCAGGAATAGTGTCTTCCCCACAGCCATCAGGCTAATAAACACAACAGCAAACAAACTCTGAACTATAACAGCCTATTGCCTTTATCTGCTTATTTATGTGTATATATATATATGTTCCATGATATATAGACACACTGATCTGTTCTGTATTATGCCTACAATATTCTGCTGTGCTGCAGCAAGCAAGAATTTCATTGTCCTGTCTGGGACACATGATAATAAACTCTCTTGACTCCTGACTTGACTTGAGGTTTTATAAAGTACTTCACATAGTAAAACCTGCAGAGAGACGTCACTACGGTAGTACCAATAAGAATGTCAAAACATTTAGTACTGACTCACAGGCGGCATAGTGTCGCAGCAGTTGAGTTGCTGTCTTGCAACACCAGAGACCCTGGTTCAATCCTGACTACGTGACTGCATGGGTTTTCTCCGGATACTCCGGTTTCCTCCTACGCTCCAAAGACCTACAGATTTGTAGGTTAATTGGCTTCAGTAAAATTGTAAATTGTCCCTAGCATGTAGGACAGTGCTAGAGTATGGGGTAATCGTTGGTCAGTGTGGATGGTGGGCCAAAGGGCCTGTTTTTGTGCTGCATCTCTAAAGTATAAAAAATGAAATATCAGAAAAACTGATTAAAAACCTTGTCTTAAGGGTGATTTTAAGGAGCATCTTATGGGAGGAAAGAAAGGATGCCAGACCGAACAGGTGGTATTTCCAGCAGGTAGGGCCTTGGGAGTTGAAGACATCACGATCACAGATAAAGTGTTGAAAGTCAGGTGAGTAGGAAAGGGAAGAATTGATGGGATGCCACAATCTCAGAGATAGTATATCAGGAGAAGGTTACAAGAGGTCACCGGTAAGGAGAGGAGGGGTCATTAGAAATGCCTAGATTTTTTACAGCCTATTTCGGGTCTGGTTTCTCCTTTGGAAGTTTCAAAGGCCATTCATAGTGAACAAACTCTTTATTGCATTTCCCAATGTATTACATTCCACTTTGATAGGCCTTGGTGAGGTGTACTGCCCTTTCTCCAGTTTGTTACTTATTTGTTATGGATTATTTTGCAACACGGTGGAGGAATTAAAGTTAAAGCAAATGCATTGATGGAGGGCAGTTATTCAGGTGTCCATCACCTGAATCCATCCCCTTTATAGTTTAAGAATCTTCTTTTTGTTCAGGCAGTGTCCTGGGATCAATGATGACTTAAGGGCCTGTCCCACTTACGCAACCTTGGCTCACAAATTACGTGACCTCGTGGTCGCTTGAGATGGACAGGCACCGTATGGCCGCGCGGGGCCGGTCCCACTTAGAAGCGCGGAGGGGTATGGAGTTGTGCGAGGCTGGTCCTGACATCGCACGGGGCTCCGAAATTCTTGCAGTGACCGAAATCTTTGCGCGCGAATGGCCTATTGGCCCGCGTACGCACGCAGGCGCATTGCGGTCGTACGCAGCATCTTGACGGCGTACGCAGCAACTTGACGGCATACGCCTAGTGCGTGGCATTGCGTGATGACTTCACCGCCCGACGCTGTGCGACGCCCAAATTCAGTCGGCCCGCCTCCTGCCCAGCTGATTTGTAAGCATGACGTAAATTACGTCACGCGCGAACTTAGCACAAACTTAAAGCGAACTTAGCGCGAACTTAGCGCGAAGCGTGCGACCTCCGCTTCCGATTGGTCGCGCCAAACGCACGCAATCGCATGCAAGTGGGACAGGCACTTTACTTCCTCTATTGTTCTGAGGCAACAGAAGAGACCAATGTGGAATCGACAGACTCTGCCACAAATAGGATAGGAGGAGCGTGAAAGGATGTGGACTGTTAGCTCATCAGGTTCTATGTTCCTTATGTTCTTTCCACCATTTACGCCAAAGTTTTTAATTCTCCCATTGAAGACACCCCACTATAGGAATTGCAAAGAAGATTTTCAAGGATGTTGCTATAGGGAGCGGATGGGCAGGCTAGGGCTATATCCCTTAGAATGCAGGAGGTTGAGGGGTGTTCTTATAGAGATGAATAAGATTGTGAGGCGACTAGATAGGGCAAATGCACAGAGTCTATTACGCAGAGTGGGGGAATCAAGAACCAGAAGACATAGGTTTAAGGTGTGATAGAAAAAAATTAATATGAACCTGAGGGGCAACTTTTTCCACACATTACCAGAGGAGGAAGATGAGGCAGGTACTATAACAACATTTAAAATACATTTGGTCAGATGGATAGGAAATGTTTAGGGGGATATGGGCCAAACACAGGCAGATGGCACTAGAGTAAATGGGACATATTGGTCTGCATGTGCAAGTTGGGCTGAAGGGCCTGTTTCCATGTATATGACTCTATGACTGTGAATCTATCACTGGATGTTTTCATAGCCAGGGCTGAGCAGTTATTGGCTGTAATTTCTAGGAGTTGGTGAGGAACTTACGCTTTTTCCAGGAGACTTGGCAACATGCCTGAATCATTTCATCTGTCTATCTATTCATTTCTTTTTGCAATGGACTCAGATTTGAGCATTTGTATTGGGAGTCTAATATCAAGCATGTAGATAATGTTGGCTGTCCACTGGACATGGCTGGGTGTAGTTAGAGCCTTGATGTTGGGAATGTTGGTATGGGAAGGGATACTGACATTGGTTTGTTTATCCTGCAAATGGATTTGGAGGATTTTGCCGTCACGGTGTTGGCAGTGCCTGCCTTAGGTAGCTCACATCTCAGAAGCATGCAGGAAGACAGGGATCTCCACTGTACCTGTGGACCATGAGCTACGTGTAACGATTTATCTTCATCTTCAAACACTTGTTTGCTCAGATGGTCCAAGTCTGTGCTAGTGCCTTTAGGGCCTGTCCCAATAACGCAACTTTTCAGTGACTGTCTTCGACCTTCAAGCTCAAGGGCACTCGCCTAAAAAACCTCGAGCTGGATCGACCGCCAGCGATGAAACCGCGAGCCGATCGTCCGTCTGCACACACACACATGCAAACACATCGCAAAGACGGGAGCCAGGGAAAGCGGGGGAGCGCTGTCTGAAATTCACACCTGCGATGAACAGGAAGGTAAAAGACGGCTGGCTCTGTGTACGGTAAGTCCTTTAGAGAGCGCAAAGGGGGGTGGGGGGAGGGAGAAGGGGAGAGAAGGGGAGAGAAGGGGAGAGTAGGGGGAGAAGGGGGGGAGACGGAGTGGAGACACTTTTAAGAAGCCAGACAACTTTTAATAAGCATATTTAGCAGGCATATAATATTACCGGTCGGTTTACTTACCTTATTTTCTCAACAAGCTTTACCTTCGATTAGCTTCGATTGCCTTTGATTACCTACGATAGCATTACGATCTACTATGACCTAGCTCGACTAAACCTACGAGTTAAAAAATATAGATTTATTCCATGGCAACCTTTCTTTACTTGCGGGCATTTTTCAGCATGTTGAAAAAACGCCGTGACCTAGCTGAGGCCTCGAGTACGCGGGGACTACCGTCGAGCATGAAGGAAAGTTACAAAGACCTCCGAAGACCTCGTGTCGACCATGCTGCGAGTATGAGTCGTGGGAAAACTCTTCTAAACTCGCCAATTAGGTCGCTGCAGTGGGACAGGCCCTTTATGCTTTGCTGCCCCAACCATGATGAAGTCAATAGGCTGTCTAACTGCGGCGACCTAATCCTCGAGTTAAGAAGAGTGTCTTCGACCTTCAATCTCGTGGGCACTCGCCTGGAAAACCTCGAGATGCATCGACCATCCATGTTGAAACCGTTGGATTGACCGACTGCACACACACACACACACACACACACACACACACACACACACACACACACACACACACACACACACACACACACACACACACACACACACACACACACACACACACACACAAACACATTGCAAAGGCGGGGGCCAGGGAAAGCAGGGGAGCGCTGCCTGAAATTCACACCCGCGATGAACAGGAAGGTAAAAGACGGCTGCACAGTGTAAGGTATGTCCTTTAGAGAGGGGGGGTGAACGGGAGAGAAGGAGAGAGAAGCAGAGAGGAGGGGGAGAGAGAGGGGGAGAGAGAGGGGGAAAGAAGGAGTGGAGACACGTTTAAGAAGTATAATAAAGTTTAGCGGGCATTTTACACACCGGTCGGTTTTCCCTGGTCCTGAAAACTCCAATGAGCCAATTAAAATGCCCGGTCAGCGAAGGAGATTGCCTACGGCTGCCCTCGACTGCCTGTAACTAAATAGCGACCCAGCTCCATTGCACTACGAGTTAAAAAGAAGCATGCCGACCAAATTTTACTCGCGGAAAATATTTCACCATGCGGAAACATTTTCCGCAACCTAGCTGAGGCCGCGAGTATTCGGGAACTTCCCTCGAGCATGAAGGAGAGTTTCAGTGACCTCATAGGACCTCCTAGGACCACGTGTCGACCATGCTGCGAGTTTGAGTCGAGGGCAAACTCGCCTAAACTCGCGGATTAGGTCGCCGCAGTGGGACAGCCCCTTTAGGAGATAAATGAGGTACATCTTTCCAAATCCTCATTGAACCAGTGTTCCTTCCTTCATCCTCCTCTTCCAGGCTTGTGTTTTAACTGCTTGGGAATCTGTTGGGCAGATACCTCTATAACTGACACAATGAAGAAATAAAGGCAATCAAGCCGGGCAAGAAGGCAAATGATACATTTTTGGCGTCAGCTGATAGATCACACGGTCGAACCCTCGTCAGTGGTTTACGATGGCTGTCACATAACGTTATGGGTTAAGCAGAGTGTCCTGCTACATAAGCAGATCTCACCTTGAGATTAGGGGAGTCGACAGGTAGCTGAGCTCGAGACAACACCCTCGCTCAGCGGCAGCAGCAATAACAATATGAGAGAGGACCAAACTTGCATGTACGTCAACCATGTAATGTCTGAATAAAGCAACTATTTGTTCACCACGTTTGGTGCCGCTACATTGGTGACCCGTGACGATCCAAATTGGGATTTTGGATTTCTCCCGACACACGCAGCCTTGGGAGACCTGATGTCTCCAGGTCAATGGGGGCAGAACTGTAAACAATGTATATATGGACTTCAGCAAAGCAATTGACCAGGTTCAACATGGTAGGTTGCTCTGGAAGGTTAGATTGCATGGGATCCAAGGAGAGATATCTGAAGTAATAGAAAATTGGCTTTATGGAAGGAAGCAGTGGGTGATGGTGGAAGGTTGCTTTTCGGACTGTAGGCATGTGACTAGCGGTGTGCCTCAGGGTTCTGTGATTGGCCCATTGTTGTCTGTTATCTATATCAATGATATAGATGAGAACATAAACGGCAAGATTAGGAAGTTTGCAGAAGACACAAAAGTGAGTGGTATTGTAGATAGTGAAGATGGTACTGAAAAATTGCAGAGGGATCTAGGAGTGCAGGTGCATAGTTTCTTGAAGGTAGAGTTGCAGGTGGATAGGGTGGTCAAAAAGGCTTTTGGCATATTGGCCTTCTTTTGTCAAAGTATTGTATAGAAGTTGGGAGGTCATGTTGCAGTTGTATAAGATGTTGGTGAGGCCGCATTTAGAGTATTGTATTAAGTTCTGCGCACCATGTTATGCGAAAGATGTTATCAAGCTGGAAAGGGTACAGAAAAGATTTACAAGACCTTTGCCAGGACTAGCAGGTCTGATCTATAGGAAGAGGTTGAGTAGGCTGGGACTATTTATTGGAGTGTGGGAGGATGAGGGGTGATCTTATAGAGGTATGTAATATCATGAGAGGAATAGATCGGGTAGATGCAAAGAGTCTCTTGCCTAGAGTAGGCGAAGTAAGGACAAAAGGGCATAGGTTTAAGGTGAAGGTGAAAAGATTTAATAGGAATCTGAGGGGTATCTGTTTCACACAAAGGGTAGTGGGTGTATGGAACAAGCTGACAGAGGAGGTGGTTGTGGCAGGGACTATCCATCATTTAAGAAACAGTTAGACAGGTACTTGGATAAGGCAGGTACACAAAAATGCTGGAGAAACTCAGCGGGTGCAGCAGCATCTATGGAGCGAAGGAAATAGGCGATGTTTCGGGCCGAAACCCTTCTTCAGACTGATGGGGGGTGGGGGGGAGAAGGAAGGAAAAAGGGAGGAGGAGGAGCCCGAGGGCGGGGGAATGGGAGGAGACAGCTCGAGGGTTAAGGAAGGGGAGGAGACAGCTCGAGGGTTAAGGAAGGGGAGGAGACAGCAAGGGCTAGCAAAATTGGGAGAATTCAATGTTCATGCCATCCGGACGCAAGCAACCCAGGCGGAATATGAGGTGCTGTTCCTGTTCACTCTGGATAAGGCAGGTTTGGAGAGATATGGGCTAAACGTGGGCAGGTGGGACTAATGCAATTGGGACATCATCGGCCGGTGTGGGAAAGTTGGGCCGAAGGGTCTGTTTCCACACTGTATTACTCTATGACTATGACTCCATGCTTGTAACAAAGGGACATGTAGTAAAATTATAACAGGAAACATTCAGATGCCTATTATCTGAAATCACCAAGGAGTAAAATTGAAAACAGTTCACTAGGAAAAAACATCTGCATCAGTATTAATTCTTCTGCTTCATCTTTGGATGCTCATAGTGTGTTGTTATGAATATTTGGTGCAATAACAGATGTTTCTCACGTTCAGTTGTTTAATTAATAAAAGGTGACTTTGTTTTCTTGGTCTGCAAATCTTAATTACATTCAGCTTTGTATTTATGAAACAAGCTATGAAATAAAATGTATTTACAACTGTACCAAGCAATCATTAACTATCTTTATTTCATAGTAACCTCATTCTAAATTCTTATTTGTGTTTACATCTATTTGGAAAGAAATACAGACTTCAAGAAAGTGGAGTAACTGGGCATCTGGGGTTCAGAGATTTTAATCAGCAAAAATGCCTTTAATGTACAAAATATTCCAGACTACGACACAAATCTTATCAAATACATTTTTATGTATTTGGTATTAGGTAACAAAATAAATATGAGTGAAATATTGATCAAAAAATTATTTTTTACTGAAAACATGTTAAAAGAGCATCTTAAACAGACATGTTTGGAAAAGGAATACCAGAACTAATGACATCAGTATGTGAGGGAATGGTGGGTGAGATCAACATTTCAGTGGATTCAATTAATAGAAACAGTGAACTGAAAAGTGTTGTAGGAATCCTTTCATTGTTGTACTGCCATTGACAATGCCATTGATTCCAGGTATATGCCTGTTATTCAACACGGAAGGAGATCAATACTGACAAAGATAAATGTGTTCAACAAACATTGACAAATATATGTAGCTGTGGCCCAACAGCAATTATTTTGAACAATAATTGCCAAGCCAAAGTCAAATATGATTCAAATTGTGCTTGAACATATTATATCAAAGCTCAGGAAAAATTCCATCGAGCTGTCCATCTACCAATCTATCTGAACCCAATGACTATGTGTTTCACCCATGTTCGATACAACAAATATACTGGGGACTCATTTATCTGCACAATCTTCACCACAATTACCTGCTTCATGATGGAATTCATGTCATTATTGTCCCATTGCAGCCATTTCATACACACCCATAAAAACATATATGTATATATATATACTGTGTAGGAAGGAAATGCAGATGCTGGTTTGAACCGAAGATAGATACATAAAGCTGAAGTAACTCAGCCGGTCAGACAGGATCTCTGGCCTTTTCTCCCCTTTCCCCACCCCCCCCCCCCCCCCTCCCGCCCTCTCTCTCCCCCCCCTCCTTCTTAGTGCGTGTGTGTGTGGGGTGGTTAGTGTGTGTGTGGGGGTGGTCGGTGTGTGAGTGATGCCGCAGGCCGCCCCACCCCCCCACCGCAACCACTTGTTGAGGGGACGGGACCCAATGGGCTAGTACTTAACTAAAACGCTCATCTACTCCTCTTCCAGTTTGTGTTGTTATCAAATTTGCACAAAAACGGTACCCGATAGCACTATGATTTTTTTGCCACCTTACTCACAATTCTCCTGTGCTCCAAGCGCATCAAGTTTTGTTCCGACCGGTGGAATATTACAAATGTTATGAAGGTTTAAAAATTGTAAGATCAGCAGATTGGTCTTCTCTCCTGTCAGTCGCCAGGAAGGCAATGCCCCTTCTGGCACCCGCTGTCAATCACCGGGGCGAGGATAATGAAGCCCTGGAAGCCGGGCTGTCGAGAAGCCGTGAGTGAGTCCACAAGCCATGGGTCAGTGAGTTGTGAGCCCAGAAGCCGTGAGTCAGTGAGTTGTGAGCGCAGAAGCTGTGGCTCAGTAAGAAGTGAGTCCAGAAAATTGTGTGTCTTTTTTTCATCAACAGCAAAGAGGCATCAAGAGGCAGTGAGCAGCAGAATGCAACACGAGACACAACAAGAAAGAACTGAACTGAATAAATCTCATCTTTAGCATTTAAATTGTTGTTCTAGAGTTATTCCCTTTTTAAGCTTTAATAAATCCCTTTTCCACTAGCCATGCCCATCAGCTGCGCCTACGCAGTAATGCCTGCGTGTTCTACATCACAATGGGAACCCAATGGGTGGGAATGGCTGCGCCACCGGGGAGCCGTTAAGAGTGGATGGGGGGAGGTTGAGGGGGGATGGAGTGAGTGTGTGTGTGTGGGGGAGGGGGGTTTGGGGAATGGCAAGGGGCAGAGTGGGGGGAGGGGGGGTTTGAGGGGAGGATCAGGAGTGTCACAACGGGAACCCGTCAGCCGCGCCTGTGCCGTTGGGGGCTATGGGTGAGTGGTGGAATATTGCATTGGGGGACCAGGCCTCCCGTGTGAGAATGGGACCCAACGGGTCCCACTTAGTCTAGTATATATGTATATATATGTGTATGTGTATATATATATACATATATATACTGCCAGATTGCCGCCATTATATATATAATTATTGTAAAATGGGTGCAATGGGGCAGTATTAGTATGAATTCCATTATGACGTAGGGGATTGTGGTGAGATTAGTGACGATTTTCTAATGCTCCCATAGACAGCCTGCTAACTGATCCCCTCCTCTTACTGCAGCTGCTAAACAAAGCTCTGGGAGACTGCAAAGTTGCTCTTCATTTTTTTGATGCCCTTTTGTGTGGATGCAGAAGGTTGTTCTCATTGATCCTGTAAAAATCACGGTGGTCACGATGGGGCAACGGTAGAGTTGCTGCCTTACAGCGAATGCAGCGCCAGAAACCCAGGTTCTATCCCGACTACGGGTGCTGTCTTTGCGGAGTTTGTACGTTCTCCCCGTGACCTGCGTGGGTTTTCTCCAAGATCTTCGGTTTCCTCCCACACTCCAAAGACATACAGGTTTGTAGGTTAATTGGCTTGGTAAATGTAAAAATCGTCCCAAGTGGGTGTAGGGTGGTGTTAATGTGCGGGGATCGCTGGTCGGCGTGGACTCGGTGGGCCGAAGGGCCTGTTTCCGCGCAGTATCTCTAAACTACAATCAAGTGTACTTTGATTTGCATATGTCTTTAGCCTGTTAAGTATTGTTACAAGTAATTCCTGTGTGTCCACAGATACATAGATTGGTCAGTCTGGGGAACAAATTTGTCTTCTTCAGCACTGGTCTCCTCACATTTCTTCCCTTCTGCAACATACTTTCTATTAAAGCAAGATCATGAGAGAGACAGAATGTTTATTTCTTGAAATAGCTACTGGATTATGAATATTGGACAAGGAATTGAGCAACACTGGGTAATGTGTTAAGAAAATACAATCTAGAGCTTCCTGAAGAAGTCCTCATTAATGAGCCACATTTTATTGGACTGGATTTGAAAATGTTCAAGATTGTGAATCTTTATTCATCTCAGTGATATTTCTGATCAATAAAGCTTATTTGAAATTCACCCGCCTCTAGCAAGCATGAACACAGGTGGACAAATAGAAATAGAAAAAGTAATATTAAATGATTTGCATGACTGTGTGAAATTTGCTGATACTTACAACTTGGAATGTGTGTACACTGTATGCAAATACATTGTCTTGGGTTCGTTGGGTACATATGTGATATTTTCACATGAGGAAAATTGGTATGCACACCAAAAATTTGGGCTTCATGCTGAAAAAAGCTCGGTGTGAGTTCACTCTTGCCCCCCACTTTGTTGTTAAAACACATCAATTTTTTTTACATTTTGCAACCGTTCATCAAATTCATCAAAGTTTATCTGTAGCCGTACATATGTATGACCAGTGATCTACTCATGTGCTGTCCCTACCACCTACCTGACCTAAGCACTCCTGTTTCTCACTATGTGTAGATCCTGCCTCTACTTTATTCTCAGATGTGCCAGGAGTGGGAATACTGCTGATTGTGAAGTTAAATCATTTGGAAGTATTATTTTATCATTTAATTTCCTTCAGCTGGAACTCCCGAAAGGATTGGATATTGGGAGGGGGGAGGGAGGAGAAGATCTTCTGGCCCTCATGCCAGTGATCTCCAAAATCACAACAATTGGAAGCAGATATAACTGGAGACACGCAAGAACCTGAACAGTGGGAAAGAGGCCAACTTCCCACTGATAATACTCCATTGCTTGCATTGCTTCTTAAAGTCATATGATAGGAGCAGAATATGGCCATTCGGCACATCAGGTCTACTATGCCATTCAATCATCCCTCATAACCCCATTCTCCTGCCTTCTCCCCATAACCCTTGACACCCGTACTAATCAAGAATCTATCGATCTCTGCCTTAAAAATATCCTTTGACTTGGCCTCCACAGCCTTCTGCGACAAAGAATTCTAAGGTAACTGGCAATACACATCAAACATGGAGACTCTATTGTGCTGCATATCATGTTTCAGAACACAAAGACTCAGAACCCCAGGACACAAAGATGGTCGGTCGTGCGAGGAGAGGAGAGGGGCGTCGATCGGTTCGAAGGGAGCTCCTCCAGTACTCCGAGAGCACTGGCCGACCCGACTTTGGACTTTGAATAATGGTGCCAAAAATGGTGTGTGTAAGTATGCAAGAGTAATTTCACTGTGCAGTTACAAATATGTGACAAATAACGCTCAATTCAACCAGAATGCTGTCAATAGAGGACAGCAGTTACTGCTGCAGAAAGATGAGCAAGACTATCATCAGAGGTCCATAAGGTGGAGCTGCAGAAGCGACAGGAGGAAGAGGAAAGTGAATCAGGGCGAATCTGAGGAAGAATCGCTGCAGCGAGATGTTGTTTGCAATTTGGAACACACTGCCTGAGAAGGTGTTGGACTCAGGTACTTTCACATCATTTAAAGGGGTGGGAGATTGCAACCTTCACGTGGTCCGCCCAGTTTCGATGAATGCAATCAACCTGGTGTGCACAATCAAATAAGATCAAATAGAACAAGTTATCCTGCAACTTTAGGCTGTGCTCGCCATACGCAAGAAGAAGTAGACATCATTTAAGTTGCAACTGGGCAAGCACCAGAATTGTCAAAGCACAGTAGGCTATGGACCAAGAACTAATAAATAAGATTAACATAGATAACTACTTGATGGTTGGCATGAACCATAGTGAACTGAAGGGCCTGCTTCTGTGTTAAATGACTATGATCATGAGGACTAAAAAGGCTACAGGAATATTCTTGATTCGTGTCCACAGCCTCACCTCCCAACTGAATGTAGAAGAAAGAACGGCATAGAAAGATGTGGCAACCACAAATAAGCATTGATTGTGAGACGAACTAGCAGGTTTGTTATATTCCCTGCTCTTAGGATAATTTTAGTCTGAGTGTACCCTCTGCCTTTAAGGAGGAGGAAAGTCTCCTTCAGCTGAGTTTGCAAGGACCTCTCCTCAGCATGTAGTCTCCCTCATGTTGATCGTACATCCTGAATGGGCAGCTTAGTATGGAACTAGTGAGATGGTCCCTCCCTTCTGCCATTTATGCGGGACTTCTGTGTGCTCTCAATGCATGGACTCAATACTCTTCATTCCATCTCAAATGTCTCATCTCCACTTTGTGAGCATTTGTGAGCATTTGTGAGCTAGCAGTTTTTCAGGATTTTAGTTTCGTTTATTGTCACAGTGAATAGTTTTTGTTGCGTGCTGGAGATGTTCCATCTTTTCCAATAGGCTTTGGGCACACTCTTCAAAATCTTCCTGTGGCAGAACAGAGTGTTTTTTTAAAAGTCTGGTGTCCGACATGTGAATGATGTGGTTTGTCCTAGAAAGCTGACTGAGGATGACTGGCAATTTTGGCCTCGGAGGGGACACTCATGTTGCTGTGCTTCTCCCTCCCGAGAATTTGGCGGATTTTGCAAAGCTGGCGTTGGTGGTATTTTCAGCACCTTGAGACACCTGCTGTTCGTAGTCCTAGAGGCATAAGGGAGGGCAGGGATCACTGTTGCCAGTTAGTCCATAAGTTGTGTGTTCGTTCTGAGGCTTTCATTTTCAAACACTATTTTCAAACACTATTTTCAAAGACTATTTTCAAAGACTATTTTCCAGAGAGCTGTGCTGGTGCACCAACGCCAGGAGTGAATTTCATCCATGACGCCTGCCTTTGCTGATAAGGGAAGTGGTCAGGAACGGAAAGCCATTACAATGGAGCAACAGTTTGGAACAGGATCCTGACGAAAGTTTAGGTTCCTCCCAAAGGAAGTTCAAACCCCAAGACACAACGCTTCCTTTCTCTAATTGCTTCCACTACTAACAATAAAGTCCTTCAGCAATGAAAACCAGAAGATAGTTCTCTGCTGGGCCAGCGGAGTAAAATAAATAAATGAAGCTAAAAACATTTCTGTTTGCCTGCCTGAACGGAATGTTTGCTGGAGCAAGAATAAAAAAGTAATTGAATAAATCGGCAGCATTCCAAAAGACCACATCTGGACTACAGCATATTCAGCTCTTCCAGTAACTGGCTGAATGCACAAAGGACTGGTCAGTAAAATAGAATGGACACAGCAAGAGATCAAGTTAGTTGTTGTTCCCCAGAGAGTACTGCATTGATCATGAATATTCACAAGTGCAAACTGCTGAGGATTAGGAAATATTTCTTCTGATACAAAACTCAATGATATGTGGCACAAGATTCTGATGCACAAGATTCCGTATCTCCAGTAATTCATCATGTCTTAAGGACCTGTCCCACGAGCATGCGACTGCATGCAGCAAACGCGACCTAACGTGGTCGCTTGAGCCATACGGCCTCACAGGGCCGGTCCCACTTCGATCGCCGGAAGCCGTATGGAGTTGTGCGGAGCAGGTATACACTCCGAAAAACTGACACTGTTCAAATATTCCGTCTCGCCTCGACGCCGTACGCTCCGTCTCGACGCCGTACGCAGCATCTTGACGGCGTACGCCTAGCGCGAACTTCCCGCGGACTTCGCTCGAACTTCACGTCAACTCGTACAGGATCACTCGACCTCCGCGCGGCCCCCTCTTCCGGTTTGGTCGTGCTTGCCGCATGCAGTCGCATGCTCGTGGGACAGGCCCTTTATGCTTTGGTGTTCGGCAATTGGCAAATCATTGCTGATCTATCGAGGCAGTAATTGGTGGTTCTGTGTATCTATCAAATCAGTACTGCACAGTTTCGATAACGTACAGTAACATGCTTTCCACTGTTATAGGGAAGGATAGCAAATAGTTTACAAATATATGTTATAGAACATTTTTGTTTTGAGCAACATAATCGTTCTACTAATCGTAGTTAGAGAGTCATACAGCATGAAACAGTCCATGATGTATCAGTCCATGCCAACCAAGATGCTATGCTAATCCCATTTTCCTGCATGTGGCTATATCCATCTATTCATTTTCTATCCATTTACCTAAATGCTTTTTGAACACTCTGATTGTATCTGATTCAACTATCTTCTCTGAGCGTTTGAGTTCCCACCACACTGTGTGAATAAACTTGCCCTGATAAGATCTCCTTGAATTCTCTCCATTCTCACCTTAAACCCATGTCCTTTAGCTTTAGAATCTCCCACCCATTGAAAAAGACTGTGACTATCTACCCTGTCTATGCCTCTCATAATTTTTAAACCTCTATAAGGTCACCCGCAGTCTCCTATGTTCCAGTGAGAATACATTCCAGACTATCTAATCTCCCCTTATAAGTACACCCCACCATTCCATCAACATCTTGGTGAATCTTTTGTGCACTCGTTCTCTCACTACTCAATTTCTACAGTGTGGTGACCAGAATAATCTGTGTTGCCTACCCATTTAGACAGGTACATGGAAAGGATAGGTTTAGAGGGATATGGGCCAAATGCAGGCAGGTGGGACTAGGGTAGATAGGGCTTGTTTGTCGGTGCGGGCAAGATCAGCCAAAAGGTCTGTTTACATGTAATATGATTCTATGACTCTACCTGTCCCAATGAAGGCTAGCAAGATAAATCTTCCTCCGACATTTCTGTCACCGCCAGTGATCCCACTACCGGTCGCATCTTCCCATCCCCTCCCTTTTCCACCTTGCGCAGAGACCGCACCCACTGCAACTCCTTGGTTCGCTCGTCCTTTCCCTCCCAAACCACCCCCTCCCCAAGAGGGGAAACTATAGGTCGGTTGGCCTGACTTCAGCGGTTGGTAAGATTTTAGAGTACATTATCAAGGAGAGGTTTCTGGGCACTCAGAAGCTCATGATAAAATAGGTCGAAGTCAGCATGATAGAAACATAGAAACATAGAAAGTAGGTGCGAGAGTAGACCACCAGGTCCGTCGAGCCCGCACCGCCATTCGCTCATGGCTGAACACTAAACAGACACACTTACCCACAAACAGTAGACACAAGACACAGAACACAAGACACTACCCTCCCCTTTATACCGCTATCACCCCTCTCCACCCCAAGAACCGCGTGATCTCCTGGGGGAGGCAAAAAACCGGATAAAAACCCAGGTCCAATTCGGGAAAAAAATCCGGGAAATTCCTCTCCGACCCCAATCCAGGCGATCGACACTTGTCCAGGAGATCACTCAGGTCTTACTATACTAACCATACCTAGGTCCATATCCCTGCCCTCTCCCCGTAGCCCCTTATCCCCTTGGCAGCTAAAAAACCATCTATTTTAGACTTAAATATATTTAACGTTTCTGCTTCCACTGCTCCCTGGGGCAGTGAATTCCATAAATTAACCACCCTCTGGGTGAAGAAGTTCTTCCTCATCTCAGTTTTAAAAGAGCCCCCCCTTATTCTGCAACTATGTCCCCTAGTTCTAGTTTCCCCGATCATTGGGAACATCCTCGGTGCATCCACCCGATCAAGGCCCCTCACGATCTTATATGTTTCAATGAGATCGCCTCTCATTCTTCTAAACTCCAAAGAATAGAGTTCCAGCCTACTTAACCTTTCCTCATATGTCAATCCCCTCATTGCAGGAATTAATCTTGTAAACCTTCGCTGCACTGCCTCCAGGGCTAGTACATCCTTTCTTAAGTATGGACCCCAGAACTGTACACAGTATTCCAAATGTGGTCTCACTAATACTGTGTACAGCTGCAGCAAGACCTCCGTGTTTTTATACTCAATCCCCCTAGCAATAAAGGCCAAAACTCCATTGGCCTTCCTGATTGCTTGCTGCACCTGCATACTAACTTTTAGTGATTCATGTACTACTACCCCTAGATCCCTTTGCGTTGCATTACAACGCAGCTCCTCCTCATTTAGAAAATAACTTGCCCTATCATTTTTTTTCCCAAAGTGAATGACTTCACATTTATTAGTATTAAATTTCATCTGCCAAGTTGTTGCCCACTCACCTAGCTTATCTATATCCTTTTGCAGACTCTTCCTATCCTCCTCATCCCCTACTTTTCCTCCCATTTTTGTATCGTCCGCAAATTTTGATATATTACACTTGGTTCCCTCCTCCAAATCATTTATATAAATTGTAAACAACTGGGGTCCCAGCACCGACCCTTGCGGAACCCCGCTAGTTACCGGTTGCCATCCCGAGTATGAACCATTTATCCCCACTCTCTGCTTCCTATTTGTTAGCCAATCCTCTACCCATGCTAATATATTACCCCCAATCCCATAATTTTTTATTTTTAGCAATAGTCTCTTATGTGGCACCTTGTCAAAAGCCTTTTGGAAGTCCAAGTATACCACATCCACCGGTTCCCCTTTATCCACCCGGGTTGTTACTTCCTCAAAGAATTCGAGCAGATTCGTTAAACAGGACTTCCCCTTCACAAAACCATGCTGGTTCTGTCCGATGAAGTCATGTTTATCCAAGTGCCCCGTTAGTGTTTCTTTAATAATTGTCTCTAACATTTTACCCACCACCGATGTTAGACTAACCGGTCTATAGTTACCCGCCTTCTGTTTACTTCCTTTTTTAAATATAGGTGTTACATTGGCCATTTTCCAATCCACTGGGACCGTTCCTGCCTCCAGGGAATTTTGGAAAATTATCACCAATGCATCCACAATCCCCACCGCTATCTCCCTCAAGACCCTTGGATGTAATCCATCAGGCCCAGGGGATTTATCCTCCTTCAGTCTCATTAATTTCCCTAATACCACCTCCTTGGTGATCTTAATAGTATTTAGCTCCTCCATTCCTACCGCCCCCTGTTTATCCAGCGTTGGAATATTTTTTGTGTCTTCTATGGTGAAGACTGATACAAAATACTCATTTAATGCCTTTGCCATTTCCATGTTCCCCACCAACAACTCTCCAGTCTCACCCTCCAATGGACCAACGTTCACCTTAGCCACCCTTTTTCTTTTTATATAGCTATAAAAACTCTTACTATTAGTTTTTATGTTGTTCGCTAAATTCCTTTCATAGTCTATTTTCCCCGTCTTAATTAATCTCTCAGTTATTTTTTGCTGACCTTTAAATGCTTCCCAATCCTCTACCCTCCCACTATCTCTGGCTACCTTATATGCCCTTGCCTTCAGCCGAATACTATCCTTTATAGTTTTACTGAGCCATGGCTGACTGTTCTTACCCTTACCCCTTTTTTTCTTCATAGGAATAAATTTTTCTTGAAGGTTATACAGTAGATCCTTAAACGTACACCACTGCTCATGTACCGTCTTATTCTTGAGTCTGCTATCCCAGTCAACTTTGATCAGCTCAGTCCTCATACCTTCATAATCCCCCTTATTTAGACTAAGCACCCTAGCCTGAGTTTCAACCTGCTCCCCTTCTATTTGAATATGGAATTCGACCATATTGTGGTCACTTGTTCCCAACGAGTCCCTAACTATGACATTTTTAATTCATCCTGCTTCATTACACAGGACCAGATCCAAGATTGCCTCCCCCCTTGTCGGTTCTGTGACATACTGTTCTAGGAACCCGTCTCTAATACATTCTATAAACTCTTCCTCTAGTCTACCCTGCCCAGTTTGGTTTGCCCAATTAATATGAAAATTGAAGTCCCCCATGATTACAGCAGTTCCCTTTTTACATGCGTCAACTATTTGCAGATTTATGTTCTGACTAACAGCGTCACAGCTATTTGGAGGTCTATAAATTACACCCACTAGTGTTTTTTTCCCCTTGTTATTCTCTATCTGTACCCAAGCTGTTTCACTATCCTGATCCTTCAACGCAATATCCTTCCTCTCTATTGCCGTTATTCCCTCCCTTATTAAAAGGGCCACCCCTCCTCCCTTTCTTTCCTGTCTATCTTTTCTAATTGTCGAGTACCCCTCGATATTTAACTCCCAGTCCTGATCCCCTTGCAGCCATGTCTCCGTAATGGCCACGATATCATAACTATATATACTTAATTGCACCGTTAATTCATTTATCTTATTTCGAATACTCCGTGCATTTAGATAAAGCACTTTCAGATGATTTTTACTACCCTTCCTTTCCGTTTTTGCCCCTTTTACATCTAAAGCTTTATCTTCACACATTCTGGATCCTCCTGTCACATTTTGATTTTCCGTTTCCCCACTGATACCCTGCTCTATTTCCTCTACCCCTGCCGTTATTACCCCCCTTGATACCTCCCCCCCGCTACTTAGTTTAAAGACCTCTCTACTGCCCTAGTTATATGATTTGCCAGGACCCCAGTCCCAGCACCGTTCAGGTGAAGTCCGTCCTTACAGAACAGATCCCCCCTGTCCCAGTACTGGTGCCAGTGGCCCAAGAAACCAAACCCATTTTTCCCACACCAGTCTTTGAGCCACGCATTCAGCTTTTTAATTTTACGTACCCTCGCCGATTTGGCCCGTGGCTCAGGTAGCAATCCGGAGATCAGTACCCTCGAGGTTCTGCTTTTTAATTTATTCCCTAACTGCTCAAACTCCTTCAGCAGATCCTCCTTCCTCGTCCTTCCTATGTCATTGGTCCCCACATGGACCACGACCACTGGATCCTCCCCCTCCCTCTGCAAATTTCTCTCCAGCATCGCAGAGATATCCTTAACCCTAGCACCGGGTAGGCAACACAGCCTTCGGGACATGTTCTGCTGGCCGCAGAGAACCTTATCTACCCCCCGAATAATACTATCCCCTATCACAACGGCATTTCTTTTAACTCCCCCCTCTTGAATGGCCCCCTGATCCACGGTGCTGCAGCCAGGTTGCTCATCCCTCCCACAGCCCCTGATCCCGTCCTCACATTGAGTAAGAGCCTCGGTCATGCTCGTCAGGGACAAGGGCTGTGGCTCCTGCCGCATCTCCTCCTGGTTCCCCCTACCTGCCTCGCTTATGGCCACACCTTCCTTTCCTTGCTCACTAACTACTGAATTAGTTAAACTGGTCGGTGTGACCATCCCCTGGCACAAAACATCCAGGTAATACTCCCCCTCCCTGATGTACCGCAGCGTATGAAGTTGGGTCTCCAGCTCATCAATGCGGAGCTCGAGTTCCGCTAGCCTCAAACACTTACTGCAGCTGTAGGGATCATCTACATCAATGGTAAGTCCATTGGTTTATTTCGGTTTATTTAGTTGTGATCTTGCCTGACGAACCTGTTGGAATTCTTTGAGGAAGTAAATAGCAGGATAGACAATGGAGAATCAATGTATGCTGTTTACCTGGACTTTCGTGAATGTCTTTGATAATGTGCTGCACGTGAGGACTAAAGTGGCGCCGCTGCCTTGCAGCTGCGGCTCGCCTGCAGTCCGTTTGTCTTTTCTTTTTTGTTTTCTTTTGTCCCGTTGTTACAGTTTATTTCGGTTTATTTAGTTGTATATGTGTGGGGGGATGGGAGAAACATGTTTTTTTACTTCCTTCAGGGGGGATGCGACCTTTCTTGCCGTATCCCCCGTCTCCATCTCCGTCTGCGCTGAGGCCTGTCGCGGAGCAGGCGGCCTCCAACTGGGACCGACCTCCAGGCTCCGGAGGCAGAGCCAGGACTTACCAATGCGAGGCTGGCCGACTTCGGGGCTGTGGTTGCGTTGCGACCTGACTTCCGACCCGACTTTGGAGCCTTGGAGGCTCGGCCGCGGGCCAGTGGACGACATCGTCGGGAGCTCGCAGATCACAGGTTGGTGACCTGTTTTCCGGAGCTCCCACAACAACAGCTTCGTCCGCTGGACTGGAGGGCGGCAGCTTCGGCAGCTTCGACCGCTCCGGGCCGCTGAGTTTGAACCGGCCCGGATTCAGCCGCGGGACTTACTTACCATCACCCGGCGGGGTCACAACATTGGAAGCCTGGATTGCCTCAGCGCAGAGGGAGAGGAAGGAGGGAAGAGACAAGGACTTTGGGACTTTTTGCCTTCCATCACAGTGAGGAGATGCCTGGTGGACTCACTGTGGTGGATGTTAAACTGTGTTGAATGTGTGTTTTGTTATTTATTCTATGTTATGACTGCAGGCTAAACCATTTCGTTGCACTGAAAAGTGCAATGACAATAAAATTTAATCTGAAACTGAATGTGCTGCACGTGAGGCTGCTAAAGGAGATGAGAGCCCATGGTATCAAAGGGAAGATACTAGCATGGATAGCAGGTTGGCTGGATGGCGGAAGGCAAAGAGTGGAAATAAAGGGGGAGTTTACTCTTGGGCTGCCAATGACCAGCGGTGTTCCACTGCTACACGACCAACAAAGACGCCTATCGCTCTATCCCTCGCCCTCACTTCGGAAATCCGACCATTCAGCGGTGCTGCTTCTTCCTGCATACAGGCAGCAACTGAAGAAAGCACCCCCAGAGGTGAGGACTGTACAGAGCTGGTCGTGGGTGGGGGGGGGGGGGGGGGGGGGGGGGGGGGGCAGAAGGACAACTCCAGGACTGCTTGGAGTCTGTAGACTGGGCAATGTTCAAGGACTCGGCAATGGACCTAAATGAATACGCCACAGTCGTTACAGACTTCACAAGGAAATGTGTGGAGGACTGCGTTCCAACAAAAACCTTTCCGAGTGTTTCCTAACCAGAAGCCTTGGGTGAACCGTGAGATCCGCATTCTACTGAAGACCTGATCCCGGGCATTCAGGTCTGGCGATGCAGAGGTCTATAAGAAGTCCAGATACGACCTTGGTAAAGCCATCAAAAAGGCCAAAAGGGACTTCTGCTCTAAGCTGGAGGATGAGACGGATGTTCGGCAACTGTGGCAGGGCTTGAATGCCATCGCATCCTACAAGGCGAAATCAGGAGGCAGCTCAAATCACAGCGAAGCATCACTCCCTGACGAGCTCAATATGTTCTACGCACGGTTCGATAGGGAGAACACTGATGTACCTTCCCGAGCCCCTGATTGCCCTGACGGTGTTACAGTCACAGTCACAGAGGCCGACGTCAGAAGGTCCTTCAAGGGGGTGAACCCTCGGAAAGCACCTGGACCTCATGGTCTACCCGGTCGAGTTCTCAAGACCTGTGCGGACCAACTGCCGTGGGTTTTTGCCGATATTTTCAACCTCTCACTTCTGAGGTCTGAGGTTCCCAGCTGCTTTAAGAGGGCATCAATAATACCGGTGCCCAAGAAGAGTAAGGTGACGTGCCTCAACTACTATCGACCAGTGGCACTAACGTCTGTGGTGATGAAGTGCTTTGAGAGGTTGGTTATGGTGCACATCAACTCCTACCTCGACAAGAACCTCGACCCACTACAGTTCGCTTACCGCCACAACAGGTCAATGGACAATGCAATTTCACTGGCTCTCCACTCCGCACTGGACCACTTAGACAATAAAAACACCTACGTCAGGCTGTTGTTTATAGACAACGGCTCGGCGTTTAATATCATCATCCCTTCCACGCTGGTTACCAAGCTCACGGAACTGGGTCTGCTTCCAATCCCTCTGCAATTGGATCCTCGACTTCCTCATCCACAGACCACAGTCTGTTCGAATTGGAGGACCCACTTCATCCTCAGTAACAATTAGTATAGGAGGATCCTTATGACTGCGTGCTCAACCCCTGCTTTACTCATTCTATACTCATGACTGCGTAGCTGGTCATACTGCAAACTCCTTCATCAAGTTCGCCGATGACACCACTGTGGTTGGACGAATCACAGATGGGGACGAGTCAGAGTATAGAAATGAGATTGACCAACTGACCAAATGGTGCCAGCACAACAACCTGGCTCTCAACATCAGTAAGACCAAGGAACCAGTGGCGTAGGGTGGGTTTTGAGCGCCCGGGGCAGTTTAAAATATTGCGCCTCCTCATTAGCGGCTAGCCATGGCCCATGAGCTGTTATAAATCCAAGTTTTGTATTTATTTTCTCAACCTAACAAAAAGATGGCGGCGCTGCCTTAGCAGCTGCGGCTCGCCTGCAGTCTGTCTGTTTTTTTTCTTCTTTTTTTGAGTTGTTCTTTTGTCCTGTTTAGTTGATTTTTGGTTTATTATGTTGTGTATGTGGTGGGGGGGGGTCTCTTCCTTCTCCGCCTGCGCCGAGGCCTAATGGCGGAGCTGGCGGCCTCGGAGCTGGGGCAGCGGCAGCGGCGGCTGGGACAGCGGCAGCGGCAGCGGCGACCAGAACTCGGAGCTGGGCAGCGGCAGCGGCGGCTTTGACAGCGGCAGCGGCAGCGGCGACCAGAACTCGGAGCTGGGCAGCGGCAGCGGCGGCTTTGACAGCGGCAGCGGCGGCCTGGCCTCGGAGCTGGGACAGCGGCAGCGGCCGCCCGGCCTCGGAGCTGGGACGGCGGCGGGAGCAGCTGGGACGGCAGCAGCGGTAGCGACAGCGGCAGCCTGGCCTCGGAGCTGGGGCGGCGACCTGGCCTCGGAGCGGGGACAGCGACAGCGGCGGCCTGGTCTCGGAGCGGGGTCGGCGGCAGCAGCCACACGGCATCGGAGCTGGAGCAGCGGCAGCGGCGACCTGGCCTCGGAGCTGGGACAGCGACACCGGCGGCCTGGTCTCGGAGCGGGGGCAGCGGCAGCGGCCACACGGCATCGGAGCTGGGACGGCGGCGGCAGCGGCTGGGACGGTGGCAGCGGTAGCGACAGCGGCAGCCTGGCCTCGGAGCTGGGGCGGCGACCTGGCCTTGGAGCTGGGACAGCGACACCGGCGGCCTGGTCTCGGAGCGGGGGCAGCGGCAGCGGCCACACGGCATCGGAGCTGGAGCAGCGGCAGCGGCGACCTGGCCTCGGAGCTGGGGCAGCGGCGACCAGAACTCGGAGCTGGGGCACGTTCCGGCGGCAGCGGCCACTCGACCCGACCGCGGGCCCAGTGGACGACAGCGGCGACTGGGACAGTGGCAGCGGCCTCGGCGCAGAGATCGCTGGTTGGTTAAAATTGTTGGATACATTTTTAGGGGCGCAAAAAAATTGTTGGATAAAATTTTTTTATAAAATGGCAAAAAATGTTACACTTTATTACAATAATTCAGGGGAAGGCTGCCAAAGAGGTGCAGCGTGCCTTTAGAACAATTTTTTTTGCCATTTATAATTTTCTTTTATCCAACAATTTTTTTGCGCCCCTAAAAAATTTAGCGCCCGGGGCACACCCCCCCCCTGCCCCCCCCCCCCCCCCCCCCCCAGCTACGCCACTGCAAGGAACATATTGTGGACTTTAGTAGGGGAAGGATGAGGACCTACAATCCTGTTTATTTCAACGGGACGATGGTGGAGAGGGTCAATAACTTCAAATTCCTGGGCGTGCATATATCAGAAGATCTTTCCTGGACCCAGCACACCACTGCAATTGTAAAGAAGGCACATCAGCGACTCTTCTTCCTGAGAAGATAAACGGAGGTTCGGCATGTTGAAGAGGATTCTCCTAAACTTCTACAGGTGCACGGTAGAGAGCATTCTGACTGGTTGCATCATGGCCTGGTTCAGCAACTTGAATGTCCAGGAGCGAAAAAGACTACAAAATGTTGTGACCACTGCCCAGTCCATCACCGGCTTTGACCTCCCCACCGCCGAAGGGATCTATCATAGTCACTGACTCAAGAAGGCGGCCAAAATCATCAAGGACCCACAACATCCTGGCCACACACTTATTTCACCACTGCCACCAGGAAGAAGGTACAGGAGCCTGAATACTGTAATGTTCAAGTTCAGGAACAGCTTCTTCCCCACAGCCATCAGGCTATTAAACACAACAAATAAGCTATGAGCTCTGAACTGCAAAATACTATATTATTATTATTTGTTATTTGCACTTTATTTGTTATTTATTGAACTTTTTCTTTTTTTCCCGTTATATACAATGTTTACATATTCATATATTCTGTTGTGCTGCAGCAAGTAAGAATTTCATTGTCCCATCTGGGACATATGACAGTAAAACACTCTTGACTTAATGATTTTGAATGAGGGGATTGAAAGGTGTATGGCCAAGTTTGTAGATAGATGGAGGGGCAGGTAATGTAGAGAAAGCAGGTACCCTGCAGAAGGCCTTGGGCAGGTTGGGAGAGTGGGCACAGAAATTACAGATGGAATACAGTGTAGCAAAGTGTGGAGTCATGCATTTTGTTAGTAGGAACAAATGTGTAGACTATTTTCTAAATTGAGAGAGAATTCTGAAATTGGACGTACAAAGGGACTTGGGAGTGCTGGTGCATGATTCCTAGCAAGTTAATTTGCAAGTCGAATCGGTAGTAGGGAAGGTAAATGCAATGCTAGCATTTATTTTCAGAGGACTAGAATACAAAAACAGGAATGTATTCCTGAGGCTTTATAAATTGGTCAGATTGCATTTGGAGTATAATGAGCAATCATGGGACCATTTCTGAGGAAGGATGTGCTGGCTCTGGAGAGGGTCCAGAGGAGGTTTACAAGAATGATCCCAGGAATGAATGGGTTAACATATGATGGGCATTTGATGGCACTGGGCCTCTACTCATTCCTCCACTTTTTCGCTGATAAAATCAGCACCATCTATCAATCTTTATCCCCTGTACCCGACTCCCCAGCATCTACGCCACCACCTACCAAGGCCCCTCCTTTCAACATCTCCACTGACCTCCTCCACACTGCTTCCTCTCCCAGTTTGACCTGGTCACCCCTATTGAAATCTCCAAACTCATCAGCTCTTCCAAACCCACTACCTGCTCCCTCGACCCTCTCCCCACTCCCCTGTTGAAGTCCTGCCTCCCCGTTCTCTGCCCCTACCTCACTAATCTCTTCAACTCCTCATTGTCCCAAGGAATTGTCCCCTCCGCTTTCAAAACTGCTGCCATTACACCAATCTTAAAGAAACCTGGTCTTGATCCCTCCTCTCTCATTAACTACCGCCCAATCTCAAACCTCCCTTTTCTTTCAAAAACCCTGGAGCGTATCGTTGCGTCGCAACTTCATTCCCACCTCCTTGCGTATAACCTACTTGAACCCCTCCAATCTGGCTTTCGCCCCTCCATAGCACAGAAACTGCTCTCCTCAAAGTCCTCAGCGACCTCCTCACCTCTGTTGACACTGGTTCCCTCAACATCCTCATCCTCCTCGATCTGAGCGCAGCCTTCGATACAGTGAACCATAACATCCTGCTCACCAGACTCAAAGACCTCGGCATTGAAGGCTCTGCACTCAGCTGGCTCCGTTCCTACCTTTCCAACAGATCCCACTTCATCTCTCTCCACAACCACACATCTGCTACAGCCACAGTCACTCAAGGCGTTCCCCAAGGCTCCGTACTCGGCCCCTTCCTCTTCATCATCTACATCCTCCCCCTTGGTCAGATACTCCGCCACTTCAACCTGGACTTCCACTGTTACGCCGATGACACCCAGATCTACCTCGGCACCAAATCCCCCCACAACCCCCCCTCTCCCATATCAACTCCTGTTTGTCAGCTATAAAAACCTGGATGCAACATAACTTCCTCAAACTCAACAGCGATAAGACAGAATTCCTCCTCATAGGCTCCAAAGCCACACTCAGCAAAATCAATAACCCCACTCTCACCATCGACGGCACCACTGTCTCCCCATCTCCCAAGGCCCGCAACCTTGGCGTGATCTTTGATTCCACCCTCTCCCTTGAGCCTCACATCCGCCATGCCATTAAAACCTCCTTCTTTCATCTCCGCAACATCGCCAAACTCAGACCCTCTCTCGCACCTCCCGCTGCTGAAAGACTCATCCATGCCTTCAACTCCTCCCGACTGGACTATTGCAACTCACTTCTACTTGGCATCAGCTCCACCTACATCAACCGACTCCAACTGGTCCAGAACGCAGCCGCCCGACTCATCACCCACACCAAATCCTGGCATCACATCACTCCAGTCCTCAAACAACTTCACTGGCTTCCCATCTCCCACTGGATCACCTACAAAATCCTGATCCTCACCTACAAAGTCCTCCACCATCTTGCCCCCCCCATATCTCACTGACCTCCTCTCCCCCTACCAACCCTCACGGTCCCTCAGATCCACATCAGCCGGTCTCCTCTCCATCCACAAGTCCAACCTCCGCAGTTTTGGGGACAGAGCCTTCTCCAGGGCAGCTCCCAGGCTCTGGAATTCCCTCCCCCAACTGATCCGCAATTCTGTGTCCCTCACCATCTTCTAGTCCCGCCTCAAGACCCATCTCTTCACCTCTGCCTATCCTTAGCCCCACGTCCCCCTCCCTTTTCATCTGTGCACTAATTGCATCATATTGTGTTTTGAATTGTATTCTGTCTTTACTTTGTGTACTAGTCATGTCTCTACTATTTATTTCATTCCCCTTACATGTTTTTCCTCTACCTGCTAAATTTTTGTAAGGTGTCCTTGAGACTCTTGAAAGGCGCCCATAAATAAAATTTATTATTATTATTATTACTCGCTGGAGTTGAAAAGGATGAGGTGGGACCTCATTGAAACTTATCAAATAGTCAAATACCTGGATAGAATGGATGTAGAGAGGATGTTTCCACTAGTAGGTGAGTCTAGCACCATAGGCCATAGCCTCAGAATAAAAGGACGTATCTTTAGAAGGAGATGAGAAGAAATGTCTTTAGCCAGAGGGTGGTGAATCTGTGTAATTCTTTGCCACAGTCTGAGGAGGCCAAACCAATGGATATTTTTAAGGCAGAAATTTATAGATTCTTGACTAGACTAAGTGGGACTCGTTGGGTCCCAGCATCACACGGGAAGGCTGGTCACCAACGCAAAATTCCACCTCTCCACCAATTCCAATACTGCTCACCAGTGGGAGTGGGAGGGGGGGGGGGGCTGTCTGTTGCGCTAGTATGGGTGTTGCGGGCCGAAGGTACTGGTTTCCAGAGGGCTAGTATAGACATTGTGGGCCGTATGGATGCTTGGGCAGGCATCCAACTGTTGCAACGATTTTAAAAGCGAAGCCAAGGTAAACAATTGGGCTGCAGACATCCGACAACCAAAATTCATTTTGTGAACACATACTTGTTAAAAAAGGCAAGGCAAACAATTGGGCTGCAGACACCCGACAACCAAAATTCATTTTGTGAACACAAATTCTAAAACAAAAGCTTTACAGCCGCATCGAGGGGACTCACCGTGGAGTAGACGTGCGTTCAGTGTTATTCGCAGCTCAGAGAGCCTTGACACTCTCGCTTCCTGGGTCTGGCAGAGACTGAGTGAGGCACGACACTTCCTGGTTTTATAGTCCCTCCCCCTGCCGCCAGCGGAGGCAGCAGAGAGAATAGGGAATTTTGTAAAAACATTAATATCTCTCTCATTTTTCATCGACGGAATAAATCCTCTGCGCTCATATGGCGGAGGGGGGCTCTGAGCGAGGTGGCTAAATATGACGGCTGTAGGTGGCGGCGTTCTCTCGGAAATCGCAGCACAGTCGGCCAAAAGCGGTCAAGATCAGAGATTGAGTAATATAGATTAGCAATGGCGTCAGGAGTTATGCGGAGAAGGAACGAGAATGGGGCTGAGAGGGAAGAAAGATAGACCAGCCATTAATGAATGGTGGAGACTTGATGGACCAAATGGTCTAATTCTGCTCCTATAACTTATGAACTATGAACAGCACCTCATATTCTGCTAGGGTAGCTTACAATCTAGTGGCACGAACATTGAATTCTTCAATTTTAGGTAACTACAAAACAGCCCCCTCTACTCTTTCTTCCCCCATGACACCCTCCCACAATTCTGTTCCGCCCTTTCCCTCTCCTTTATGCCCGTCTTAAACTCATAACGATTTCTTCCCTCCCCCTCCCTTTCCACCTACATTCCTTCTTATCACTCCTCTTTAAGGGCCTGTCCCACTTGGCAATTTTTTTGGTGACTGCCGGCATCATTGACTGATGTATCAGGCCAACAAAAGATTTGTGGCATGATTCGGCGTGACGCGGCGTGATGCGGCTAGATGACATATCACGCGCAGTGTTTTTTCAAGTATCGCAACATTTTTTTGTCGCCGCTGGATTTTGAAATGTTCAAAATCATTTGGCGACACTGATATGACGCCAGCAGTCGCCAAAAAAAATCGCCAAGTGGGACAGGCCCTTTTAATCTTTTTGTCTCGCACCTTCTGTCTTTTCATCTCTGGCCTTTGTCAAACCACCTGTCTTCAAAAATCCCATCCCCTGTATCAACCTATTACTTGCCAGGCTTTGTCCTGTAACCTCTCTCTTTCAGCTTTCTTCCCCCACCACAATCAATTTGAAATACATCCCGAACCAAAACGTTACGTATCCATGTTATCTAGAGATGCTGCTTGACCTGCTGAGATACTCCAGTTCCTTGTTTCTTCAAGATAAATGCCTTCTTTATTACCCTATGCTCCTCTGTCAACCTTTTCAGGGAGCTCTGAACTCTCACCCTAAAATCACTCGGTACGTCAATGCTTCCAAGTTGTCTGCCATTTTCTCTGCATTATGTCCTGCCAGTGTTAGATGGCCCGATCATGATACACCTCAATTGGAAAGTATAAAAAGAAAATAACATGTCAAGGAATCCAAAAACAGAGTGTGAATCTGCCACAGAATGATTTAGTGTACTTCATGAACTGGTTTGTGTTGGCATCTTGGTCTTATTACGGCATAGAACACAGTCCTATGAAATTCCATGCTATTTCTGGTTTGTCTACTGTGTTTATTCAAGGCTGGCATTTTCCATCGCAATTTTTTTTTTGCCCAGAGATCGATCAGCCCCAACATGGTTCTATTCTGACTGTTCCCAGCATTCCCCCCATTTTGTCCCTTGTGACTAATGAACATAAATTGGAATGAGGTTCAATACTACCATGCCCCAAATTTCACTCATTTAGTGTCAGGAGGTAAAATTCATTGAAAAGGAATATATGTTGCTGCTGTTACCAGAGTCACATGAATCTGCTTGAAGTCATGGTTAACTAAGCCTAGAGACTGCTGGAAGTAAATAGAACAGCTGGGAAAGGCAAGAAACTACTTGAAATTATCTGATCAGTGATTTATACCAGAATTTACTCCCCAAGCTTTCATTTATTGACTTACTGGAAAATTGAATTGATAATTTGCAGCAAACACAGTATTGAATCAGAAGTGACACGGCCAATTGCAGGACTCACAAATTACCATACGTCCATTTTATTAGCTTCTGACATTATTTCCTGGCATTAATTATCAGGAAAATAAAATCAGATACTGCAGCGCACTTAGAATAGATCTTTGGAGAGAGATTCAATTCAAAATTTTATATCAATATCTTTTAATCAGAACTTCAATAAATGTGTCCAATTAACACAATATGGGCCAAATGTGCCTCAAAATGTGATGTACAATTTCTTGATTCTGTATTTCATTGTGTTTTTATTAACTCTAAATTCAATTGCAAATGTGTGCTGAATGAAAGTTTCGTTGGTGATTTTTTTGTCAGTTCAGGACATGATTGTTCACAAATTCATCATGCATATCACATGTGAACCAATTGTGGCCTACTTGTATCTATCTGCTTAAACATTGTTTGCTGTTTTTTCCTGCCAGTGGCCACTGCACCTTGAATCTACAGTATTCTCTTAGAAACATAGAAACATAGAAACTAGGTGCAGGAGGAGGCCGTTCGGCCCTTCGAGCCAGCACCGCCATTCATTGTGATCATGGCTGATCGTCCCCTATCAATAACCCGTGCCTGCCTTCTCCCCATATCCCTTGACTCCACTAGCACCTAGAGCTCTATCAAACTCTCTCTTAAATCCATCCAGTGACTTGGCCTCCATTGCCCTCTGTGGCAGGGAATTCCATAAATTCACAACTCTCTGGGTGAAAAAGTTTTTTCTCACCTCAGTCTTAAATTACCTCCCCTTTATTCTAAGACTGTGGCCCCTGGTTCTGGACTCGCCCAACATTGGGAAATTTTTTCCTGCATCTAGCTTGTCCAGTCCTTTTATAATTTTATATGTTTCTATAAGATCTCCCCTCATCCTTCTAAACTCCAGTGAATACAAGCCTAGTCTTTTCAATCTTTCCTCATATGACAGTCCCGCCATCCCAGGGATCAATCTCGTGAACCTACGCTGCACTGCCTCAATCACAAGGATGCCCTTCCTCAAATTAGGAGACCAAAACTGTACACAATATTCCAGATGTGGCCTCACCAGAGCCCTATACTACTGCAGAAGAACCTCTTTACTCCTATACTGAAATCCTTTTGTTATGAAGGCCAACATTCCATTAGCTTTCTTCACTGCCTGCTGTACCTGTAAGCCAACCTTCAGTGACCGGTGTACAAGGATGCCCAGGTCTCGCTGCACCTCCCCCTTACCTAACCTAACCCCATTGAGATAATAATCTGCCCCCTTGTTCAACAAACTTCTCTCCTATCAAATATAGACACAAAAAGCTGGAGTAACTCAGTGGGACAGGCAGCATCTCTGGAGAGAAGGAATGGGTGATGTTTTGGGTCGAGACCCAGTCTGGAGAAGGGTCTTGACCCGAAAAGTCACCCATTCCTTCTTTCCAGAAATGCTGCCTGTCACGCTGAGTTACTCCAGCTTTTTGTGTCTACCTTCGGATTAAACCAGCATCTGCAGTTCCTTCCTACACTTCTCTTCTGTCAACGGCTGGTTAACCTCTGCCTCCGGAGTAAAGTTGCATGCTTCTGGAATGACACACATTATCTGAGTGGTGGTGTATTGGGAATAGGGTGTGGACATCAAGATCTGGATGTCCTTGCACACCATTTCCTGAAAGCAAAGGTTGTTAGGAAGGCAAGCACCATTGGTTTGGAGGACGAAGGTAAAGCGTAGTTGTGGAAGATTGTTTTTCTAATTGGTGGCCAATGACCAGTGGAGTGCCATAGGGGTCAATGCTAAGTCTACTGCTGTTTGTTATTTACATTAACGATTTAGATGACAATGTAGTTAACATTGTCGTTAGTAAATTTGCAGATGACAGTAAAATAGGTGGAGAAGGATTTCTACATTTATAACGGGATCTAGATCAGTTAGGAAGTAGGTTTAAGGATTGGCAAAATGAATTTAACTCTGCCAAGTGTGAGAAGTTGAACTTTGTTCGTTGATAAACAGGGCTGGACATACACAGTCAATGGTTGAGTCCTGGAGAGTTCTGCAGAACAGAGAGATCTGGAAATAAAGGTAGCATGGTTTCATGAAAATGGCGGGTCAGGTGAATAGTGTGAAGAAACAGGCCTGTGGGGCACATTGGCCTTCATTGGGAAGGGGATTGAGAAGAAAGGTTGCGACATTGTGATGCGGCTGCACCATTCTTTGGAGCCACTGTGTTTGTGCGGTCTGCAGCTCTGCTTGCCCAGGTATAGGAAGGATGGCATTAAGTTGGAAAGGATGGCAAATAAATGAATCAGGACTAGCTAGCGGGCTTGAGTTATGGTAAGAGGTTGGATATGCTAGGACATTTTTCTTTGGAGCATAGGATCTTCTTCGGTGCATGGCCTAAAGTTGTCGGCCAACTTGTTCCATTTGATCTTATTTGATTGTGCACTTTGTCGATTGCATTTGTTGATTGCATTTGTCGAAACAGGGTGGACCACGTGAAGGTTGCAATCTCCCACCCCGAGCATAGGATGCTGAGGTATGACCTATTGAGGTGTACAAGATCTTGACGAGCACGAATAAAATGGATGTCCACAGTCATTTTCCAAGGGTAGAGGATTCTAAAGGTAGGGGACATCGGCTTAAGGTGAGATATTTAAGAGGGACATCATGGGCATCTTTTTCACTCAGAGGGTAGTGTGTACTTGGGGTTAGCTGCCAGGAAAAGTGATTGAAGTGGATACAATTACAATTTTTAAAAGACATTTGTACAGATATGTGGATAGAGAGGCTTTAAAAAGCTATGGGCCAAGTGCAGGAAAAGGGGAATAGCCCAAGATGCCAACTTGTTTGGCGTGTAGTTGAAATATTGTGCATTGTTCTGGTCACCACACTGTCATGGAGAGAGAGCGGAGGAGATTCACCAGGATGTTGTCAGGATTGGAGAAGTTAAATTATGGAGATAGATCGGGTAGGCTGGGTTTGTTTTCTCTGTGTATTTACTGTAAAGTCATGAGGCACAGATAGGGCAGATGTGGGAAATCTTTTACCCACAATAGGATAGGCAAACGAAAGGGCATGGGTTTAAGGTGAGAGAAAGGAGTTTTAAAGGGGTGTTTTTTTTTTTCACAGAGCATGGCTGATATCTGGAACATGCTGTCAGAGGAGTTGCTTGAATCAGAGTGCACTATGTGCAAGTGGTATTTGGGCAAGCACATGTACAAGCAAGGCAGAGAAAGAAGCTGTCCTAATACAGGCAAATGGGATTAATGTAGATGGGCAAAGAGGTCAGCATGGACATGGTGGGACGAAGGGCCAGTTTCTGTGTTGTACAATCCTATGACTCTGTGAAATGACATGTCACACTGCCACCAAGTGGTAAATATCAGAAATTGACATTAAATTCAATGCATGAGTAATATTCTTAAAATATTAGGATCTCAATGATTTTGGCAAATAAGCCCCAAATTGCACAATATAAATTGCCAGTTTTTGCTACAGATTTAGGTGACTAACAGAAACTTACTTCTTCTGAATCCACAGTTGACAAACAATGTTCTATGTTTGTAAAATGGTTTGAACAATTGAATAATAATAATTGAATAATTGAATCCATTTTAATATCCAACTATGTATATATACAAGGAATTTGCCGGTGCTTTGTTCGCAAGTAACAACACGATATATAGCAGACAAATAAAAATAAAACTTTATGATTTACACATGTGAAGAATGAAATAAAATACCAGAGCAAAGGGTAGAGCTACAGCTTGTGGAAAAAAAGTTGTTTTTATATCTGGCTGTGGCGGCTTTGACAGTCCGGAGTTGCCTTCCAGAGGGAAGTGCTTCAAAGAGTTTGTGGCCAGGGTGAGAGGGTTCAGAGAGGATCTTACTCACTCGCTTCCTGGCCCTTGCAGTGTACAGTTCGTCGATGGGGGGAAGGTTGCAGTCAGGTGGGGTGGAAAGGTGTGAGGTTGTTAGGCAGAACGTGGCGGGCTGATTAAATTCCACTCAAGAAAAAATCTTTGATAGTGAGGTTTCTTTAGCCACTCTTTAGGTGGCTGTAAAAAATGTCAAAAAATATATGATGTGTCTGAATGCTTAAAATTATGACATTAGAAATACATTCAAAGACTATTAAAACTATACAATCAAACTGCCCGAGGGGGTAGTTGAGGCAGAGACTGTCCCAACATTTAAGAAACAGTTATACAGGTACATGGATAGGACATGTTTGGTGGGATATGGACCAAACGTGGGCAGGTGGGACTAGTATAGCTGTGACATGGTAGCCGGTGTGGGCAAGTTGAGCCAAAGGGCCTGTTTTCACAGTATCACTATGTATAAAACTCTGATCTTGGATGTGTGTGTGTGTGTGTGTGTGTGTGTGTGTGTGTGTGTGTGTGTGTGTGTGTGTGTGTGTGTGTGTGTGTGTGTGTGTGTGTGTGATCACATCTGCTTGAAAAAACGACGCTCTAACTGTAACATTTCTACATATTCCTGTGGAGTTTTATCCTGTGGATTCAGAAATCGGCTTAACTGAAAATTTCGAGCTTTATTTCTTGAGATTTATGAAAATGTTCACAAATCTGAAATATCTTTGAAATTAAACAAGCTGATGACGTCACAATGGGTTTGCATCGCGCTGTCTGCTGCGCACTGTTTTCCACATGCTGCGAGTTTCGTCACCCCCTGACTCGCAGTCATTTGGTCGCCGCTCGCCTGCCATGGCCCCGCCCGCTCACAGTCGGCTCACACTCGGCCGGCCGTCCGTCCCGCCCCACCCGCAGCCCAGCCGCTCTACCCCCCAGTCTCTGTATTGAAGCCGTTGAACATGCAATCCTTTGGTTGACGCGCACACCACTGCCCGCGTCCCGCTCCCCGCTTGTTGGTTCTTGGTCTTGCATCCATCCAGCAATTGCTTAACTGCCTTCACAGTCTTGAATGTATTATCCTACATATTCTGGATCGTGATTTTTTAATGTCACTTGTGCGCTAAACTATACAAAGCACACACAAAGTATAAATAAGAAATAAAAAACAGTAATTAGTGACTACAAAATTAACAATTATACACTCTCTTTCGAACATTATGCAAACCATGAACTCATTCGCAACAATCTCTACGGTGGTTAGTTCTTTAAGCTCTTCAACCCAGTGCCTCTGGTTTCCAATTGCCTTGCAATCTGACTTCTAGTCACAGAGCCATAGAACCATACAGCATGGCAACAGACCCTTCAGCCCAGCTTGCTCTCTGCCGACCAAGGTGCCCTTTCTACACCAGTTCCACCTGCCCGCCCATATCCCACTAAACCTCTCCTGCCCATGTATCTGTCTAAATGCCATTTAAATGTTGTTACAGTGTCTGCCTCAACTACCTCCTCCTGCAGCTCATTCCATACACCTACCAGCCTCTGTGTAAAATAGTTGCCCCTCACATTCCGATGAAATCTTTCACTTCTCACCTCAAACCTATGTCCTCTGGTTCTTGATTCCCCTACTTTGGGTAAAAGACTATGAGCATTATATCTATTCTGCTCAAGATCCTATTCCCCTCTCTAAGGTCACTTTTCATCCTGTACTTATAAAATCTCTTGGGATTATCTTTAATATTATCTGTCAGACTCAGTGAATACCCAGTTCTTTTCTCTTTCATGCTGTGACCTCTCTATCATTTCTTCTGACTAGCCTTCCATGCTCTCTTAAGGGGCTGTCCCTCGACTACACTCACTACTCGTGAGTTTAGTCGAGGTAGGTCGTGGTAGGTCATAATGCTATTTTTAGGTAGTCAAAGTCAATCAAAGGTAATCGAAGGTAGACAAAGGTAAAGCTAGAGAAAAAAAAGTAAGAATGCCCGCTAAACTTCATTAAACGTTGTCTGGCTTCTTAAAAGTCTCCACTCCTTCTCTCCCCCCTCTCCCCTCTTCTCTCCCCTTCACTCCCCTTCTCTTCCCTTCTTTCTCCATCTCTCCCCTTCTCTGCCCCCCCTCTCCTCCGCGCTCTCTAAAGGACTTACCGAACTGTGCCAGCCATCTTTTACTTTCCTGTTCATCGCGGGTGTGAATTTCAGACAGCGCTCCCCCGCTTTCCCTGGCCCCTGCCTTTGCGATGTGTGTGTGTGTGTGTGTGTGTGTGTGTGTGTGTGTGTGTGTGTGTGTGTGTGTGTGTGTGTGTGTGTGTGTGTGTGTGTGTGTGTGCAGACGGTCGATCCGGCTCGCGGGTTCATCGCTGACAGTCGATCCAGCTCAAGGTTTTCCAGGCGATTGCCCTCGAGCTTGAAGGCCGAAGACAGTCGCTGTAAAGTCACGTCAGTGGGACAGGCCCTATACCCTTTCAATTCTGAAACCTCTGCCTATCTTTTCATACACTGACAACACTGTTGGGCTGACTTTGATAAGTCCAGGCCTGCTACATATGTCCTTCAGAGAACTTACAAAACTTTGGGACCAATGCAGTCTTTTCCCAAAGCATAGATTTGGTCTATCCATTAATCCTGTAGCATGTAAGCAGACATTGAAATATTCTCCTCAACTCATGTGGTTTCATGTTCTCTGCATCGCCTTTGGCAAACGACATTGATTTCAGCTCACTGCAGTATTTCATGCTGAGTCAATTGTTCTTCATTTTGTGGACTTCTAAAACAATACATTGATCTGAGATGGTCAACTCACTGAGATAGAGATGCCTATGATTCAGTTGTCATAATGAAGTTGTCATGGTCCAAATATTCTTAAACAGACAGAAAAGCAAAAAAAATCAGTATAAGCATCAATCTTTATTTCGCCAGGCGGGTGTGGTAAAAACTCGTTACAGTATGCTGATAACAGACTTTGCAGAGAAGTCCCACACCAAGGGACAATGATTTCAGTACATGTATATATACCCCTTTAATCGACGATTCAGCAATACATTATCTATAAAGTTTAGTCTCTTGCTTCTTAAGATTTACAGATCCTTAAGATTGACAGCATCAGAAGATTGACAGGTTCTTCTGACAGAGGAAGGGTTAGCTATATATGGTAATATGAGAAGGTTATATTTCTGCAGAACAAGCATTTTGTTTTTTTCTACTTATGACGCACATTATAATCTTGTGGAACAAGGGTTAGTCTGAATGTTCTCCTATGTTTATGTTACAGAGGAGACATTGATGAAGATGTGCTTGTTATCTCGCTTATGTTATTGGAAAGAGGTACATCGACAGTCTGCTGACCTTATTAATGTACTGAAAGCAAGGGTTAGTGCCTTTATGCTAGCTTAGCAGTAGAAGATGGTGAAAGCCTGTCTTAGTTTCAGCAGAATCCATTTTGTATCTTTAAATCATGATTAACTTCCACAGGTTGTGTTCTGATGGCCTCATACCAATAATCTTTTTTTCTGAGGCATGGCTCTGTGACATCCTAATTACCACTTGCAGCTCTGATCTTAACGTTATGGCTTCCACTCTGGATGCTTCTGTAATCAATATCATCTGACCGTTAAGATGCATTCCATTATTGGCCAGTGGTGAAATCACCACACACCCAGGTCTTGCAAGCAGGCATCTGAAAAGCCTTCAACTCAGCGACCTTTATCGAGAATACTATGACGTGACACTTGATTTAAGGTTGTTTCCTCATTTTGCAAGGTTGGCCTAAAAGTATTGTCCTTACCACTCTATTCAGGTGTGCTATATATACACCGTTAAATATTCTTCTTTCTACTAACTCATTGCATGGAACTAACCTTGAATATTACTCTAGCAAAACTATTGCAATCACTTGTATAAAATAATGGGAGGAATACATCGGGTAGATGCACACTCTCTTGCCCAGAGTAGGTGAATCGAGGACCAGAAGACATAGGTTTAAGGTGAAGGGGAAAAGATTTAATAGGAAACTGAGGGGTAGCTTTTTCACTCAAAGGACGTGGGTGTATGAAACACGCTGCCAGAGGAGATAGTTGAAGTTGGGACTATCCCAACATTTAAGAAATAGTTATACAGGTGCATGGGCAGGACACGTTTGGAGGGATAATGACCAAATGCAGGCAGGTGGGACTAGTGTAGCTGGAACGTGTTGGCCGGTGTGGGCAAGTTGGGCTGAAGGGCCTGTTTCCACACTGTATCACTCTATGACTTGCCTCTTTGCTTCTGTCTATTACATATTAAACATATCTGCCCATCCACACAGTGAAGCAATCTTACAATGCCTGATCCAGAAATGGCACTCTTTTGGAAATGGCACATTTATGCCAGTGCCTTTAACCCAACCATGAATTAGTCAACTATTTCCTATCATCTCTGTAACACCAAGCTCAGAGCTCTCAAAAACATCTGACTCCAATGGATTCAAGATTTTAATTCTGAGACTTAGTCTGTAGTTTGTGGCACTAATAGAATCACCAATGTTGTACATATCGGCAGCTTTACCTTCAGCAACCAATTGCCTGCTCTATATACAGCTAACACGCATATCGTCCACAACTTTGAAGTTTGGGACAATGTCGCATTGATCTTGCACCGAATATTAGCAATTGGCAACTGCTATGTTGTGGTAAGGAGCTTTGAACTATATCACGTCTATGCTTCTTCCAAAAACACGGTATAATTTAGCCCACCAATTTGAAAGTATTTTTGAACTTAGGAAGTACACAAAGGTGCATCCAGAGGTCACATTTGATGTGGTTTCACAAACAATTCCATTTATTGGAACCTTGGAACCATGAAGTATAGCCACTAATTATATCCAGATAACATTTCAAATAAAAGTTCAATGCTTTACTTTGAAAGAAAATGTTAAAGATTGCCCAAAAAATAGTTGACAAACCATTTACCCACATCAAAGGTTACACGTTAGCTCCATTACATCTTCTAGGTGACTTACATTGCCAATTTTCCCAAGGAATAATTGGCTCACATTTCTGTGCTTATTGAGACATTTCTAATGATATTTAATAGTAAGATTAAATGAAAACTTACCAGTTTGAAGTTTGATCGTTATTTTATGAGGAGTAACGTTGAGGGATTACGTGAAGAACCCCACCAGGACGCATGCGTGTCATTCTTCAACGCAGCGGTGTGAAATCACAGATAACTGTAATGACTAAACATAGTAAGATTAGAGAAGAAATACCAGTTAAGTATATGATCAAGGGTGGGAGCGGAGGGCAAGTAATCCCTCAACGTTACTCCTCATAAAATAACTATCAAACTTCAAACTGGTAAGTTCTCGTTTAATCTTACTATTTTACTTCCGACTCACGTGAATGACTACGTGAAGATTTTAAAGCTCTGTGATTTCATGCCGTGGAAACAAGTCTATGCATCACATCTGCCTTGATGACTGTAGGAGGAATTGTGTCAACATAATTTAGACATGAATTCGACATTGAAATTCATAAAATTTATTAACACAAAATTAACACAAAATCCGGAAGTGGCGGCGCCGGGAACGGCTGCGGCTCGCCTGCAGTCCGTTTGTCTTTTACTTTTTTGTGTTGTATTTTTTCATTTTGTCTAGTTACGTTTTTGGTTTTTAGGTCGTGTTTATGTGGGGGGGGGGGAGTGGGGGGCGAAACGGGGTTTGCTGTCTCTCCCTTCGGGGGAATACGACCTTTTTGTCGTATCCCCCTTCTCTGCCTCCGTCTACACTGAGGCCTAATGGCGGAGCTGGCGACCTCGGGACTCTGGAGGCAGCTGACAGGGCTCGCCCTGAGCTCCCGTGAGGGTGGCCCAGCCCGGGGCTGGAACTGCGCTCTCGTGAGAGCGGCCTGGCGAGGGGCTGAGAGACTTTCCCGTGAGGGGCTGTGGCCCGTCGGAGTGGCCCAGCCCGAGGGAGGAGCGGCACTCCCGTCGGAGTGGCCCAGCCCGAGGGAGGAGCGGCACTCCCGTCGGAGTGGCCCAGCCCGAGGGTGGAACGGCACTCCCGTCGGAGTGGCCCAGCCCGAGGGAGGAGCGGCACTCCCGTCGGAGTGGCCCAGCCCGAGGGTGGAACGGCACTCCCGTCGGAGTGGCCCAGCCCAAGGGAGAACGGCACTCCCGTCGGAGTGGCCCAGCCCAAGGGAGAACGGCACTCCCGTCGGAGTGGCCCAGCCCGAGGGAGAACGGCACTCCCGTCGGAGTGGCCCAGCCCGAGGGTGGAACGGCGCTCCCGTCGGAGTGGCTCAGCCTGAGGGTGGAACGGCACTCCCGTCGGAGTGGCCCAGCCCAAGGGAGAACGGCACTCCCGTCGGAGTGGCCCAGCCCAAGGGAGAACGGCACTCCCGTCGGAGTGGCCCAGCCCGAGGGAGAACGGCACTCCCGTCGGAGTGGCCCAGCCCGAGGGAGAACGGTACTCACGTGAGGGCGATCTGGCTCGGGGCTGGAACGGTGCTCCGGTGGCTGGGACGGCGTTCTGAGGCGGTGACCTGAGTCCGGGGTTCAGCCGCGGGCCAGCTGCTGCGTGTGCTGGACTGGAGGGCGGCAGCTTCGACCACCCCCGGGCCGCGGTGTTTGAACCGGCCCGTTTGCGGGGTTCGGTGAGCCGCGGGACTGTTGTGCCATCGCCCGGTGGGGAATCGCCTCAGCGCAGAGGGAGAAGAGGAGGGAAGAGACAGTAACCCTAAGATTTTTGCCTCCACCACAGTGAGGAGGTGCTTGGAGGATACACTGTGGTGGTGTTAATTTGTGTTTATTGTTGTTTATTATTGTATGATTGTATGTATGACTGCAGGCATGAAATTTCGTTCAGACCGTAAGGTCTGAATGACAATAAAGGTATTCAATCAATTCAATCAATCAATTATAACCCCTATTTATGGGGTAAATTAAATAACAGAACTTAAAATTGTTTCTGCAAACGTTCCAGGTTTCATGACTGGTTTATGATTAAATAGTTGGAATATTTTTTCCCCTGACCATCCTGCTGCCTTGAGGATTTGGTCCATTGGTACATCGAACTGCATAGCTGCCGATGTAGCTGCAGCCCTGGTGGAATGAGATTTAAAAATATTAGTATCCACCCCAGCCTGTGTTAGCACCTGTTTCAGCCATCTTGAGATGGTCTGGACCGTCACTCATTTGTGTGGTTGCTTATGGCTGACTAAAAGTGCCTTCTCATTGCCTCTGATGATTTTCGTTTTCTCCATGTATAACGACAAATGTCTTACTATACAGAGACGATCATCTGTTGGGTATGACCTAAATTCTATATTGAGGCCTGCTGATCCCTGTCTGTTCTGCTTTACTAATTCAAAAATATGAAACGTAATATTTTCAGATGTAGAGGTCATGTTGTCCAGTCTTAATTTATGTAATGACTGTACCCTTTGTGCCGTGACCAATGCCATTAGCATGACTGTTTTTAATGTCAGTCTGTGTAGGGACAGAGCTGTTGCTGGAGACCAATTCCTGAGCATCTTCAGGACAATACTTACATCCCATATTTGGGAGTACCTGGTTCTTGGGGGATTGGTATTAAAAATTCCCCTCATAAGTTTTGTTACCAGTGGGTGAGTCCCAGCAGAGTGACGCTCTGTTCCTTGCCATAGATAAGTTGATAGGGCACTTCTGGCGCAGTTGATGGCACTATAACTGAGCCCCTCATCCTAATGGAGGCCTGCCAGATATTCCAGAACAGACGGGATGTTCATATCTCTGTAGGTGATGTTGTTTTTGTGACAATACATCTCACACTTCCTGATATAGACTAGATACTGTTTTTTGGTGGACTGTCTTTGGGTCGCCAAGATCATGTTCACTGTTCGCTCCGTCAGTCCCAGTTGTAGTAGTGGTGTTTTTAAACTCTACAAATTAATAAATTCAAATGGTTATGGCATGGGTGGCTATCCCTTGTTACGGGATGAAGCAATAAATCTGGTCTATGTGGGATGGTGATACATGGTTCTAATACCATGTTTAGTACCACTGGGAACCATGGTTGAGTAGGCCAATCGGGTACTACCAAAATACCAGACGCAGAGTCTTGCTGTATTTTCCTTAATACCCAACTGAAAGAAGGGAATGCGTAAATAAACAATTTCCCCCAATGCAGCGAAAATGCATCTGTCGCCCCAGGGTCTGGTTCCCATTTGCGTGACCTGGTGTCTGCCACTAAATTTAGTCTTCCTGGTAGGTAAGTAGCTGATATCTCTCTGGATACACCATTGCCAAATTGTATTAGCCAGATTGTCACATGATGTCGATTTGTTTCCACCCATGTGGTTGATGTATGCTACCATGGTGGTATTGTCTATCTGTAGTCTAACATGCTGGTGATATGACCCAGTACAATATGACTTTAGGCCATAGAATGCACCCAACATTTCCAGGTAGTTTATGCCCAGTATGAGTAATAATGATGCCTCCTGAGCAGTCCATCTACCTCCACAGCTGGTGATGGAATTGGTGGCACCTCACCCAAGTGCACTGGCATCAGTTTGTAGTACCATAGAAGGGTTACTGACAATGATTGGATTGGAACAAAGCCAGATGTTATCTATCCACCATTTTAGTTCCATTTTAGCTTTGATTAGTAGCTTCATAGGTCTGTCAAAGTGACCTGCATTAATTTTGAGTGCTTGTATTTTTGCTCTCTGTAAGTTTTGGTAATGTAAAGGTCCAAATTGTGTGGCTGGAAAGTTAGCCACCATTTTGCCAATTACTTTTGCTACCAATCTGATGGATGGTTTGCTGAGGTTATTGCAAGCCTCTATTAAATCAGTAGCCTTTCCCTTAGGCAAAGTCACCAACATGTGAACTGAGTCAATGGTGAACCTCAAATAGTCCATAGTAGTGGAAGGCGTTAATTTAGATTTAACTGGGATAATAAACCCCAGTTTTTCAAATAACTGTTTTGTGGCTGTTACAGTTTGTTTGGCCAATTCCAAAGTTTTGCCCACAATAAGTATGTCATCTTGATATGCCATGACCATGTGTTTTTGTTTCCGTAGAAACGCTAGGGCTGGTTTCAAAATTTTTGTGAACAGCCTGGGGGCTGATGATAACTCATTTGGTAGTGCTTTATACTGCCATCGTTGTCCCATCCAGTTGAATTTTAAGTAACATCTGTGGTCACCTCGTATAGGCTCTGAATAGAATCTTTTAAATCGATGCTGGCCATGAAATAACCTTTGGAAATTAATTGTTTAGCAGTAACAAAGGTTTCCATTTTGAAATGAATATATTGTACAAATGTATTCAATTTGGTCAGGTCTATGATGATGCGACAAGCACCATCTTTTTTGTTTTTGGTAAATATATTGGACACGAATTCTAGTGGTTCGTGTTGGGTTTTTTCAATTACACCTTTTGCGTAAAGCCGCTCCAGTTCAGATTGCGCCTCTGATTTTTCTTTACCAGAAAGTACGAACATTCGGTTCGGTATATGTTGAACTGGAGGGCTGTACTTGTGTATAAATTCTATTGTATATCCCTGCTCCATGCATTCAGAAAGGAGTGTAATCTCCCCCCAACCTCCATGCTCCCTGTATTTTGTAGGAAACCAGACCCACCTACCTCCATAGTTACCAGTGGCAGGTTTACTTCTTTTTGTAAGTTCTTCGCTGATGTTGATGCGCTGGTGTCTGGATTTGTGGTTTGGTTGATGTTGGAGGTCCGCGTATTTTCCAGGAAGGCCGGCCTGGGCCATGGCCTAAAAAAGACTCATGTTTTGTGTACCGGGCCTTCGAGCTTTCACCAGTCGGTCTTGCTCTACTGGTGGGTGCGTAGGGGTGCTGTCTATGGCTGTAGTGGGTTTTTGATGGAGTCCCTTTTATTAGTCCCAGGGTTTTTGCTTCCTCATCGAGCTCCTTGACTTGCTTCGATAGGTTGCCTCCAAATAGTAGTATCGGTGGTTTTATGTTCCCAGGTTTGCACAGACCCGCGAATTTTGGATTTAATGTGGGTTGGATGGCACTCTTCCTGATGTTATTTATCTCATATTGAGTGTTGCAAAGCAGTGCCAGTGCATCTTGTGGTCCTGGGACATGTCCTTGTCATCCACTGTGCGGGCAAATGCTGTTATCCCTGCTGTTAGGAGTTTCAATACTTTTTGTAGTTTGACATCCATACTTCTGACTCTTATTCCAATATGTTTCCATATACAGGTATTTACTACTGGAACATTCAGGGATATGCAGTTGCCCGGTGCCAGGTGTCTTGATGTGGTGTCCAGTACAGCCTGTTCTTGTAGCTGGTTGAGAGACATATAGTCTATACTGGCAGCTAGCTTTTGCTCCAGGTTTTGGCCAGTCTGGTTTGGCTGTATGAAGTTGGACACCATGTCCAGTAGGTGTTCTTGTTCCTGCACCCCCTGCACACTTGACTTTTCTTCTGCGAACCCCTCTTCCAGATCAGCCCAGAATTGACCCGCAGTGCTCCCCTCTGATGAGGTAGAAGCACTGTGCAGCCCTTCAAGAGGTACTGCTGTGGGTTTGCCATAGAGCCCACTGTGACCCGACTCCATCTCCCGGAGCCTGTCACGTTGGAGCAAATGCTCCACACACCGCTCCATCCGGCTCCAGCGCTCACGGTCGCTGGCCGCCCGCGGTTGCTCAAAGTCGGACTCCTCTGAGTCCACGACTTTGTTTGTTTTCTGTCTTGCCTTACCGCCCGGCCGCGTGGATCTGGCCGGTGCGGAGGCGACATCGGGCACAGCTGATCCCATTATCGGTGATCCAGGTGCCGCTGGCTGCTGCTGGCTGCCCGCTACTCCGCGGTCCTCCCTCACCAGCTTTGTCGCAGCCCTTGTTTTCTTCGATTTGTCCATGTTCCCCACCTGTAAGTTGGTATAGGGAACAAAAAAGACCGCAGAGTAACTCTTACCTGCAAGTTCCGGCTTTTAAACTGCCGCTGCGGGGGAACGTCGTTCCACCACTCCTGACGTTTCGCAATGCGTGTAGCGATATGACACGCATGCGTCCTGACGGGGTTCTTCACGTAGTCACTCACGTGACTCCGAAGTAAAACTGAAGATAATGCACATTGTTTACAAAAGCAAATTTCTTGAATGCAGCTCCAGAACACTTTTCAAGAAAACATAAAGGAAGCATTACATAATGATTGCTGTCATTTCAGCAGCAGCCAATTGCTAACATTTTGATTAAGAGTAATGAAATGAAGGCTCAGGTGTCGATCATTTCAACAACATCCTTGTAAGTTATATGTTTAGTTTAGTTTAGTCTGCCTCATGGTCAACTCTGCGTGGTGTTCCGACGTGGCAGTCCTGTCCAACTCATGCTCTCCACACCTCGAACATCTGGCGGTGAAGTGCCGTCCCTTCTACCTCCCGAGAGAATTCACCTCCGTTATCCTGACCGCGGTCTACATCCCACCCCAGGCAGACGTCCGTCTGGCACTGGAGGAGCTGCAGGCCGTGGTCAACAAACACCAGACGTCTTACCCCGAGGCATTTACCACCATTGCTGGGGACTTCAATAAGGCGAACCTCAAGAAATCACTCCCCAACTTCCACCAACATGTCTCCTGCTGCACCAGAGGACCAAACACCCTCGACCACTGCTACACCACCATCAAGAATGCCTATCGTTCTATCCCTCGCCCTCACTTCGGTAAATCCGACCATACCGCGGTGCTGCTTCTTCCTGCCTACAAGCAGCAATTAAAGAGCGCACCCCCAGAAGTGAGGACAGCACAGAGCTGGTCGGGGGGGGCAGAAGAACAACTCCAGGACTGTTTGGAGTCTGTAGACTGGGCAATGTTCAAGGACTCGGCAACGGACTTGAACGAATACGCCACAGTCGTTACAGACTTCATAAAGAAATGTGTGGAGGACTGCATCCCTACAAAAACCTTCCGAGTGTTTCCCAATCAGAAACCTTGGATGAACTTTGAGATCCGCACTCTCCTGAAGTCCAGACACAGGGCATTCACCTCCGATGATACAGTGGCCTACATGAAGACCAGATACGACCTTGGTAAGGCCATCAGAAAGGCCAAAAGGGACTTCTGCTCCAAACTGGAGGACGAGACAGATGTTCGGCAGCTGTGGCAGGGTCTGAATGCAATCACCTCCTACAAGGCAAAACCAGGAGGCAGCTCGAATGCCGGTGTAACATCACTCCCTGACGAGCTCAATGCATTTTACGCACGATTTGACAGGGAGAATACTGATGTGCCTTCCCGATCCCCCATTCGCTGCGATGGCATTTCAGTCTCAGTCACAGAGGCCGATGTCAGGAAATCCTTCAGAGGGGTGAACCCCCGAAAAGCACCTGGTCCTGATGGTATACCCGGCCGTGTTCTAAAAACCTGTGCGGACCAACTGGCGGGAGTTTTTACGGACATTTTCAATCTCTCACTTCTGAGGTCTGAGGTCCCCACCTGCTTTAAAAGGGCATCAATTATACCGGTGCCCAAGAAGAGTAAGGTGACATGCCTCAATGACTATCGACCAGTGGCACTAACGGCGGTGGTGATGAAGTGCTTTGAGAGGTTGATCATGGAGCAAATCAACTCCTACATCGACAAAAAACCTGGACCCACTGCAGTTCGCGTACCGCCACAACAGATCAACGGTGGATGCGATCTCGCTGGCCCTCCACTCCGCACTGGACCACTTGGACAACAAAAACTCATATGTCAGGCTGTTATTCATTGATTACAGCTCGGCATTTAACACAATCATCCCCTCCAAACTGGTTACCAAACTCGCAGAACTGGGTCTCTGCGCATCCCTCTGCAACTGGATCCTCGACTTCCTCGTCCACAGACCACAGTCTGTTCGTATTGGTGGAAATGTGTCAGCCTCAATAACAATCAGCACGGGAGCACCTCAAGGCTGCGTGCTCAGCCCCCTGCTGTACTCACTCTATACCCATGACTGCGTAGCGAACCACAGGGCGAACTCCATCATCAAGTTCGCTGACGACACCACTATTGTGGGGCGTATCACTGATGGGGATGAGTCAGAGTACAGAAGAGAGATCGAGCAACTGTCCATATGGTGCCAGCGCAATAACCTGGCCCTCAACACCAGCAAAACCAAGGAACTGATTGTGGACTTTGGAAGGAGTAGGAGGGGGACCCACAGCCCCATTTATATCAACGGGTCGATGGTTGAAAGGGTCAAGAGCTTCAAATTCCTGGGCGTGCACATCTCTGAAGATCTTTCCTGGTCCGAGAACACTAATGCAATCATCAAAAAAGCACATCAGCGCCTCTACTTCCTGAGAAGATTACGGAGAGTCGGATTGTCAAGGAAGACTCTCTCTAATTTCTACAGGTGCACAGTCGAGAGCATGCTGACCGGTTGCATCGTGGCTTGGTTCGGCAATTTGAGCGCCCTGGAAAGGAAAAGACTACAAAAAGTAGTAAACACTGCCCAGTCCATCATCGGCTCTGACCTTCCTTCCATCGAGGGGATCTATCGCAGTCGCTGCCTCAAAAAGGCTGGCAGTATCATGAAAGACCCACACCATCCGGGCCACACACTCATCTCCCTGCTACCTTCAGGTAGAAGGTACAGGAGCCTGAAGACTGCAACAACCAGGTTCAGGAATAGTTACTTCCCCTCAGCCATCAGGCTATTAAACCTGGCTCGGACAAAACTCTGATTATTACCAACCACTTTCTGTTATTTGCACTATCAGTTTATTTATTCATGTGTGTATATATTTATATCATGGTATATGGACACATTTATCTGTTTTGTAGTAAATGCCTACTATTTTCTGTGTGCTTAAGCAAAGCAAGAATTTCATTGTCCTATACAGGGACACATGACAATAAACTAACTTGAACTTGAACTTGAACTTGTTTAGTTTACAGATACAGTGCGGAAACAGGCCCTTTGGCCCACCGAGTCCGCACCGACCAGCGATCCCCACACATTAACACTAGGGAAAATTTTGCACATACACCAAGCCAATGAACCTACAAACATGTACATCTTTGTACAGGTGTGGGAGGAAACCGAAGATCTCTGTGGAAATCCACTTGGTGACGGGGTGAACGTACAAACTCCGTACAGACAGCACCCGTAGTCGGGATCGAACTTGGGTCTCAGGCGCTGCAAGCGCTATAAGGCAGCAACTCTAGCGCTGCGCCACCGTGGCCAATAATACACCTTGATTTATTGAACCATAACATTGTCCCTATACGAAGGACGCATCACCAGTCTGACTGAACAGGTACCTTAAGTCCATCTTCCATAATATATGAACTAATTCTTCAAGTCTTTCCCAGCACATACCAGTAGTTGGATCCTATACTTAACCTTGTTTCGAAACCTGAACATTAAGATTAACATAAGATATTATCTCTGTCATATGATAATAATATATATATGGGTGTGGTGACATGCGGGGAAAGAAGTTATCAAACCATTATTTTCTGCCATTTTGCCTTCATTTCAGAACCTGTTAGTATTTTGTTAAATCTGAATGATGGTTGAACTATTGCACTGACTGGGCTGATTATGGATGTTAATAGGCAGTCATGTTTTCTAGACAAAAAGGTGCCAGGACACATCTTATCTTATATATATTAAAACTCTTGTTCGTCTGTTTGTTTGGGGTTCTATTTCGCGAAAATTCATTTTAAGCGTTTGTGAACTT